>NW_026000249.1:17328035-17393027 GCF_001458135.2 Marmota marmota marmota | reverse complement strand
TTTTTTTTTTTTTTTTTTTTTTTTTTTTTTCATTTTGAGATAGGGTCTCACTAAGTTGTTTGGGGCTTTGCTAAGTAGCTGAGGCTGGCTTTGAACCTGCAATCCTCCTGCCTCATCTGTCTGATCCACTAGGATTACAGGCATATGCCATGGTACTTGCCAGGAGTTTCTATATCTTGAAAAGGGATTCTAATGTTCCAAAAATTATGAAAAGGATGGAAGTACCTGGAAGTTATCCATGGTCATAATTTAGCATCTTAGAATCTCTTTGAAAATAAACCACAGAATTTAACTATTATAGTTAGGTATTTTAATATCATATTTATGATAAAAATAAAGATATGTGGGGATGGTCTTCACAGTGATTAAGTTCATGTACAGGTGAAAGTAGAAACGGTAGAATACAAAACAAAAGCCTACATCTTGGTAATAGTTAATTTCTTTAAATAATGGCAAATTTTTTAAAAGAAATAGAAGGGTATAACATTATTGAACAGGAAGAAATGTAATATAAATATATATTTCAAGAGGAAGAATGAACTATTCCCTTTTCAAGATTTCAGATCATGAAGGAGCAACTTAAAATAGCATAAGAAATGTACCCAAGGGAAGAAATTGGAAAAGCCTTAAAGAATAAAATAATAAAATGAATACTTATATCTGTTGAAGCATTTAATGATGAGAAAAAAAGATTTTTTAAAAAAATAGAGGTTAGGAAATTGTAAGGATTGAAGCAAAAAGAGTAGAAATCAAAGAGCAAATGACAGAAGTATGTAGAATAAAAGCCAAGATGATGAGCAAAGAAAGAGGTCACACAAGAATAAAGTACTTCCTAGAGATAAGTTAAATGTACAAGAGAGGGCTATTTCACCAGACTACAAAAGATGCCAGAAGATGATGCTGAAGGAGGAATGGTTGATAATAGCTGATAGAGACACAAATTGATTAGAGTCAATACAAAAGATTTGTAAGATTTTCTCCCCACCCCCACCCCCCTCTTCCTCCCTCTTAAACAATGACTTCAACAACAGAAACAAGTTAAAAAGATACAGGAGGAAAACATGGCTTAAAGGTGACCAACACAATCACATTTACTATTACTATTTGAGGCCTAATTACTGGGAGAAAAATAGATTTACTCACACTGATAGCTTTAAATGTTTAAGATTTTAAAAAGCTATTAGAAAACAAAGATGATGGGCATAACTCACAAGTGACTATAGGTTTTGTAAAACAATTGGACTACTCTGTGAGTTAAAGAGCATGAAAGAATCAAGGTGACTTGGTGCACTATTAGAAATAAGATGATTCTACTTTAAGAATGTAAGTGAAGTCACAAACTAAGAAAGGAGATTGATTCAGTACATATCCATTGTTTTGTTTTAATGAACACTTTTTTGATAGATTCATGAAATTTTTAATTTTAAGATTAACAGAGTTCCACACAAATAACTTTGGTATAATGATATAATTTACCCTGAGAATCAAAAATCTATAATCATGTAATCAATCATGAAAGAAATAAAACAGGCAAGCAAATTTTTAAAAATCACCCAAAGAATTTTCTTTCTTTATATATTTTGCACGTATGAGCATCATTTTCCCATAAAGGAACAGAAAGTATATATTTTAGGCATTGTGGGCTATATAGTCCGCTGTTGGAAATATTCAAAGTCACTGTTGTGGTGTAAAAGCAGTCACTAACAATATGGGGGGAAATGGTGTGGCTATTTTTATTTGCAAACATAGGCAGGCATAAATGCTTGACCTGTGTTCCATACTTTGCTTTACTCTGGTCTATAGACTCATTTCTTTAAAGGACATTTTTTCAAAAGAAAGGAGATATAAAGATGCCAGTGAGGCAATGGTATACATGCTAAACATAAATAAAACTCACTCTGTGATAAAAAGCCATTTATTTATTCAATCAATATTGAAATAATAGGAAGACTGGAGATCAGAATTTAAATTATAGCCATGTCTGAGAAATTAGAATAAAAATGAACATTCACATACAGAGAAGTTTTACCACCTCCTCTGTTGGCTACTCAATATCATTTCCCCTGCCATGTTCCCCTCTGTATCACAGGAGCTAGAATACTGTGTATCTATCACATATTTCCAGAATCGTGTATCAGTTTTGCAAATTGGGGACAGACTGAAAATTTATTATGGCTTCCCTGGTGGTGATAGACAGAGGTGCAGGCTTCTGCAGACATGAGATTTTTACAGTGGCGACTGGGCATTTCCCTATAAATCACTTGCTTTAATAATACAAACAGTGGTGAAAATTGCTGGTGGTTTCCTGCAGTCTATGCAATTTGCTGACTTTCTGAATGATTGTGGCTAAATGGAGAGCTTATGGCATCTTTCCCTGAATTTCATTCCCCCAGCCTTTCCAGTTGTTCAGTAAAGCACTTAATTCCTTGTGTTAAATCCCTTCACTGCTTGAAATATATAGAGGAGCTCATCTTTTTGTGACCTGTCCCTAAGGAATACAGTATTATTGTAGAACTAAGGATGTAAAGGAAGAGGATGAGCTAGGGACAAGACTTTGCTTATGTTTCAGTAGAAAGTTGTGCAAAAAAACTGGGATGTGTAAAGAAAAATAGCAAAAACAAAAGAAAATGTAGAGAGTACACTAAAATAATTAGAACAGTAAGTAACTGAACAACTTCTGAGGCTCATTTTCATATATATTTGTTATTTTTAAAAGGTGCATATCAGCTAATGTAAATCATATTATCTCACAGCGTTAAGTGTAAAAGATAATACTATAGTATATTGAGCATCTGCTTTTAGCAATATAATTTTTCACAACTGTTGAAAGCAGCCTGGAGGGAAAAGATTGTTATCCTCTTTCTATAGATTAAGAGAACTTGGCTCAGAGAAAATAAAGACTTGCCTAAGGTCACACAGGTATTAAATGGCAAGACCAGGATTTGAAACAAGAACTGCCTGGCTATAAAGCTTGTACCCTTTCTGCTCTACTATACCAAAAATGTCACTTACACATTTGCAGAATGCATCAAAAATAGAACAATTTCAGCTGGATATTATTTGAAGATACATTTTGAAGATTTATTTTTCAAATAGAACTTGCTTCCTCACCCATTTATTCATTAAATATAGTTGTTCAAAAATGCTTCCATATAAGCTAAAGAAGACTGATGTGGTCCCTGTCCTCATAGATCTTATATTCTATCTACGGTTATAATCATACAGATGAGATTCAGTATTTGTTGAAGTAGAAATAAATGCATATAAAACTAATAAAAAACGGAAATCAAGTATTAACACTAAAGAAGAACAAAAACTAAATGTGAACATTAAGAGGAAGATTTAATTATAAAGCTTAAAATTGTAGACATGTGAATAAGAACACAGTATTTGACAATCAATTTAGGAAATTTCTTCTAGTGCACATTGCTGGTTTAATTAAGGTCATGCATCGCATGATGATAATTTGGTCAACAATGGACCTACAGTGATTATATCATCGAATGACACTATAGTACCTCTCTTAGTTTGCTTAAGTTCACTCTCTGTATTCTCACAATTACAAAATCACCTTACAATGTATTTCTCAGAAAATATCTTTCTTTATTTCGGGGACTGGGGGGAGGCGCTGAGGATTGGACTAGGAGTTGCTTAACCACTAAGCTGCATCCCCAGCCTGTCTTCGTATTTTATTTAGAGACAGGGTCTTGCTGAGTTGCTAAGTGCCTCACTAAGTTGCTGAGGCTGGCTTTGAACACGTGATCCTCCTGCCTAAGCCTCTGGAGCCACTGGGATTAGAGGCATGCACCAGGACGCCTGGCAGAAAGTATCTTAAAATATCTTTTAGTGTTTGGCCACACTAAAAAGATTTGGGCAGAAGAGTACATGAATTTAAGTAGAAGATGTAGCTAATAGACGAACATAATTGCAAAGAAAACATAAAAGCTTATTAAAAGAATGGCAAGGAAATGGCAAGAAGTAACAGCTATCTTATCATTAATGATATTCTGAGGTAGTAAAAATGTGTATAAATATTTAAGTGTCAAAAGGACCTCCAGGAGAATAAAATATACCATAGAAAAGATTAGTGAAGTAAGTAAAAGGAAAACAATGGCACATTTAAGATATCAAATTTATAAGAAATTGATAGGCCTGTGGAAATGCTGTATTACTATGTAACATAACACAACTGGATTGAACTCTCCATGCAACGTTAAGAAATATACTAGTATGTCTAGATACAGAGCTACCTCTAAATCATTGCAAGTGCTAAGAAGACATAATCTGACTTACATATTGGCAAAGTACAAAATATCATTTCAATATTTAACTAGTGCTCCTTCTAAACATTTTGGCTCATTTTCTAGGTATTATTGTATAAACATAACTACTTCTAAATTGATTTTCCTGAATTAATGTTTATCAATCACATATACATGTCATGATGTAAAGTTTCTGCATTTTACTTATTTGAACTAAAGATAAAATATATGCCTTTATTATATAAGCACAAAAGCAATTGTGTGCATTTTAAAAAATAATTTACTGTTTTTAACTACAAAAATGTTCATAAGAAGTGTTTAGAAAGCACTCGATTCCATTATGCAGCATCAAAATGTATGAGCAACAAAGGACCAACACTCCAAATGATATAAATTTATCTACTAAAATTAATATGCCATGTAAAGAGCTGTATTAAAAGCTTTCTCATATTTAATACACATGGTTGAATTACTTCATAATGTAAATGGAAAAAATACAGAGTAATGGAAGAAAACAAGGAGTGAAGCACTGAGGCATTTTAGTTTCAGTAGTAGCTCTGTAATTTATAAACAATGGCACCTACAGTAAGTCATGAAGTTCATACATCTTATTTTCCCCTCTTAAATAAAGGCATTTTATGATATCTAAGATGCCCAGAAATCCTAAAATTAAAGCTTAAAATCCTAAAATTAAATTTTAAACTATATATTAAAATACTATTATCATTAATATATAATTTAGAAAGTGATTAGTTTTCAGATATTAATCATCCATTTACTCAAACTTGTATTAAGCAACTGCTACTTATGAATCATAGTGAAATGAATTTTTATTTTATTACACATGCAGGGATCAAACTATACAGGCTTTTTGTATGTAGGTCAAAAGAAGCAATTCACCAAAAATAATGTCTAACTTCAAATCAAACAGATGATTTCATCTGTGTCCAGCTACTCTGACACAAAATTCAAATCTATGAATTATGAAAAAGAATTTAAATATATACAAATACTTGTATACATATATACATATGTCTGATATATATAAGAAATTGTTATAAAAGTTTTAATGCAATGTGAATAATTTCACTTTGATTGAATACCTCTTATTGATATAAATTTTAATATATTTATTATTAAGCCAATCCCAAAAAACCAAAGGTGGAATGTTTTCTCTAGTAATGTGGATGCTAATCCACAATGTGGGGAGATGGGCCTAAGGAAGAATAGAGGTACTCTGGATTAGACAGATGGGAGTGAAGGGAGGGGAGAGGGCAAGTGGGTATGAAGGATAGTAGAATGAATCAGACATTTCCCATGTGCATATATGATTATACAACTGGCGCAACCCTACATCATGTATACCAGAAGAATGAGAAGTTATGCTCCATTTATGTGTGATGTTTCAAAATGCATTCTACTTTTATGTATAATTAATTAAAACAAAAAATTTTATTCAGAAAATAATTCAATCACTTTCTTTTCTGAAAAGCATTTTTGGTGTGGGGGAAACAAGACTGAACCCATGGGCACTTAATCATGGAGCCACACCCCCAGGCCTTTGTATATTTTGAGACAAGGTCTGGCTATGTTGCTGAGGCTGCCTTTTAACCTGGAATTCCCCTGCCTCAGCCTCCTGAGCCACTAGGATTACAGACATGCACCACCACATTCAACCTGAAAAACATCTTTTGAACATGTTTCCACAGTTTGTTATTTGGGTCACTGAGTAAATTCTGTTGACTGAATATGTGCTCAGTTAATAATCTTATTTTTTCTGGTAAAACTTCATCAATTATTTAAGCTGAGAATTTATCAGTAGAATAGAAACACTTTGTTGACCATACAGTCCTAAGAAGAACTGTAGAAGAACTTCTTCACCACAATCTCCTTTCTTTTCTCACACACATGGAAATACTGCATTAAAAAGAGTTTGGATTATTTTAAAATGAGCAAATCCAAAAGAAAGAAATGGAAATAGCCCCCAGACCTTCAATTATATTATAAACCTATAGTAACAAAACCAGCATGGTATTGGCACCAAAACAGGCAGGGAGACCAAAAGAACAGAATAAAAGACAAACAGAAAACCTCATAAAAATACAGTTCCTGGGGCTGGGGTTGTGGCTCATCAGTAGAGTGCTTGCCTCATATGTGTGAGGCACTGGGTTCAATCCTCAGCACCACATAAAAATAAATAAACAAAATCAAGGTATTTGTCCATATACAACTAAAAAGGAAAAATACTTGATAAAGGTGCCCAAAACAAATAGCTCCTTCAACAAATGGTGCTGGGAAAATTAAAAATTCTTATGTAGCAAAAGTAAAATTAACCCTTGTCTCTTTGCACAAAATTCAATGCAAAGTAGAACAAAGACCTAGAAATTATACCAGAATTTAATGAATTTTTATTTTATCATACATGCAGGGATCAAACTGTATAGGCTTTATGGAGACACCTCAAAGAACTAGTAATGGAACCACCATTTGACCCAACTACTCAGCTGCTCAGTTTATATCCAAAAGTTTTTAAATCAGCAATAGTACAGTGATGCAGCCACATCAATGTTTACATCAGCCCAACTCATGATAGCTTAACTATGGAACCAACCTAGGTGCCCTTTAACAGATAAATGGATAAAGAAATCATGGTATATGTACACAATGGAGGATTACTCAGCCATAAGGAAGACACTGGCAATTAAATGGATAGACGGGGAGATAATCATGCTAAGTGAAATAAGCCAGTTCCCGCCCCCCCCCCAAAAAAAATCAAAGGTCAAAGGTCAAATGTTTTCAGTGATTTATGAAAGCTAACTGACAATGAAGGGGGAGAGGGGAAGAATAGATATTCAGTAGATTAGACAAAAGAGAAAGACAGTGGAATAAATCCAATATAATTTTTCTATGTACATATATAAACACACCGTAGTGAATCCCACCATCATGTTCATTCATAAAAAGGGGTCCTAACTAGAATAACATATATTCCATGCTTGTATAATTATATCAAAATGAATTCTACTGTCATGTATAACTTAAAAAAAACTAATAAATTTTTTTTAAAAATTAAGAAATGGAAATACCAAGGTGCTACTTCAATTTCACCTACTTGTTGTATTTCTTTTGTCTCATTCTTCATTATACTTTTTCATCTTACTATCATATAGGCTTTAATATTTGAATTTTACAGATACCAAAGTAAAACTAGTACTAATGGAGCAATATTTTTGCACTATTTGTAATATATATATAAATAAAATGTCTACAGAAAAAGAAAAGATAAAAATATAGACCCAGTATAAAAAAATAACATACATATATGAAAAGAAACATTCTGAATTACAAAGAATTTAGAAAACGCCTTAAAATGTGTGATAAATCATAGATTAGATATAGCTGAAGAGAATTATTGAATTAGAAGTGAGTTATAGCAAGATTACCCAGAACACTGCAAAGAAAAACAGAGGCAGAGTATGTATAAAGAAGTTAAAGACATGGTAATATAAAAGAATATCTAGTATACATACAATGGAGGAAGAGAAAAAATGATTACAGAGAATTAGACAAAAAGTACATATAGTGATAATGGTAGAGAATGTCCTAGTATTATAAAAGGATGAGAATCTGCAATTGAAGGTGAATACCTAGTTCCAGAACACATGGTTATGGAAATACAGAACCTAAAAGACAAAATCTGAAGAGCAACAACATCACAAAAGATTATCTTCAAAAGACAATTACACAAAAGTACTATACACAAAATACAGTGCCCAACTAAACTGTTGTTCAATTATAAGAATAAGATAGTAAAAGATAATAGCATTTGAACTTTGGGAAGGAGGAAATTCAATTCAAGCGGCAGAACTAGAACTCAAAAGAAGAAAATGATAAAAGAAATATTCTCATATTATAAAAATAATAATGAGTAATGGGAGGGGTAAAAATTTGTAGGACTAAAATACCAGGAAACAATATGTAATATGGGAAAAGGGAATCGGAATTTATAAATTCTAATTTCCTTGTAATCCTTAGAGTAGTATGACTTAATTATAAATTGTATACATTTAATGAAAAGGACTCAAAAATATAAATAGAATGCATAACACTCTAACCAATAGAAAGATAAAAAGGAAAATAAACATTGTTTTTCCCCACACAAAGATAGCATTAGGAAGAAAGAATGGCACCGTAAACAAATTAAACAGAAAAGATGAGAAAATTAGATCAGTAATCAGGGGAAATTTAAAGAAAAAAAATCAAATAAGTGTTCAACTATAATAACCTTGCCAAAGGTATTGGGATTTGACAATAGAAATTAGTTTGACCTCATCATATCGTTAACTTATTTATTCATTGTGAATAAATATGGTTTCCTAATCACTTATTAAAACATATACAATGTACAGCTCTTTGTACCTAGGTTTTGTGCGGCTTCATAAAGTAATTTTTAAGGAAAACTGAATCTATTCAGTACATTCATTCTCAGAATTTACATAGAGCAGAGGAAAAAAAGCCTATGTTAGACAATATCCCTTCTATTCTAACCATGGCTTGAGGTGATTTTTTTTCAACAAAAGGTAGTTATAAAGTAGGATATAGAATTTAAAAGATTAGAGATGTATCACTCATCAAAATATCCCATTTCCTTCAGCAACCTATTGTATATCTACTGTCCACGAACCCCACCTTGAGACTATTTATATTTTCAACCCATTCTACTGCTTATGGTAAAAAGTTTCATAAGTTTACTACCTACTGGTTAAATAGAACTTCCTTTCATTTTATCCTCAAAGTAATTCTTTAAAGCCTCAGGAAGTGCCTCTTAGTTCTAGTATTTTGACTTTGGTAAATAAGAATGTGTTGACCCTATTCATACAATTTTTGATTTTATAAGCTTTGATAAAAATGAGGACTCAGAAGATGTTAAAAAAGAATTTTTAAAAAACTGTTTGTCCTAGAACTAAAGTTTTCTCCCTCAACATATTTAGTCCTCTTTATGATTTAGTCAACTATTCCCCGTTCTGGTTTTACTTCTATCTTCAGATGTAGAAATACATTGGTTTTGCATAAACAGTGTTTTTCAGATTGGTTCTTTGTTATTTCATGTCAAATATTCTCTGTTTTACTTTCATTAATATACAAGACTATTAGTCTCCTCTACTTCAAAATGTTTGTGCACCCAATGATCTGGTCTTAAAATCACTTCTCTTTGTTGTCCACATTTTTCTCCCTTGAGAATTTTCTTCAGAACCATAGCTCTAAACTGCATACTGACTGGCTACTCTCAAATGTATACTTCCAAAGTAAACTGCCCTTATGAAGTTAAATTTCATACGGCCCACTCCCTACTTAACATCAACACATAAATGTCTATTGAATACCTAAACATCATGTCTTTAAAAAAATCCTCTTTATTCCCTACTCTCCACATCCTCCTCTTCCCCTACCTTTTCCCCTATCAGTACCATGAGACAACATGTAAATCATGCTAAAAATCTAGTACACACCTTTGATTACTTTGCACTACACATCTTTCAGACAATGTTAGACTAGTTGTTCTCACCATTCTCCATGTCATGACAGATAAGGAAACTGAGCAAGGCTAGAGGTAACCAGCCTGGGGATATGGACTGCCCTAGGTCCCATCCTGAAGACTGAAACAATCAATATCATGGCCCTCTATTAACAAGTTTGCTGCTGCTAGTTCAGAAACTGGCGAGCTTTATAGGCAAAACATATCCTGAACTTTAGCCCTTTTACCCATATGCAACAACTTTAATAACCCCTTCATTTCAAATATATTAGGACACTAAGGTTAGTTGGGAAGCCCACTTATTAGTGCCAAAGGTTTTCTAGTATATATGGTTGCAGATCCTTTCTATGAGGTATCTAGGCTAAATTTCCTAGTATTCCTTTCAGTGTGCCATGAACCATCTAATTGACTTTAGTAAGTCTCCTAGTGCTTGAATTATGTCAATCTTCAGCTATTTGTGGACTACCTTCTTCTGTCAAGTCTAATTTTCCATTTTCCATATTATAAAATTTTACTTTCAGATCATATCCCAATGGGATGTTCTGCCAGTCTCTGTAAAAAACTAAAATTTCCCATTCCATTCAACCAAATTGTTCACATACACCATTTAATTTCAGTCTAAATGTTCTGATGAGATAGATGAAAGAATATCCCCATTATGGAAACAAATTATAAATCCCCCGTTTAAGAAGGAAAATAGGAATGCTGAACTATGATTCTCTCAAGAACAACACAATCATCTTTAACTAATAAGAAATCAAGACAGAGCCACTTGGACCAAAATACTTTGCTTATTTGAGAACTGTGTTGCAAAATTTATTTCTTTGTATTGTTAGCAAAGCTAAAGGATGAAGAATACATGCAATGCAGGGCTTAAAAAAATTTGCTGATCAAGGTAAGGTGAAGATCTCAAGTAAGTTGGATTTGACTATGTCCTGTTTCACAGTAGGGGTTACAGACCTTGTTCATATTGCTTTCTGACATTTAACAAAATAAGATAAGCAATCTCTTGGGAAATTCTTTTGCTGTAGTCTGTTAACCCATCTGAAATATTTGCTTATATTTCATGGTTTATGAACCATGTTTAGAAAACTACTTGAAGTAATAAAACATGGCTAATGTAGGAAATATTAATGCTTTGTAAATTTGACTTACTCATAAAAACCTCAGATATAATGAAAGCCAAACCCTATTTCAAATCCTTTTTCTAATTCTAATTTTTCCTCTTCCCCATCATTCCTCACTCACTTAAAATTACTTCCTTTGTCTAAAGCAGCTCAATTTAAATTCAGTGGGTGAGGCAGCAGTTTTCTTATTCTTTCCTTCAGTGACATCAAAAAACCTGTTGACAATTTCTAAACCTAAATCATGATAATCTCTTTTCCTTCCAGACTATTATCCTGGGTTTATTGGATTTGTGATTTCTACTTGGACAGATGTCTTAGTATTTTTTAACCAGGTAGGATTTCTATAATATTAATGAATATGCAGTTGAAATGTTCTGTTTCACCCATTCATTTAATCAAACATTTCTGTGCACCAACTTTTTATGTCTTAAATAAACTGAGAACTGGGAATGTAAGCAAACAAACAACCACCACCACCACAAACAAGACACTGTCCTTATCTTCTGAGTTCAGAGTCTATGGTATATAAGAAAATCAACAATTAAATAGCATAATAATTGCTAAACTATTGTATGGAAGGAAAGAAGATGGGCAAATAAGAGCTCCTATTTAAACTGGGCAAAGGAGGAGTGGGAAATCATAAAAACCTTTGTAAATGAGAAGATGAGTGGGTGAAAACCAGAAAAAACAAATAGCAGATGGCCAGGAAAAGGAAAAGTTATGAGCACTCCTGGCAGAGGAAGCACTTATCAAAAGGCTCAGCTGTTCAAAAGTGTAAGGTACCTACAGCAAATAGTTTGTTTGGTGGCACAGGATATACATACTGAACTGATAAGAAAATTAGTTAATGAATATCTTTGTTTCACCCACTGTTTAAGATACTAACAGCTTCAGGGAAGCAGTAGAGTTTAATTGCAAGACATATTTACAGAGGCAGACTGCCCGAATTAAAATCCTGTCTCTTCTGCTGTGTTAGTTGTGGAACTTGGTGCCAGTTACTTAGTCTCTCTGTGCCTTAATAAATAACCTAGTCTAGTCTAAGAAGTAGTATGCTCCTCATATGGTTAAGTAATAAATGAGTTGGTGCATGCAATGTTCTGGGAAGAGTGCCTGGGAAATAATAAGCACTGAATATGTGTTAGCTTTTATTCTCAGTACAGATGTGTGAAGTCATACAAGGTCACTGCCTTCATGGAGTTTCATACTACTGAGGAGACAGACATCAAAAGAGAAAACAAAATAAGTAATTTAATTTCCATTTGTGGTAAGGAGTAAATAAATAGCATGATTATGGAGAGTATCAATTGAGTCCTGCTTTCTTTAGACAGAGTAGTGGGAAAGGAAGATCTCTCCATGAAAATGGCATTCTACCAGGAATTTAAAGGACGGAAAGGAAGCAGCTATGGGAAAATACAGGCAAAGAACATTTCAGGTAAAGGAAGCTACAAGTGTTAAGGCTTGAAGAGGGGTAATATTTTAGTATTTTGGAAAGGTTAAATTATGAAGAGTCTGGAATACCATTTAAGACATTTGCAATTTTTGCAAAGCTAATGGAATGTCACCATAGGGTGATAAATTGGGAGTAACAAGATAGGACATGCATTATGGAAAGGTCACTTTGAGGCCCAAGTAGAAGATGAACTGGAGAGACTAATTAGGATGCTAATTGAGAGGTTCATACTCTTGGTCAGAAATTAGAATAATTGCCTAAGAAATACACAAACCAGACAGATAAATAGTAGCAAACAGGTGTCATTTGCTGCCTCCTGCCATTAAGCAATAGTTTTCATCCTTGACCCCAAAGACTTTGCAAAGTACCCCCAATGCTGTACTATTACATTTTTAACTTCATCTTGCACTAAGCTCACTCTTTCTCTCTCCACTCCAGACACACAGATCTCCTTGCTGTTCCCTGAAAATATTAACATGTACCTACAACCTGGCCTTTGCATCCACTTTTCCCTAACCTATTTCACACATAGGTCATTTCACAGGATTTAGTTGAAATAATTACTTCTTAGCAAGGGCCTCTTTGACTGCTCTAGAGATTTACCAAAACTTCTACTCAAAATACCCCCTACCCAGTTTTTATTTTGTCCCAGTATTTTTCACCCACGATTCAATTCGTCAGTTATAATCATTATTTATTTCTTGTTTACATAAGATACATGAGGCCAAAGAATTTGTTTTGTTTTGTCCTCTACTACATCACCAAATGAATGATGATAGTTATTAAGTAGATGTCAAATAAGCCAAATAATGTTAACATGAACTAAAATTGGTACCAGGCATTGAACCCAGGGATGCTTAACCACTGAGGCACATCCCCATCCCATTATATATACATATACATATACATATATATGTATTTTTTAAAGACAGTGTTATGCTAAGTTGCTTAGAGCCTCGCTAAGCTTGTGAGGCTGGCTTGAACTCATGATCCTCCTGCCTCAGCCTCTTGAGCAACTGGGGATTGCAGGCATGTGCCACTCCGAACAGCAACATGAACTAAACTTCCGAAACTAATTTTGGGGGGCCAAGTGCCTCTGTCTTATAGATCATTCTAGTTCCCATAAACACATTTCATGATGTTTTAAGATAAAAGAAAGCTTAGAGATTTGGAAGAATTAGATATTTAGAAACATAACGTAAAGAAATGATGTATGTGAAAGTGATTTTCCTGGCTATAAATTACTATTAACAATGGCATATTTCCTTCTGCTTTATAAATTATTGGAATAAATATTTATGCTACTTCTTTTTTCTTCTTTCCCCCCGTTCATTTTCTACAATGTTTTTTTAGTTTTTCATTTTCACACACCTCCATTTGAATCTAGGTAATATGAAGACATGAATTGCCTAATTTAACTTCTATTACCAGCAACTAGCAGAGTTCTTGGCATTCGGGAGACATTTGATATATTTTATGATTAAAGAGTTATTTATCTAAGTTCCATATTTCATATTTGTTATGCTTCTAATAACCAAAAATCAAATAGTGAAGGAATAATGTAGTTCATATGAGAATCTCTATATCAAAATGCTTAAGTTTCAAAATATTGGGATAAATCCTTCCTATAAATAATTAGTTGAGTCTGTGGAATATTAATTTTATTATTTGCTCTCATAATACTGTGAGAAGTCAAAACACATTAGAAGCACTGAAGTATCAGTGGCCCCTCTAATCTCCTCAGATTATATAAACACAAACTTCTATTTTGTTAAGCATTTTATAAAACTTTTTCATGACATTTAAAAAAGTTAATGAGACAGGAGAATCCACATTTTGTTAAAGCAGAATTAAGAAAATCTCCTGTTGTTTATACTTTATCACAAAGCAATATCCTTATATAACTTAGTCCTAAAGGAAAAATATATTGAAAAATAAAACAGAATTCTCTCTCGTCCTATGAAATAAAATATAACCAGAACTCTTCCAAGATTAATATATCAAGCTCATTTGCCCATTTTTTTTTTCTCTAAAGGATAGATAAATAGAAGTGGTATAGCTGGGTCATATGATGATTCTACCATGAATGCACCCAATTTCATCTGAAAAATAATTTCTAAATAAAAATATTCTATAAATACACTGAGGCATTAATATGTACATTGAATTCCTAGAAAACAACATATGACTTCTGACCTTTAAGATTTGGCAAGCTATTTGAATTATCAAAACATATTCATATGAAATGGTAAGACCAAGTATAAAACACATGTGATGGCTAAATTGCATAGAAGGGAAAATGATACTATACTAGTTCTGAGGATCTAGAAATTATCATATGCAAATATGATAAGAGAACAAAAAACACCATGAATGATGCAGAGCTCGACAGAGAAGCATATATTTAATTAGTAAAAAGAGAGACAATTCAGATGAAGATAGCAAAATTGGATGCTGTGGTCAATAATTTTTATGATAAGCTAAGCCTCCTTAAATTGGTAAATAGAATGCATAGATGTTGTTCTTTGCCTATGTGATATATTTATCTTGTAATAACAACTCTATTTATGAAAAATCTTCAATATAAGATTTGTGGTGGAGAGGAAAAGTCAACAGGATTCTTATTCATTCACTCACTCATATATATATTAACTGAGTGCCTACAAAAAAATACTGATCTATCCAGTAAATGAAAAGTGTTCCCTGCTTGAATAGAGCTCACATTCTAGTAGAAGACAGATAAAAAATAATAGATAAAATAAATAAATTATTATGATGTTGGGAGGTATACTAAGGTCTATAGCAGTGTAAGGAAGATGGAAAGTGCCAGAGGTGGTAGTGGAGAGTCGGAGAGCTGTAGTTTTAAAACTGAAGGGCAAGCCACATGTAAAGGATGATATGGGGGCAGAGACTGGAAAGAAGAATCATGAGGTTATATATGGGAAAATTGTTTTAGGCAGAGGAAGCAAGAAGTGCAAAGTCTTAGGTGAGTGCATGCCTAGCATGTTTCAGAAACAGTGAGGAGTTGCTGTGGCTAGAGTAGCAAGAATGATTTGGAAAGTTGTGGGGGTGATAAGAAAAACAATGGAGGCAAATTCCTACAAATCCATGTAAGGCATTATAAAGACTTTGGCATTTATTCTAAATGCACTTGGGACCAACTGCAGGATTACAAGGAGAGGACTGACATGATTTTACTGACATTTGGCTTCTCTGTTGAGAATAGATCAGAAGGAGGGAAGAGCGGAAACAGGCAGACCAGATGTCACTGTAGAAATTGAGTAGAGAAATGATAGTGATTTAGGGAAGGGTGGTAGCAGTATAGGTGGTAAAAAGCGGTCACCATCTGGATTTATTGTGAAGGTCAAGACAACAGAAGCTGAGGACTATCTGATGTGGAATGTGACAGAATAAGAGGAGTGAAGGATGACTCTCAGGTATTTGTTCTGAATAAGTAGAAGAGTGGAACTGCACCAACTGATAAGGTAAAGGTTATGGGTGGAATCAGTTTTGAGGGAATATCAGATTGACAGCTTTTGGACATTCTAAATTTTAAGTGTCCACTATTGCTCAAAGGCAATGTACCGAATGAAGATTTATATGCACAAGTCTGGAAACTGGGAGAGGAATTGGAACCTGAAAAATTAATTAGTCAATTTTCAACAATCAAATGGTATTTAGAGCCATACTACTGGGTGAAATGTTCAAGAAGTTAGTTAAGAAGATCAAGGAATGATGCTGGTTCTTCCATTATCAGGAGATCTAAAGGAAAAGACAAAATCAGAGAAGATGAATGAAAAAGAAGAACTAATGAGTTTGAAGGGAAAACAAGAGATTGAATTCTGAAAGACAAATGAAGAAAATATATCAAGGAAATGGGTTATAAATGGATGCTGATAGTGTGAAGTAAAACAAGGACTGAGAATTGGATTGGATTTAGCAATGTGGTAGTTATTGGGTCCTTGGCAAGAAAATTTTAGTTGGAATTGTGGCTCTGAAAAACAGATTGGATTAGGTTTAAGAGAAACCAGAGGAAAACAAGCCTGGGTCTCTCTATTTTACTGCAAAGGAAAGAAAAGAAATAGCAAGAGGAGCTGGGGCATGGCCAACAAAAATATTTTCTAGAGTATTATCTAAATTATGATTGAATTGTTATTATCAGCATCAGCAGCATCATTAGTATTAGGAATTAAGTATTGCTAGGATTGCTAATTATAATATTTAATAGGCAATTTCTGTTATTCTAAGTATATACATGTGTGTGTTTATAGGTATGTGTATATACATATGCATGTATAGGTGTGCATTCAAATATTTGTTAAAACTACTCTGTGAAATAGGAAATACTAGCAACCCATTATACAGGTAGGAGAAGTGAGATATAAACACAGAGGCCCAGTATCCTTAGAAAATGCCAGAGCTAGAATTTAATCAAACTAATTTGACCCTAGAATTTGTACTTAAGATTATATCATCTTGCTGAATTAAGAAACAAATTGCGAATATAAATTAGATAGAAGAAAGGATGCTTGCACTGCTCAGGACAAGAAATTCCAGTTATCTTAATTAATAAATGGGTGTTTATCAACTCCTTTCATATATATTATTCTGCTTTATTTAAAATTCCTCTCAGAAATATGACAAAGGAGTTTACACAGTATAATAGGTTAACCTGATCCTCTTTATGTATTTACAAGAAGTAAAATTCTGCCTCTTTCAGAATGTTCATGGAATTACAATGTTCTTCCAATAAAGCAGTCTAAATAAGTTTATACTATAAAACACAATGCAAATTAAAATTTTATACATGATGAACAACTTGGCTAAAAATAGCATATAAAAATATTTAAAGAGCGAATGTTCCTGAATATTACTATTTAATGATCTCCTCATAATTCATAATAATTAGAATTTTCATTTGCTTGGAACAACTTCTCAGACAAACGTAACCTACTCTGCGGCCTCTTGAATGATTTCCCCTCCAGCCCAAGGTCTGGCTGTTGCAAAGTTCTTTTTCTAAGTAGGTCATCCTCTGCCTTAAACCTCTTAACTGGCCTTGCCTTTTTTCCTGCCTCAGACTCCAGTTCCTTATGATTATCTTCGGGGCCCTGTTACCTCATCCCTGCCTGTAGCGTTGCTTTGATTCTTGCCCCAGTTTTCTGGGCTTAACTTCTAAATAGGGCCTTTATCAACTTCCTCCACTCTGGTATCATGCTGCCCCTGTGCCTCATTCAACAATTTCCTTTGACATCTTTCTTGAAAAATTCTATTTTCTTTGACATTTTTCTTGAAAAATCTTTTTATTAGGTGAGTTGTCTGGGGTTAGGAGGTGGGGCGGGGGTGGGAAGAGCATGAACAGGAAATATTCAGAAAAAGGAGAAGGGATCCATAGCATTGTCATCTCAACTCTCCACTTAGCAGCCACCTCTCACTCTTGATCTAGGGCTTTGCCTCTCCCCCTCAGCCACTGACCCATGACACACTGATATGATATGAATGCACCATAAATTTGGCTATTTCCTACCATTCATCTTCATCACATTATCTCAGCTTTTTAACCCATCATTCAGAGTATTAGAATCTCTTCAAAGGAGAAGAAATGCAAGGGCATAATAGCAATGACCTTTTTTTTCCTTTCCTTCCAGATTTCACTGTCAAAGTGGGGAAAAGTTAACATGGCAACAGAAGCAGATTTCACTGACAGTAGAGGAAATGGAAAAATACTAGCTAGCAATCAGTCATTGTCTTTTTAATACAAGCCACTTGATTTTCCACATCCAGGCCTACTAACACTGTTAAGGGAGACCATTTCAAAGTATAATGTGAAAGGTTTCTATACTTCTTCTAGGATTTTTTTTTTTACATGATAAGAAAAAGAAACTAAAATGAAAAGGAGGACAAATGAATGTGATATGTACTCCTTTAAAAGAGTAAATTTGACATAGTAATTTCATATAATGAAAAGCTTTAGAGTTGGTGATCCTATTTTGAGGTCTCTTAATATGGGGATATCATTAATACGTCAACCACCTACTAGTTTATCATTAATACACCAATTAATCTTTCTAGTGGTAAATCTGAGTCACTTCCAATTTGTTGTCATTTTGCCAACCCTTAAATTGATCTCAGTGGCCCTAAGATCAATTACACTTAAACCAATGTATAAAGCCTGGCATGTTCATTAATTAGAGTCAAATTTACACTTCTGTAATCGAGACTAATTATTTGTTTGGTTTAAGTAAATTGTTAAGCATTCATTAAATCCATCATTCATAGTCATTGAATGAATACGGTTTCAAAGTCCCAATGTATAACATCATTATAACTATATACAATACTGTACATGAAAGAGAAATGTATATCTAAGGACTGGTAAGTCAGGATATCTAAATTCTTAGGTCAATATATGCTGATTAAGTCAAGCAGGAGACTTTCCAATCAAAAAAGTTGTCATTGTTTTAGAGTCTTAAAGTTTTCAAAGGAATGGCAGATATAGCAATATAAGGGATGAATTCTCTGAAACAGCAGAAGTTTACTAGCTTTACACATGACACAACAATTGCATAAACAATTCTAAAAATTATAATTGAAACCATTGAGGAAAACCACCTAATGGAAACTATCATTGGACAATTTCAAATCAAGACCACGCATGATATTTTGGAAGAGAAACATTTAATACCAATGTTTACCATTGAATTTGACCTGTATTAAAATATATATTTTAAATTAATCTATTTAGATGAATAATAATCTATTCTCATAAGGATACAGGCCCTTATTTTAAATGTAATTTTTACCTTTTCTTTCCAAACTGATGTTTTAATTACATTATTTAAACTTTACAGACTCAATCTACTCAGGACAACCACTAAAAATATGAAATTCTAAGCCTGGCTACTATTCAAGTCAGTACTTGGCTAACAGATGATTGATTTTAAAACAATCCATACTTTAGTATGTTTTGTAATTATAACCTAAAATGACCAGGCATATGCTAAATTTAGACTTTCATATATCAACTGAAGAATAAATATTTCAAGCTATGAATTGTGAGCCCCACTTACCTATAGAGTTTCATTGCTAGTGTTACCATTTTTAATTGGAAAATGGTGACTTCCAAATATTTGAAGTTTATCTCAGTGGCAAACTATGCCATATTGAACCATAGAATTGCCTCTTGGAATGGATGTAAATCTGAATTAGTCTACAAAATGTTTCAATCAGATCAACTCTCCCCTTCTCTCTTCAATTTCATGTAGTTCTGGTAAAATTTTTTCTTTGAGGAAATAACTCCACTGCCTAAAGAAAGAAAGAAGGAAAATTGGGTGCAGAGAGGGAAGAAGTGAAGAATGAGAAGAAAGGGAAGGGTTCAGGGGAAGAGAGGAAGAGAGGAAGGAAGCAAACAAGATAGGACTAGAGGAAGAAAAGAAAGAGAAGGGAGAAAAATGTGTATAGGTAAGTCACAGAGGGTTTGTGGGTGTTCCTGTCTATTCTTTAATAAAGTTAATAGGAATATGGAAAGTGACCCTACAGTAAAATGCCTGTGTCATAAACCTGATGCAATTCATTCACTGATTAATTTAGCAGTATTTTATTAAAATCCCTCATTGCTTTGGACAAACTGGTAAGGCTGCACTTAAAATTTATTATCGTATGATATAATAATGGTTGCTTATTTTTATTAGTCATGACCAGCCATATCTCCTGATGAGCTTACTGAATATCATACGTGGCAATTTGGGGGGGGTCGGGGGGTGCGGCAGTAATCACTTGACATTTATTCAAAAGAAAAAAGTCACAAAACCTATAACACCATATTTATTATTTTAATGATATTCAACAAAGCATCATGAAAGTTTCACTTTTTTTCAAGTATCATATTTATTGGTATTGACTATTTTCATCCCTAGATTCTAACCTAAAAAATAACCCATCTTCTAGATTTCAGATGAGCTTAGACAACTTCCTATTTTCAAGTAATTTTCTGTAACATACCATCTTTAATTGGACAAGAACATCTAGAATGTTAGAATACAACCAATCCTCATTTAATCATTGGGTAAAGCTTCTTTGAACTTAGCCATTTCCTTAGCATTCTTATATTAGACATGTTTCCCATTTATATAGCATTTACTATTAAAATCTACTTATCTTTAATAATTTATCATAAATTAATAGTCTTGGTTCTAAGTAATTTGGGTTTTTTTCTTGCCTACCCTCTGGATGTTTTTATCCTTTTATTTTATAATAGCAAATATAACCTAATTTAATGAAGTCTTCAAACACATCTACCATCTTCTCTCTATGAACTAATTCTGGACTACTACCTAGAAAAGCTACTAAATTTGTACTTAACTGGCACTCCCTTGGCTATTACATAATCATATTGTAACCAAACCTTTCCCAATGGTGTCTGTCCATGTATGTGTTTATATAAATGTGCCCTCTGAAAGCATTCTGGCCACTGTGAGAGCCTATTTACTAAGTGCAAAATAAATTCCAGTCATTTTACATTTGCATGCATTGCAGTTTGCAAATGATATAATTACAGTCTATATAGTAGAATGCAAACCATTTAAAATGGGGAGATTATAATATATAATAAGGTGACTAGTGTGGACTATAAAGTTCCCTTGAAGTTTGAAACAAAAGTATTAAAAAGAAATAAAACAAGAAAAAAATCCTTAAAAAATTTCATTCAGAGAAAAAGGTTTTAGGGCACCAAATATCCAAATATTTATAGTAGCTACACCATAAGGATATCTGTAATGTAGGGGCATGTGTCTCCAGAGAGTTTAAATCAGATTCCTACTTGATTTTGCACATCTGTTTCTTCATCTATAGAAGGGGTTTGTTAATTGTGTGAGAAGAAAAAAAAAAAAAAAAAGTTCTGACAAAGTCCAGGAAGCTTCCTTCAACATAGGAAACTTCCAACAAATGTCCATTATTATTCTATTTTTGAAAAATAAATATCAGTTAAGATATTGTATGTATGTTTCTCTGCAAATTTACAGAATATTGTTAAGGCTCTTACATGTGCTATGAATTTATAGCTCATTTATACTTTCTTAGGATAAACAAGTCATACAGTTTCCGTGTCCTAAAAGGTGGAATGATTTTTCTTCCTATGAAACAAATTCTTTTAGAGATAACCTCATTATCAGCTGTCATATTCCAAAAGTGAGAAAGCTCTAGGCTGCATTTTGGGCTGTTTGGTGGTTGAGCAGTTGATATCTGCAGAGAATAAATTCATCCATTCATTCATTCTCTCTCTCCTCTCCCTCACAAAGGTATTGTCAGAACAAATGTATGGGACTTTGGATACCAATTCTACATTATGCCCTTTGTGATTTCTTAATGGTTTAATGAACTGTTTTAAGTATAGTCTCTCTGGTTCTTTTGAAAGAATAGGCATGTCAAAATTTGATTTGTGCATATTTCTACATACCATAGAATAGTATTCAACAATAGTGGTATAATGTTATCTAAATTAAAAAAAAATAGTATAGTTCTGATATAATAGGAAATTGAGTGTAATAATCTAATATACACTGTAACAAAGATATTTGTTAGAGATTGCAGAAAATAAAGAAGGAAGAAAGCTCATTATTTGCCCTATAGATAATTCATAAAATTTAGAATGAGGGATTCTGATCACATTACTTCTATTTCACAAAGGAGTTGAGTTAGATGTGTTTGCAATCAAATTCCTTTGTATCTAAAAATACATTGAAGGAAGAAATAGTGTAGCAGTGTTTAAGCACGTAGGCACTAGAGCTATGGGGTCAAATCACTCTGTCTTTTCACAATTTTAGGAATTTAAGCAAATTGTTCATCTTCTCTATACCTTGGTTTCCTCGTCTGTAAATGGAGGAAAACAGTGTCATTATCTTCTTAGGAACTCTCTCAGAATGACTTGAATCAATAACAACAAAGTACATTGAACAGTGCTTGGGCATATTAGCACTAAGTAAACAACATTTATCATGTGGAAGGTAGTAAATTTTCCAAAAACTAATGCTTAAATTTCAATTTCTGGTTCTATTCATTGTGAAGGAGTTTTAATAATAATAGACTTTGCCTTATAGTTTTAGTCTCATCACAATTCTCACACATAACAGATACTATAAAAATATTGGTTGAATGAATTAATGCCCCATTACTAAATAAAGGTATATCTGAATTTTAGATTTCACAGCTTCTATTCAAAGCAAAATAGCTGTGGTAATGCTTGTATATAATACTAATAATGAAGTGATTTGTGTTATTAAATAGAACCGAATTATTATCCTTGATTCTCCCTGGTCCCTACTGATTTATTTTTTTCTTAATTTACATAATTTTGTTATGCAACCTTTTCAACAATATTTCAGTATTATTTGTGGCATATAAAAATTAGTGTGTATGCATACACGCATACATGCAGTCTATGTGCATTAGCAATACAATGAAATAATTGGCAATATCACAATTACTAATAACTCAGAAATATAATAAGGCATATTAAAATACAGACATGTATATGGACAGTAAATGCTTAATATACATTAAGCCTACTGATTTTTTGAACATATCAATAGTGCAAAATGTTAAAATTTTGGAAT
The DNA here is from genome assembly GCF_001458135.2 of Marmota marmota marmota. Lineage (NCBI taxonomy): Eukaryota > Metazoa > Chordata > Mammalia > Rodentia > Sciuridae > Marmota > Marmota marmota. The sequence goes on along the minus strand of NW_026000249.1, from coordinate 17,370,045 downwards.
CACCTGAGATTAAGATCATTGACTTCCATTTTTTAGAGAAAAAAGTGAAACACATGAACAAAGCATACCATGGTTCTATTCTCAAGATAATCATCACAAAATTGATTTTTTAATTCAGTCACATGCAATCTAGGGAAGAAAGAAATATGAACATCTCAATATTCCTAACACTTTATTTAACTAACTATGTGATATCTAATATCAACCTCATTTTCTTCACAAATTATTTTTCAAAAAGAAACAAGTGCAATGTGATAGTCATATCATTAGCTCTTATTTGACATAAATAACTTTGAAAATAAGTATGAATGTCAGAGGAAAATTAACATATGAAAATGTTAGTATCCCTTTTTTTCCTTTCACTTAAATCTAGCAAGACCCCAAATTTTATTAATTTCTCACTCATATTCTCTTATGAATACAACTAAATGAATGAGTATTCTCAAATTTTAAAATGTACTCTTAAAATTGTCATAAAGGAGTTTGCCAGAGTATCGTAATTTTCCCAGAGCCCTTTGCCACCACAAAGACTATTTCACAATACTATCATGGCCATTACACTTTTACTCAGGACTTATTCTTAGAATACTTCTCCCCACTACTGTAAAGTTGATGTTATAATCATATTAGCATTTTTATAAATGGACTGGGATTTGTCTGATCCTGCGAATGAGAAACTAATAAAATTCAGGGTCTTGGAAGATTTTTAACCTTTTAAAATATGAATGAGGAGCTTCTGGGTTGGTGAATACATGGACTGCTGAGAGGGTGGCATACCCAGAGTGGGCATGGAAGCTTTGCACACACTCCCCCCCATACCTTGACCAATGTTCTCTTCTATTTGTCTATTTTGGGGTCTTATCCTTTAAAATAAGCCAGTCATAAATACTAACAAAAATAAAATAACATGAAATATGAAAATTATTCTCAATATGATGTACAGGAATTATCCTCTCTTAGCAAAGAACTTCCAGTTCTTCTAAAGGTCCTGTCTAGTCCAATGACTTCTTGCCTTCCTGGAATAGTTCTTTGTGAATGTCTGTATATTCATGTTATTAAGACTGAATATTCTTTTCAATAATTTTTTCCTTTCCTAAAAACACAGATTTTTTTAATATAGAATCATCAGCGATTCATCTTCTCCTACATTATTTTTAACAGAAACATAAAAATTCTCCAGCAATTAGTCATTTTGTATTTTTATGTGGGTCAAGTAATATCACAAATCAGAAATTTAAAGGTATCACTTGTACTAAAAAGTAGGTCATTGAGTGTGCTTAAAATGCCATAGAGAAAGACACAAGGGAAAAATACTATGACACTGAAAATATAATACTAAATTCTTCCATTTCTCCAAAATCAGCAAGTATGTACAGCTGCAATTATTATCACAGCTGAATTATTTTGCTGTGTTAATTACATAAATGACACTTAGAGTTGACAAAATAGCACTCCCTGTTGAAATTATTAGGAATACATGTGAGCAAATTAGTTATCTTGGAGAAAGCCATCATCAACTGAGTAGATAGCCTCTCTGAACTCTTGATAAATATACATCTTACAATTACCTGTCAGTGTAATTTAAAGAAAAAAGAGGAAAGGAAAAGAAAAGATAGTGTTTATATGTGTGGGAACATTTAATTATATTTTTTTTAAATCTGGGGGCAAAGAAAATAAAATATTACTAGGCAGATATGCAGTTTTCTTCAACGTATGTTTTCAACTAGCATATATTCACTTAATTGGAAAAATATACATGGTCAACGGCACTGAGTTAAATTGAGACCAGGAGGAAATACCCCTTATGTTACACTCTCTTTTGACTTTCATAAGCAAAGTAGAATAAAATGTTTTCCCTCCTCCTTTCATATGGTTGCAACGTTCCTAGTAGAGGAGCAGATCTTCTATGCTGTACTGACCTTTAATCTGCTCCACTTGACAGCAACAAGATGCAACACCTTTCTACTGTTCAAGAGAAATAAGCTGGGAAAATTGAATTGCCTGTAGTTTTGGCTTCCTCAAAAAGCTAATAATCCATACAAACATTATCAAAGGTCATCTGTGAGTACATTTCTACTTAATGAACATTATAAAAGTGTAGAATACATCAGGAATTTAGATTGTAAGGAATATTTATAATATTGATATAAAAATAAATCTAAAACTTACATTTTAAAAATTGTACATTCCATTCCACACTACTATTGTTGTTTCTACCAACTTTATTACATGTACATTCCTTAATTCCTCAATTAGATGCTATACTTGAAAGTAAAGCTCACTATGATATTCTGTGTATTATTCCCAAGCCTAACACATAGTAGATGCTTAATAACAACAGTAATTGATATAGATAACTGATATCCATTGAATTATTCCATGAGGCATACCCAGTGCTGTTATTTTCACTTTAATTATATCATTGAGTTCTAACAACCCTGCATATTAAATATTAATATCTATGTGACAGAAGAGAAAACAGTCATAGAGAATAACTAGACATTAGAGTCCAGAGTCATTACTTGTACCTTTGCTAAATCCAGTTAAATCTGAAGTCTCTGTTCAAAGCCATTATATAAATATTACAGAAATTCCTGGAAGTATGTATCTATTTTGGGGAAAGAATATTTGAAATTATATCATTAATATTTTCTTATCATATGAGTTCATCAGTATTTTCAGAGACTACCAGTATTTCAGGAGGCTCATTTGGAAAATGCCACATTAGTTTTGGGGGTTTTTTTCATATAGATATAATGGAACCCAACTTGAAAATTCCCAAGGAAATATTTTGAAGTTCAGTGATTTCAGAGTTATCACCAATGAAGAGGAGGGAGGAAATATAAACTCTTCCAAATACCGACTTCTTCCTTATCAGAAAAATGTCCTGCATATCCCACCCATCCACCTCAAATCTTGGTCCTAAAACTCAGGTATCAGGATTTTGTAAATACCTATGTGGTATTTAAATATGATCTAATGATTGCAGCCAACAGGCAAGACCATGCACATTATAAGGCCCATTTGCAAAATGTCCACTTCTTCCCTAAAAATCTCAGCCAGCCGTATCACTAATAATTTCTCGTACCATATTGCACCAGTATGGCAAAATTATTGCTGATTTTTACTAAGTTAGACTATCAATATATTAATACTACATTTTCTAAGTTCAAAGATGCTCATGGAGGGAGGGTCTTTCCTTATGTAAGGTCATTTAACTGAACCAACTAAATTTACAAGTTATATTCACTACATACAATAATTTCAAAGTTTAGTGTGTGCATAAATTTGTGTCTTGGTCTTAGTACGTATCATTTTAAGTATTATGTATTACAATAAAAAGATGAGGCTTGGGTTTCAAATTTAGAGATATATTTCCTTTCTTCTTCCCTCGCTCCCCCCCGATTAAAATTTTTAAACAGATAAATAAAATAAAGGTCTAAAAATTTTCGTATCTGTTTATTTGTATGTGGTGCCAAGGATCAAACCCAGTGCTTCGCACACACTAGGCACGCATTCTACCTCTGAGCCACAACCACAGCCCCAATTCCTCCATTAAATTTTATACCTTTCGCACCTTATTGCAAGTGCTTGGGATACAAAGAATTATGTTATTCTTGAGTTTCACAACAAAATAACTAAATCCTAGAGAAAGATAATAGTGCCTACAATGTCAGGAAGAAGCAAAGGGCTGGAAAAAGTGTGTGAGCTCTAAGATAAAGGAGATGATGCAGAGTGTAACCTAGGAAAAAGAGAAAGGTTTTTAAGTAGTTAAGTGGGGATTGAAAATTAAGACTCTTCAAGCAAAACAGGAATGAGAAAGAATGTTAAATCATCCGGAGAATTCACTATATTCTAAGTGAAACATTTGTAAGATAATCACAAAAAATATAGCACTAAAGCAATAAAATTATGTATTAAGTGATAACATTGACCTACTTAAAATGTGTGATAATGGTGTTCAGAAAACTACAAAAACTCATTGAAATTCACCTTTACAAGACATGTCTATTAAAATGATATTGGCATTTCCTGCTGTGTATGTTACTCAGCCTTCTTGGAAGTTGAAACTTTACATCTTAATCAAGGTTCATCTTCAAATCAGTAGAAATTTCTAGGGAACATTCAGAATTTTAAAACTTCACAGACATCTATTTTTGTCATATATAGTACATTATCTGACACAATTGGGTGCCTTCCTTCTACATTCCTTTTATATGTTAATTGTCTTCTAGATATATATGTATTTATTAACCCCTCAAATACCATGAATCAATTTTAGAAGAGTGTGCCTTTGACTCATAATTGTCCTCAGTTGCAGATTAGGAAAAGTGACATTTATTATGAAATGAAAACTCTGAGGAAAGATAAGGACATTTCAGACCCAATATTTCCTGCTCTAGGCTGCCATGATTCACATTCCAACTTACAAAACCTTTGGGGGCTGTAGGTTCTTATTCTCCCAAAGGAAAAAATATTAGACATAATAGTAAGTTGCCTTTCAAAGATATATGCAGCTTGCATCAAAATTATGAAGTCTTTTTAATAAGGCAAAATCTCTAGATCCTTATTTAATTAAGAGATCAGTAAAGTTTAGGTATATATTCAATAAACAACTATTTTTAAAGGCCTTAAGGAACAATTTTTAATCTTTTTGGATAACATCCAATATTAGGGAAATATACTCTTAGAAAAATTATCTTATATGATGGGCATTTGATTATAAAAACATAATTATTATTATGAATATTCTTATTTTGTAGAAATTATATAAATCATTATTATTAAATTTTATAACTTATACGTGTTTATTTAAAAATAGTCTTAAAATACACAGAACTAATTCTATTTATTGATACTATAAATGGGATTCTGGTAATTATCATTTATTTGGGGTTATTATTGTTCCTATTAAGTAACTTTAGATATATACCAGAGCCCAGAGCGAGGATGAGTTCAAAAAATAGAGAATCTTTGCTGCACATTGCTACTAGATTAATATTCAAAGAGCATGGTTTCAATGGGCAAATAAGACTACTTCTGTTCTAGAAATCTTTCAATGGTTACCCAATCTCTATGTAACATATCAAATTTCCTTATGCTGGCTTTCAAGAATCACCATTGTTGCACTGGTAAGTTTTTATCTTTGTTTTCTTTGCTAAAATATATATATGTATATATGTGTATATATGTATATATGTGTGTGTATATGTGTATATGTATGTATATATAAATATATGAATATATATGTATATACATGTATATATATTACTGTTATTCGCATTGCAGTTCTTCTACTATTTGTCAGGGTGTTGTGCTCTTTGTTGTCACTCGGGTATTTGGGTAGAATGAAAAAAGAGAAGTATTCCAGGCACAGTTTCACATGCTTATAACCCCAGCTACTCAGGAGGCAGAATTGCAAGTTCAAGAACAGCCAAGGCAACTTAATGGGATTCTGTTTCAAAATAAAAAATTTAAAAGTCTGAGGATGTAGTTCAGTGGTAGAGTCCTTGAGTAGAATATGCAAGTTCTAACTAATTAATTCCTAGCACTGGATTTTTTTTTAAAAAAAAAAAAAGCCTGCAAACCTAGAGTTCTACATCCAGTGAAACTATCTTTTTAAAATGTCTACAGTGACCATAGCAAAGACAATAGGAATGGGTAGCTTTGTCTGTATTATCTCCTATTTTACAGAAGAGAGTTTAGTTGTAGAGACTGAGGGAAAGTCTCCAAAAGTGGAATTGGCCCCCAAAGAGCAATGTGGCAATACATACTCTTGCTATCTCACATTTGACCTTTAGTAATTCATCAGAATTTCTAGTTTAATGTTTCTCACAGGCTCATACGGCATCTGAAGGTCTCAGCCCCACATAAGCAAATACTTTAGTTTGTTTCTTCCTACAGTTACTTGCTTCTCCAGGTTTGAGGATAGAGGTTTCCTGCCAATTCAGTTCTTTTACAGATACAGAACCGTCACTGATATTAATTGTCAAGATTTTTCTCTTTGTAAGGGCAATAGTGATGACTTTTCAGCTGCTTTACATATCTAACTTGAAATTCAAAGACTTATCTGGATTCAAATAGTATATAATTATTATCAAAACAACAGAATTAAATATTAAAAGTTCCCTTTCTTTCCAAGACCCTTGAAATTACTCCAGCTAATGATAAAGATGACTAGCTATATATTGTAAATCCATCCAGACTGATATAGGATATCTTACTATCGAAGTGTTCCCAGACTACATCCACAGAACTCTTCTCAGTTTACCCTTACTCTCTTGATAATCTCAGCCAGTGTCATAGCTTTAAATATATTTTTAAAATTTATGCTAACAGCTCTCAAATTTATATCTTCAGTCTAGACTTCTTTCTCAAATTCAGACTCATATATTCAACTGTCAATTCAAATCTTCATTTGGAAGTCCAGTAGAAACCCCAGATTGGACTCCCTCCCTACCTGCCCCACCTGTAGAATCACCATTTCAATTGATGGAAATACCATCTTTCCAGTTATTCAGGACAAAATCCTTGGTATTATCCTTGCAAATTCTCTCTCCCTTACACTTCCCATTCAATATATCTGTAAATCACACTGGCTCTACCTTCAAAATAAATCTTGCAAAGATCAGTTAAATGAAAGAAGAGAAATGAGGGGGAAGAGGGAGGGGTAAGGGGAAAAATAGTGGAATGAATCTGACCTAACTTTTCTATATACCTGTATGAATATACTACAGTGAATCTCACCATTATGTATATCCACAAGACACCAATTTTTTAAAAGACTAAGTACAAGAAAAAGATCAGTAGAATAGGGGAAAGGGAAAGTGAAGAGGGAGAAGGGAGAGGGAAAGGGAAAGTACTGGAGAATGAATTTGAGCAAATTATATTCCATGCATTTATAAGTATGTTAAAACGATTTTTTTTTTTTGGTACCCGGGATTGAACCCAGGGGCATTTAATTACTAAGCCACATCTCAGCCCTTTTTCATACCTTATTTTTAAACAGGGTCTTGCTGAGTTGCTTAGGGCCTTGCTAAATTGCTGAGGCTGGCTTTGAACTCACAATCCTCCCGCCTCAGACACCCAAACTATGGGGATTACAGGCATGCACCACCATACCCAACTCCAAATCAATCTCTCTTTTAAAAATATTTACTTAGTTGTAGTTGAACACACAGTATCTTTATTTATTTTTATGTGGTGCTGAGGATTGAACCCAGTGCTCACAGTCCCAGCCCCTCAGAATGAATCATTAGTTATACATAACTAATATTAACCAATAAAAAATGAAAAAAAAATCTTGAATCTCACTACATCACCCCATTTGACCATTAACACTTGGGTCTTACTCATTAATCATCTTATGCCTGGATTAGTCCAAAGCTTCCTATTCTCTCTGCTTCTACTCATGTTTCCCTTCTTCACAACTTAGGCATTTCTCAACACATCAATGAGAATGGTCCCAATGTAAGTTATACCAAGTCACTCTTCTGCCCAAACTTCTGCAATGTTTCCCTCCATGTAGAAGCAAAATTCTAACAAATGACCTGTAAAACTCTATTCAGCATTGTTCAATTTGGTGGCCACTAGACAAATGTGGCTATTAAGAACTTGAAAAATAGTCCAAATATATATGTCTTGTATGTATGAAATATATACCATATTTTGTAATCTTAGTGCAAAATAGCACCTTCATATTTATATTTTTATATTATATTTTATATTTATATTATTTATATTAATGTTATGTTATATAAACTATTACATCAATAACTAATAATTATCTATTATTAATTGTATGGTAAATGAGAATATTTTGAATATATTGCCTTAAATAAAATATAATAAAATTAATTTCATCTGATTATTTTTGTTTTTTCATGATGGCTACTGAAAATTTAACATTATATTTGGGGTTTGCATTTTATTTGTTTTGGACAATCCTGCCCTATATGAGCTAGACCTCTCCTCTCATTTACTCTTCTCACTTCCTCCATATCAGCCATACCATCTTTTTTGGTGTTCTTTGATTACCACTCATGTTGCCACCTTGGGCTCTGGGAACTTGTAGCGGTTGCTATTCCTTTTCCAGAGAGCACAGATTCCTCTTTTTATTTTCAGCTCTTTTCTCAGATCTCATCTTCTCCATGATGCTTACCTTAACTACCCATTTAAGACTGTCTACACAGCTCATCCTTCATTAGCACTCCCAATCCCATTTACCTGCTTTCGTTTTCTCTTTTTTTTTTTAATGCTTTTCACCTCCTATTATGTAACTTACTCACTTAGTCTGATTATTTTTTGTTGACAGTCTCCTCTCTAGAACATAATCTCCATGACAATAGGGATTGGTTTGATCTGTTTTTCTTTTTGGTTCACTACTGTATCCCATGCACCTGGACCCATGCCCAGTGCATAGTGATGGTTCCATAAGTGTTGTTTGATTTGTTTCCACCTTATTTTTCAAATGAAGTAATGTTGGCCATATTGCTTATTATCAAATAATTTTCTGCACAGTAAATCACCACCATTTCACAATGTCAATAAAAACAGATGATCCTAAATGTTTTTTTTAAATATTCCGTAGTATGAAAAAGTACAATTCAAACATCATCCTTTCTAAGGTCATTTTGATATCATTCTTTTCATTTTTTCAAGCAATGCAGTATAAGAACTGTGGAACACATTGATGGTTGTGGAAAAGCTGGATCAAAAGCCATGTAAATTTAAATTTTTGAGGTGCTGTAAAATATCTTGCCTAGAAACCTGTATCAATCTGTATTCCTACCTACCATCTACTAACCTCCTACTCAAAATCGCCTACATTCGAATTGCTACTCTTTTTTCCACCCACATATACATGCATAGCTTGCCATTTTAATTTCCACCTTCAAGCTGCTGCTTAAAGCATTATCACTTCATACCATCTCCCCACAACCCTACCTCCGGATCCACACACTCCCACAACCCCATTCCATTCTCTTTTCATTCATCTACAGCATACCTCTCATTCAAGGCTAGGAAAGTTCCTTCCTGTTCTAACTCTTCTTTCAACACAGACTATTATTTTAGGCATACTAACTCTGAAATCAGATTATATGCATTTAAATTCCTGCTCCACTGCAAAATTCAGTGATCTTATATATTTTACCAAAGTAGTTTGTGCCCCCCTTTCCCTCAATGGTGAAGCAGGAATGAGCAGTAAATTCCACTAATTTTCTAATAATGATTAGCTGTATTACCACATGTGAAAACATTTTGGCTTGTCTGCTTTCTATGTGTATCCAAAATATTATTTATATCACTGTATACTTGGCATTCACATATTATCACTTTCAATCACACATTTTTAAAAATATTATCATATAATTGCACATTCCTCAGAGATAGGGATTATGCATTGTGATTATATCCCTGACAACACCTGACACTGTTCATTGTACATAGAAGACAATCAAAGCTGTTGCTAATTAACTGGCTTACATTGTCATTTAAAAAATATATATTGCATTAAGTACATTGTCTTGAGGATACCAGCAAGGCTTTTTCTTTATGGAAAAGAATGTCCTTTAACTAAAGGTGGAGATTAAAAATTCTGAGGTTTTATCTAGTAAAAAGCAACGTAAAAGAAAACTATTCATTGCTAGGGCACTTCTCCCATTCTGTTTCACTGTAATTACCCTTGCAGTCGTTTGTGAATGCCCATGGCTCCATGGAAACTTGCCCTAGTTCCTTGATGTTTCCAGATGATCCCACTCTGACTTAAAATGGTAGGAGACGTACATGTTCCCTGGGGCAATGGACTCTCCAAACAACACTTAAAAAAAAAAAAATTCCAGTTCCATTTCAAATAGTCACTGAGACTTTAGGCTAAACCTTGATGCTTTGGAGGGAAAAAAAAAAAAAACTTCTGCCAACTGCTCTAACACATTTAGCCACACACATCTCATTAAAGTCAATGAAACATGTGCTACAAAAACCTCTATTCATGGCACCATATTCTCCCCTCACTATGTGCATGTCATTCCTATTTATATTGAGTCAATGGAGAGGAGGGAAGACCTTTAAATATTTCTCTTTTAGTCATCAGCTCAGATTAGTACTTTTATAAAAAGCCTTTTCTATGACTCCGGACTAAATATGAAGCAATATACTATAGTTAACATCATTTGGGTCGAGCTCACTCACAATAATGTCACCATTTCTCCTTGGTAGTATTGCCACCAAAGTAGATTTTTAAGGCTTTTGCCCTCTGAAATTACAGCAGTTGAATAAGAGTCAGTAGCATGACCCTGTGTAAGTTTTAAGTGGTAAGAAATGTTTGTAGAGTACCAACTGATGTGGCAATGTCACCATTGTTGTGCAAGCTTACTAAATATATTATGTGCAGTATTTGTACAGGTATGATCTGAGACACATAAAAACATGACACAAGTCTTAAGATCATATTATTTGTGATTTAGGTGAGAAGAAAAATACACGTTAGAAAAGATAAACCTATAGAAAATTTTCTTCATGCCAAAGAAGTCAAAAAAGCAACACATGATAAGAGAATCCAGAGGAAAAAGAGGGCAATTTGGCCCAAGTCTTTTGGGCAAAGTTTGAAAAAGAAAGGAAATGACCACTTTGCTGAATTTGAGGAGGTAGGTTGGGTCTATATAGAAGAGGTGACACAAAAAAATGACACCTATTTTTTTAATTGTAGATGGACACAATATCTTTATTTATGTTTATGTGGTGCTGGGATTCGAACCCAGTGCCTCCCACATGCAAGGCAAGTGATCTACCACTGAGCTGCAACCCCAGTCCCAACAATCTTTTTTTTATTAGATCTAGTGACTAAGTAAAATTTTTGAAGCAGGTAAGTAGGGAATTGATTACCCAGCTCACCCAGATAAAAAAGCAGGGATGTGGATATAATTTGAAGGGTCAGAAAAAATTGGTGTGAAACATGCTGAACCATTAAAAAGGAGTAAACTTTTTATTTCATCATGTTCCATTGATAAACCTATTTGCTATTAAGAAGAAATTTTGGAACTAGCCAAAGGCAACTTTTATCTTTCTCTCCCATTCCTTCTTCCTTCCCTTTCTTTCTTTATTTTAGCAGAGACCATGGGGTGAAGAGTGCATGTTTCAGCTACTTATTACCATCACCATTGTCTGGGAACTATTACCTGACAGTAACTTTTTCCCCAAAAGGACATCTAGTCATACTTACAGGCAGTTTAGTGTGTAAAGGCCAAGATTGGTACTTAACATTCTACAATGCATAGGACACACTTCCACGGCAAAGAATTACATGACTCAAAAATTGTCAATAGTGCCGAGACTGAAAAATCCTGTACTACTCCAGACAACCATTGTACCTCAACTGCATTATTGCATTCGATTCCTTTGGGTTACTTCCACTCTAATTTGTTCTCAAAGATAAACCAGAATGGTCTTTTAAAAGTCAAATCTGACCATGTCTCTCCTATACTTGTGGTTTGCCACTAATCTGTTAAAGAAAAAAATTTAAACATAATCTACAAGGGTATGAAATGGACCCTATGCATCTGTTTAGCCTCATCTATCGTCACTGTTTTTTACTCTTTGATGCCATCTCCCTTTTAAAAACGAAAATGCCATGCTCTCTCCTACCACAGGGCCTCTGCAGTATTCTTTACTTCAACCTGGAATGCCTTCACCTAATTAACACCTACTCAACCTTTAAATGATACTTCCTCAGAATAGCCTTCACGGAACCCATAGAATTGATTTTCTGTTACAATTTTTATAGCAACCTTTTATCTATAGAATTTATCAAAATGTGTTAAAATGTGTCTTTGTTTGGGTTTTCCTGTTCTAGGTCCCACCTTGAGAAAATTTGAGCACAGTTAATTTGAGAAGCAATCCCATGGAACACTGTTTCAGACAAGAAATGGAAGGAAGTCAATAAAGGGTTTCCTATTAAGTAAATTGCCACCATGGGCAATTAAAGCTTAATCCCATTTAGGGAACTCTGGGAGAAAGTACAGAATATATATCAGAGTTATCCAACATGAGCAGGGAAAAATCTGGGATATTTTTCCACCATTGAAGAATTGCTTGAGGGCTACTCCCAAAAGGCATGGATGCCTTAGTATGTAAGGCTTACCCATACATAGGCCAAGTATGTTGTCATTACCAGAAATGAAAATCCTCATGGGTTACAAAGTAAATGGGCTTTGTTTCAGAAACTGTCAGAGGCATGTGAGCTGGGCATGGTGGTGCATGCCTGTAACCCCAGTGACTTAGGAGGCTGAGACAGGAGGATCACAAGTTCAAAGCCAGCCTTAGCAAAAGTGAGGCACTAAGCAACTCAGTAAGACCCTGTCTCTAAAAAAAATACAAAAAGGGGGGGGGGGCTTGGGATGTGACTCAGTGGTCGAGTGCCCTTGAGTTCCATCCCCAGTACCCTGCCCCCCCCAAAAAAAGGCATGTAGATGGGCACCTAGAGCATCTGCTACATTATATATTTATATAGTAATTTAATGAATGTCTTCTCCAACTGGACTAAGCAGTATACCACTTGTTTTTTTTCTTTTTTTTAATTTGTTCTTTTTAATTATATGTAACACTAGATCATATTTTGACATATTGATATCACTATTTTGCTAACCAATGTATATATTGAAGCTTGTACAAAAATAACAATGAATATTTGTTAAATTAGCAAATTATTTAATGAAAAGAATCCTTCTACTCTTAATTTGTATTATTAATCCTGACAGAGTTGGGCATCTGGCCCCAAATTTTATGCCACATTTTTAAACCTAGCACATGGTTTAAAATACTTAACTACTTGACTAATACTTGATTAATTCACACCCATTAGGGTAACTATCATCAAAATAATAGAAAGTAATTGTTAGTAACAATGGAGAGAAAATGGAACACTGTGCACTTGCACTGTGAAGGTAAAATGTACAGTTTCTATGAAAAGCAGTATGGTACTTTGCACTTTCAAATACATCAAAAATGTTTGATACAACATCTTAGATTTTCAGGATCTTTTACCCCCAGTATAATAATCCATATTTCAACACTCTATCATTTTATTCATTACTATATCTAAATTCTATTACTTGCAGCTGCGGGATAACTCTTAATTTGCCCCATGCCTTCATGCAGTGGCCTGTGCTGGTCTTTTTCTCTGGAATTCTTGTGCCCACAAGTATGCAGTATATTTCTTTCTAGAAAGGCCATCCTTGAGTGGGATGCCAGGAACAATTATCTCTGACCTCTGAGATACACTGGAATGTTTGTATCACTGTTCAATGTATGTAGACAACATTACTTGAATATGAGATCCTTGACTGCAGGGAAAACACATTATTCAAATCTGTGTTGCTGTATCTATTATTAATTCACATGTCTATGTTAATGTTACCAATTTTGTATTCAATAATGTCTCATAAGAAAGATAAAATATAATGGAATAAGAATTCTTTTTTCAATGGTAATAATTTCTTTTTGTAGAAAGGTCTATGCAATTAAATGGTGCTGATAAGTTTGATGGAAAACTTAAGTCATTTTAAACACTCTCAATTTTAAACATTTTTAAACAATTTTTAGTTTTTAAAGTTGATTAAACTATTTTTGTTTGTGTTATTTTGGTTTATCATTCGACATGTAATTTCCCTATCCCTGATTCAAATCTGTTATGGGCATTCTAGTTTAATTTGCCAAATATAATTAGGGCAATTCTATTGGATTACAAATAGAACTACCTATCAAGTAGTTCCATTGGCTCTAAAATGTATCCTGGATTTGTCAACTTCTCTCTGAATAACAATGTCATAATCATAGACCAATCCAAAAGAATTATAATAAGCTCTCATCAAAACTCATGATAATCACTATAGATTGCCACAAATCATTTTCCAAAAGCAAACTAGCAAATTTAAATGGCAAATCAAATCATGCCACAATCCTACTTATAATCTTCCAATGGATTCCTATTATATTTAGAATAAAAGACAAAATCATTGCCAAATCCCAGGATGATCTGTTCTATGACTACCTCTCTATCCCACTTATCATCCCATGCTTCCTCTTGTCTATCATGCTCCACTCAGTCTTTTTTGTATTACTCAAACCAAACCTGCCCCTGCCACAGGGCCTTTGCATTTATTCCCTACACTTTCCCTTGTCTGGCTCTTTCTTACTCATATCCAGGCCAACTATGATCTCTCCAGAGAAAATTTGCCAAAGTAACCACTTGCTATATTATATTGTCATATTTAATGTTAATCCACTTAATAATTTTATCATTACAGCTTATTACTAACCTTTTACCTTTGGTTAATACCTTTTCCTACCTGAATGCAAGTTCCATGACAGAAGTGATCTTTTTGTTGGATTTGCTGGATTTTCAGCATCTATTGCTTCTGTGATACATGAAAATGCTGTGTGTGTGTGTGTGTGTGTGTGTGTGTGTGTGTAAGAGAGAGAGAGAGAGAGAGATTTAAAGGACTGATTGAATAAAATGCATAAACCAATGTAGACATAATATATACTGAGGGAAAACGATAAAATTTGTAATAGAAAGATGGAAAAGAAAGGGAGCTATAAATATGTAAGTTGGGAGAAAAATGAATGGCAGAGAAAATGGGGTATAATTAAATATAAAATCCCCTGAAGAAAAGGTAATGTTACTTGCCATAATTTAATAGACTGGAGAAGAATTAAAGTCATCTTAAAATATAAGTGTTGAACAATATGCAAAACTCTATACCAGTATGTGTGGAATATTTAGTATCAGGATAATTTTCACTAGACTGTTTCCTCTTGCTTCATTTGCTTCATGAAAGGCAAGAGTTGATTACAAAAATTGTTTTGGATATTTATATGCAGAACCCATTTTCCCACTCCTGCTATTATATTCATAACCTTCACCACTTACCACTAAGTCTCTAAAGCATGTGGGAAACCCGAGTGGACAGTGGTTGACACGGAAATATTCTAAGTCCCCAACCTTTTCTCATGAAATTTATAAGATATAAATGCCAAAGCAAATGTTACTTAGGTCTCAATTCCACTTTGAATATTTGAGGCTACAATTTTCATTTCAGGTAGAGACAGTACAGAAGTAAAATAGTAGAAAAAATAAACAAGCTTAATGTGAAACAATTATGTAGAATGTCATTAATTATATGAATGGTGTGCTCAGGTGCCCATATAATAAAAGTGGGGGAAGTACTTTAAAAAAATACTTTGCTAAAATCCAACATATTTCAGCATCAAGTTAAAAACATTCTGGCTTTTTATTTTTCATTAGCAGTGACTTAGTGAGGCAATGATTCTCTGAAAACGACACGATGAGATTACTGCATTTGAAATAAGTTTCTTTTGTTAACGCTACCATGGAAATGATTACTTGAAAAGGCCAATGGTTTCTTGATGTATTGGAGTTTCTTCCTTTTGAAAACCTGTCAGCTGTATTGAAAGTTTTCTTAAAGTTTAAAGTACCAATTACAGTTCTTCCAATCTGCGCAATTGTACCATAATAACCTAGAAAAGTACTTTTGTAATAAACATTTTAAATTCTGTTTGATTGTTTCCAGTTTTACAATTGTATTTTAGTTTATTTTATGTATAACTTATGAACATAGCCTTTGCTTATTTGCCCTCAATCATAGGGGACATTAAAGACACAGGGCAACCTACAAATGAAAATGAAGGGATTGTGGAGTCCAAAGCACTTTTAGAAAAAAAGAAATATCTAAACTCACCTTTTTACATGACTTAATAAGTATCGCAAAGCAAGTCACTAAGGTAAAAGCAACTACAACACTAGTCTCTAAACTCTCAATCCAAATTTTTATTCCGTAAGCATCATTTCACTGTCAGATATCAGAACCCCATTACATTATCCTAATACAGAAGGAAGCATAAAGCAGAGGTTAAAAGTATTTTTTTTTTTTTTTGCTTAAAGGTATTGGATATCTAATACACGCTGTGAATTATACCTTAAATTCAGTAAAACATTATTTTAATTATCTTTCTTTCAAATCCTATTTAAATTCTCCCACATTTACTGCTGTAGAAGTTTTCTATAGAAAAGAAAGTCAATGATTTCAGTAGACTTTCACATGTGGCTCTGAGCCTAAAAGATGGATAAAGCCATAAAGAAGAAATAGTTGGGTTCTGAGTCATTTCTTACATGAACTTTAAGCAGGTCAATTTAGTATCATAATTTCCAACTCTTGCATAAATACATGGGCTTTTCTCTTTATGTATACATATTTCTTTCTCTTTTTTTTATTTCTTACATAGTTTTTGTGCTGTGAATGGATAATTAGGTATACACATTTTATCTCCAAAATAGGACTCAGAGTATAAGACCCAATAGAATTCATTTATATAGTAGCTTTTTTTCAGAGGTCAAGACACATCACATGTTGCTTCATGGATTTTGTAAGGCAGTATTCTTGTAATTGATCACATTTTACAAATACAATACTTAATCTTTTGTTAGTATCATGGCAGAAAAATAACTGCCCCCTGTGGTATATCAAAGCAATGGTGTATATCTTCCTTATACATAGATTCCTCAGATTCATTTATTCAATCATTCATATATCAAATGATTATTTAGCAAGCATATACCATGCTCCATTAATGTCACCTGCATAGTAGTTCAATCATTAGAAACAGTGTCTAAGCCAGGCATGATGCACACACCTGTAATCCCAGCAGCTTGGGAGTCTGAGGCAGGAGGATGGCAAATTCAAAGCCAGCCTCAACAACTTAGAAAGGCCTTAAGCAACTCAAGGAGACCCTGTGTCAAAATAAAACATAAAAAAGGACTGGGGATGTTGCTCAGTAGTTAAGCACTGCGGGGTTCAATCCTCAGTATAAAAGAAAAAAAAAAGAGTGTCTAAGTTGGCAATAAACTCACTTTTAAATTAAGGATCCATTTTAGTCCATGGCTTAGGAATACTGGTTCTGGAGCCAGAATGGAAATTAAACTCTCAGCTGTTTGTGTGTAGTCTTGGGAAAGTTACATAATTTCTTTCATCAGTTTCCTTATCAATAAAATGAGGATAGTGAAAGTATCTATGTCACAAGAAAGATGTGAAGATAAATGAGTTACATATGTAAAGTACTTGGCAATTATATTGACAATTATCATTATTATATTACTTTAATAGTGTGTAAGTTGAGTATAAAGTTTAATCACCTGTCTGCAAATTAAGTAGTTACATTGTCCCTACCTCAGCTTGTAGAACATTACATTCTTAACAGGATAGTTAAGGGAAACCCACAGAAACAAATACTCTTTTAAAACAGTCTTCTCATATTCTTCACTGATACCCAATTTTTTAACTTATGCAACCAAATTTAGAAACTTATCCTTCCTTTACATATACTTTTAATTTTTCAAAATACTTGGCTTAGTGATAAGTTTGCTATTATTATCTTTTCATAAATGAGTTTGAAAAACCAGGTCCCCCACCAACTTTTTAAGATCTAAGACAGCAATATTTCATTGGCATATCTGCTTTAGATCCCTAAACTGAATGGCAAGCAAGAGTGGATTACAGGCATGATGATTGTGACGCAGCTTTAGCAACCCGTTTTGAACTACTCTTTCTTAAAATCATTTTAAGGTTCTGACTTCCAGTCCAGTAACAAAGAACCTTTGTTGTTTCCAAGTATTCATCTGTCACTCTGTTCACCATTTTCATATGGTTCATTGACAGTTGATGGCAACTTTACCATCACTGCATACGGTCCATTAACAGTTGACAGCTGTCAGTAAGACAAGACTACTCAAGCCCTTCTCCAACCATGAGGCTTCAACAAACAGAGGAGAGAGTGAGTCTGAACCAGCCACCTGCTGGGGCCATCCTTATCTGGCACTAATTAACTTCCTTGGCTGGATTCCTCCTCTGCTACAGGAGAGAGAATCCAGTTCAAAGAAAATGTCTGGCTGAAATGTCTGCCTGAGCCAATCCAGTTATGCTATTAAGAAATATCACCCACATCCTTATGTATCAGTTTATCCACTTCAAAATATGTTTTTGCCATTTTGTAGATATGCTCTTGTTGTAGAAACAACTTGAAACAACTCATTTTGATGAAGCTAAGAAATCCTAATGATGAAATTTAAAATGGTTGCAGATACATCTACTGAACACCTAATTTATACATAACACTCTGCAGAGTGTGATGATACATTGTATACAATCAAGGAAACATGCATAATTTTTGGAAACATTAAAAAGAATACAGGGAATATTACCAACATAAATTCCAGTTAGATATAAGGTTGCTAATTTCTAATGGAACCCAAATAGCAATCTATTCTCTGGTTCAAAGGGTTGTATGGTCTAATATGAACCATCTGCTTCCTGTGAACTTACAAATAGTGACTGAACAAGATGGAAGAATGACTCAATGGGCTGTGCTAAAGAGACACCAGACAATGGAATTGGCAGTAATACAGGGATTACCTAAAACAATTTGACAAATGTTTTAAAACTGGCAAACTCACCAATTAAAAGATTGTGAGGACAGAATTTGTATTCTGAGATTCCTATAAGCTGCAATTCATGTACTTAAAGTAATTGCTGTTTGGTGATCTATGGCTTTGCATGACAGGGAGGCCATGCCTTTATTTTGCTAGTTCAGTTTGTTTCTGTAATTCAATCATGTGAAGCTATCACAAACTATCATTTATAAAAATTTCAACTTATTTCTTTTTTTTGGTGGGAGGCGTTTACCAGGGATCGAACTCGGGGTACTCAACCACAGAGCCACATCCCAAGCCCTATTTTGTATTTTATTTAGAGACAGGGTCTCACTGAATTGCTTTTCGCCTCAGGCTGAGGCTGACTTTTGAACTCATAATCCTCCTGTCTCAGCCTCCTGAGCTGCTTGGATTACAGGCATGCATCACCACACCCAGTTTCAACTTGTTTCTGTATAATGTTTCAAGGGCTTTAGCATGACAAAGTTCTCCCTTAATCTCACTGGCTAACTCAACTTTAAATATATGTCTGCACTAGACATAAATTATGAAGGGTATTAAACCTATATGGTGCTTAATTGTTCACTGAATATGTGATACCAAAGAATGAAGTTTGTTTTTATACTTTTTTTTCCCAAAAGGGTAAATACATTTTCAGGTGGTTGCATTTTTTTTTTGGTTTTATTTTTGTTTTTTTTTTTTTTTTTGCATGATACAAATCATGAAAATAATTTTGATTTGGCTCATTAATAGTGATTTCATACCGAATACTGTAGGAAATAACTACTGAACCAAGAACGGCAAACACCTGGGTAACCTACACATATTGTATTGTAATTAAATTTTGAATACCTCTTATAGACTCACGATGAGCTCAAAGGAGGTAAATGTTTGTTTACCTCTAACACATAATGATGTCCAATTTCTTTAGTAATTTGTTATCTGTTTTCAGCTATCAAGTGACTCACCTTTCCAATTAAACTGAGTTTTCAAACCCCTGTTCAATCACCATAATTCAAAGAAGGAAAATGTCAGGCAGGAACCTCAGAGCATAGATGCCAATCACAGCAAGAAAAACACAACTCAGAGCCTTCAATTAGTGAGATAGTGATGAGGAAATTATGATGACACAAAGCTTGATCGCCAATTCTCTTTCATGTTTATTCCAGATTGGCAGATTTAAATCGACTCAGTTATTCATATTCATTCATATCCATATTCATATTTCTATCCCTCTATTGGTTCTAAGCTCTTGCTTGTTTTGGCAGAAGATAACATTTAATATCCAGATAGTATAAGAGACTAAACAGTCTGCTACCATTTTTGAGGATGAAAAAGGCTTTAGAGATCATTAAGTTAGCCTTCCTCATTCATTTCCGAAAAAACTGAACCCTAGCACTATTGTCAGAACCCTGTCATATTCTTAGGAACGGAGCCATAAGCAGACATTAGGCTTTTGTGATTTCTGTACCCACTGTTATCACAATTGAATGTTACATCTCTAAAAAGCAGTGCCCATTTCAAAATTTTGTCCTTGGCCCTTAATGCTCCTTTAAAAATTCCAGAGAAACAGGAGAAACTTAATACTTGTTGATTGTATAAATGAAAACTTGAACAAATGTTTACTCGGAAACATTCTGTATCCATAAAAGAGGAATTCCTTTTAATAAACACCCCTATATTATGGGGGGAAAATGACAAAATATGTTGTAAATTATTGTATCACAACTGTCTCCCCATCTGGAGTACCTCCATTTAAATCGTGTTTCTTTATAATCCTGATCTACCAAACTATGAATTTTTTTTAATTATTAAAACATTACATACCTATAAGAATTCTAGAAGACAAGATAAAATCTAAAGGATAAGGAAATCCTTTTACAAAATAGTAGATCCATAAATCAGAGACACATTTACTATACAAAAATTTCTAAGTGATCTTTTACAAAAAAACCTGTAATAAATACATTCCAGGCAAATTCAAGATTCAAAATATTATTTCAAGCCAGGCACAGTGGCAGATGCCTGTAATCCCAACTCTTGGGAGTTTGAGGCAGGAGGATCTCAAGTGCTAAATCAACCTCAGCAATTTAGCAAGGCCCTAAGTAACTTAACAAGACCCACTCTCAAAATAAAATGTAAAATGGGCTGGGATGTGGCTCAGTGGTTAAGTGCTCCTGGGTTCAATCCCTGGTACCAAATATATGTAAAATATAGATATTATATATAATTTCAAATGTAGAAAACACATGGGTTAATATCTACAATGTATAAAGTGCACTTACAAATTGAGAAGGGAATAGACAATCTATCAAAAAAATGAGTGATTTGCATTGAATAATTTATAGAAGAGAAAGTCTAAAAGGCAAAAAAAAAAAAAAAAAAAAAAAAACTTATCCAAATAAGTTTTGAACAAATTTTGAGGCAAATTTGAATTAACAATGAATAATTACACTAGCTATTTCACCAGTATAAATTTAAACAAGTCCTTCACCCCTACTGCTTGTGAACATGTAAAGAAATGTCCACACATATTGGTAGAAACAGAAATATATATATTTAAAAGAAATTTTTCAATGTCTACTTAAAAATTTAAGATTCATTTCCCTTACCCAATCACTCTCACATTTGGAATCTCTTCTAAAGATATGGAATTATTTAAGGACGCATATTTATAGATTTTAAGTGGAAGTGATGTTTGTACTGTCAAAACCTGGGAGCAATGAGACTATGGAATATAGAGTAAAACCAAAGTACATTGTGCCATTCCACAATGGAATATTATGTGCCTATTAAGAAACAAAAAGTAGGGCTATGTAGGAAAATAAACAAAAGATTTAGAGCTATGTCTGTTGACTCACAAAAATTGTCATAAATTACTATTGAGTGCTAAAAGTGCAATGCAGAAAATTCAATTATATAATCCATATGTTCCAAAAAATAATATAACTCTCTATTTGTGTGTGTGATTCCTAAAAAGCAATATAAGAAAATAAAAGGGGAAAATAAAGACATACTCACTTAGCTATTAATATGTTTTGACTTTGTTGAGAATGGGTAGAAGGGGTGGTTGATTTGCAGAGGGGGAAAGGAATGGAGAGACAGAAATGCAATAGGAAAAAAATAATTTTCAATTGAAATTATATATTTATATAAAATTATAAATCTATAATGAGATTAAACAAAGTATTTAAAACATTTTTTGGTATCATGCTCTCATTTTTGGTATAGTTTCTATTTACAAGTAGCAGATCGTGTTTTAAACTCCTTAGAATATTAAGTCAAATCACCTGTATTTTTCAAATCTACCATTTATTGAATGCCACAGAACACATTAAATGTTCTGCATATGTTGCTGTATGTTTTTAATAGAGTTGAACTTGAGGCTCAATAAATTCCTATAAGTTCTCTCTTCATGCCCAATTTATATATTTAGATTCTATGAAAAAAGAGAGATTACTTTTTGTTCACTATTATGTCCCCAGTACTTTTAATCATTGCTTACAAATAGTATATACTAAGCAAATGGTTAATGAATTTGTAGAATGAATGACTTTTTTGTAGCATCAGAAATCAGAATTCTGAAAATGATTAAGGTATATAGGCTTACTTCAAATTTTCATTATCTTATTTTATATTCCTAAATAAAAGTGACCAATTAAAACTCAAAATAAACAAATTATTTAACCTGATTTAAACATTACACAATAGATAAATGTATAGAAACACCATGTTGTCACATCAATATGTTCAATTTTATATTTTTTATGTATCAGCTAAAAGTAAGTTCATTTTTTTTTACTTTTACCCCTCTTTAGAAAAGAAACAAACACCAAAACAATTTTTTTAAAAATTTAGACTCTAAACTTCAGGGCAGTGTTAATACAATGAAAGTTTGAGAATATAGTTTTTATACTTCAGAACAGTTCCATGTGGTACAATTTAGAATGGTACATTGTTAAGGATAAAAATATGGGCTAAATAGTCTGATTATTAGGATTCATTTTCTTGCCACTCCATTTAATAATTTTGTGATATGAAGAGGTAACACAACTTCTGTGTCTCCTCTAAAATACTGTCAGGCTTAAATGAGGTGTGACATGCAGAACTTCCAGTGCAGTCTAACACAAGGCAAAATCTTAATAAAGTGTTTTCTAATACCATTAATAATGAGGTATAATTAAAAATAATAGATTTCTTATCATCTGTTTGCCAAAACATTGACTCTAATGTTCTGAACAGGAACACTGTGTGGAGTACTTAGTTACTCAATAAATCTCCCACTATCAGAGCTGAAGAGTGGGATCAGGATTGAGCCCAAGTTAGAATGGGCAAGAACGCAGAAGACACACAATAGGAGGTCAAGTTTATAAAAACTCTAACAGGAATGAGTAGAAAGCACACAACAAAGGATGAAATAGTGATTAAAAAGCATGAGAATCAAAAGTAGAATCTAGAAAGCAGAATATTCTGAAGAAGCCAAATAGGACAACAGGAGAATAATTAAGGAAACTTGCTCTTGAGGAAAATCCTGGATCCATCAGAAAGCCCCTTGCCCTTCTCCTAGCCGGCAAGACAATCCAAATCTTTCAATTAAACCAGGACATGGTTATCCCTGAATTGGTGGATAAGTATAAGAATTAAATTAAATGGGTTAAAAACTGTCAGAAGTTACAACCCATTTATTAATTTCTTAACTATTTTATTTTTTCCTGACTTGTCTTAAGAAAAATAAAGCTACACCCTCCATTTATCTTTTATAACAAGCACAAATTCATTAACTGTAGTGAAATTCTTGAGAGTCCAATTATTATGGTTAAAAACTCCCTAGCTCACACTGCCTATGCATTGACCTATGAAATCTTCATATTTTTTTTTAATTAGAAGGTGGCTTAGGAAGCAATATCCTCATGCTTGCCTGGCAGATTAGTCCAGAGTAAATAATATGTTAAGTTAATTTCCAGTAGAACAAAACAAGAGTGATGCTTAA
Source organism: Marmota marmota marmota (assembly GCF_001458135.2). Lineage (NCBI taxonomy): Eukaryota > Metazoa > Chordata > Mammalia > Rodentia > Sciuridae > Marmota > Marmota marmota. Next base: position 17,346,553 of record NW_026000249.1, on the reverse strand, counting down.
TTCATTAAATTAAAATACCTTAGCCAGCTTAGTAGAAAAGGAAACATGATCAAAACTCCCCAGGTTTAGGGAGAAATCATAAACTGAGACAGAGAGAAGAATAAACTGCAGGATTAAAACAAAGCAGCTGATTGGCAGTGGTCTATAAGAGAAGGCAACCAGGGAAAATATCCTCTGGTTTCCTGGGTAACAAGAGTCAAAGACTGCAAGGAATGGAGCTGAGAAAGGTGCTTCCAGAGGAAAAGCAAGGAACACACCACCACATGAGACCCTTTGCAGAAAGGTGACAGTGTACATTCAACAAGTGTAACTGGGCAAGTATTCAACCAGAGGTGGGGAAAAAACAAACTAAACCAGAAGCCCTGACAATTCTTTTTGGAAATGTATTTCCCCACCAGGTAGAGTTACTTAACCAGCATTCCTTGTCTTGCATAATTGAATATTGATTTAAAAGATGCATTTAGTGTCCTGGCAATAAAATAGACAGGCACTGTACACAGGAAAGGACTCACTAGATGGATCAAAGAGCAGGGCTTCCTACTGACAAATGAAGGAGCTGAAGAATCTCTTCGTCAATAACATCAGCCCTGCTGGTTCCTTCTGTAAGTCATCATTGTTATTCTAGACACTAGCCACCCTAATAATCCTATCAAATTCACTTGAACTCAATTCAGTAGAAGAAAATTAAAAAGATTCATCCAATTTGATACTTGAAATACCTGCAAATGTGCAAAATGTGTTTTATTGCCATTCTAAAACAGGGCTTCGTCAAAATGCTAGGTTCAGTTTGGGCCTTGAGACGACTTTCCCTGGAGTTAATTGCTATATGAAATAGTCATTTTGTGACAAAAGCATAATGAGATAATCACAACAATTTCTAAAAATCAATAATTTAACTCTGGCAATTAGATGGACAGCACATCTGCAGATGGCTCAAACAATAGCACATCATTAAAAGGCATATACTTATTTTAAGAAAAGAGGAAAAGACTGTCTTGCTAATTTCCTGTTGGAGAGTAAAGCATAGCTTTGGCAGGGCTGCCTTGTAAAGGGTTGTTTACCGCTTGGAAAAGGGTTTCCTATCAGGCATGTACTGGATATGATGCAATGTCACAGAACAGTATCAGCTGTGTAGTTGCCAAAAATGACATCAATTCTCACCCCTACAAAGACAGGATTGTTAGGGGGTACCATTAATGAGGCACACACTTTTTCTTTCCTCCATTCTCCTTTATGAAGTAAGAGATCAAGGCACTCTGATGGAATTATCTTTCTAGAGAATAAAAAACACTTTAAAATTTTTGGAACCACAAAGATTAAAAACAATGTAAAAGTCAATGACAAATGGAAAGCAATGGCTGTGACTTCAAAATTTTCACCTGAGATTATTTGGACATAACCATCATCTCAATTTAATTATTCCACATTGAGTATATATATCAAAAATATCATATGCACAAATATGAATATAAATCCATACACAAATGACATTAATCCAAATTATGTCAAGAAAAAAATACAAGCACAAAATATATAAACAGAAACAGATGTACATTCATGTATATAGTTATATGCATGTACAATACACATTGTTCTCATGAAGTATTCTCTAAATGAACTGTATTTTAATCCTTCAAAATTGTACACTGCCATTTTTTGCCTGATTATTTCATTTATCATCCAATGTTTGTCTGATTTAAATATTATACATGAATACTATAAAGTTTTTCTATTGTTCTGCTGCTTAATATTTCTTATTAATATCTAAAATTATTTAATAAATTATTTTTCAACACAGGCCAAAATGACTACCATTTATTGAGTCACTTCTATGTGTCTGGTTAATTTTATACACATAATTACTACACTGTAATGCCTACAAGCTATTTATGATTATCCCCTAATGTTACCTAGGAAGAACTAAATCCAGAGAGATCACTGAAGTAGCCCAGAGCCACATAGCAAATACATGGCAAAGTTGGGACTCAAAACCTATTCTTTCTGTTCTCAACATCTGCACATTCTCTCTGCTGTGACAGGCTGCCACTTGCATTTATCACAAATATCCTGCCTGAATAATACCAACACCAACAAAAACTGCTGGTCAGGGATTAATAATGACAGCCCAGGAACTAACTGTGAAGTGATTATCTGATCTGTCATTTCTCAACAGTAGATACACAATGAAAAGTACTGAAAGGAAAGGAGGAATGGAAGGGAGAAAGAGGAAGAGAGGGAAGAAGTATTTTCATTCATTAAGTTAATAAATATTTATTGAGTACTAATTATGTTTCAGACTCTGATAGGAGCTAAGGATACAATGGTTAGCAAAAGCATTCATTGTCTTTCACCTCAAAGTTTATAAAAAGTAAAAAAAAAAAAAATTGTTAATCCAAAGTTACACAAGAAATGTAAAATCAGTTTTCTTAATGCTACCTGGCAGAGGTACATGTTACTATTAAATGTGTGTAACAGGGCATCTGACAGGGTGGTCAGTGAAGGATTTCCTGAGGATATAGCACTGAAGAAAAAAATATACATAAGCAAATGTTAACATTTGGTTGCAAATCAAATGTAATTAGGTAGTATGACAACAAATATACATTAGTTATATGTAACTTCTCTACAGATCATTCTTAGATTTGCCATGTGTCCTTACTGCATCTCATGCTCCTCTTTCTCTAAATTAACTGTATGTGTCATACACCGCTCTATCCTAAGAAGCCATGTCTGAATTTCAGGTAGGAACCACTATATATTACCTATAAATTGTGGACTTTGGATAAAATTTCTGGATTTCTGGATTTCCTCCCTTAGGAGGTAAGTGAGGTATACAGGCTGGTGAGCCAAATATCTGAAAAACAAAAACCAGGAAAAATTGTGATGGTCACCAAATATTTTCAATCTCTACAGAAATGCTCCAGGATAAGGACTGCACTTGGGTGGATTTATATCATTAGTTTTGTGTTATGAGTTCTAAACAGAAGTGAAATGTGTTGCTTCCATATGGGATCATAGAATAGATGATATGAAAAATGTCATCCCAGCATATAAATGAACAACATGTTAGACACAAGTTAATCCATGAGCCAACGTCTCATAGGACAACATGATAGAAAGCTCCTAGTTGACCCATTGACATATGGAATGAGTAAGAAATAACATTTGTTTTAATCTATTGAGTTGTGTTTGTGCAGATAATCTACTCTGTGCTGACTTAGAAAAATGCTAATGAAAGCTATGCATGTAAAGTGAATGAGATTGCCTAAGAAAAAAATAAGGTGTTCTCTAAAGAAACTATACCTTAAACAGAAGCACATATGAAAGGAAAGAGGAAAAAAAGTATAATTTTCTGTCACAGAAGCAATCTAAAGAGTGCTTTAAGAAGAAGAAAATAGCCAAGTGTACATTGATGCTAAGAGTTCAAACATGAAAGAATGAAAACTTTCCAGTGGATTTAACAACAAACTGGTCATGGAAATGTCATCAAGAACTATTTCATTTAATGAATGAGACAAAAGCTAAAACAGTGTGGATTAAAGAATGAGTAAGAGTTTGAAGAAATTAAGATAGAAAATATAAACAATGTCTTTGGAAAACCTGAATAAAGGAGAGATTGGATACAATCAGACAGCCTAAAAACAAGCATCTTGAAACCAAGCATGCCCAGACTCATGACCACATACCTCATTCTAATGGCATATAGAAGCTTACAAAGTACAGTGATTTTTGAAATTCTAGTTGATGAGGCAGGAAATCTATCATCATTAGCATAAAACCTAAAGCACTTTGTATTTGTGATTCTCTAACAAACCTGCTCTATATTTGATTATTTTTTTATAAAGAGAAACATATACACCTGCAAGTTTACAACTAAACTTGACTACAAGGAGCACTTGCATATCACAAAACTACTAATTAGACTTCAGTTTGTTTGCAACATGATCAAATTTGGTTTATCGGGTAAAAATGCATGAAACCAACAGAACATATAATTTGTGGAAAAGACTACACTTGGTCCCATGTTGCCAAAGTGGGGAAAAGTAATTCCAGAAAGGCATGTTTGAGTTATTTTCACTTTTACATCCCCAGTGCATAATGTAACTGCCTATAACATGATGGGTAATCCATTGCAGACACTTTTGCTATTTTCTGAGGACATACTTTCAGACAAAAAGGCTAATTGCTATTGAGGTAATTAGTGGCCTGATGCTGATGAAATAGTTAAACCCTAAAATTATAGATGATTTCTTATTCAAATAAAATTTTACAGTCACAAAGAAGTCACTATCAAAGTTAAAGACTCAGACTGCATGTATAACTTTTAAATTCCTGGTGTGCCTCTCTATTTATATACATTTGCCTTTAAAGGCAGAAAGGAAAGTACCAAGAATTTAATAATAATAATTATTGATATTATCAAATGCCTCAAATGGGCCAAATCAGTGCTGGGTGGATTATATATTTTAGTTCAAAGCCTTTCAATAAGTTTAAGTGGTAGGTGTTGTAAATCTCATTTTACATATGAATAGAGTATAGCAGTCTAAGTTCATACAGGTAGGAGGTGACCAAGTTAAGTTAACCAACTGCCTCCCTATGTCATCCAAGTGTTAGCTATAGATATTTTTCATTACAAACACAAAAATTCTGTCTCCTAGATGATATGTCATCATATTTTCAAGAGAATAGTCAATTTCATTCATTTATGAAAATTGTGGCGTGTTTTAGAAATAAGTATTCTGCCTTGAACTTGAATGTAGAAATTGCTTTTAGAGTCCAATAAAGATTGTTATTAAGGTCCTCAAGTAGAGCTTGATTATGTAGCCTTAGCAATAGAAAATCTACAGGTAAAAAGTTTCATTTTTAGAAGTATTTTTCCTATTTATTTCAAAAGACGTTTTGAGTTCACAGTGGGTAAAATGACAATAGTAAAATTAATTTAAATAATTTTAAAATGAGATAAGTAAATGATGACAGCAAATTCTTTCTCATTCCATTATTATCAATTCTTGAGCTTATATTAAATACTTTCTTATTTACTATTTGCTGAGTGAAATTAAGAGTGAGAAAATTGGTCTCATGTTTGTATATAGGATGTATTCATCATCCAAGGTTCTTATTTTCTTCCTTATCCTACATAGTCATATTTAAATTGGAAAAGAGAGCATGTCTAGAATGTGGTTCTGTTCCTAGATTTGTCAGTAATTCCCTCTCTCACCATGAGAAAGACTATTATGAATTTATAGATACAATCTTTCTAAAGCTAGCTAATGGACACACATCCTCAGAAATTCCAAATTTTGAAGTGCCCTCCGAATGCTATATTATTGTCAAATAATATTATCATTCATTTTGTAGAGATTATATTTCATTGGTAGTCAAAATACCAAGCACCAACCAAATAAGCAGCTTGAGACAAAAGAAACAATACTTTTTAAATCAGAAAATGTAGACTAGATTATTGAGAATGTATAAGTGGGATTGTTCTCAGCAAGCCATAGAGCCTTCTAAAGACTTGTTTTCCTATTTTCAAATAAAATAATAACAATACCTAATTCATGGAGCTGAGATGAGAACAAAATGAAAAAGCACCTTGTAAATGGTAATGTCAAGTTCAATAAATATGCAGTGTATTTTAATGTGATATATACTTTGCAAAGGGTAGTTCCTGCAATGGATAGCTGTTACTATATTTTATTAAAGTAATCTTTTGCTGGCAAAATGAAACATTAACTTTTTGTCCATGCAAAAACTCATGCTGTTCAATTTTTCAAATAAATAAATGGAGCTTGAAGCATAAATTCAGAAACAATTTAAATTTTCTTTTGACAAGATCTGAATTTGTAAATCTACAGATTTTCTTACATAATAAAATATTTATACTGGTATTGTCATTGCTCTAAGCATACATTGAATGTGAACTGTTGTGGAAGGTTTGGAGGATGATTCTGGGAAGAAAAATTAAGAGGCATATGGTATTTATAGATATCATGAGAATAATTATACTCCAATGTACAAGTATCAGCAACTTATTTCAATGAAGGACATATTTGACCTCAGCATCTTATGATAAAGACACTTTAAGCCAGACATGGTGGCATATATGTGTAATTCCAGCAACTCAGGAGGCTGAAGCATGAGGGTCATAAGTTTGAAGCCAGCCTCAGCAAGTTAATGATATCCTCAGAAATGTAGTGAGACCCTGTCTCAGAAGAAAAAAATACCTGGAAATGTGGTACTGGGAAAGAGCTACAGTTTCCAGTCCTGGGAAAAAAAAAACACACACACACACACACACTTTAAAGTAAATGTCTGTAAAACCTGAAGTGGAATACTAATAACTACCTAAAAGCCCATGAGTAAAATTGTTTTTCTTTCAGCTCTAAAAATCCTTTCAAATAAAATCACTTTATTATTTGAAAGTGTGGGGTTCTAGCCTATGAGTCTTATGTTTCTCAGACTTTTCCAAACTCTACAAATATAAACCCAGAATATAAATCAAAATGAGTAATCAATGCAATATTAATTAATTCATCCACATTTCTTTAAAGTGTTTCCTACTGTCCTTTGCAAGACCATCCTGATGACAGACAATACAAAAGGGAGAGGTATCATGCTGGGGAAATGCTCAGAGTCAAAAGCATTCCTAAATGTTTGAAATGAATGAATAACTCCATTCCCATTAGATAATTAAAGTGATATAATTATACTTTAAATCACAACAAATGAAGTAATATGCCCAATTTCCCTAAGGCTACCGAGGTGTTTATTAAAAGCTGAAAATAATTCTGAACCTTTTCTACTATGGTAAACAGCATTAATTTTGATGTCTGGAAAGTGAAAGAGTAGATAGGCATGGTCTGGAACAATGGTTCTGCAGCTAACCAAATGTCCAGAGGCATTTTCTTCTCCAAATGTTCACGTTACATTTTTAGTGTGACAATCATAAATGACTACCGACAATTTCATTTTATCATTGCCTGGAAATATCAGTAAAGAAATTGAAAAGAGGAGAAATGAGGTACTACCTTTTTTGCAGGTCTGTAAGAAGGATCTCACCACTGAGTGATAATCAAAGGCTAATTGTGTCCTTATTTATCCTTCATTTAATAAAAATTGTCTATGTTTTAAATATATTCAGTATTCCTCTGGGATAAAAAAGTTTAATCCATAAGGATGTGATCTGTTTAATTCATTTCAATATACTGTAGACTTATTAGGATGTATGGCCCAGACAGAGTTGATGCATAGACAGAAACAATAGCTAGTGAGATGTGCACAGTCAATGATACCAAGAAACTCTGAGGCATTGTAGAATTATGTAATTTTGTCAATTCAGTACAATAAATCATGTTGTGTAGGATACCTGAAATTCTCCAAGAAAAATGAAAAACGTAGATGGGAAAGTCCTGTTATTGTTAGCATCAAGATCTCATTGAATCTAGTCAAGCCCTTACCTATGTCACATAAGGAGGTTCATTTCCATCTCAGTTTTATTTGTAAACAACCATATGTTGAAACAAAATTACATCAGTAAAGAAAAGTGTGAACAGGAAGGAGTTCTAAAACCCAGTTATGTAATCATTCTTAAAAAAAAATGTGCAAATCAGCCAGGTGCAGTCGTACACACCTATAATCCCAGTGGCTCAGGAGGCCGAGGCAGGAAGATCATAAATTCAACTCCAGCCTCAGCAATTTATCAAATTCCTAAGCAATTTAGCATGACCCTGTCTTAAAATAAAACATTAAAAAAATGGCTGGGGATGTGGTTCAGTGGTAAAGTGTCTGAGTTTAATCCCCTGTTCAAAAAGAAAACAGAACTGTGCAAATCAAAATGGAAAGTATTCTTGCTTGGAGTAACAGAAATGTCAGATTTCATGAAAAAAAACTGAAAACAATTATATTACATATAAAATTCCCAAGAACAGATGATTGGTAGATATAACCACAATTTTGATATGATTCATTGACTGCATCAGCATAAGTAGCTAAATGAAACATGTATATTTTTGGCTAAAATATTAAAAGAAAATAATGGCTAAAAATGGTGGGTCTTGCCAGCTAGATGGAAGGGCTAAAAGACAGTTCAGTTTCACCAAGAAGGCAAAGTAGTTATAACTAAATGGAGGAAATTTGTTGATTCAGTAATTACAGTTGAATTTTATTTACTAGTTACAATCTTATAAGAACCACATATTCCAATAGTATCTTGTTTAGTTGGTAGAAATTAGTTTGATGTATATCTACCTGTCTATCATCTATGTAACATTACTACTGGGGATTGAACCCAGGGGCACCCTTTCATTGAGCTACATCCCCAGCCCTTTTAAATCTATTTTGAGAAAGGGTCTCCTTAAGTTTCTGTGGCTGGCCCTGAAACATGTAATCCTTCTGCCTCAGCCTCCTGAGTCACTGGGATTATAGGCATCCACTATTGCATCTGAGAGTTTTGGTATTTAAATTTAAAACTCAAACTCCAATCAATTCCTCAGTCTCCCAAAGTAAAAGTCCTCACCTTTATCTGTGATATTTTGGTTTTCTTCCTCATTTTAGGAATAGAACATTTGGGAATCCATGAAATACTTCATTCTAAAATAACATAGTTACTAGTTATGTTTATCAATGTGGGATTAATTTGGAAAATAAAAATTACAACCACAAGTTTACAATTTTTTTTTCTAGGCTAAAAAATCCATTAGGGGTTGGAGTTATAGCTCAGTGGTAGAGCACTTGCCTAACATGTGTGAGGCACTGGGTTCGATCCACAGCACCACATAAAAAATAAAAGTATTGTGTCTATCTACAAAAAAAAAGAAGTTTTAAAAGTCAATAATTAAAACCATCACAACTTTATTATAACCCTACTAAAACCCTATAAAATATTTAGTACTTAGCTCATTGTTAAAGACCATTATGTAAATATAACCCAATTCCTATACTCCAGAATAATTCCAACTTTATAGACTGGTCAACAAACCAGATAGAAGGAATTCATCTGACCTATATTTTTTATTTGGTTTCTAATAGCTCACAGTTATACAGTAAAATAAATCAGTTTCCTTGGATTTTTATTGAGGCTAGCCTAGAAAATAGGCTAGAAAATGTTAGAATTCAATTTAGTTAGAACACACAGGTAGAGTTGTAACACAGTAAAACAAAAATCAGGATCTTTATGTTTTACAGTCTATAGCATAAAGACAAGAGTGGTTATTTTTGTTTGTTTCTGTAAGACAGGGTTTTACTTTTTATTTGAGGGGTGAGGGTACAGAGGATTGAACCCAAGGGCACCCAACCACCGAGTCACATCCCAAGCCCTTCTTATTTTAAGACAGGGTCTTGCCAAGCTGCTTAGGGCCTTGCTAAATTGCTGAAGCTGTATTTGAACTCATGATCCTCCTGCCTCAGCCTCCCTGGCCACTGGGATTACAGGCATGTGCCACCATGCCCAGCTATAAGAGAGACCTTGAGAATGTTTAACATGATGAAGAATGTCCACAAACCCACTCAAATATGACCCCTTATACTTCACTTCAAACAAGTCTCAAGGAAATAAGTCTGAAAATCACTTTTATAATTTAGTGGTTGGGGGGTTGTAGCTCAGTGATAGAGCGCTCGCCTCCTACACTCGAGGCCCTGGGTTTGATCCTCAGCACCACATAAAAAAATAAATAAATAAAGGTATTTTTAAAAATAATAATTTAATGGTCAAATGTATAAAATGCTAGACTTAGGATATGAATTCCATGGATTTAAATCTAAGACCACCATTTATTCTGAAAATTCACTTCATTGTTCAAGGACTGGCTGCCCCTATAAAAAGAGCAACAATGAAATAATATGTGCAAAAGTGGTTTGTAAATAAAATGAACATAAGGTGCCATTTTTCCATGAATTAAAACACTTGTCACTAAAGAAATCTATAAAGTTTTTCAGGAAGGAATTTTTTAATTTTTCTTCATGCTTTTCCTCAAGAAGAAATGGTCAGGCTGTGGTAGACAGAAAAGTGGTCCCCATAGATATGTCTACGTTCAAATCTCTAGAACCTATGAACGTAATTTTGCAGGTATGATTAGAGTTAAGGATCTTGAGAAATGAAAATCATCAGGATTTTGTATGGTTTCACAAGGAGACTTCTAAGTAAAAAAAAGGAAAAAAAGAGGTGGTTAGGAGAGTTAGTAAAAGGAACAGATGTGAAGATGGAAGCAGAGATCAGAGGGATATGATTACTGGCTTTGAAGATAGAAGGGCCCAGAAGCAAAACAATGCAGACAGCTTCCAGAAGCTAAAAGGGTGTTGGTAGTGGGGGAGATTGTTTCCTAGAGCCTCCAGAAAAGGTAAAGTCTTACCAAACTTGATTTTAGCCCTGTAAGAACTGTCTGACTTTTGACCTCTGTGACATCAAGATAATAAAATTGTGTTGTTTAAGCAACTAAGTGTGTGATGATTTGTTACAGCAGCCCTAGTAAGGTAATAAAAATGACATTGGAAAGAGCATAGTTGGATTCTAGCCCACAAGGTTATAATCACAGGACTGTGTGACTTTAAGCCTGTCCCCCGCTTTTGATTGTAAAGTTAAACTAAAATCATCCTTTAGGTCTTAATTTTCATATCTACATTTATGAATATACCACAGTAAATCTCACCATCATGTGTATCCAAAAGACACTAATTAAGAAAAAAAACTAAGTAAAGAGATCAGTATATCAGCAGAGTAGAGGGAAGGAAACAAAAGAGAGGGAGGAGAGGAAGTCCTGGGGACTGATTGAAGCAAATTATATTCCATGCTTTTGTAACTATGTCAAAATTAATCTTAATGTTATATATAACTAAAAAGAACCAATAAAAAGTAAATAAATTTTAAAAATTTATCCTTTGGGTCTCCTGCATTTCAAAACTACTGTAATTAAATATAGTAATTTATTTATTTCTCTATTTTCATCATTCCAAACTCCTCCTCCACAGATCAAAAAGAGTTATTTCCCCTCTGTTGTATTTTATGCTTCAGGAAGAAGGTAATTCCTTATTCTAGCTCCTCTGGTAAAAACTACTGAGGAATAATGAGGACCACTTACTGTGACAAGCCGTGTCAGCTGCTTTACTTCGCTGACAATAAGTAGGGACCTTTTCTTGCCCACTCCAATTTTCTCTGAGTTCTATTTTACAGGTCTCACAATACACAGGCAGAAGTTATATAGGAATTCAATATGAAGTCAAGGTCCCTAAAGAGTAGTTAGTTTCCTGGGCAATTACATGTAAAAATGTCCTCATCAAGATCATTCCTTTAAAGACTGTCTTTAGCTGTAAAATTTTAAAAATTCATGATTTGTTGTCCATAATTATAAATGAAGGAATTTCTAATATGTGGTTCATCATGATAAGACCACTAACACATTCACCTTTGACCCAACAGCCAGCAGCTGAAAAGTTTATTTGTATTTTCCTCAACTCCGAATTTGAACTTTTAACGGGAGACTTCAAGTCTACAAGTAAAATAACTGGAAGACTAAGGTTTAAATCTTTGAACATTAGAATGTGTAGCAATAATAAAATCATTTATTATCCAGATTTTTAAAGGTCTAAGTTTTATTTTTCAATTCCAAACACACAATGTTACCATGCAAGTACTCATATCTTTGTGAAAGGAGGCTACATAAGCTCTATGTTTAAGATGACCCTGCAATTCCACTTTTAGATATATACTCCAAGAACTGAAAACAAATATTCAAACAAATTCTTCTATATGAATGTTTAAAGCAGCACTACTTACAATAGCCAAAAATGAGAAACAAGTGAATTGCCCATCAACACTTGAATGATAAACAAAAATGATATAGGTACAGAATGTAATCCTAGTCATCCATAAAAACAAAGTGCTAATACATGCTATGGTGTGGATGATCTTCAAAAACATGCTAGGGGAAAAAATCCAGACACAAAAATCATGTTGTATTATTTCATTTATATGAAATATCCAGAATAAGTAAATTCAGAGATGGAAAGTAGTGTTTGCCAGAGGATAGTGGGAGGGAAATGAGGAACAACTTAATAAATTAGAGCACTTCGTTTTTGGGTGATACAAATTGGTCATAACTACATAGAGGTGATTATACAACACTCTAAATGTATTGAAAGCCACTGAACTGTTGGGGGTTTTCAGCTTTATTGGGTATAAATGACAAATAAGAATTGTATGAAAGAAGAAATACTAGGAAATTATATTAACCAAATTATATTGTTATATTGTGTTATGCATGAACATGTAATGATAAATTCCACCGTTATGTAAAATTATAATGCACCAATAAAAATTAAGGAGGAAAATAACTATACATTTAAAGTGTTCAACTTGATGTTTTTATGTATGTGTATATATGTATATATAAAACAATCACCACAAGTTTATTAATATTCCATCACCTCACAGTATTACCTCCCCCCCACTCTGCAAACATTTAAGATCTACACTCTTAGAAAATTTTAATTATTGTTCATTATAGCACCATGCTAAATGTTAGATTTCTAAAACATACTCACTTTACATAACAAACTTTGTAACCTGAACAACATCTCCCCATTCCTTCATCTCTCCACCACTAGCAGCCACATTCTACTTTCTGGTTCTATAAAACTGATTATTTTAGATTCCACATGTAAATGAGATCATTCAGCAATAGCCTTTGCATGCCTGGCTTTTTCATTTACCATAATGCCCTCCAGGTTCATCCAAGTTGTTGCAAATGGAAGGATTTCCTTCTTTTTAAAATGCTGAATTGGACTGATAAAATACTTGGTTCCCATTTTCAAGGCCTGGGTTCAATCCCTAGCACCACAAAATACATAAAGGCTGAATAATATTGTTTGTACAAACACCATGTTTTATCTATTTCCCTGGAAATGAGAAAGGTGACAGTATAATAGACGCCTCAAAAATACAAAAAAGGACCTTCACAATTATATGCTAACATATTAGATAACCTAGAAAGTACAGATATATTCCTAAAAGAAATAAACAACCTATCAAGATAGAAATAGAAATACTAAACAAACCAATAACAAGAAGTTTAAATTAATAATCAAAAATCTGCCTAGAAACAGATGTTTTCACAGGTGAATTCTACTTAACATTGAAATAATTAATACTGATTCTTCTTAAACCCTTCCAAAAAATAGGACTTGTTTTATTAGGTCACTGTCATTCTGGTACCAAAACAAAAGACACCACAAGGAAAAACACATAGGCAATATCCCCAGTGAACATGAATGTAAAATTTATCAATAAAATATTAACAACCTGAATTTAATTACATACTAGAAAAATTATATACCATGATCCAGGGAAATTTTTCCCTGGGATTCAAGGATGGTTCACTATATGCAAAAAAAATCAATCTACCACATTACAAAGACAATATTTTTTAAAAACACTGAAATCAAAGGAAAGAAGTAAAATTATTTTACAAATGACATGATCATATGTGTGGAAAATCCTGAAGACAAGAAAATAATCTATTACAACTGATAGAACAAATTTAGTAAAGTTGCACGATACAAAATTGCTGTTTTTAATATTTATTTATTAGTTGTAGTTGGACACAATACCTTTATTTTATTTATTTATATGTGGTACTCAGGGTTGAATCCAGGGCCTTGCACTTGCTAGGTGAGCACTCCACCACTGAGCCACAACCCCAGTCTCAAAATTGCTGTCTTTTTGACACACTAACAATGAACTATTTGAAAATGAAATCAAGAAAAAAAATCCCATTTACAATAGCAACAAAAATATAAACCATTTAACAATAAATTTAAGAATTAAAAGATATGTACACCAAAACCAAAGCCATGATGAAGGAAGCTAAAGAAAACAGATACACAGACATCTTGTGTTTACAGAAGAATTAATTTTGTTAAAATATCCCTACTAAGAGAGATTACTAGGGAGTTGGAAGGAGGCAGGTGAGGGTAGGGCAATGGTAGAAAAAGGGTTAATGGATATCATCAATATATGGTGTATGTATGGAAATGTCACAATGAATCCCATTAATTTGTACAAGTAATGTGTTAATAAAAAAGTTTGATTAAACTTCAAAGTGTTATTCGCCCCCCCCCAAATAAAATCCTTACTACTCAATGTGATCTACAATTTCAACACGATCCCTATCAAAATCCTGTTCACATTTAATATAGAAACAGGAAAAAACAATTCTAAAAATGCATATGGAAGCATAAGATGTGAATAGCCAAAGAAACCTCGAGCAAGATGAACAAAGCTGAAGGTATCACATTTCCTGATTTTGAAATATTAAGTTTTATAAAGCTACACAGAAACAGTGCATTTAGGACATTAAAAAATTATATAGGGGCTGGGATATAGCTCAGTTAAAGAAGGCTTGCTAGCATGCATGATACCCAAGGTTTGATCCCTAGAACCACACCAAGATAGACATATAGACTAATGAAACAGATTAGAAAGCCCAGAAATAAATCCACACATTTGCATTCAATTTATTTTTAACAAGGATGCCAAGAATATAAAATGAAAATGTATCTTCAGTAAAGTGTTGAGAAAACTGGATGTCTACATGCAGAAGAATGAAATCACACCTTATTTCACAGCATATACAAAATTCTACTCAAGTGGACAAAAGAACCTAAATATCAATCCTAAAATGGTAAAACTGCTAAAGGAAAACCACTTCTTTACCTTAGTCTTAGTGATGATTTTTTTGGATATGACAGCAAGAGAATAGGCAACATAAGCAAAAATAGTCAAATGAGACTGTCAAACTACAAAGTTCTTCACGGCAAAGGAAAAAATCTACAGAGAAAATATTGCAAATATTTCCTCCTGTTTTATAGGTTGCAAACACATACTGATCAGAGGGTGAAATGTGAAATACATAAGAATTCATACAACTTAATAGAAAAAAAAATTAAAATGGGCAAAGGTTCTAAATATTTCTCAAAAAGACATATAAATGATAGATAGGGATTTAAAAAATATGCTCAGCATCATTATGAGGGAAATGCAAATCAAAACCACAATGAGAAATCCCAACTTGCATTTGTTATCAAAAAGACAAAAGTGTTGGGGAGGTTGTGGGAAAAAGGAAAACTTTTTACACTACAGATGGAATGTAAATTTGTATAATCATTATGAGAAACAATATGAAGGTTATTCAAAAAATTAACAATAGACCCGGCAGCAATTCTACTTTGGGGAATATATATATAAAGGAAATGAAATCAGGATCTGGAAAAGTGATCTGCATTCCATGTCCACTGTAGCATTATTCACAATAGCCAAGATATGGAAACAGACACTAAATGATACATTTTAAAATGTTTATTTGCATTTTATACAAATTTCATTTCAATTTTAACACACACTGGACTCCTTTTTTGTCACATTCATAACACAGACTTTCATAAGTTTCTAACTTTCATGGTTAATATAAAGTTAAATAAAACCATGTATTTGCAGTTCCTAACGTATAGCAGACAAAAAACTTCCCTCCCTACTCTTTTTCCCCCTCTATGGACAACTACAACTTTAGAATACCAATTTACAAATATAAATAAGTAGTAAGCCAAAAAAAAAAAAGGAAGAGGAGTAAACGGAGGTTGAAGAGGGGAGGAGGAAGAGGACATGACATTGTTATGCAAGTTTTAAAATTTATCCTGATCAAATTGTCCAAAGGCTATTTTGTAAAATAGGCAACACAGTCCAATAGACACTATACACATGTCAGTGTTGTTGACACTAAATGTGTCCATAGATAAGAGACTGGTTAAGTAAGTTAAAATACACCAATTCAATACAACTATTACACAACCATTAAAATAGTAAATTTGTATTTAGTGACAATGATAAATGTCTGTGCTGTATTAAGATGAGAAGCTACTTTCAATTTTATACATATCATACTATCTGTTTTATAATGTGTACAAAACCAAAGAATAGGACTATAAAAATATCTACAACAAATATAAATATTTTTAAATGCTGGTATAAAAATTACATTTATAATATTTTAATATTTATGTACATTTATATGTATATATTCCCATATATACATATGTGGGGAAATTGTGTGAAAGAAATTTAATAACATACCTTTCTCATTATTAAATATAGAATTGGTTGGCTTTCATAAGAAATATAATTTATATGTGCTCCCCTTTATGTTTGATGTATAAGATTTTATAACAGAACTACTTTCTTACAGGGAAGAATTTTTGTCAAAGAAATAAATGTAGATTTTATTAACATTTATTAACAGGTAAATAATAGATATGCCATTTATTATTTCAGGTAGTCTTCTGAAAAAAAATCACTTAACATCTATATATCAAAATAATGAAAAGTCAAGTTATATAATTGATAGAAGAGGATCCAAGTCCTTAAACCTACAGAATGCTAGTAAAATCCTGGAGAGCAATATAAACCCTCAAGAAAAGGTAAGCCCTGTTTTTTATGTCTTTAAAGGAATATAAGGATGCTTTAAAATCATTTTAGTGGCTTAATTTAAAGGATGAAGCAATGAAATAAAATGTGGTAGATTAAAAATTAAGTGTGGTGAGGCCATTATCACTTAAGGTAGTTCAGCTGTCAAAAATTTCCATTAATAACAGAGTTGAGCTGTAATTGATTCCTTTTACCAAAGTACTGTGTTTAACAACAACTACTAGCGATTCAAAAGATGGTAGGACATTACATAAAGTCAGCAACTGATGAATGAATGAAAGTAGTTACCATAGTGTACCCTTACCAAATGAAGTCCTATAAGTCTTTAGGATTTGGATTTGCCCCAATATACATTCTGCATCATGAAGAGTATAATTATCACAATGTGTCAATGTCTGTATATTTGTTCTCATATGATTTCTAATTATTTTTGTATATGGCTGTTGTCCTCAAGAAAACTTGTTACCAAGGTCAAGTCCCCTTCTTTACATTTCTCTTTACTATTCTCCCCTTTGATACTGCCTTCCTCATTTCACCACAAAATTCTCCACTATAGTTAGCAAAATTCTCAATATATGATAGATTTCCAATGTTTTATGTGTTAACTATATGTAATGTAGTTGCAATATATTCTGTATTTAATATTACATGGCACTTATTATGCTTTTCTACAGGTATCAGCTTTGGTTAAACAGTGAGATGATGTAAGTAGCAAATAGGTCATGTAATGCTGTTTGTCTCCCAGCCTAACAATGATGCCTATTTACACCAACCCACTGGGCCTTGGCAAATACACACAGAATGGCTGACATGCTCAAGCAACCATTATGTGAAAATTTAGAGAAACAAAGAGGGTAAAAAAACATACATTAAAGATACCCTGAAATGTAACTTTGAACATTATTATGGAATGAGGAAGGATTAGCACCAAAAAATATTTAGTAGGCTATAGAAAGGAGTAAAGGGATGACCCATTTTAATCATTTAAAGGCCATAAGTAAAAAAGGAAGAAACACCCAGAAAACTGCACATTGCTGCTATTGTAGGTCAAGAATGATCTGTCCTGAATGTTGGCTTATTATTATAGTTAGATGTCTAGTAATTTCAGATACATCCCGCACATACCCACTACCAAAAATAATTTGTGCATCCTCCTATAATGTTGAATTATTACTTATTAATTTCTTGCTCTATAAACACACACACACACACACACCAATTAGGCTATTTTTTCTTCATTTTTGGTTGTGGGCTAAAAAGAAAAATGAAGAAAATATTTCTTGTTTTAAATCCATATTGCCAGGCAAAATGACCTGGATATTTAGATGTATAAAGTGTGCACACATGATATTAAAAATAGAGCTGGATGTTTTTCATACTTAATGGGTAAATTCAATTTAAAATTCAAATTCTTAGTAAATCACACAAACTACATAAACTCCTGTAATTTCTAACTTTAAAAAGTGTTAACTGTTCTTAAATTTTATTTGATTTAAACTATTAAAAAATAAATTTACTTTAACCCAAGAAAAATGCAAAAATTCAGAAGTGGTTATTTTTTTAAATAAACATATCTCCAAGGGGACCAAATTTTCCACAACCAAAAATAGGACACATAGCTTGGAATGCAGGTAAATAATTAGGTGAAAATCAGGACAGTTAAAATGAATCTAGGATAAATGGCCACTGCACCTATTTTAACTTAGAGAAAACAATTGATAGATAAAATATTCCTCCCTCAAAATTTTTTGTTGGCACAAAGTCAATAATGAAAAAGAACCATGTACTTGTTTTTATCACTATCTCCCAAGAGTCTATTCCCATTACTGACACATGGAAGACATCTAATTTATATTCCTTCATTGACTGAATGGGGAAGGAGGACCAGTGGGAGAGAAAGGGAGAGGAAGGGGGAGGGCTGCAGGGAGGGAGAGGGAGAGGGAGAGAGGGAGAGAGAGGGAGAGAGGAGAGAGAGGAGGAGAGGAGGAGAGGAGGAGAGGAGGAGAGGAGGAGGAGGAGGAGGATGGAGGAGAGGAGGAGAGGAGGAGAG
>NW_026000249.1:17319811-17328016 GCF_001458135.2 Marmota marmota marmota | reverse complement strand
AGGGAGAGGGGGAGAGGGGGAGAGAGGGAGAGAGGGAGAGAGGGAGAGAGGGAGAGAGAGAGAGAGAGAGAGAGAGATTTTTCCATAATACAAAGAATACCTTGGTCAATAGGAAGCATTTGAATTTTTTTTAATCTTACTAAACTCCCCCAAATAATGGAGCAAATACAGTCATTATAAAAGAAGAAAATATATGATTAGAAAAACAGGTAGAGTAGCTGACTAAATGAAGTAACCTTCCATTTAGTTTGAGGAGTCAATACAATTTTTGAAGTAGTAATTTTACAAAAAAAGCACCTTGTATGCTTTCAAAATACCATTCAAAAGAATGATTTGGCTCAGTGTTAATCTAATGTAATGCCTTCAATATATAAAAGTAAGCCCATTCTTTTTGATTGTGTCTAAGAAAAATGAAGAGTTTCATTTAATCACACAGACCTCACTAAAGATGGAGGTCCATCATACATTTTAAAAACTGAGTATACACAGGGCAAAGTTGCAACTTGCCAGTGAAATAAATAGCAATCATCCTTAAATCCAATGTTAGTCCAAGACAATTTATGAAATGAGTACATTCATTTACTCATTTCCATATTCAACACTGAGGATCTACAACATTGCAGGCACTCCTAGACAGGTATGGGGATGACATCATTTAATAAGCCATGGGTCATTATAATCTCAGTTAATCATACCCCCAAACCTTCCCCTATCAGGGAACCAGTACTTTCCTCCTGCTCAATTATTTCTAAACCAAGAGGCAAGTATTAAGGCAACTACCCTTCAAACTAAAGCATTTGCCACTGAATGTGCTACCTGCCCAGAAAGTATTGGCCTTTTAAGAGAGAACCTTGGAAATGAGGAAGGAAAAATCCCAACACAATGAATAATTTTTAAAGGGACTGAAACGAGGAAGTCCAAGCAGGACACTGAAAACAAGGGACTTATTTCCTATGGGGTGGCAGAGCTGGCAGGTAGCTAAACTGTTGTTTTACCATTAGAAAACAGGTGGTAGATATGAGGAGTATGACACATAGCCAGGAAACAGAATTAATACAAGTTAGATAGGATGCCAGGACTCTGTTCCAGGAAGTAAAGTAGACAGAAAGTAAGGTAGATGAACTAGGAGTGAACAGCATGGGTAGCTGTTAAAGTCAGGCAAAGGAAGAGAAAGAGGAATCAAGGCTCCCCATGCATCACAGTTCCTAGTAGGTGGTCATTAAATCTTTGTTCGAGCAAACCATTTCCCCAGGGCGAAAGATATGAGCCCACCTTTAGCTTTTATCTTTTCATTCACTCATTTAGCAGCTTTTAACTCTGTGATCAATAAGGTTATATCACATACAGTAACAAGATTCCTTCATTTATCATGTTTAGTAGCCATATAAACACCACTCTAATTTTATTTTTTAAACATACCTTCCTTGTGTCACTACATAAAACACATGGGAATGTATCTGGTTTTCAAAGTTCAATTATAAGGTCTGAGGGATAAACTTAGTATCACAAACATTTAGAAGTGTAATTTGTCTTTAGAATTCTTCTTAATACCAGCATACCATACAGTTACAAATGTTGATATTTAAGCCTGTAGAGATTATGTTCTGTGCAGGCAAAAAAAAAAAACTATTGAATATAAATTATTTTCAGTAAGAAAAAATGACTATAATTTTTCTTAGTTATAACAGAACATGTCAGAAGACGAAAATAGAGAAAAGCTAATCAAATTGCTTACAATTCTCATCCTAAAAAAGGCGAATCAATTTAACACCATGCTCTGAATACTATAAAACTCGTTTAGGAAGGCATTGGAAAATAAATAAATACCAGTGCAGACCTACTGGTTTCAATTATATTTTGTATTAAATTGGTTAGACAGAGAAAACAGTTCAGTAACTTCAGTGTTCCTTCTAGTGAAAAATGTCCACATGCTAAAGGTGTATAGAATGGCCCAGATTCTGGTCTAGTACCTCTGACAGGATAATTTATTGGAAAAAGAGTTTAATTTTTTGTAGCCAAAATAAATTTCTTTGCTGACCAGCTAAGTTAAGTTTCCATGGTTTGTTTATGCAGATTCTCTTGTTCAATAAATTTAACCCAGACAGGGATTCCACATGATTCTTACTACTATGTTGCCCAACTGGCCTAGAAATCCATACATCTTTGTAATGGTTCTTTGGTAGACACCATAGCCAATTGGAGAAAACGCTAATAAAATTCAACAGAGCTGTTAAGGAACACATGAGCATTGGACTACCAATTGCCTATCTTTACAATAGAAAAATCACAAAGGGCAAAGTACGTTAGCGAATGAAATCAGTAGCATTGTTTGATTGATTATGTTTGTATCCTTTTGGCTGGCAAGTATGTTGGAAAATATTTTACAATTTTAGTTCTATTTACATCAAAATTACAATTAGGATATTCCTTTTAGTTATTAAGATACATATCTCCCTTGAGATTAAGTTTTCATTATGGCTTTATGGCATAACTTGAAAAAAAGCAGAACTTTTGTCCTTTTGATGTATTTTTAATACCTTTTCCAATTTTTAAATGGGCCCTTTTCAAGGAATATTCACTGGGAATTGTGACCATACAGGTGTGCTGTAGATATTTATAATTATTTTCTTTTGCGTGTACACACAGAATTCCAACTTTTGAGTTGAGTTCTTTTCAATGCCACCCCTTGGTAACAATGATTTGAATCATCCCAAACAGAATACAACTATTATTATGAATGATTGATAATTAAAATTTATCTCCTTAATGTTTGTGAATATCCTACAACAGTTATTATGAAGCTATTTCCTATAGGGAAGTTGTTTATACAATATGCTTTTGGTTACTGGTAACAAGATTCCATTTATCATATTTAGTACTCTAATATCATTCATATGCTTTTGGTTGAGGACAATAACATTTGGAGAGTTTAAGTTTAAATTTACTCAAGTTTATATTTTTAGAGGATGGTATAACTGTGGCTGTGATTCAGTTATCCTAATTCCAATGCCTGCTCTGATTGCATTACACTGTGATGTTTATTCCTTAATTGAGTGCAAAGAACAATCTTGCTATATCATGGAAAATTTCAGGGTCTAAATAAACCTGGAGCATGACATTACAGGTGCAGATTAAAGAAGGGACCCAGTTTTTTTTTTCCAATATGCCAGCTGGAGGCTGGCTTTCATCTTAGTTTTGCTTTTAGCCAACAGCTCTATTTTCCAAAATTTCTCAGCCTTTAGAAACTATAGCCTATTTTAGTTGACTAAACATACAAAATCACAAGGTTTCTGGTGGGTCATCAAATGTATTCATTGAACCCATTCAATGTACCATAAACTGTGGAAGATTCTGGGATACATGAAGATTAAGACACAATTTTGCCTTTGCTTTAAAGAGTAAGGTAACCAACTGATCTGTTTGCCTGGGACATTCCTTGACTTAGCAATGAAAGCCTTACTGAAAAATTCTTAGATCGGATGGCTGGTCACCCTACCTTCAAAGATGTTTTAAAGTAAATTGGAGATATGCATATAAACATCCAATTACAGTAGCACCAAAGTGTTTATAATGGTTATATACATAACATCAGTGAAAACAAACCAGATTCTTTACATGTGCCAATGAAACTGTTTACATCTATCCACTGAATTCACATTAGTACATATCTCTTAAAATTGTATCCTTTCTAGTCCCAACAATGTCTCCAAGCTCTATCTTTTAATTTTCCACACTGAAATGAACTCTATTTTTTATTTCTTCCATTCTTTTCACATTTTGGGTGATGTTGTTCTATTTGTACAATCACCCTTCCTCCTCCAGCCATGTTCTTTAACATGTCATGTTCCCCTATTATTTTTATAATAAATTTATGGCCCAGATTATTTTAGCAAAGAGCCTGGAATAAAGTAGTACTCAAGAGATGGTTTATGAAATGAAGGACTCAGAATTTTGAATATCTGTGTTTACCTACAACATAGATAAAGTGTGTTCTACAAAGTCCATCTTTGTTCAACATAATAGATGAGGGCAATTTTTATGAGGGTTTCCTGATTTTCGAGTACGTGTCAAATACTTAAGTTTCCTCATTTAATCCTCTTAACCACTGTGAAAGAGAATGAATATTATGATTACCCTCATTTTATAAAAATGTAAAACAGGCACAGAAAAGTTAAGTAACCAGATCACTGGTATAATACAAATTCATAATTCATTCAAGTTCTGTGTCTGTTTTACAACAATCCTATGATTACATTATGCTGGTCCTAGCCCACAGTGTGTGTGTGTATATATATATATATCTCAAATACCTTCATAACTAAATGATAACACAAGTGTCAGTAATTATTTTCCAAAGTAAGTTTGTGTCAGCAGACATTAAAGGAAGAGAAACAGGGTGCCCCAAGAATTAGATGAATATGGCTATTTGGAATCTAGGATAGGAATTTATGACATTATATCAACCATCCAAGACACATTTATTGCCTATGACTATATGCAAATTATGAACAAATCTGAGGATACAAAACTGAATAAGAAAATGGTTCTTTTGGATTGCCAGCCTTGTATCCAGTGGCATTACCAATGAATGCCTAGAAAGAATCCCCTTTATAAATTTTCATAACTTGCCTCAAGCCACCCCAAATAAATACTCTATATAAACAGAGTGACTGCAATGCAAATATATCTTTTTAAATTTTTTAATATTTATTTTTTAGTTATAGGTGAACACAATGTCTTTATTTTACTTTATGTGGTGCTGAGGATCAAACTCAGTGCCTCATGCATGCCAGGCGAGTGCTCTACCTCTGAGCCACAACCCCAGCCCCACAAATATGTCTTCAAGACAAACTGTTCTACTTCACTTCCCAACCACCACCTAACTATGTAGAAGTTCTAAGTCTGCCACTGCTTAAAGTTGGGGTCTGCTAAGGACTGAATGTGTGCCCCTGAAATTCACACGTGGAAATCCCAATTTCCAGTGCAATGATATTAAGAGGCCCTCTGGGAGGTGATTAGGTCATGAAGGTGAAACCCTCATGAATGGTAGTAGTACCCTTCTAAAAGAGACCCAGGAAGCTTTCTCTCTCCCTTCTGGCATGTGAAGAAACAAGAAGCAAGCAATTCGCAACATAGAAAATGATTCTCACTCAAACCCTGCCATGCTGACACCCTTATTTGACTTCCATCCTCCATACCTGTAAGAAATAAACTTATGTTGTTTACAAACTACCCAATCTACAGTAGTTTGTTATAGCAGCCTGACTGAAACATCAATCACCAGAAGAGGAAGTATCTGATAGCAGTCACCAGAAAGATGGACAGAACCAGACCTCTCAGAAAAATGAGGATGGAATGGAGTTACCAGCATGAGGGGAACAGACAAGAACATGTTAGCATTAACAAAAGAGGATTCCATTTTCTAGGATTAGGGCACAAGATCCTAGTAAGACGATAAGGAACAAAGCTCAAGATTCAAGTGAGGCAACCTGATCTTCCAAAGTTGTTTGTTGCTCTATTATTTTTCTTTGGCAAAAATTTCATTTTAGTTTTGTTTGCTTATCTTAGGAAATAATATGAAACATGCTATTTATACTCGAACAGACCCAGTAGGGTAACAATACTGTAAATCTTGGTAAAAAACTAATCACCATAACTATCTTGAGTAGTAGTCACTATATTTCCCAAATGTATTTTTTAAAAGGCAATTCAGTAGATATCATGGCTCAAACATGGTTCTTTTCACATTCGTGGAATTTAAAAAAATACCATCTTGAAAATACATACACAATTATTCTATAGAAATGGTTTTCTTAAGTGATTTCAAGATTACGCCTAAAAGTAAATCAGAATTGGCATATCATTAGAAGTAATAAGTATATGACAATAATATTATCTAAATCAAGATGCAAATGATTAATGTATAGCACAGTTAGAATCATGTTAAGTGAAATAACCTAGACTCAGAAAGATAAGTATCACATTTTCTCTCAGATAGAATCTAGGGGTGGGGGATGGTGACATGAAAGTAGAAGGGAGACTATAAAGAAGAGAAAGGGAATTGGGGGAAGGGAAACTATGGGAGAGCAACAAGGGAAATGGATATGATCAAAATGTGTTATATGCATACTCAGATATGCCACAATGGGACTAATTAATCTGTAAAATTAAATGCACTAATAAAGAGCACAATGAATTTAGAAATTTTTAAAAGCCAGTCCTGGATACATAATATTAGTAAAATTAAGCCCCCAATACATGGTAAAATTAAATCTACTTTCCCTAGGAAAGGTGCTCTGACTGTAGAAATATCAAATATATTTACTGGTATCATCAGTTAGCAATGTGTTATTGTTATGTAGCAAACAAAACCAGCTGACTGAAAAAATAAATCAAAATGTCACTTGCTTGATAGAAAGTTTTTGTTCATAACAGCTGATTTTTCAACTAGATATGTTTTACAAACTTCAAGCAAAAAGACCAAAAGAAATAGCAATTTCTTTTGTTATTTGAGAAGTTTGATGTGTGTCTGTTTATGTGTATCCATTCACATTTAGCTATTCTTTTTGACCTTAATATGGTCCCACGTATAGAACAATAAATTCAGTTGGTAAATAACAAAACAAATTTTATTGAGAAACAGACTGGCATGTAGCTCAGTGGTAGAATACATGCTTAGCATGCGCAAGGCCCTGGATTAATTACCCAACATCCTGCCTTCTAAAAAACCAAAAAAAACAAAACACCCAAGTAATACATTTTTCTTTATACTTTGGAGGTAAGTATCCTAATTTGGAGGTTATTTAAATACCTTTTTAAAAATCTAATTCTTTACCACATTTTTTTCTTGGGTTTCTGCTGTGACAGTCTAAGATCTCCACAGAGATTCTCACCATTGGCTTCTCCATGTCCAGCATATTCATCAGTTTGTGAAATTATTTTCATCAGCCCAATCCACACATTGGTGGGGTCCACTGTAGCTTTTTAGCAAATTTTTGTGTGTGTGATGCTGGGGATCGAACCCAGGGCTTTTGCATGCAAGGCAAGCACTCTACCAATGGAGCTATATCCCTAGCTTGCTTTTTAGCAAATTTTAAATGCACACAAGAAAGGGCTGGACTATGGAGATGTAATTTTACAGATTTCTTTTGACTGAGGATCCTACAGCACCATAAAAGAATCATTTCTCACTGTGAAACACAGCCCAGTTTCTGAGTACCAGAGCTTAGTGGGAAACAGGAACAGGGTCTCTTATCAAGACCGCCTCAATTCTCCTCCACAGAGCAGAACCATCTGCTGGGCAAGTTCTCTAACCAGGCAAGCGTGGGAGAGCGTGGGTCTGCGAGATCCTGCGTGGGCCAGCATAGACTAACATAGGTGTATGCCAGGCTAGTTTAGGCCAGCACAGGCCAACTCATCGTGGGCAAGCACCACAGAGCGCATGCGTGCTCCACAGCTAACACCCACTCTTGATTCTCTTTTTTTCACACTCCCTCCTACTTCTATGACATTTGGGGATATGGGAATAATCTTATTAGTCACTAACCTCAGGAAATGTACTGTTTCAAATGATCTCTACTTCTTTTAAATTACCACTTATAAATAGGGTTGCCAGGTTTAGTAAATAAAAATACAAGACCCCCAGTATAATTGGTGTTAGAGAAAAACAACAACAACAACAACAAAACTGCTTTAGTAGAAGTATACTTCATGTAATATTGGGACATACTTATGCTTTAAAAAAATCCTTCCTTTTCATCTGAGTGCCCTGCATTTTATCTGGCAACCTACTTATCAAGTAAGGGTCTAGTTAAAGAATTCCAATTATATTGTATTCAAAAAATTGTGCTGGGGACAGTGCATTAGAGCCTTAATTGATGTGTTTGCCTTGCAGTTACAATGGTCTCAAAGCCAATGAGTGATGCTTAAACATAAGACTGCATTTGTAATACAGATTTATACAGTGAAGTAATGTTACCCATGTTTTACCAAAGTATCTAGTTTTTTTTTTAATTTTAATTTGTTAAATATGACAGAATACAATTCAATTAATATTACACATATAGAGCACAATTTTTCATATCTCTGGTTGTACACAGAGTCACACCATTTGTGTCTTTATACATGTACTTAGGATAATGATGTTCATCTCATTCCACCATCTTTTCTACTCCCATGCCCCCACCCTTCCCCTCTCTCCCCTTT
>NW_026000249.1:17258264-17314567 GCF_001458135.2 Marmota marmota marmota | reverse complement strand
GCCTTTGCCCTATCTAAATTTCCTCCATTCCTCCCATGCTCCCCCCACCCCCATTGTGGATCAGCATCCTCATATCAGAGAAAACATTCAGCATAGTCTTTACATGTTAATTTTACTAAATATTTGACCATGTCAAGTTCAGTGTCTCAAAAATGTATTTTGTTCCAAAACTAAATGTTTCCCCTGAAAAGGAAAAATAGAATAGGTATTTATTTATGGTATATAACTTTACTTATGTGAACAAAGCAACAAGGAAACTTGACTTAGAATCTACCAAATGGTCTACAGTTCATATTTTGCCTTGCACTTCTTCTGCCTCCCAGGCGAAGCCCCTGAGATCTACCTGTTTTACTTTCTAGTACCTATAACATTGCATTATGACAACAAGTCTGACAAGCACATTTTTCTGAGTTCTGAGCAGAAATTCATTTAATCTTGATTTTGTACTGAATCGTGGTGGAACCTAGTATATAAATGATGAGCACATGGAGAGAAGAGAGTTATTAGGTAGGGAGAATATGTCATTGTAGATGAATTATACAGAATACCATATGAAGACCAAGAGGAGGTCATGACAATACCATTGACAACACTTAAAGGATTAAGCCT
The DNA here is from genome assembly GCF_001458135.2 of Marmota marmota marmota. Taxonomy (NCBI): domain Eukaryota; kingdom Metazoa; phylum Chordata; class Mammalia; order Rodentia; family Sciuridae; genus Marmota; species Marmota marmota. The sequence goes on along the minus strand of NW_026000249.1, from coordinate 17,313,958 downwards.
TGGGAATAACTGGACAAAGTCAGCAATATGGGATTCCCCTCAGAAAAGATCAAATAGGAAATTCAATAAGGCATGTACATACATATCAATGCAAGCCCAGGATGGGTTATCCTGGGCTTGCATTGATATACATTGATATATCCCCTAAATAACATTTTTCATAGTCACTCGAAACAAAACCTTATTTTCTGAATTCACAATGCAGCATTTTGTGGTATTTCCCAAGCTGTACTACTCATAGATACAATACAGAAATTGAAAGTGTTTTCCTTCATGCTCAAATATTTTTAAAATGCACATTTTTATATGGATAACAGGTGAGCTCAAAGCACAACTGGATTTTAGGTGGCAGTTACTTATGCAAAAATCAAGGTGTTCCCATATGGATATTCCTTTGTTTAAAAAAAAAAGTAATATGTGAATGCATTTGATTTGTTACCTTTTCTATTTGTATAGGAGAAACAAGAAAGATGAATATAATTATGCATATTTGCAATGATCAGGCATTTAAAATGTGATAAGATATTTGCTAGGAAAGTATGTCTATGGCTAGAACAGAGAATAGGCTCCAGGGTTATGTCAAGCTGCAAAGTGATATGTATGTGAAAGAATTCTCAGGCTCATTAATCATTTTTGTACTTGAAGTGCTAAACTGCTAATGTTACACTGAGAGTGAAAATGAAGTAATTAAGGAGTTTAATAGCTACAGTCTTTTGAGGAAAAAACAAGTTGATAATGCTTCTTTTAATATGTTATATAAATTGGATTTTTTGTTAAATTACAAAAACCAGGTTCATCTATTATGTAGCTTTGAATGACACAAACCATTTGATTATATTTGTATATGGGGTCAATAGATGCCTATGTGAAAGCAGTTTACAAAACCATCACATTTATATAAGATGGTCTGTTACCAACAGTACAAAGACACCTATTAGGCTCTCACCTTTTTCTTTTTGATGCTGTAAAGTATTACTTCTCAAATGATCTGTGGCAAAGGGCCAGTTTTTGTTCCTTTGGTCCCAGTTCATCTCAGATGATTCTTTGGTAAAGTGCAGTAACAATTGCTTGGGAAATGAAACATAAAGACATACAAGATACAAGCCCATTTTTAAATTATTGAATTCTACAGTTATAATATTATTTGGTTGCATTTCTATAAGATTTTCTAATAGCCTACTAGCCATTACTCCACAGACTGGAAATGATGTGAGAATCTGTTCCAGCCCATGTTGAGAAGTCTGGAGAACAGTTGTTTGGCCCTAAACGGATACCAATTCATTCCCAGGCTGCATGCAGGTTGCCTGCAGGCTGAGGAGATGTGTAAGGAGCTAATACCCTGTGTGAACCTCCTGCAACCATTAGGGAGGACTGTAAACTAGATGGGGTTAAGAAATGCTCATAGATAATCATCTCCACTAAGTCCAAGCATCTCACTCCCTTTCATTTGACTGACTGACTTTCTTTTTTATTAAGTCTAAATCATTTTTCATTCTTCCCCTTTCCTTCCATTCTTTCTTCTTTCCATTTTGGAGATAATTCATGCAGTTAAAAGGCCCAGACCATGGTAGATGGACAGAACTGGGTTTGAATAGTGACACTGCCATCTTCTGACTCTGAAAAAGCAGGCTGGTAACTCAATTCTGCTAAGTCAGGACTCTCAAAAGTTAGGATTTTACTGTTGTTAAGTGTTAACTGTATTATCCTCTGTACAGTCTGAATGTGATTCAAAAATTAGATAAAAGAGAATAATAGGTACTTGTAAAAGGCTGCTCACCCCCTCAACCTCTTCCTTTTTTGGTTCTTCCTTGATGTCTAAAAGGGAAAGCTGCACTGTTATATGCAATGCTTAAGATAATATATTAGCAGTTATGCTTACAGCTTATTAACATGACTCTCCTCAGAAAATTAAATAAAGCATATCAATCAACCAACAAACCAGATAAATAGACAGACACTACTACATCTTGTCTCCTCTCTTAGGTGATAATATTTTCCACAGTGACCCAAAACAGAATTCCTCCCAACTCCATCTGTTATCAATTCCATAAAGTTATTCCCCCCAAATGGTACCTACATTCATTTATTCACTTTTGCTCCCTAGCCACTATTTGATTCTTTTCTGAAGTTTTAGAACCAATCTCCCCTGTATCATTTTTTAAATCCACTCAATCTATCTTCAACATTTATATGAGAAGGCTATTTTTATTGATTCATAATTATACATGATAGTTGGATTCACCACGCTATACTCATACATGCACATATTTTGATCAATTGCATTCCTCAATATCTTTCCTTTTTTCCCCTCCTCCCTCACACTGATGTGCCTGCTAACTTTACTGATCTCCTTTCTGTTGTTTTAATTAATACATCATAATTTATATCTGTATCTATATCTATATATATATGTATCTATATATGATCCATTGTGGTATAGTGGTACATGGACATAGCATGTAGCAAAATTTGATTAGAACATGAAGCAGACATTTGAAGAGGTCAGGCTTTTCATTCACCACATTCAGAAGACAACAGATTTAACTGACAGCAATATTTTAGAGTATAGAAGGTTCTTTGGTCAAGAGAATGTGTTATTCTAATACTTGTATTGGGTATCATATGAGAATTAGTTTTTATTATTATCAACTCATTCTATTTTGCACAAACACTTATTAATTATTAGCTTCATGGTAGAGAAAACTGATCATTATATATCCTGTCTCCTGGAATTAATACCACTTTTAAATGGAACCAAAGACTTTATATTTAAAGACAGAATATTATAATTATAAAAAGCAAGTCTATTTCAAAGATTTTTTCACTATGATTAATTTAGTATAAAATATATTATTAAGTCATCTCAGTAATCCATTTAATTTTAAAATTACTTAATTTAACAAATTTCCACTATGCAAAAATATTTAGGATCAAACTTGATCTCAAATAATAAATCCATCAGCACTTAATTATCAATGTATATTTGTATTATCTTTTATATGATTAGCTAAACTTTTATAGAAATGCTAGTTTTCTATTATCTTTCTAATGACCCAGCTGTTACCCTCAACTTAATTTTTATACCTCAAATTACATATTAACCTTGAACATATGTATGGGAAATAGATATAATTAGACTTCTGTCAAAAAAATACTAGTATTTGTCTCTCATTTAAGGAACTGAATTTTACTTTCGTACATCAATTGCATATTTCATGAAATATAGATAATTCCTTTTCCTGTAAAAAGGAAGCAGACTTAAACACAAGGATCCTAAATCAGACTAGATCTGGAGAAGAGAATAAATCACAACACCTTTTTGATAACATAGAACATTTTAAGATGGAAAGAGGCCAAGGTGTACATTTAGGTCTGGCCCAACTTGAGTTATAAATATTTTTATAGCCTACTCTGCTTTCTCCCCAGCCATGTATGCCAAAACTATTTTAAAATTATATTTGTAATACTTTCTTCCTTTGCTGGCCTTGCTGACTTATTCCATGTTATCCATTCCAAGTGTGATGAATCTTTTTATATTTCTTTGCGACTTTTCTTATATATAAGCTGGTGGTGTCTACAGGCAGTTGACATTTGCTCAAATAGTTAGGATCACCCATCATATCTATTCTGTAAGAACTGTGCAGATATGAAATAATCCCTTCTCAATCTCTTCATTCTCTAAGTACATAGTTCTGAATTTTCCTATTTTTCTGAATCAATATTATTGAATATATATATCTTTAGTTATTCAATATCCTATCATTTCCAAAATAACAAATAGTTAACCAATTTGAATTTGGGCATTCTATGTCTAATGTTACATGTCTTACTTTATCCTTTATATCTTTAATACAAAACATTGGCTTTTTCTATTTTAGGGGAAAGTGAATTATTTTCAGGATTAAATGCCTATACCTTTAATTTTTGTCTAAAATATCTATTATTTAATGACTAATTTCTTGAGAACAGTGGGGGATAAAAGACAAAACAGGTATTAAATAGCTCTTAATATCATGAAAACACTGATATATTTTTGTTTTTATATCAAAATATCTCAGTGCTTTTGTGATACAATATTTATCTTGGGCATAATATAAGGAATCAACTGGAGTTAATTAAGCTTAGTAGCAATGCTATAACTCCCACACACACACACACACACACACACACACACACACACCATCCTCACTCCACCTGGGAATCCACAGGTGAGAAGTTATAGTTTTCCCTCACCAAGATGTGGAAAAGTTGAGTTAAAATAGTGCAGGCAGAAATATTTTCCTTCCTCTTCATCTCTCCATCATGTACAACTCAGAGCACTGACCCTTCCCTTAAATGTTTCTTGCTTCTTTTGGCAGATTCCTGAACACCATCTAGAAGATTATGGTTTATTAGCTCCATGATTGGTCCCAGGAATCTTTGTTTAACTGACCTTCTCAGGTGATTTTGAGCCAAAGCACAAAGATCAATTTCTTCAACTTTTTCCACCATGTTTTCCTTTTCTGGTCGCTAAATGGTTAATCCCTTGCTAATGCTTTAGAATATCTTTGTAAGTTATAGAATAACATAGGTAAGCACAGTTCAAGAAAATATGCATAAAACTCATTGGCCAGAGAGAAGGAGTAGGACAAATTTGGGAGATATAAGAGTTTACTAATTCATGGGAATGGAACCACCATTTGACCCAGCTATCCGTCTCCTCGGTCTATACCCAAAGGACTTAAAAACAGCATTCTACAGGGACACAGCCACATCAATGTTTATAGCAGCACAATTTACCATAGCTAAACCGTGGAACCAATCTAGATGTCCTTCAATAGATGAATGGATAAAAAAAGTGTGGCATATATACACAATGGAATATTACTCAGCAATAAAAGAAAATAAAATCATGGCATTTGCAGGTAAATGGATGGAGTTAGAGAAGATAATGCTAAGTGAAGTTAGCCAGTCCCAGAAAAACAAATGCTGAATGTTTTCTCTGATATAAGGAGGTTGATTCACAGGGATAGGGAGGGGGAGCATGGGAGGAATAGAAGAACTTTAGATAGGGCAGAGGGGTTGGAGGGGAAGGGAGGGGGAATGGATTATTGATGATGGTGGAACATGATGATCATTATTACCCAAAGTACAGGTATGAAGACATGAATTGGTGTGAATATAGTATGTATACAACCAGAGATATGAAAAATTGTGCTCTATATACATAATAAGAATTGGAATGCATTCTGCTGTCTTATATAAATTAAAAAATTTTAAAAAGAGTTCACTAATTCAAAAAAATGTTTCTGGAGCATGCATTAAGTATCAAGCAATTTGATCAGTTCTGGAAATAAAAAAATTAAAAGCATTTTTATCATGCAAGGAATTCAGTCTTGCAAAAGACCAGCGTAAGTTAAAAAATCAAAACAATATTGTTGACTGTAACAAAAACTTAGACCAATAACAAAATTGTGGTCTAGTAGAAAGATGGTGGCATGCTTTTTCTTTTCCAAGCTGTTTTAATGGGTTCTCTTTCCCATAGTGCCAGAAATTATAAAATCTCAAATTTCTTTTCATATGAACAAATTATTGAACACCTTCTTCTGGTCCAAGTTAACTCATGACCCTGAACTCCAATTTCTAGCTTTCTTGGGGCTGACCCTGTCTTATCCATGTGCTTGCAGTCCTAGTAGAAAACAGGACATTGTTGGTAAAGCAACAGTGGCATTTTAAAGCCCACAAAAGTCATAGGTTCCTAGGTGCCCTTCAGCAGATGAATAAAGAAAATGTGGTATATATACACAATGGAATATTACTCGGCTATAAAGAATAAAATGACATTTGCCGGAAAATGGATGGAACTGGAGAATGTCATGCTAAGTGAAATAAGCTAATCCCAAAAAACCGAAGGCCAAATATTCTCTCTGCTATGAGGATGCTAACACAAAATAAGGGGGTCATGAAAGAATAGATTGAATTAGACAAAGGGGAATGAAGGAAAGGGAGGGGATGGAAATAGGAAAGACAGTAGAATGTATCAGACATAACTTTCTTATGTTCACATATGAATACACGACCAGTGTAACTCCACATTATGTACAACCACAAGAATGTTAAGTTATACGAGGCTGAGGTTGTGGCTCAGTGGAAGACCACTTGCCTAGCATGTGGGAGGCACTGGGTTCAATCCTTAGCATCACATGTAAATTAATAAATAATAAAGGCACATCAACAACTAAAAAATATTTTTAAAAGAATGTGAAGTTATACTCCATGTATGTATAATATGTCAAAATACATTCTACTGTCATGTATAACTAGAAAGAATGAAAAAAATTAGGAAAAAAAAAGTCATAGGTTCCAAATTTCCTGATCTATCAGGTCAGAATAATCAGACTTTCCGCCAGGTATGGTATCAAACAACTATAATCCGAGCAACTCAGGAAGCTGAGGCAGGAGGATCATAAATTCAAAGCCAGCCTCAGCAACTTAGTGGGACCCTGTCTCAAAAAATATATATAGAAAGGGATAGGGGTGTGGCTCAGTGGTTAAGTGCCCCTGGGTTCAATCCCTGGTAACAAAACACACACACAATTCTTAGGCTTTTAATGCCTAGACAACCCATACTTTCAAGTACTTGACTGTTAACGAAAAAAGTCCTTGAAATTTGGTTATCAAATCTAGAAATGCTCATACATTTAATACTTCTTTAACCAAATTCCCTTAGAACCTCGTTTTGGCAAGACAGTTAAATATTTTATGTGGGAAATTTCTTTCCCTTTTCCTCGATTTATTTTTTTTCTTCCCTTTTATCAGAGTACATGCTTAAATGTTTCTAGGATAATTTAGGAGAGAAATAATGTAGGTCAAGGTCACATAAGCCAAAACAATGAGGAAAAATGGCAACAGTGACATTTCAATCTTTGTTATAATGTAGAAACATTAAGAGCAAACGTCCTGAACTATAAACCCCAGATAATTGACTTCTTTAAAGCATGTGTGGATTTAAATGTATAAATACTGTATATCCTATATTATCCATTTATTCAACAAGTATTTTTTTGACTGTCTACTATATGCAAAGCCCTGTGGCAGTGTGCAGTGTATGCTATCACAAGCAAAATATAGACATAGTATATGCCCCAAAGCAATCTAGAGTCTGGTAGGAGTGAAAGTACTTGGTAGACAATTAAAAATTACAATTGTGCCAAATGCTAAGCACAGAACATTACATATAAGGAGATTTGACCTGTATGGAGAGGTTATTGAAGGCCTCTCTAAGAAGGGATATAAAAGACAACTATGAAATAATTATGAAAAGAGAGAGGAAGAACAGCCCAGGTATAAGATGAAAGTTCTGCAATGGGACTTTCTGACAAGGTTGGAGACAGAGAGCTGATGGGACTAGAGTTCAGAGAGGGGCAAAAAAAATGGTTGAGGGATGGATAACTGGGGTAGGCATTCAGAATAGTTACAAGAATGAAAAAGCTGATTGACTTCTGCATTCTGTCCTCCAGAACTCAGAGATCCGACCTCCAACTGAAAGACAAATTCAATAGGTACTGTGGCAGGACTAGAGGCAGCAAGGCAAGCCAGGCAAGCCAGGCAATACAGTTTGAAAAACAGGATCCTGCCTGAATGGGCAAATCTGAGCTGGTCCCTGAAGGATAAGAGCAATTAAGGGAGAAAAGTAAAAGCAACAGCAAGAGTCTGAGCCAGGCAACTTTTAAGAAATGCCTCACATTTAGAAACAACTAGATTACTAACTAGATGGACTTCTTATCCTTCAAATCACTTTTCTCAATCTCTATCTACCCGACTCCCCCATTCTGTGGGGTTTTAACAAAATCCAAATTCCATATCCTGGCCTGTATCTTTAAAAAAATAATAAGGAGCTTGTTACATGGTCTAATATTAATCTATCGAAGGCTTATCTCTGACCTTCATCTTCAAATGCTCTACCTTTGTTTCCATTTTGCTTTTTCTTTTGGTGGGGGGAGTGGGCAGGGGGAGGAATAGCTAGGAATTGGGGCACTCAACCAGTAAGCCACATTCCCAGCCCTATTTTGTATTTTATTTAGAGACAGGGTCTCACCGAGTTGCTTAGTGCCTCGCTTTTGCTGAGGCTGGCTTTGAACTCATGATCCTCCTATCTCAGCCTCCCAAGCTGGTAGAATTACAAACACCATGCCACCTCACCCAGCTACACTTTACTTTCTGGTTTATTTTTTTTTTTCTAGAAATCTTCCACAGTCCACAGGCTTCCAAAAGCATCCATCCCAATGAAAATCACTGAACTTTGAAATTCTGTTTGTCCTTTTGTTTCCTTTCAAATATCAAACATGCATGTGACTTAACTGATAAAGAATGCTTAAAGTCTTTTCTTTAGCCCTCTTGTACTCAGAGATAATTGAGCTCATGCACCCATCAACCAGGCTTTATTACAATTGAAGTAAATATAGCTTTAGCCTCTTGCTGATTTGTCCACTTACATCAGAAATTATATTTTCAAGCAAACTGCTTAGAATATAGGCTCCAATTAAAAGAAGTGTGATTGTTAAAGATCCCCTAGCATTACAAATGATTAGGAAGTGTGTGGTATTCTCTTTGCTTATAGAAGTATCAAAAGACTATTTTCAAAGATTAGAATAAGATATGTAAGATCAAAATGATGCAAGATGTAAAGTTGCATGCTTTATTGCTAAAATGGTGAAAAATGATCCTAGAATAATGTTACCTTTTTTATAATATTGATAATATTATAATATGGTGCTCCAAAGTACCTCTCCAGTAAGTATTTTTCCCACTTGAACTTTTTGTACACAAAACATTACCTGGTTTCATCAGCTCTCCCTTTTCAAGGATTTCTTATATAAGAGTGTATGTCAGGTTAATTTATCTGGCTTCATTTCATGTAGACCAAGGTCATGAGTTTAATTTCTTTGGAGGCAGTTCAGTGTTTTAAACGGAAACTAAATTTGGTCCCAAACAGACCTGATTTTCCATTTTGACTCTCCCCACCCCCAACTTAACCCTTTCCGAAGTCACAAGAAAAGGAGCTCCCAGTTTGTCTGGACAATCCTAGCATTTTATTCTAAAACATATTTCTCCCTATATATTCCTAAAATTCAAGATTCACCCAGTGTCTTATATTTTCTTCTTGTCAAATTGAAGTATTTGAACAAATTTCTTAATTTCTGCAAGCCTCGTTTGCCTCAATTTTAGAGAATTTTTAAAGGATCTCACAGGGTCCTTGTGAAATCTAAATATGTCAAGTACCAAATGCAGTGTCTGGCACATAGTAATTGCTGAACAAATATTAACACTTTCCTTCCTTGGGCTGTATATTTCCTATCCATCTTTGGGCAAAATAGATTGCTAAAAACAGATTACTAGCATAATCTTGGCAAGAATCAATCAAGTTCTATTCAGAATTTTTGTCCTTCCCCAAATAGCTTTTCTGTTGTAAGTAGATTGGTATCTGACTCAAAATTTTAAAACTATATATGTATTTGAAATGATTTATGTTTATTTCAGACTAAACATTTAATCTGCCTCATAAACTTTATATGACCATAATTAAAAAGTCACTGGAGAGTATATTTTTTACTCAATGCATTTTATAAATGTGGATAATAACATCTACCTTAGATTCATTGACAAAAATAGTTTAATAAATGCAAAGAATTTAGTACAGTGCAGTGCACAAAATTAAATCCTCAATAACAGGTAACTTATTTTTAAAAGGGCCTAGAGTTTATTTTACTGAGGAAGTACACCAAATTATGTACTGCTAGAACAATTTTGTAAAAAGGGAGATCACAACCACAGGAGGAGCAGAGGAGGAGAAAGAGAAAGTTTCCATTTTCAACTGCCTGGAACAGGAAATATTCACTCCTGTCTTAGCACTATAGTAGCCTAATGACCTTGCACAAGTCAACCTCTGTGAGCTTCAACTATTTTCCTTAACCCTAGGATGATTTATTTTAGTATTTAACAAATGTTTACTGACCACGTACTACAGGCCAGAGACAATGAACCTTTAATATGATCGTGGATACAAACATGATTTATGTATTATATAATGCCATCCAAACATAGCTTCCTATAAGTTTTGGCAAAAGACCTCATTATAAAGTGGGTTAATGCTTGACAAAAGACTTTAGAGTTAATGCTGAGATTATCAAAATGTCATTCCTTAAAAACCTTATGACACTCAAAGGCAGTCCTTAATGCCCCTCATAGGACCAGGCATAGAAATATAGAAGGTGCTAAGGTGGATTTATAATTGTTTAACCGATTGTTATTGTCATCCTCCTTAACTTTTACACATTTATTAAATCACAAGTCATGCAGAGAGCCCCATATTCCCCTAGCAATGCCAGACCATACCCATTTAAACACATACACATATACATACATACATACATAAAGGTCTGGTATATAAGCTACAGAGTCTTGGATGGTAAAAATGGAGCTTGCAAAGGGCAGCCTGACCCATAGAAGGTTTTAAAGAAAGGAATGTAGAGCTAAAGATTTCTCCAATCTTTTTATGCTATGTTAAAAGACTACATTATATATATTTTTTAAATACCCAAATCAAGCTTCCTTGAGCTGAGCTAAAATACAAGTTCAAAAATGCATGTGACAAGATTAGACTGGCACAAGTTAAAAGATTGGCTCTATTTGCATTTATTGCCCTCTTTTGCTAAATGTGACATACTTCTCTATCCAGGACTAATTTATTAAGTTGGCCTTCTATCTAGAATAAAAACCTACTCAAGCTAGATTTACTTTAAAATGTAGCCACCCCCATGAACCACTAGACCTCAGATTCAGCCAGTGTAGTGAATTGACATACTTTTTCCTCCATGTTTTTTTAAATCTCTGAAAAAAATATTCATGTCAGTTATGCAGCTGTTTTACAAAGGCTGAACCTTGTTACTGATATGTAAATGCTATTATTTCCTTAGTCAAAAATGCACTTTTACATTTCCTTGCTCCCCATAATATAGTGTGAGGTTATCCTTGAAGAGTTATCAGCTGAATCTCCCTTCTGCAATAAGGTGATGTGGTCTCCCCTCAGCACTGCTCTAGAGGTGGAACATAATTAGCACTCCATCAAAAATTACTTTAGAGAGCACAACTGTAGTTGCCTTCCAAATCAGACTTATGAAAAGACCTGCATTATGCAGTATAAATAAAAGGCTAATTTATTATCGATCATATGGAGAAGTATGTGCACAAAGAGTCTTGGTTGCTTTCCAAAATATTCAATTAGATCCACCCTCACTTCATTTTTTGCAATAAAGACCCAAAAAGGTTGGGCAGAACAATCTTCTGTATACTGTGTGTGCGCCATGGGAATTAGAAATGCAAGGAATCCTCTCCACAGGATCTCACAGTGTAGAGGGGGAAATAATGTGTCCATCAACACAGTATTCTCCAAAGTTCTACCCCTTAATCATTGCCCTCAGTAGATGATGTTGAGAGCCACAGCCAAAGGGGCCCCAGCAAACTTCCAGCTGCCAGCTGATGATTGGCTCACAGCGGCCCCAGCAAACTTCTAGCTGCCAACTGATTGGCTCCTCTGCGGTGATGCTCATTGGGCTGTTTCCCCGCCCTTTCAGACCACGGAGCTGCTCATTGGGGGACTTTTTTGGCTCCGCCCATGTGACCCAGCCAATCGGCCTCAAGAGCAGGAGGAGTGGGGGAGGTTGAGAGGCTTGTGGGAAGCCGGTGGTGGCAGTTGAGCTCTGAGGGTTTTTCCTGAGGAGCTGTGTGGTGTGATGTGTGTGTTCTAAAAATAAAGTTCGTTTCTTTTGACAAGTGGCTCCTGAATTGTGCCCAGCCAGACTGCGGCAGATACCATATCTGGGAAGCTGTGGTTCCCTATATTTAAGACCCAGAGTCAAAATTAAAATCAAGGTTTTAGTAGCTAGAAGCACTGCCCCATTAACAAACTATTTAAACCCTAAAATGAAACAACTCTGAATATACTTTTGGTCAGGCATAGGCAACCAAGTTACAAATCACTTGATGGCTGATGCATTACAAAGTAAATGTTTAGAAATGCTCTTCTGTGAGGATTCTTAAGACTATAGTAAACGAAAATCTTTCCAGGGTGCACTTAAATGGCAATTCTATCCAGAAGGAGGATAAGAGATTAGAAAACATCAAGCTTCCTTATAACCCCATAACTCTACCATGATAAAACACTTACATTGCAAGAAAACCATGTTATTTTATGTTATTCCATTAAAATATGATAAAAAATGAACGTTCAACATCACAAAGTAGAAAATACCAAACAGCATTCAGGATGAAGGTAAGGGCACATGAGAAGTCATGAATTACTTACATAATATGTGTTCTCAAATGTGCAAGATCTTTATAACTAAAATTAAATGGATTTTATAACAGAGTGGCACAAGTCCTGGCTTGATTCAATTTGCTTTCAGCAGAATCATACAGCTAATCAATAAGGTTCTATGAAAATGAACCAAAAAAAAATCACAAGGTGGTAGAAAAAGATCTTCATGATTATCTAGATCAAGGGTTAGTAAATTTTCCCTATGAAGGGCCAGAAAGTGAACTCTGTAAGCTTTGTGAACCATACAGTCCCTGTGGCAAATACTCAGCTTTGCAGTTGAAGCTCTACAGACAATAAAATACAGTCAGACAACACAGAAACAAATGGGTGTGGCTATATTCCAATAACACTATTTATGGACAATGAAATTTGAATCTTGTGTAATTTTCATGCATCATGAAATAGTCTTTTTCACTTCCATAAAATTATCAAAACCATTTCTGGCTTGCAGGCCATACAAAAACACAAGATGGACTCATCTGCTCATCAGTACAGTAATTTTTTTGAACTACATTCTTTATAGAAGATTTATCTCTTCAAATCAAACTATACACATAGGACTGGTAAAATACTACCCCTTCTAGTTGGAGTGTCCTCTCTTTTAATGGCATTATATAGATAGAGCAAATAAAAGCAGGACTGCATTTGACTTCAGAACACTAACAGGGGTTATCTATTTGTTGCTCCTAGCAGCCTACCTCCTGGTGTCACCCCATACTAATATTCCTCAAAGCACAGTTCAGAAACCATGATTGTCATTCGAGCCATTCAATTTCCTCTTGAAGAATTTGAGGCATAGGAAGATGACATAATTGTCCTAAAGTATGCAAATTATATTAAGTGGACAGGCTCAAAAGCATGGGGTTCCTTTGTGTGTGTTCTGGTTTTGGCTTCCCAGAAACAACACAATTTGTTCAGGATAAAACCCAAGTTGAAGTTGTATATCATGGGCAAATAGATGAACAAAATGTAACTTGGATATCTTTCCTCCCACTACGTGTCAGAAACAGAGAATTTGATTAATGCTGGACAGTGCTCATCAACTTGAAAGACCTTAAATCACCTTAGTGGTTTTATGCTCTCCCTCAACCTAAGGCTTTCTGGTAGCAAACTGTATATTTCTGTGCAGGCTCCAGAGGAGCACCATCCCCATGAGGATGGTACTGCCTTCATCTGCTTCTTCTGTTATCCTGGAATGACTCAATACAAGATCACTGCCAGCAAGTCCATTTCTGCTTTCTATGAAGTCAGGGACACCATCATTTAAAACTGCTGAATATAGCATTTCCCAAAATACATCACAAGTAACACCCATGTTGTAATTCCTGAGATGCAAATAAATGTTCCATACATTGGAGGAATTATAGTTTCCTCCAATCAAATGAGTATATATTTAATTACCTCATTAGTAATTCACAATCCACATTAGTATGCTAAAGGATCTGAGAAGACCTATACCAAATAATTTAGCTTTTTAAACTAGTGTTTCCCCCAATTTATTTTAAAACAGAAATATTTTTATTATTCTTTTGTTCTTTATTTTGTATTATTTTTGTGGAGGAAACATCTTTCAGTGGATGGCGAGGAGCTAGTTTTATATTCATATTTGTTTTGTGATCATTAACTTAGTCAAGAATGTGCATTGTGTGCTTATTGTGTGTCAGGCACTGATCCAGGCCCTTGAAATACTGTGATGAATAAGACAGACATGTTTTCTGCCCTCATGGAGTTTATATCCTAGTTGAGGAGACAGGCAGTGAACAGATAAGTTAACAGATTTATGCACTGTACAGTGATTTATTAACTATTTACTTTTTGCCAGGTTCTGTTTGCCACAACACTGAGATTCAGACAAATGCCCACTACCCTTGTGGCTTACATGAAGGTAATAAGTGGATGATAAAACTTACCTTTCTTAAGCTTTTTTATATGCAAGGCACTATTTTATGTGCTTTATGTGCTGAGAACCGAAACAATCTACTGTTATTTAATAGACATTGAGGACTGAATCTCCCACCCTTACCCATCTAGAATAATGTTACTTTGTTATTCCATCACTATTAATTTTCCTGACTCTTTTGCCAAGGTAAGTAGTTTGATTTTTCATTATAAGGACTTCCAAAACCTGTCAACTCTTCAATACAGTCAATGGAAAGTGCACATCTTTGAAAGTCTCCCTCAATATGTTGGTTTTGCTGTTTCCATCAATCCTAGACTGTTATATCTTGATTCTCAACCAAACTTAATAAAGTCTCCTTTCTGGGCAATTTAAAAAAAAAAAACATTTTAAACCAAACTTTCAGTTCTCAATATTCTGACACTGCCTTTCCCTGTCAGAAATACAATGAAAATCTAAAGATATACTGGTAAGAAAACCATGGTAAAAGGAAACCAATAAGTTGTGTTGCTGTTAATTAGGGAGTCAGCAGACCATAAAGCTAAACTTTTGGCTCATGGTAACCCTTTAGGAAGAGTATCATCATTATTCTTGTTTATGGCTGGGGAAACTTACAGTCTATGTCATATGCCCAGCTCAAAAGTTGCTGAACAAAGATTTGAATCCAGGGTATTTAGATATAGAGGTCATAATTTTGAATAAGGATGAGTATCACAAACTGTATAGTGAAGTGACATTGGAGTCATGAGCTAATTTAGATAGGTAGTCTAGGAAGTCTTCTCTGAAGAGATAATATTTGAGGGAGACATGAATGATGGGAAAGGAAAAGACAGACTCATTCCAGGCAGAGGCAATCAGAATGAATATGAATGGTCCTGGCTGATTGAAAGAGGGGAATGGCTAGTGTGAATGGCACATAGAGAATAAGGAGGAGAGTGGAATGAATTGAATTGAGTGAGGAAACAAGGGACAGCTTATCTAGGATTTTCTAATCTGAGTGTGGATTTTACTGATTGCAGCAGGAGGCTTTTCAAGGATTATAAGCAAAGATATTAGAGTTGTTTTAAGTTTAAGTACTTATGAAACATAATTCCCTCTCCCTATGAAACTAAAAGCAGACATACTTTTCTGCCTCTGTTAAACAGTACTTATTCTGAGCAAAAGTAATCTAGATGCTTGATGCAAAAAAACACCTGCTCCAAAATGATGACTTCTGAACCAACTCAATAATACACTTATCAAGATTCACTTCAAAATTATTGTCTTTGAGTACTCATCAATCCAAATTCACACCATCAAATGTATCCAAAATTCAAACCCATGTAATAAAATCTCTCCAATCTCAACCAATCCCTGCCTAGCAAGACCCACCTCAAAATCACCTGGCCCAAGCCCAAAAATATAATAAATACCTGTTGTGGTAAGCCATTCTTAGACCGTGGCCACCATTAGAAGATGGCGCCGGCTTCCACTGTGGCCTGTGATAAACAACTCCTTTTATGGAGAGTTGGTGCGCAATCCCTTACCACCCTATGAGAGAGATCCACGTGGTGGCTTGGGATTGGGATGCGGGGGCTTTATTAAGCTGTGCTTGGGTGTGTCGGGGGGCGGGCGCTAGAAGATGATACATGACTCAAGGCCTGAATAAACTGCTGAAAGAAGAATCCTGTGTCGTGTTTTCCCTTGCCGGCGAGGGGTCGCGACAGTTGGTGGCCCGTGCGGGGAACATATTCCTCGAACCCAGGATCCAGAACTTTCAGCAGTCAGGGTGGTGCACCAGTAAGTTCCCAGGTAAGTGGGAATCCGCAAGTAAGTAGCGGGACGCTCCTCTGTAGAAAAGGAGAGAGCAGGGATTTCATAGAACGGAACGCTCCTCCGTAGAAAAGGAGAGAGCGGGGATTTNTTTATCTTACGTAGTTGTTGTAGCAATATATCAAGGTCCTCAGAACTCTCTGAGTCGCTTGTGTTCTCAGGCGTTTTTAATTCGGATGTGTATAAGAGACAGCCTTAGGACTGAACCATACATTGCAGCCACTTCTGCACAGTGGGATAGGACCTCTACTTTCGCCTGCATTGTTATATAAAATAGAAGGGGGAACTGTGGTAAGCCATTCTTAGACCGTGGCCACCATTAGAAGATGGCGCCGGCTTCCACTGTGGCCTGTGATAAACAACTCCTTTTATGGAGAGTTGGCGCGCAATCCCTTACCACCCTATGAGAGAGATCCACGTGGCGGCTTGGGATTGGGATGCGGGGGGCTTTATTAAGCTGTGCTTGGGTGTGTCGGGGGGCGGGCGCTAGAAGATGATACATGACTCAAGGCCTGAATAAACTGCTGAAAGAAGAATCCTGTGTCGTGTTTTCCCTTGCCGGCGAGGGGTCGCGACAACCTGTCCTAATTTTCTCATTTTGAGATTCTACTGACTTTAGAGTTAAGTCCTCCCTTAAAGCATCATGTCCCAAAACCTTCAATTTTCATGATGAACACAATGTGTTCAGACAAAATCAAAGGGCAGACAAAAGAACAGAGACAAGTGAGGAAACTCCTAAAGGAGGAGTACTAGAGTTATATGAGATAAGTGGGGGCAACAGAAAAAATAGAGATGTATTTAGATTTAGGATATATTTTGTGATTAGAACTTTCTGGAAACCTACATATGTATAGGATGTAGAGATTTAATGAATGAGAAGAACCAAAAATGGCATCTGATTTTTACTTGTTTTTATTTTTTAAAATTGTCCTTATTTTTAACCTAGGCATCTATGAAATTGTAGTGGCCTGGGCTAAAGGAAGTTAGAGGAAGTGCATCAAGGCTGAGAGTGGAGGTATAAAAAACAATTCCATCTTAATCATGTTAAGTTTAAAGGGTTGATTAGCCATCAATTGGAACTATCAAATAGGCATTTGGAATTATGCTACTGTGGAGATGTCACAGTCATTCACTTTAGAATTCAGCCAACTTGGATATTTTTCAAGGCTACCAAGGAACTAAGGGAAAGAAGATGTGAGATAAATTCACAAGGGCCATGTAAAGGCAGCTAAATGTTATTTTTATGTTTGAGCAAATGTTATCTTTGGGATATGAAATGTAAAGATCTGAGAATAAAAATTATGGAACGAAAGGAGTAACAGTTGGGAATACATATAGTGCTGGTGACAAATTGAAATTGCTACTAAGAAGTGCTCTAAAAGTATTACTTGTAGGATTTTCTCTTTATATCCATCTGACTTGTTTCTGTCCCACAGAGGAGAAAATCACCAATTTATCGCTTTCAGCAAGCACATGTATATTCAGAATTGCCACACTGCTCTGCTCTTTAGAAAGGTAAAATATACAATATTTCACTGCACAAATCTACAACTGGAATTATTTCAGAAAAGATAAGTTCTGTGCTTGCAGTGATCGTGCCATCATCTGTAATTAATTAAACTGCTAATAAAGTATTAGTAATAAAATGATACAAGTGCACGAATATGTCTAGGAATAACTTCATTTAGGATTCTTAGTTGGCTGCATATAGATGAAAATTCCTGAAAACCCACTTGAATAATAATTTCAAGCACAGTATACTCACAGATTATATACATTTGCCAAGGCCATTTTAAGAGCTTAAATATTTTGCAAACTTTACCAAGACATATAGTTAATGAATTTCCAGAATGTGCCTTACAAATACCATTGAGTTAGAAAAGGAATCAGTGATTCTACAAATCAATATAATTATCATACTTTCAAAGCATATTGCATAAAGCCTAGATTTAAGAACTGTAAAGAAAAAATAGAACATTAATTTGCATTGGAATATTCATGGACTCAACTCCTCTCTCTCATTTCCAAATTTCTGAGGTTTTTCTCTTAGTTACTCTTCCTGCTTCCACTTTCTTCTTGAATTAATGTACCATATATATGAAGACTGGGCTTAAGTTTCCCAAAAGCAAAATTTTCATTATATATCTCTCTAGGTTATGAACAGCTTCTCATTGCCTATAGCATACTAGCAGAAGTTTGACCTGCTACTCAAAGGCCTCTTCAATTCATAGGAAGCTCATATTCCAGGTTTCCCACTCACTATTTCTCTATTACATCTACATTTATCTCTGAAATTACCTCTAAATAGACCGCCCCCATTTTTGCCTCCCTCTTTTAGTCCTAATTTTTCCCCAGAGAGATTGCACCAACCTCAAAAGGAAACTCTTTGCCATTCTTCTTAGCTTATAACAGCCCCTTCTCATTTTCACCCTTTAATTACTATATAACCAATTTGCCTCATATTTTATGGATGAATATGAAAATGAAGAGGCATAAAATATGCTTAATTAAACATAGCCCCTCAAAACTGCTAGGCCATTCTCTAGTATAATATATTGGTCTCTTCAAATAAAAGTGTGAACAGTTGCAGAGAAAAGACCTTTCTGGATACATTTTTTAATGCCCACAAAAGTACATTATAGCTTAAACTTAGATTTCAAAGATGGCTTCCCTTGTAATTTGCCACAAGTTTTGCTTTTTTCAGCTTAGGAAAATCAAGATGAGCATCAAAGTAAAGTGGAGCTCATTAGTAGGGATTATGCAGGCAGACAAGCTTCTCTGCTTCTCTCATCCAGGGAACCTCAGTCAATTAGAGTCAATTAACAGACATGTGAACCATCTCGACTGAGTATGGACACTGTGCAGGGTGTTCATCAACGAGCATGACAGAGCTAGAGGCCTCAAGTAGTATCCACTCATAACTATTTGCAGCCTTCACAAGCAAAATTTTCATTTCCCTTCCACAATCAGGTCAACTGAAAAGCAGAAATCATGAGATTATTTCTAAAAGACAGGATGTTGGATAGGTTGATAAGAACTCAGTGACAAGATAAGAAAGGATGCAACAAACAATGGCAAAAAATTGAGAGCCGTAACTGTGAAAAAGCACAGCTACGAATCAGCAAGAAATTCAAGGATAAACCTCTTCCCTAGATCTGGAAGCCACAAGAACATTATATGAATAAAATGATTGCAAGAAAACAATATTTTCTGAGCAGGAGAACATATTTATCTCTTTACCTTGACCCTTGGAAATAGGATTTTTGTTGCATAAATAGTGAAAATAAAAGCTATTTTGACCCCCATTTTCCATGATAGAGCAGAGATTCCTACATTCTAAAGAAAGTGAGAATGGCTGTCAGGAAAGCTCAGAACCAAACCTGAATCATTTGGCAAAACAGAGGAGATTCCAGAGGCTATGTGGCAGAGAGAGAGAGAGAGAGAGAGAGAGAGAGAGAGAGAGAGAGAAATGAGAGAGTTGTAAGCTGAAGAGAGGGATTTGGGAAAAGAAGGCAGGCAGATGTAAAGGAAAATTTAATTTTGTAGTGTGTGATGTAAATCCTCCTCTTGATCTCCTTTCTAAATATTCAGTAACAATGCCATTTCTTACTAATGTGTTATTCTTTTTATTTAGCTACTTTTAATTAAGTTTTCCTTCAGTGGGAGCAAAAAAAAAATACTAAGCAATTCCTCAGGGGAGACATCAGGAGTGCCACACTTAGGATAAAGAAAGAAATGATAGCATAGACAGTGCCCAATGATCCTCATTTTCCTTTCTTTCTTTTTTTTTAGTTGCCAATGGATCATTTATTTATTTATTTATATGCAGTGCTACTTACTGTTTTGTGAAGATACTTAAACAGTCCTATGGTAAGGTCCATGTGGCAAGAAACTGAGGATCCTTGCTAAAAGCCAATACTAACTTGACAATGATGGGAGTGATCTACCTTTATAGGAAATCCTCCAGTTCCAGGCAAGCCTTCAGATTACTAAAGCCCTACCCAAGATCTTGATGGCAACCGTGTATGAGACACGAAGCCAGATCTACCCAGATACACTATTCCTGAATCCCTAACCACAGAAACTGAATATGATAAACGCTTGTGGTTTTAAGATTTAGGATAATTTGTTATACAGCAATAAATAGCCAATACCAATGGCTTCCTACCATCTCACAGATTCCATTATTGCAGCTAAAGGGCAAAAATTCAGCTTATTGAGAGGACAAAGGGTTTTTCATTTTTTAAATTTTTTTTAGTTGCAGGTGGACCAAATATCTTTATTTTGTTTATTTATTTTTATGTGGCACTGAGGATCAAACCCAGTGCCTCACACGTGCAAAACGAGTACTCCACCACTGAGCTACTATCCCAGCCGGATTTTCTTTTATGTCAGAAGTCAAGTTCTAGTTTAGCCATTTTCTAGCTACAGAAATTCTGAATATTTCCTGAATCTCAGTTTCTCTATAACTAAAATGAGCCTTGCAATGTTTGATTAGGTAGTAAAATATATAAACCATTTACTATATAGCCTGGTATCTACTACATTTTGAATAAATGATGGCACAATAAAAAAAAAGTTCATATATTTGCATTGTTATCAGATACTCTATAGTCTATAATGAAATAGGCTATTCATACTAAACAATATTAAATTCAGGTTAACTCCGACAATATTTGGTAGTCCACTTAATAGAATACCTTACCTCACTGGGAACTAATAATCCCCTGATGGCCTTTATATGTTCCCAACTCAGAAGACACAAGGAGTCATGAGAGTAAAGTGGGCATAGTGATCAGCCCTGATGACTTTCATCTCTTTTACCAGTGCTGTGTTCCACCCCATAATTGTTTTGTGCTTTTTGATAAGGGCTTACAGTTAAAATTTCTTCTGAGGAATGACCTTAACTACCAGAGCTATCACATTCTAAGTTGGAACAAGATGTTCCTGAGAGTTTATGTTCCTTGTGGCATCCAGTCCATGATTGACTGGTTCTGGATTAGAAAATAACAATTCCTATGCCAAGAAACAAGAGAAACCCAGAGGCACAATTTATGCTCTAGGGCTCACCATAGGATCAGGCTGAGTCTGGGACTTCACATAAAATTGAATCCTGGCTTGGCTTCTTCCTCTTTATAATTCTGCTTCTCTGTTCACTCACTGGACTTTCCTGGGAGCATTTCCTTAATACGTCACTAACCCTAGAATCCTTAGCTTGAGGTCTATTTCTGAGAAAATGAGAGCTAAGAGAGAGAACTTGACTTGGGCCTGTCTCTCCTATACTTTTATTTTCTGCCTTCAGGAACAAATGTGACCAAGCAGCCAATTGAACTGTTGATCTGATTATTTGGAAATTAGCATAGTGTATGGAGATTACTTTTCTATGGAATTTCAAAATTACTAGAAATGCCAGTGCTCCCAACCTAGCAGAATGTCAGGTAATTGAACTGGAAGTAACATTGGTGAGAATAATATTGTTTCTAGTTAAATTCAAATTATACACACCATGGCTAAACTATGTAATGCAAATAACATACTCAGTGATAATAAAGGAGCTAATGAATGAATATATAAGCAATAGAGCCTTTTATACAATTCTGAGATTTCTTATTCACTGAATTACAAACTCTGAATCACCCATTGCTCCCAGGGGGAGAATGGGAAGGAGATTAATACATAATGAGCATTCATTTCATGCCAGGCAACGTGTTAATGTGTTTTATATATCTTTCAATCTTCATATGCTCTTAAAGAAAGGAGTCTCACTTTACAAAGGAAAATTCTGAGGGTCAGAATGTTTAAGTAACTTGCCCCTGGATACAGAGTCAGTAATAAAACAACAGAGTCAAGCCTATGTTTGTGTGATCACCAAAATCAGACTCTTCCCACCCACAATGATCTGATGACAACAAAACTTGATACAATCATGTTATTGCTATATAACACATTTTGAGTGTGTCTGATTCCTGGAGGGATCCTCTTGGTATGTGTATACATATGTTCTCCACATCTTTCCCATGCATTTGAGACCATGCAGGTTCACTGTTTAATTAGCCAATGAAGACAAGTATTCTTTATGATATGATTACATCCAGGTCATTCCTATGTTTAAACATGTAATATAAATACATTAATTTTTCATCTCTCCATATGAATGTCATTTTCCTACCTTGCATTGATAATCTGATAGGTCTAAAAATGAAATTAAAGGAGAAAGCAAACACCATTGCATATGTATTTGTATTATTGCCAAAATTCTGGTTTTAAATCCATTAGTAGACATATTCCCACAGCAGTTAATTTTCAGTCAATAGGCTTACAGAGGAACCATCTAAGGAAATAAGTAATGTGGGAAGATCAAGATAAAATAGGATGGGTATTTCACTTGAGCAATGGAACATGGAAAATGCTCTTGGGAAGCCAGAGCAAGTTTGAATTATATTGATGGAAGACTATTCAATGCACTTAACTACTCTTCTTGCCTTGCTCCATTCCCTGACTCATGAGGATTCATTCTATCACTACTAAACTATATTTCCTTCTTTAGCCTACTTCAGATGCTTAATTTTGAACTAGACTTGTAATTTCACAATATATGGCAGATTTCTGATGAAGGGACAGAGATGTAAAAAAATCATTTCTTCCAAATCTTCCCCTTCCTCTGTAGGATCTTTGTTTAAAATTTATCAAATTCTTGACCTAGAGATTTTTTCTCCACCCCCCAAAAATGTATAATCTTATGCTCTCCTTAAATACAATGACTTTAGTTATATTCCAAAAAGCATTCCAAGATATAAAATAGAATAATCTTATCTATTAATTCCTGAACTAAACATTTTTCCTAAAACTTTCATTGCCTTAATGTACATTTTTAAAAACTGTGCTTTAAAAGATGAACACTGAAATAATGACCTGATGATGAGAAGACAAATAATTGTCTTATAAAATTTATCAATAAAAATGTGATCAAAATATTTTTACAAGCTAATTCTCCACTGTTCATCACCTGACATTCATGAAAAGAGCTAAAAAAATATTTATACAAGAAAAAATGAAGCATTATTTTTTCAGCAAATGTTCTGATTTCAATCAAATAGTCTTTATACCTTTTCTCCCCCTGAAAATGCCCAATGTCTTATTGATTGACATTCATAGATGTAATATTCTGAGAAAAAGAAATTTCAGATTAATTTCAACATGCCATAAATATCTCAGTGAAGATCTCACCTGGAATATGTACACTTCTTGTGCTGGACTTCACACCAAATACACGATATTTCCTGTATCCTTGATTATGATGAACAGCAGCTAACCTCATGTGATTACCCAGTGATTGCATTTTCTAGAGGGTGTGATGAAGAGCACACAATAAATAGGTAGTGATATATAATAAACTGAAAATATTACAGGTTAATGATACAAAGAGTGACCAAGAGTCTCTTTTATAGCTGGTTTAATGGAGAACATACATATGAGGATTTTTGTGAAGTTCAAATTTGAGATCTGCTCATTTATAAATTTACGGAAAGAGCATTTCTGGTGAAGGAGTCAAAGGCTGGAAAGTACTATAATTATAATAGAGATAGAATCCTGTGTTTGTGACATAATAAAGTATGAGTACATGTTTGGTGAGATTGTTTTGCCTGATTTTAACTTTAAATAGCTATGTCTTATCTATATCCTATCCCCATGGTTGTTTTGGAATTTCTCCTCAAATCTTCTAAAAAGGTCTGATTTTTTTTTTGTCATGTGGCTTCAAGGACTCTTTTCACTATTAATTTCTTGGTTCAGAAAACGTGATTAGTTTCTAAGCAGTACCTCTTGCCCCTATCTTTTTAACTAACCTATGATTTGTGTGAAGAGTGACCATACACTTAGTTAAATGTATTCACCTTCTTAGACTTTCTTGCAGCTAGGATGGTGACTGATGTAGTTCTGATTTGTGTGTGTGAGTGTGTGTAAACACACACATATATACACATGTATACTTATATACACATATATAGTTATGCATATGTGTGTAATTCTGGCCAAATATATATACACATATATACACATATCAATTTTACATATATATCAAATATATATGTTGTTATGTATCATTTTGGAAAAAACCTTGAAATTGATGAGACTAAGATATAAAGTATTTTGACTAAGACAATTTGCCTTTGCTCTGTTCCCTATCTATTCTTTCTTGACTACGGCCATAATGTCCACTTTCAATTTTGAGATGAAAGCCACAGTTCAGCCATGGTGGAGCATAATTTTGGATGGATTCAGAGACTCTTATTAAATCATTATACCCATGGACTACCTGCCTCTTGCTTGAGGTCAGATTAAAACCCTTAAGGACTTAAACTATTATTAGTTAAGGAGAAAAGAAGGAGCTGACAGCTTGGAAAAATTTACAATGCAATTACGGAGGCAATGTGAAAAAAAATAGACATATCCTTAAATTCAAATGATCATACATCAAATTGAGTATATGTTGATTTAGAAGACACTAACTTCCATGATGGTATTCAGGGTTTGTGTGAGTTTGTTCACCCTGCCTGGAATTTATATTACACAATCCATAAATACTAGTAACTAAGTAAGAAAACAGTTAATGTCTGAGAAACTGAAGATTACTCACAAAAGTCTTTGTATAGAAAGTTCGATTCAAAAGAAATGAAAATGACATACATGAAAGAAATAACTGACATTCTATGGATTTAAATGCCTAACTAGCAGTAGGACAGTTAAATAGTAAGATTCAAAATTGGCTTTAATCTTCAACATATTTTACTTTAGTTGCACTACAAATATTTGATCATATCTGGGAATCATGACAGTTTGAAGGAGTTTTTCCACCCCCATGGACTGTGCCACTATTTTGGAGTGTAGTGTGAGTATGCTCTCCTGGCACACTT
Organism: Marmota marmota marmota; assembly: GCF_001458135.2. Classification (NCBI taxonomy): domain Eukaryota; kingdom Metazoa; phylum Chordata; class Mammalia; order Rodentia; family Sciuridae; genus Marmota; species Marmota marmota. The sequence continues at coordinate 17,288,982 of NW_026000249.1, read as the reverse complement.
ATCATAATTTCCAATTATATATTTTTTTTCATTCTATTGCTCTCTGTACCAGACACTCTTGAGCACTTTTATCTTCTTGGCTCACCTTTTAACTCAAGCTATTGATACAGCAGGTTTGTACAAATGTTGTTTAGTAGCGTCTCTCCTCAGATACATTATTTATTGCTCTCTCTTGCCACCACTTAATGGGACAATTTCAGGAACCAACTGAGCCATTGCAAAAGGTGGAGGCATGAGATGGTGAACATGTGGGGCTATCTATGGCCAGTGAGTGACAGTCAACGGAGTACAGACCCAATAAATATCTAACAGACAAGCCACAGTCATATTCTATATGGCTTCTCAGGATGCTCCTCATGGGATTGAATTTAACTTAATGACACAGCCTTTCATCCTCCTGATTCTTAGGTTTCTGCACCCCAAACCAATCTGCATCTAAATTCTTGCATCACCTCTGCTTATGGGACAGTCTAGACTCAAACACTATCTCACCCACTTGAATGTAAGTTCTATGAAAAGTATGGAATATGTCTGACTTCCTTACCATTAGCAGAGAGTAGGTATTTAATGAACACTTTAATTTTTTTTTTTAATTGTCAGTGTAACTTTATTTTATATATGGTGCTGAGAATCAAACCCAGTGCTTCACACATGCTAGGCAGGCACTCTACCACTGAGCCATAACCCCAGCCCTAATAAACATTTTGAATGAACTAATTCATTAAAGCATCTATGACCCCTGAATAATATTTCCATGTATAATTTTGTTAGGAATTTCTTCACGTTGAAAAGTCATTTTATGATGCATCTCCTATAGATTTGAAATTATCTACTGCAAACTTAGTATGACTTATTTCAATGAAGAATTTATTTAGCTGGGTGCAGTGATGCATGCCTATAACCCCAGTGGCTTGGTAGGCCGAGGTAGGGGGATTGCAAGTTGAAAGCCAGCCTCAGCAATTTAGCAAGGCCCTGTCTCAAAACAAAATATAAAAATGGCTGGGGATGTGGCTTGGTGATTAAGTGTCCCTGGGTTCAGTACCCAGTACTAAAAGATTTTTTTTTAATCTTTATCTTATTTTTATGTGGTGCTGAGTATCAAACCCAGTGCCTCACACATGTGAGGCAAGTGCTCTACCACTGAGCCACAACCCCAGCCCTATATGTATTTTTTTAATCACCTCTAAAATTCCTAGAACAGGTCAGAAAGTGGGAATGATTCAAGAATGGACAAGAGGAATGAATTTGAAACAAGGTCACTTTCAGTCCACCCTACCCACCACCAAGGATTGAATCTAGGGGTACTTAACCACTGAGCCATATTCCCAGCCCTTTTGGTATTTTATTTAGAGTCGTAGTCTCTGAGTTGCTTAGGTCCTCACTGAGTTGCTGAGGCTGCGTTTGAACTCCCCGTTCCTCCTGCTCAGCCTTCTGAGCTGCTGGGATTACAGGCGTGCACCACCATATCCAGCACTTTCAGTATTCTTAGGAACAATGCCATGTAGCCCTCAGGGTTTGAAAGCCAAGTCTTTCCCAGATGAATCTGGAAGTCTAAGGGGGCATAAAAACAGAAAGGCTTGCAAACCCATACATTAACATTTTTGCCCTTTTGTTTAGCCCAGCTCTAGAGATAGATAATTGCCTTCTTGATGATGATCAAATAACCCCTTTGGAAGAAACTGATCACAAACGTCCTTGATTGGATTATTGTGAAAGCTACTCCAGTAAGTGAATGATAACAGTTTGAATTAGGGTTTGGGAAAAGGAAATATATACTATCAAGGTAGAAAACTAAAGGAAATTGGAACAAAAATAAAGCCAAGATTACCAAAAGGATGAGGACAAATGAAACAAAAAAAGCAGATCTTTCATGACTGAGTATCAGCAATGAGGAGGAGGATAGAGAAATGTTTTGAAATATACTTTTATGACTTTACCCTTCCATTTTCCTGTACCACCACTGTTTTTTAAACTTCCATAGTATACCTCCCTGATACAACAATTTTCCTCGAATTAAACTGAATTTTGTCTATTTTTAAATATATCAGATAACTGGAATAATTTAGGAGGTAATTTGCTGATGAAAAGGATAAAACCCAAGCACAATGGTACATGCCATAATCCTAGCTACTCCAGAAGCTGAGGCAGGAGAATCACAAGGCCAATTTCAGCAACTTAGTCTCAAAATAAAATAAAATGGCTGGGGGGGGGGGCGGTGTAGCCCAGTAGTAGAGCACCCCTGAATTAAATTCCCAGTACAAAAAAAAAAATCAATGCAGAATAAAGTTAATGTGTAATATTAAAATAATAATTCACCATGCCATTCAAACCTGAAACAAGATGAATAGAATGACTGCAAGCAAAGCACTTTATCCAATTTAAAGCTGCTCTTTGCAAACATTCCTATCATTAAAGGACTTCTTAGGAATTGCATATTTGATGTCTAGGTAGTGTTTCTATAATGGGCCAGGGATGAAGTTTGAGGTCAAAAATGAATGTGGATTTAACTCTTTTTAAGAATTTAACCTTTGTTTTTTACTATCTGCATTTATTTTTATGTGGTGCTGAGGATCTCGTACCCAATTCCTCACACAGGTGAGGAAAGCATTCTACCACTGAGCTACAACCCCAGCCGTGGATTGAACTCTTGAATGCTATGGTACACAGAGTGCTCCTACTAATCCCAATTATTAGAATTTCCAATTTTAAAGAACATCAACCATGTTTAGCTCTTCTACCTCAACTATTCTCCCTATGCAGACAATTACCAAGTTCTGGACAATAAACTGTATAATAAATTAAGTTTTCTCTGTGTACCTAAGGTACATGTGCATATGTTAGCACATTTTTTATTTTGTTGTGGTTATTTACAAGTATCTTAAGTAGACTGTCATTTATGAAGATAAGAATTGCAGCACACAGTAAGGTTTCTCACAGTCCATCAACTTTTTCCTCAAACATCTTCAGTGATGATAACTCAATAAGACATTTGGAAATGGACTCGAGTTCTTCAGATATAAGGTTTTCCATCATTGGAGTTTTCAAGAAGTACTATGCTACAATATCATTAAGGTCACTTCAAGCCACAAACTTTATATTTCTATACTAAAGGAAAGTCGAAAAAAAAAAAAAAAAGGAAAGTCGAGAAACAAGGATATATGCTTTTTGTATCAATTTTTCTTTTCCCCACTATTAATTCTGCTACTCTTGTTCAGTGTGCTTTGTAAGGTATGCTCATGATATATACTCAATAAATTTATATAATGAAAGAATTCTGTCTCACTGGCAAAACCAACCTCTCTCAAACATAGTGTACTTGTTTTTTTTTTTGTTTTTTTTGTTTTTTGTAGTCTTATATAAAGCATTTTGATGATGTAAAATAAGAACAAGTACTATTTAATATACATATTAGTGGGTGTGGTGGCATATGCCTGTAATTCTAGCCACTCAGTCACCTAAAGCAGGAGTATTAAAAGTTCTAGGTCAGCCTGGGCAACTTAACAAAACCCTTTTAAAATAAAATTTTATGACGACTTGGGATGTAGCTCAGTGATACTTGGCAAGATGGCAAAAGGCCCTGGGTTCAATGTTCAGTCCCCAGTATACACACACATGCGCGCGCGCGCACACACACACACACACACACACACAGTTTTCTGGCTTTTTCCCCCACAAAGATAAAATGACCCCAAAAACCTCCAAAAATCTTTAATGAGTTAGAATGAAAGGAAATAAAAGTTTGTCTTTAAAGAATAAAGTGTTTAGGCCACATAATAGGAGGGCTAAAGGGCATAGATATCTGCTTTCATAGCTATTAATTCAGGAAGTGATATATGATCTGTGCTCCGTATCAAGGTATACATTCTGTCCAAATGCTATTGATGTGGCTATTCCTTTAAAAAAAGAATTAACACAGAAATTATTATAGGAAAGGAAATGGTTGAAAATATAAATTAAATAAATGCATCATAATTTTTAGTTCAGTTTTACACGTTTGACAGTTGTTTTAATCTGATTAATACAATACTACACTTGATACTTGGAAGCATAAAAATACTTCACTTAAGAAGTTAAAGGGCTCATCTCCTTAAGGCTCATCTGCTTAAGGCTTCAGCTTTTACTCATGTGATCACCTATGATGTCTAAATAATCCTTTCTGTGGCACACTTTTCTTCATAAGTATGATTGATCAATATTTCCTGTATATCAGAAAACATCTGCTCCAAGAAAGAAAATTACTTGAGACAGCCACATCATAGGAGAAGTTTAAGTACATGCAGTAGAGGGTAAAAAGACCACAATACTTTACCCGCCCCAGCCCCTACACTCACATTCTTTGCAATTCCTCTCCCTAAAGAGGCAGAGTCAATTTCCCATTCCCTTGAATTTGTACCAACCTTATGGCTTATTTTGGCTAATAATTTTCAACAGAAGTTACAATATAAGCAGGTCTGAGCCTGGGCTCCAAGAGAACATTGCATGTTCTATCTTGTCTCTCAGATCCTTGTGAGTACTTGGAAAATAAGACCAGGTTATTGTGCTGGATTGTGAGAGAAGTGTTACCCAGCTGACAGTCAGCCAACTCCCAGACATGTGAGTAAAACCAATCTAGATTAGTCAGCCACTAGCCAACCTGTAACAGACCCAACAGACCCACAGTCACATGACCAAGCCCCTATGGGACCAACTTAGCTTAGACCAAACCAAAAGTACTGTCCAGAATTGTAAATTTAATATTTAATCCATTATATTATGTGGTGCTTTGTTACATAGCAGTAGCTAACCCTGTAAATAAAAATTGTTCAAAATAATGTTGCTTTAAAACAGCAACAAAGAAAATGATGCAACCCAGTGAGAGAGTGATGCAGATTTTTAAATGCCCAAACTCAATAGCAAATCCTATTTTTTTAAATGTGCACCTTATCCTGGAATTAGGTATAGTTGATGTGGCTATCCCTTTAAAAAAAGGAATTAACACAGAAATTATTATAGGAAAGGAAATGATTGAAAATATAAAGTACTAGCAACAGAAAAATTGGTAGAAAACAGAAACCACTGAAACTGTGATTGTCACCTGGTAAATATTGATTAAGGAAAATGGAAACTGAAAGTGTAAAAAGCACAGACTGAGCATAGGTGTTGACTGTGGGCTGTGCTCCCGCCCCAGAGATTACTGCTCACTTCTTAGCACTGTAGTCAGGATGAAAATGGCAGATTCTGTAAAGCTGTTAAAGCAATGTCTTAATGTTTTTGCTTCCCTAGCAGAGAGAGCTTTCTATTTAAATTTCTATCCCTCAGAAGAGCTGCATCAGCGAGCAGCAAAGGAACAGATCTCAGTAAACTTGCCATCTTGAATTCATTCCCTACCCTTCCATTTTGTCCTTTAAAATTGGGGTTTTCAAGTTGTAAGATTACAAGTCTTCAACCTACCTTAGTTAAATTTTTATCTCTAACACTAGAACGAACAGTCAAGACCATTTTCTTTAACATTTGCCTCACCCTCCCAACCTGCTTTCTGGATTCTGTTAAAGGGAGTCATGAACCGAGAACTGTTTAAAATGCACAGTTCATAAATCTTTTGATGTGGGAACAATTCAATACCCAAACCACCTCACTGCCAACTTCCACTTCCTTACTTTTGTTCTCTATTTTGATTCGAGAAGACACAAAGCTAAGAGAACATGATGTATTCCAGGGAGTGGGAAAGTACCACTAGGGATACAAACTAGGGACAGCCAAAAGTGTGATCTTCAGCCTATTTTCCTGACACTGAGGATTGAACCTGGAGCACTTTACCACTGAGCTACATTCACAGTCCTTTTTATTTTGAGACAGGCTCTTACTAAGTTACTTAGGGTCTCATTAAGATGCTGATATTGGCCTCGAACTTACAATCTATGTGCCTCAGCCTCCAGAGTTGCCGGGATTATAGTTGTGTGCCACCACGTCTGGCTATATTTTATTATTCTATAGATCCAGAGCCCAGGAGATGAGACATATCAATAGGAATTTTTTAAATGCATAGCACAAAATGAGTAACCATCACCGATGATGGCAACTAAGAACAAAAGGCTAAGATTTGAGTGTTGGTTGTATATGGTTTAAGATAGCACATGTAAATGGCTCCTAAATTTTGAAAACTCCTATTCTAGAGAGTGCTGCCTATTATAATAGGCAAACCCAGATACCCTCCCCAAGAGAAAAAATATTTTCACATCAGTGGCACCAGACTAAAGATCAGTTAAGTTGGGTTTTGTTTTGTTTTTTAGAAAAGAATTTAATGCCCATTACAATAGTACTGTTTTGAACTACCCCCTGGCAGACTACCCAAGTCAGGAGGTAGTCCTTGCAGTTTAAGAATATATTAGCTGCTGAAAGAATTATAAGACCTATATGTAATAATTACATAAAAAGCAGTGACAAAGAGAAGGGGTGAAAGGAGAAGCTTTAGCTCTATCTTTAACATTCTTTTATTTAACAGAAAAATAGAAAGTTGGAAAGATTGAAGAACACATTAGTGTGCATTAAATCTTGGTATTGAGATGGTTTTGTCATATTTTTTCTATATTTTCTTTATGTTTAAATAGCTCACAACAATGCACACGTAATAAAAAGAAAGCAAAGTGTAATGGAAGGATTTACATCATCCCAACACAGAAGTAGCTGCCTCCAAGGACATGTTTAATGATAAAATAGAAAGAGGTATCTGTGTGGATAGCTAGGCCTATTTTCTGGCCCAATTCTGAATCAAGTTTCAATGAGATTTAGAAAGAGAGCTTTACCTAGCAGCATAGTGAGTCTCTTAATACCCACTTCTATTTCCTGTATCTTCTTTGGTATAGGTCTATTTCCCTATAGAATGGGTATAAGAAAAATAAATTATAACATAATTTATTCCCTCTGGACTTAATAAAATTCTTACGGGCTTAAAAGCTAGGGAAACACTCTTAGTTTTTCTTCTCAATACAGTTGTAATTCTGATTAAATACCTAGATTACATTATCAAAATGATAAACTTGATAGTACGGATAACTGGAATTTAAGTGAATTATTTTAACAAAGGTATATGAAAGCTTGGTGAAAAACACACATTTCAATTCATCCTTTTGGTTCTTAGTCTCCTGGCATTTTACACATTCGTCACTTGGAAAATGACCACATGCTAAGCTTGGGTATTTGGTCTCCTTGCCCCTAAAGGATTTTTCCCTATGACCACATTCCCTAGGTGCCAGCAGCACACCTGGATCTCTGCCCATTGTCTGTGTGGTATTGCTTACCAAGAACAACATGAGACAAGTTAGCAGCAAAGAGCTGCCCTTCCCATGTGTTTGCTAAACACAAAAGGGCAGGTGAGGAGCATACAGTTCAGTGAGCAGGAGGCCGTCTGCCTTACAAATATGTAGTTTGAAGCATTGGAAGGAACAAGAGCCCAGTAGGTGGCTGATCTGCTGCCTCTCTACTCTGTGTGGGCCCTTAAATCCTTTCCTTTGAGCTCCCTAATATAGCTCTTCTAAGGGATAACTATTTAAATAGAAAGCTCCCACTGTTTGGCAAGTCAAAAAGCATCAGTTCACTGTTCTAACAGCTCTACAGCAGCTCTGAAAACACAGAGGAGATGGGTGAGCAGGAATCCCCAAAATAGTCTATTTGATCTACCAGAAGTCACTTACTTACAGTGCTGCAATTGAGAAGGGAAAAGTCTTTCCTCTGGCCACTCCTTTTCATCATTAATATCCTCAGAGTTATCCAAGTAACAGGCTACCTTGCAGAGACTCTGCTTCTTGTCCACATGCAAGTAGGACTTCCCAGTGATACCATCCTATAATTCAGGGCATTTATATGTATGCTCCAACTAAAATACTATGCAAGGCTCCACTGAGAAGAGGAGGAACATTACTTCAATTGCAGCGCCATAATTATTCTAAAGAAAGGTATGAAAATGTTCAAGAACCAAACTTCAAGTATGGTATTAGAATTTTCAAACTAAATAACTGTTAGATTCATTGGGACTCTAAAAAAAATGTAAGGAATCAGGGGGATCAATATGTAAAAACAGCTAAATGAATATTAAAAACTACCATGTAGTTTCGAAATTAACACAGCGTAGAGTACTAAATTCACAGTTCAGAGCAGGGAGAGATACTGAGGGGAAATTAGATAAAATCTTCATGGTGTTGAAGACAAAGGACTTCAAGTTTGATGCGAGTACCAAGAAAGGATTAAGGGCTGTGTGTGGTGGTGCATGCCCATAATCCCAGCAACTTTGGAGGCCGAGGAAGAACTGAAAGTTTGAAGCTAGCCTCAGCAACTTAGTAAGATCCCATTTCAAAATAAAAAATAAAAAGGGCTGGGGATGTAGCTCAGTGGTAAAGCATCCCTGGATTCTATCCCTGGTACAAAAATAAATTAATTAAGTGGGTTATGAAGTTCATAACCCACTTGAATCAAATGTATGGAAGATGATATGTCATGAGCTTTGTAATGTTTTGAACAACCAATAAAAAATAAATTAATTAATTAATTAAAAGAAAGGATTCAGGAAGATGGGACTAGGACTAGTTCTAATGTTGGGAACAAAACAGGATATATATAGAGAAAAAGGAATAACCCAGTTAGCACAGATGATGAAATGAAACTGGTTTGTGGGGTGCTTTTGTGTGTAGGTATCTGTTGGGCAGTTCAATAGGACAGGCCTGAGGAATAAAATTGGGGATTGAGAAAAGCAAGGAGGAAGAGCTTGCAATATGTACACATTTGGAAATGTTGACCCTATTTTCTAAACTCTCCCTAAAATATATGAAATATCTAAATGACTTTTTCACTTACACAATTGAAGGGAAATGGCGTAAGCCTGTGACTTGAGGTAATAGAACATCCCAGGTAGAAATGAAAGAAGTACCAAATGTTCCCCCTGCTAGTTGACATTGAAGAATTTTTTAAATGCAGTCTCAAAGGTTTTATTGTTTGTTTTTGGTACTGCTTATTAACATAAAGAATATGTAATTTCACCAACAACTGGTAAAGAAAATGTGACAAAGAAATTATATAATTTTATATATAGTATACATGCACATATGCATGCACATACATATTTATTTTATTCAGTGCTTGTTCAAACACAAGACTTTGCAACTGCTATTCTGCTGTGTCATTTAGACACAAGGGCTCATTCCCCCAAAGCTAGCCTTTCAACTTTTAAGATACAAGCTTTGAAGGAGAAAGTAAAAAGCCACCTCTTAACCAATGATCCAATCTTCTGCTTTTCTTCTATTCTCATTTCCACCAGCACAGTTGAATGTTTGGAAGCAATAGAGCTACACTTCAAATATCACTACTGTTTCAGGTGTCAGCCTTCTCAAGGCCTCCAGCCTGATGCTGTCTGTCTTGCTGCATGAGACACACTGAGTAATGTAACTTCTGACCTAGTGCCAGTCCATTATGGAATACCCTTACAATAAATTCCCCGAGTTTGGTAGGCGGTATAACATAATCAATAACTTTATCCATACATAACAATTCTCTCCCTGATCCATACAAGGATAATGAATGAAAATATCATAATTGGACAAGGACGAAGGAGGCATAGAGAATATAATGGTTCTCTCAGAGAATCTGACCTGACTAGCCTCAAATGGATATTTTTATGGCATGACCCATATAAGAAAACCCAGTGGATAAGTTTAGCATAAGGGCCACAACCTAAAAAGCAAAAGGAGAGTGTGTGTGTGTGTGTGTGTGTGTGTGTATGTATGTATATGAGAGAGAGAGAGAGAGAGAGAGAAATCTCCCTACGTGACTACTGAATTTAACTTGAAGTTAGGGATGTGTTTCTGGAATGGAAAAGGAATAAAAGCTGATAATTGACAGAAAAACTAGCCAGTTTTCACGTAGTGAAAAATATCTATTCATTATAACCATTTTTTGCCATCTGAGTATTTAACTTTCAACATTAAGATATAAACCACTACTGCAGACTAGATGTTGGCTTCAAGGAAATATTAACATTTTGTTTCTTTGAGAAACAGGGAGTCAGAGTAAAAAATTAAACATGACAAAATTAATGAATTTCCAGTATGCTCCTTAAATTTGATCTTCAACCACAAATGGGATTTTATTGTTTAAAAGTCTTTGGATCATGATTGAGTGTAGTCGATTTAATTAACAGAAAACAACTGAGATTAGAATCAATTCACTTCACTACACAATAGCATTTTACCCCCCAAGAATGTTCGCTGAAATCATAAAAACATCCTAGGTTCTTTGGCTCCTTTTATAAACTGTGTGGTAGAGCTATAATCCACTTTTTCTGACCAAATTATTTTTCTGTTAATAAAAAGCATAAATTGATTTTACGATCACAGAGATAAAATTTTAGTGGGAAATATATATTGCTGTTAGATTCCATTTGTCTTTTAAAAAATATAATTCACTAATAAAATCATCTTAGGTTACAAGTATAATCTAACCAGGAAATATTATTTAATGTCTTTTATTTGGTGAAATTTGGTACTGTTTGAATTCATGACCATGAAAATGAATTTATTTTGCAATAATAATTTGAAATAATACCGTGTCTGAAAAAAATGCCAGAAAGAAATACTTCATGCAAAATATTAAGGAGTTTTTTTTACATAAATCAAGATTTTTACACCCTAATTTTAGAAAACTAAGGAGAAAAATATGCAAGACAACAATTTATTCCTGGTTTATATTTCTGTCTTTTTACTCTATCATCTAGGTATAGTATTCTTGCATAGTATTCTCATAGTGGTTTCCTATTTAAAGATATATATTTAATATCTTAATTGTTGAGAAAACTATTATCAGTAGCACACCTATCAAAAGAAAGCATGTTAAAACAAGTACAGGGGCTAGGGTTGTAGCTCAGTGGTGGAACACTTGCTGCTACTAGCACATGTGAGTCACTGGGTTCAATCCTCAGCACTACATATAAATACATGGACACAATAACTTTTATTGTGTGTGGTGCTGGGGATTGAACTCAGAGCTTTGTACATGTGAGGCAATCACTCTACCAACTGAGCTATGTCCCCATCCTGAAAGGAATTGTAGCCATCTACAACTAAAAAAAAAAAATTAAATGAGGTATGGAATAGGATCTTCTACTGCCTTTTCCTAATTCTGACAATACAGTAAACAATACAAGTGGCTTATCTAAGGTCATTAATCCTGATGCTGTGTTTTTGGTATGCATTTATGTGGAGTACATGTAGGTGAAATATGGTAAGTTTAAGAAATTTATTATAGCTAGTAAAAAGTAAATGAATAAAGGACATGACATGGTTCCTGTTGCCAATCTGCTTAAGTACCCAATATTAATACACACTGAACACTAACAAGGATTTAGCTGGCAATTTTGCCAATACAAAAACAGCATAGCAGAGGGGCCGGGGTTGTGGCTCAGTGGTAGAGCGCTTGCCTAGCATGTGTGAGGCACTGGGTTTGCTCCTCAGAACCACATAAAAATAAAAATAAAATGAAGGTATAGTTTTCAGCTACAACTAAAACAAAATAAATAAATAAACAGGATAGCAGAGATGTCAGTGATAGAATTAAGCTATAGGTGTCAAAAAGACTATATAGCAAGGCTTTTGCAGTTGAAGTAGCAATTTTAAGTTCGAGAAAGAATGCGGTCTCCAAGGTAGTGTACAATAAAGACACATGAGAGGCTAACTTGAGCATCAAAGACCCCACAGAATCAGAAGAAGGTGCTGTACTATTATTCAGAATGACATGTGAGTGTTGCAGAAGGAGGTTGAAACAACGCAAAGAATGACAGCAAAGGGTAGCAGAAATTTCCAATAAACAAGGAAAATAATAAAAGAAATAACAGACATGAAATAACATTCATGTCTATTCAGAAAATATCTGTGAATCCTGTGCTATTTTACTGGCACTGTATCAGGTACTGAGGAAGCAATGAAAAATGAGAAATAATGTTTCAGCTCTCATGAAACATTTTTTTTTTTTGGTACTGGGGATTGAACTCAGGGGGCACTCAACCACTGAGCCACATGCCCAGCCCTATTTTGTATTTTATTTATAGACAGGGTCTGAGTTGTTTAGCACCTCCCTTTTGTTGAGCTGACTTTGAATTCAAGATCCTCCTGCCTCAGCCTTGGGAGCCGCTGGGATGAGCCGCTGGGATTACAAGTATATGCCACTACGCCTGGCTGGAACTTTGATTCTTGATGGGCAAAGACAAATTGATAAGTAAACAAAATATCAAATAAAAATAGGTGCTATGCACAGAATTAAAATTGAATTATGTCATAGTGAGAAACTAGACAAATACTTTGATCTGGTACAGGAAACTTTAAGGAGGTGACATTTAATGAGATCATTTATTTCAAGAAACAGTGTGAAGATCAGGGAAGATCTAGACAGAGAGGACAGCTGAAGCAAAGGTCCAAAGGCAGTAAGTTAACTGAAGGCCAGTGTAGCTGAATATTAATCAGCAAGGAGGACAGTGATAAACAATGAAGTGAAATAAGTAGACTGGGCCCAATATAAAGTCATGTAAAAAAAAACAATAGGTAAATGAAGATGATTTATTTTCAAGTATATAATATTCTAAATATTTTCAGAGTCTTAGTATGGAAATCACCTTTTACTTTTCTTTCCTTCTGGGAGAGATTGCAAAGAAGCAAAGAAAATCTGTCCTCATCTACTTAGAGTATTAGAAAATTAAGCCCTGTCTGAACACAAAGGAAAGGAGGAAAAAACAGACTTTGTTTAATAATCCATCAAAATACATGGTGAAAGAAATAGAGGGAAGTTTTGAAGAAAGAGGCAGAATATCTTAGAAAAACAGGAATGCCATTGTACTTGAGACACACAGAGCACATCATGTCCCAATTCCTCCTCATCAAGCTCCTAGAAGAGAAAAAGGTTGACTCTGACATAAGAGGCTTGAAGTGAGATATCATGTCTTAAAAACAAGAGATATGGATGTATTAGTTGGAAAGAATCCAAGACTCCAGAGAGAAACCTGTAGGTTTCTCTGTATGAAAAGGGAACAAGAAGTAATTCACAGTGAGCTACTAGCATGGAATGGAAAATGAAATCCATTTAAGAACACACTGACACATAATATATTTATAGCCAACTTTAGTTTCTATACTTAAATTCATTTCTGTAAAAATACAGATGCATATGCAAGTTATACTACCTGTAGGATATCTAAGATGTCATTTTCCCATGCTCAGTGGGATATAAAAAGGCATTATGGGAAAAGAGGGATCATGGTCAAATATATCTAGAAAATGTTGGGTAAAAAATTTACTATTGTTTTATTTTTTAACTGCAGTACTTCTCAGAGCCTTTAGCTATGCTTGTGTCTACTAAGAATATCCACTGAGACACAGAATGCAAAATTATTTCAAAGAAGCTTTCCTTCCCCCATAAAATTTAATAACAGTAATCTCCTAAGGGAAATTCATTGGTATATAAGTACAAAACTAGATGGCATTATTTACTAAAGTTTGAATAGGCTTAGAAAATGGAAATATAAGTTAATAAATACAGTATAGGTTAACTTGGAGACTCAGGTAACCACTGCATAAGAATGTCGTACCATGGTAACATTATAAATTATGCATATATTATATGGAGAGAAGTAGGGTTATAGAAAAAGAATTGTTCCATAAATATGACACTCTTAGTATTGATATTTACGTGGTACAAGTTATTTTAAAAAATTACACATAGACTAATCCACCATCTTTAACCTCTTTAAAAGAGATAAGTTGACATTTTACTTTATGTTCTGTATCCCCATTTTATAAATTTCCAAATGTATAAAATAATATAAAGGATAAGAGAACGATATGGTAAAGATTAATTTAAATAACTTCTACTACATCTGTTAATCTCAGAAAAATAAAACATTTATCTTAGTAAAATTAACTATTCAGTTTCTGATATGTAGACAAAGATCTACAAATGCATACGCAAACTTTTTGAGTACATCCTCAGGCTACATACCACTGGCACTAACCCTTTTCAACCACTTCACCTTTTCTTGCTTAGTTGGGATTCCCTGAGGAAAAGAGAGTGCAGACAGTAACATTACATTCTTGCTAAGTCCACCATTCTACATACTGTGAGCACCTTCTCCTTTACCACCCATGATACTCTCAAACTATCTTCAAGAACATGGAAGCCTCCCCTCCTTCTGCTTTAATCCACTCATGGAATCTTTAGTAGCTTAATGTGAACCCTTGCTTCCAAATATTCTGTGTATGAGAAATTGAAAGTGTCTTTATAATCTCAGAATACAAAATAAAAATAGCCTAAAATATTTTTACATTTGTTTCCCTAGTGGTTTTTAAGTGTTTTACTGAAAATTAAATTGGCTCTTCATCAAATATTCATTTGATCTTATCCAATTACAATAATTTTTGTTACCCAGATCACCAGAAATTGAAATTGAACACAAGTCATGTTAGAATATTATGTAAGGGCCATTTAATATACAGATAATTTTCCTATACTGTGAATCTACTAATACTATTTTATTGTCAAAATATATATTATTGTGCCACATTACATTGAAAATATAGCTTTAGTAATCTGTGTATTATGTGTATTAACCCAATTCAAGATAAAGGCTGGAGGCAACCACACAATATTACTTCAGTTTAGAATCATAGTGTATCAGTAGAGCAGTGAAAAAATCAGATATGTTTCACACCTTGACCAAGTAAGATGTAACTATCCCCAAAGAAATTCACTTTGCAGTCTAAAGTAAATTCTTGATAAAATCATGTTTGCAGAAACTATACTACTGAAATGTCTCAAGGAGATAAGCAGAATCATACACTAGAAAAGACAGGAGCAGGGGAAATAAGATACCTATTCTTGAAATATTGGCATGGAGTGCCTACCTATCCCTGTAGGTTTCAGAAAAAATGGAGATGTCAAAGACATGGGAGGGTGATATAAACCACTTTTTAATCTAACATCTTTTAAGTAGCCTCCCAAGTGGGCTAGATAGTTGAATGGGATAAAAAATGCTAGTGATACAAGGATGTGTACAGGGAACTGATAAACACAAGCCTGAACTACCTTCCCATCTTGAGAATGCCAGTAAATGCTTTGAAAATTTTCAAGAATTGAACAGAAAGATAATTCCTCCCCTGCCTCCTTCCCATGCAAATTACTTGAATCTATTACCATATGAAATTTCAAAATATTAGTTCACTTCTCTGTGCTAAACAAAGCAAAAGAAAGACTGTCTTTAGCCATTTATACTTCCTAGGTTCCATTTAATAGTAAGAAACCATATTTGTTTAAACTACAGTTTAAAAATAAGTAATTGAACAAGCTTTATGACAAAGACTGCCATTTATTGAGCACTTACTATGAGCTAACCTCTGCTCAAAGTTCTTTATTTGGTCCTTTCAATTCTCAAAGCAAGGCTTCATTTCAGTATTAATATTATGCTCATTTTAAAGATAAGATCATATTGATAGTATATAAGGAACTGAAATAATTCAAGAATAATTTTAACAGAGTCATAGTATATTGCTTCATTCAATAGAATTTAGAAAGTAACTACAGATAACAGTATGGTGAAGTGTAGGGACATGGCATTGACAATCCTTTGCCCAAAAGGAGGAGTGACATGTAAATGGGAAGTGGTAATAGTGGCTTATTACCAAATCCACATAGGATTTTATAAAAGCAGACTACCCACGATAAGTCAGCCACTATAGCACCAAAGGATGTTAACCATTTTTGTCTAGTTACCTTTGTTTTTACCTTTTCCTCCTATTCTCTTTCCACTGGCTCTTTTCCCAATATTATTATACTTCTTTTTTGTTTTATTTTTATACCACATGTATTTAAAATATTATTGGAAGATTTCAAATTATCAGGGCATCTCTTGAAAGCCGTTAGGGAGGAAAACAATACACATGTCAAACCAAAAAAGAAAGAAAATTGTATAGTTTAACAATTTTTGAACATTTCCCCATAATGAATGCAGTACTATGTTCTTTAACACTCTATGCATTCTCATGAATTTCCTTCAATTGTGTACTTAGTTATAAATATCCTTTTCATATTCCCATTGTTTAAACTAATTTACATTGAAATCCATTCGAATTAAAGTTAATACTATTCTAATGTGAAGAATGAGTAAATGGTTATGAAAAATGTTCAACTATGTATAGAAGAAAACCTTTACTACAAATAGAAACCATGATGCTTTTGAATGTAAATTCTGGGGAATAACATGTCGACCAGGTTGCTTTGATCTGTACAAAAATCCAGAACAAATCATCAATTTATAAGCACCTACAAGAAAATGGAGGTGGTGAGAAATCTCTAACAGAGCTGCTAAGAAGTCTACCTTATTAGACCTTCTACATTTTATGACAAAATGATAGGACTAACAGACATCCAGAACACTATAAATATTATCTGAATATTTAGTGCTTCTGACATGCTAAGCAACTATTTCAAACTCCCTGTGTGAATCTGTCAAATCCCCTGGGGGTGTGACTTTCTTAAATAATAAAAAACAAGTGGTTGGAGGAGGAAATGTACTCTAGAACTCCACTTCTGTAAAAATCTAAATCAATAAAGGACCACTGATAATAATAATAATTCTGTTTAAGGCCATATTTAAGTTTTAGAAATATTTTAAGTATAATGCAATTTGAAGCCCAGTAGAAGAAAGGACCTACCTGGGATCCCCCAGGCAAATTTCTATCACTACAAGTTGTTTGTGTAACTCTCCTTTCTGCTTTAATTTAGCACATCTGGATACAGTATGATGACTATCATATTGTCATTGTTTCAAATGTACAAGATGTCTTGTATCTTACAGAAATGGCCACAAATCTAGGTCGCCTGCCTTTAAGAGTTAAATCTGGAGGTAACCCCTACACACACAGTCTGACCTTCAAGCTTCCATGGCTTTTGAGAGGTTAGATGAGCTGTTGGCTTCACAGGGAAACTCAGCAGGGCAAGGGCCTGTTTATGGCTTTTATCATCCTCTTGAGAACTTGGAAGCATGTTTATTATTTATAGAGCTATGTTTAAAAACTGTTATAGTTATTTTTTATTAATAGACTAACAAATTAATGCATGTGCTTATATACACAATGGAGTAATGATATTTCAATTAAATACATTCTTTGACAATTTGTTTTAGGAAGAAAATTATGAAACTGTGGTTAAAATATTGTTAGTACCCAATAATAACTACTTGTTTTATACTACATGGCAGTAAGCTCTTTACATATATGATATCTTTTAATATTCGTATCAACTCTGAGTACTTTGACTCATTTTAGGTGGGAAAACAGACAACACAATTTATGTAAAGTGACCAATATCACAGAGCTGGTGTGTGGATTCAAGCAATGATCTGTAGGTCCCTCACCCTTTACTACTAGTATTATTTTTGTAATATAGCTTAGAGGAGCAATATTCCAAATATTAAAAATGTTTGTCTCACCTCAAATTTATTAGTATTACCTACTTATTAAGATTAGTATTAGTATCTTAAAATACTAACACACTACCACATGGCTCACGTGTGGCTTGTTATTGCAAAAATTTTATATTTCATCTGTATTTCTTGGTATTACTATAGAATCCACCTACTCTGGATAAGCTTCTGCAGTTGAAAAAAATACATTTTTAATTTTTTTTTTTTTTTTTGGTAGCAGAGATTGAACCCAGGGGCACTTAACCACTAAGCCACATTCCCAGCATTTTTTTTTATATTTTATTTATAGACAGGGTCTCACTAAGTCACTAAGTTGCTTAGGGCCTTGCCAAGTTGCTGAGGGTGGCTCTGAACTCCTTGCTACCATGCCTGGCCCAATTTCTCTTTTTGAAAAGGTCTCATCAGCTGGGCATGGTGCACATACCTGTAATCCCAGTGACTTGGGATGCTGAGGCAGGAGGATCTCAAGTTTGAGGCCAGCTTCAGCAATTTAGCCAGATCTCAGCTACTTAGTGAGATCCTGTCTCAAAATAAAAAAAAGTAAATAAAAAGGATGGGGATGCAGCTCAATGATAGAGCGGCCCTGAGTTCTATCCCCTGTATGAAAGGAATGAAAAAAAAAAAAAAAAGCCTCATCAACACATAAATTATGTGTTTTAATGAAGTATATGCTAAAAGTGGGAGTTGTGTGTATGTGTGTATACTCTTCAGAAAAAAATAAAAACCATTACACTTGGAAATGCAGTATTTTTACCTCCAAAATTTTTCCATCTGGTAAAATCCCAGAACTTCTGCTTTATGGAATTTCAAAATGTGGTAGATGAAAATACTTACCTTAAAGAACTATCTAAGAAAACACAAACAACAAGTACAAAAGCTTACTGTCTACCTAAGAACCTAACACACCATCTATTCTTTCTACTAATTTTCAATGTAACTCTTGAGGAGAAATGTGCTCAAAGATAATCTGTTTCCAGCAGACAAAGCCCTGCCTTCTCAGTTGCAGTGATCAAAAGAACAGGGAAAGGTGAGAATGACCAGGAGAAAGTGAGTAGCATACATTAGTAACAGCTCAAAGTTTCAGAGCTAAAGAAAATTTCTGAGGACCTAATGCTTCTGTAATGTTCTGTGCCAGCCTATATTTAACTTGTGTTGAAAAGCCCATGTTCTCTCAAAGTTAAAATTAATCTGTCTCCATGGTGAGTTCCAACAAAACTGTGGCTGGTTAGCTCAGCGAGTTAGAGCATGGCAATGATAAAATCAGATAAGGTCAGAAAACTGCCTTTTTTTCCCCTGGCCAGAAGTAACTCCCCAATTCTAGCCTCAAGTATGTGATCTTGGGATACTTAGGTGGAACTGGGCAAGACAAACTGGTCAGCACATAATAGTCACTTTCTCTGAAGAATTAAGTCAGGTTTTTGTACATACTAAAGGCTCTTTAGTACAGAGCTACTGTCCATAAGGAAAGAAAGCACATTCTAATCCACTGTTTTGCAAAGTGAGTCACAGGGATCACCTTTATATATATTTCCACAGATATGTTTTCAAGGCAGTTTCTGAGGCCCAGTGCAGACCTTCTGAATCAGAGTCCCTTAATCTGGACAAGGTAACATTTCAGAATGCTCTCTGTGATTTTTGTTTTCACTAAATTTTGAAAATCACTAGTCTAGTAATATGCCCTACTTCTTACTAATAAATAGATTTTTCAGAACATATCCAGTGCCATGTGGCTGATTATCAAATCTAGTCTAGAGGACAAGCAACACAGGGCCCAAAGTCATGAGGGGTTTATAATTCCAGTTCTTCCACTAATTAACTATGTCATGTTATTTAAATCTAATCTTAAAATAAAAGCAATCTGAACCATTATGAAGACGGAGCCCTGGTTCTCAACTTGCAGCTGGTCCTTCTTTCCCTTCTCCCCCCACAGCCTATTTGAATGCTTAAAACACATACAAAAAAATCCTATTATTACAGCAAAACTCTCCACACAGTTAAAAATCATAGATATACACTAGAACAGCCTAAATCCTCCAAACTGTGAGGCAGAAATCTTAGAGATATTTGCCTCAGATTTTGTTAACAGTATTAGCATTGATAAAATCAGAAGCATTCAGGTTTTCACATTCTATTTAAAATGTGTTCAATTCTTCCCTCATTGAAAAAAAAATTCCATAACGACTATAAGAGTTTCCTGCGGAGATAAAATGAGACAGTATGTATTTCAATAGATACTCATATTTTCTAGCCATTCTCTACTAGTATTTAAAGCTTTTCCATGTCTTATGACTTTGCTCATTGTTTTCTCCCTTGAGATATTTCTCTGCCATTTGTATGCAACAAAATTCTCATCGTCATCAAGGACTACCTAAAACACTTTAATATTCCCCTTGTCCAGCTACCAATTTAAATAGAACTCCTTAGCTAAATGCTTGTAGACCCAGAAAAGAGAGACCCCCTTTTTCCTGTAGAGCACTGTACTGTGACCCAGTTCACACCATGTCCCAGCCCAAGAAGTGAAGAGTCTAGGGGAACCAAGGAAGTATATATATCCGAAATCATTGTTCCTCAACTTCCAGACCAAAATCTAGTACCCCAAAACTTAAAGTGTATTGTTCAAGAGGCCCTGAGCCCACTAATGGGTCCTTTATGATTGACAAAGTACAGACACTGTAGTATTTATGTGTGCACCCCTACAATCAAAGGGAGATCAAGGTAGATGTATTTGGAAAGCAACAGCATGAGGAACACTAATAGTACTTGGACGCAAGTAGGATGTATTTGAGGCCTTGCAGTGCAGGATAGCACCAGGAATGGAAAGAACAATGTAGAATATTGGTTGGACGGCCATATTTTGTTCTCTTGCCCTCACCCCAATAAATATTAAAGGTCTACTTCTTAATGTCTGAGAAGTTAGTATTTTTTTTCCTTAAGGACACTTATTTAGGCCCTGCAAGACTCACAATTTCTGCTAGAACTCTTCCACACTGTTAGAGCATAAAACAGGCATGGATAATACCTAGATGAATGGGTATAGTTGTATTCCAATAAAACTTGATTTAAAAATTAGTGGCAAGCCAAGAATGGTGGTACATGTCTATCATCCCAGTGATTCTGGAGGCTGATACAGGAAGAAAGCAGTTCAAGGCCAGCCTCAGCAACTTACTGAGACCCCGTCTCAAAATAAAAGATAAAAAAGGCTGGGTATAGTTCAATGGTAGAGTGCCTCCAGGTTTAGTCCCCAGTAGCAGAAAAATGTGATGCAGGCTGCCTTTAAGACATTGGCAGTAGTTCACCATCACATAATCTGTGTTCCACATTCTTGGCCCTGCCCACATTTTATCCTGCATTCTACATTTATCTGTTCTTCTCTCTCATCTCTTTTATAAGTTTAGTTTTATGAACAAATTTAGTTGCTATCCAAAGAGGATATCATCTTATACCCAAAAACAAATTTAGAACTCTGGGATGGCCTTTGTAGTTTAAAAACAAGGTGCTACTGGTGATAGTAAAATAGCCAAGGTCACATTTCATGTTTAAAGTAAAAATTAGGAAACTCTGATTTACAGACTAAACATGCTGCACAATTTTCATTTGTAATTCTATCAACCATGCTGCAAGTCTGTGTCATAATTTAACCTTAGAAGTACAATATACCTTTCTTATATATCTTGGCAATATTTTAGTTAATAACTTACATATGTTTGATAATTGCTTGATTAAGCATGTACTTTGGAAATATAAAAAATGACAACATACTTTTACCCTCAAAAAGCAGTATCTTTAATGAGTCAAATCAAACTCCTTCAGGGAGGGGATTATGTTTTATACCCCTTTGTACCTCTAGCATCTAACACATCATGCTCATGTGTAGCAGAAATGAAATAAATGATAGATCTACCATCACTGTCTTGGTTACATACAAAAGAAACCTGGTGGAAATTCATCAGACCTCTATGTCCTAGGCAACTGAACTTTACTTCCTCTTAACTAAAAACCTAAGATGATGTTTGCCCTTTTGATGCACTAAATCATTTTCAAAGATTTGGTAGTGGACACCTTTTCCACACACACACACACACACACACACACACACACACACAAATCTTAAATTTGCCTTGTAGGTACAAAAGCACCGGTAACTCAGGGATGCTTCTACAACTGTCAGTAACAATCTGTGCTAACATGAAGTGGTGACGGAACAACTTATTTATTTTATGTTATGTCATGCTGTCATCTGATAGCATCGTTGAGGTATCAAAAACATTGACATAAGTATGTATGTGTACATATACACACACAAACACATAGCACATGCCCATTAGTCAGCACTGCTTTATGAAGACCTTACTCTGCTCTCTACCTCCTGGCTGCTCAAAGTGAGATCCTCAAACTAATATTGGCATCGTGGTATCACCCTGGAGCTTGTTAGTAATGCAGAATCTCAGCTCTAACCCAAACCTAGTAAATCAAAATCCTCCAGGGATTCATATGCAATTCAAGTTGGAGAAACAATGATCCGTAGACTGTATGCCATTCAGTTCTCTATCCCTGAGCCAAACCAGGCAATGAATGCAACAAGGGTACAGTATTCTCCATTAACCTCAGACTTGTGCTAAAACAGCAGTTAAGGTGAAGAATATCAGTGTCCTTTAATCTTAGAACTACAAGTAACACAGTAATGCTCATTGCTACCAATACATTCTACATGTATAATCTCCTCCTTTACTAGAAAGCACTGACAGAGTCAATTCCGCATGGATTTACTTCCATGCCTTAGTCCTTATTGGCATTGGAATGCATTCACCTTCACTGCTGGCTGTGGCAGCATGCCCAGGTTCACCACTCAAATGCCTACAGTAATACAGGATCACCAGCAACAAAATGATCGAGGCTGGCCAGCTTCCCAGCCTTGCGTCACAAAGTTACTTGGATGGGCAAGGCACAGGAGGGGAATGGGAAACAACAGGATGCCCCAGAAGCCTGCTGTACAGAAACTGAGAGAATGAAGTTGAGTAGGGGAAAAAACCCAGACATGGTGAAAATCAATTTTGAACACTGTAATCAAGCCAAGTACTGTTGGGAAAAAATCCTATCAGTGGGGAATGTACAACAACCAAGAATGTGCTGGCAGAACATAAAACTGACTGGCAGAGCTGCAAACAGCTTCCAACTCTGCACATTGAGTTGGCACCCACAACTGTAGGTTGTGCAAAATCCACAAGCGAAGATCTGTTCATTCAGTCAATCAACTATTCATTGAGACCTGTTATGACAAGCCCTGGATGCTGGGCTGGTTTCTTCAGAGATGAATAAATGGTATTTAGGGCCATATGAAGCTTCTGATCTAACAGGGAAGAGAGATAAATAATCATAGTAAAAATAAGTGCTGTAACAGAAATGTATTCAGATGATCGGGGTTGGGGGTATGACTGGGAGGTGTTGGATAACACACTAACAGAGGAGTTGGGGAACGTTTAAGAAAGAAGACATCTGAGATGGGTATTGAAGGATGAGTAAGAGTTTTTCTAAGCAGAAATTACAGAGGAGCATGTATTGGAGGTGTGTGTGTGTGCCCATGTGTAACTATGAAAGAGTAAGCATGGTGAGAAGTCATTTTGACCACAGTGAGAAATGAAGCTGAAAAGGAATTCTTACACCAGAATTTTTAAAAAATTGCTTGTCATGCTAAACCCTTTTGCAGTTAATCCTCTAAGTACCAAGGATTTATGGGAAGACTGTAAACAAAAGAACAAGGGAATCAGGTATAAAGTCAAAGATTGATAGAGACCATTTTACATAGATAACAATAGTTAACCTCTGGGTCAAAAAACACTACCAAAGATAACAACAGTGATCTTTGGGACTTTTTGTGGAACTTGGAGAGTTAGAAAGAAATGAGACGGTAAAGGCAAAATGTATAATCAAATACGCCTCTCAAAGGGATATTGGATATTCCCGTATTCAAGCAGCTACTTTGTCCTAGCCACTCAATAGCTTTTTTTGAAGCAATAATAAAGGAAGCCTTGTTCATCACTGCAGCTGGCTAGATCTGTCCAAGTTACAATTTCCCCAAACTCAATCACTACATTTTTCCCTTTTTCTACATTAAGGGCTATGGGCAATTTGCATTTTATATTAGATTCAAAATTTCAAATTAAATTATGTCACTTATTTAAAATGTTCACATCTTAATGTCAGCCTGAATTTAGTGCTGTCTATTACATGTAACTTATTTCATTCTTTAAAGAACAGGGGGAAATCATCATTTATAGAAGTTACATCATGCTAAATATCTTTTTTTCCAAATCATTTAGCATTTTCTCTACTTTCTTCATTAAAATTCACATCTAAATTATGTCCACTTTTGTTCCTTTTAAGACCAAAATTTAAAACTTGCCAATAAAATGAAAGTAAAATGTTCTTTTAAAATGGGCTATCTCAAATCAATTAGACCTTTAATTGTCCTAATATGCTGAATTTTGGAGTGATATTTGCAAAACAATGTATGTAATTTAACTTTGGGGACTTGGCTTGCAAAAGTTGATTCAGCTGTACACATTTTGTAACTACGCAAAACTCACAGTTGGATAGTCATGTTGTTGTAATAAAATGGGTCATGAACATCAATGACTACTCAATCTCAGAAGATTAAGTGAAAAAGATTAAAATAAGACGTTTTCTACAGTATGGAAAATTCAGAAAGTGAGAATATAATGATATCTACTTAGAATTTATTATAATCTGAATATGATGTTGAGTGAAGTGGTCTTTCAAGAATAACCAGATAAAATTGTCTATGTTTTGAAAGGCCTGTCATTTCTAGTAGCCTAGCTATTCAGAAAGTGTCCTCTAAATTTAATGGTGCTTTCACTACATACACAGCATCACTGGTTGCTACCAGTGCTGTATTTAAACATATAAAAGAATTCAAATCAAAAAAGAGAATGTACTAACCTGTCAGCTAAGTAGACCATCTGACTTCCCCTACCACAGCTACCCACAATTTAAAGACAATGAACCTAAAGGTATTACATCTGTAATCAAAGCAACATAATATACACGAAGCCCTAAAGCTGTGTGCTATGATCCGCTGTGGCAGAAGTTAAGTCTTGACAGATGCATAGCATCATATGCTTGTATAGACCCATAGGCATCCAGACCTATGTCATGCCCTCAGGAGAGAAACCTTGGCTACCAAGTAACAAAATTAAAATTTCAGTATTAAAACTCCTGCTCACAGCTGGGCACAGAGGTAATCCAGCAACTTGGGAGGCTCAAGCAGGGAATCACAAGTTCAAAGCCAGCCTCAGCAACTTAGCAAGACCCTAAGCAACTTAATGAGACCATCTTACAAAAAAAAGATCAAACTGCTCACAAATCCTGTACAGGAATGCAAAGCACCCATGCAGTTCTCTTTAGATATCATCAGTTTCTGTACAGATGGACTCTGCTTTGTGCGTGGTGAACATAGCTATTAAATATTACTCACTCTCAGGATTTTAATAGAAGGATCACTATCTATATAAACATGGCTTTTTTCTCAACCCACTAGAGATTCTTGAACCCACCCACTAGTAACTATTCTGAAATAGTCAAACTCCATCCACCCACAACCAGCAGAGGAGTATCAAAGTGAAGTAGGCATGAGTGCCAATAGAATTGCTAGAAAAAGTAGTTCTTTCTAAAATAGTTAGAAGAAAACTTAACATTTAGATATAGGGTAGCATCTAGGCAATTAGGTGAAAATTGCCAATCTGTTTTCCTCCATTTCTCATCTTTATTCTAATGGTAGAAATGTTAAGAAACATTAGCAGGAAGAGGTGATATCTCAACATTTCAAGATTGGAAGAAGGAAATGGAGTTGTATATGAAGTTGTCTGATGAACACCTAAGAGAATGAAAGTACAACAAAAGATGGCAATAGATTTACTCACAAATTATTTGTTCAGTAAATTAGAATCAGTATCTTCAAAATATTTGTAGTGGAAGAAGAGAGGCCTATCAATCACCCTAGACTTAAACCTCTGGATCTGCAGTTGGATGTCCACAGAATAAACTTGGACACATCCTGTCATCGACTTTAATTACCCAAGGCTTGGCATGCAGTAAAACATTTGTAAATTCTCTGGAAACACTAAACTATATGAATGAAAGAGAAGAATGAATGTATTTGATTCGAATGGGCAACTGATGATTGGGCAAGGGACAAAATGAGAACATCCATTCAATAATCAGGAATAATACTCTGTTTTGACTTACAAAAGGCTTTCAGTAGTAACTATTTTTCAGTCTTTTCCAAAATAAGGATGGGGAAAAAAAGTATTTTCTACTGAATCCCTCATATTAAACCTACGTTTGTGATGCATGTAATACTTCATAAAAATTAGTTTTTTCTAGAATTAAGCAGAGAGGAGTGAAGGCAGGAGGAGTTATGGGAATAGCAAGGATAGTAGAATGAATTGGACATTATTATCATCTATGTACATATATGATTCATGATCAGTACAATTCTACATCATATACAAACAGAATGAGAAGTTATACTCCATTTATGTATGATGTGTCAAAAAGCATTCTACTGTCATGTATAACTAATTAGAATTTAAAAATGTGAAAAAGAATCAAAAAATTAAATATGTCAAACAATTCCAACTTCCACTGTAATATGCCAAAAATAAAATAAAATTGGTTATTCGTTAAAATGTGCAGTGGGAATATAATTTTCTGTGAACTCTATTTCTTGGGGAGTTCTCAAAAGTATTACAAATAATGTTATTGTGATTTTTTAAAACAATCCATATTAGGAAATATTCATCACCAACCTCTTTAAATTATATGAAATTTAATTGGTATAAAGTAAAAAGAACAATGCAATTTATTTCACTGACATGTAAGCCATCAACTATAGCTGAATATTTGTATAACTATCTTTACTTAGATGAACCTAATAAGATATGTTTATGTATGACTAGAGAAAATTTGTTTTCTTGTGGCATAAGTAAAACTATAATTTGAAAGAAAGTGTTCATGTTGTAATACTCTGACTTTTGGTATATAATACCTGAGATAAATTTCATAAGATATTTAACAGCAACCATTTATTAAGTTGTTAATTTGTGTCAGGCCCTGTGATAAAATACTCTTATTTAAATTTTCTCAACAGTACCATAAGGTAAGGACAATTACTGTATCCATTTTGCAATATTTATTCATTCAACAATTTTTTAACCAAGTTTGCATTGTTCTTGGTGCTTAGGAAACCTCAGTGATCTAAAAGAACAAAGATCCCTCATGAATCTTTCTGGAGTTAAAATTATTGGAATAACCAATAAGCATAATAACCTATGAATAATTTACAAAATAAAAAGCACCTATAAGAATGTCAATGCATAACCAGATAGAGATTAGGAGTGTGGAGGTGGGTATGCTGCAATTTTAGAGGGTGTATAGGTGTAGAAAAGACCAGACCAGACATAAGACCAAAATGATGAAGGTAAATTGGCCTTGAGATTTCTAGGGAAATAATGCTCTAGAGAGTAAGAATAGCCAGTGAAAATGTCCGAAGTCAATAATTTACCTGTCACATTCAAAGAATAGCAAGTTGGGGCTGGAGAGACATAAGAAAAGCTTGCACAAGGAGGAAAAATGAAGTCAAAGAATAAATGTAGGCCAAGATCTCTACACCATTTTAAGAATTTTGCTTTTACTTCAAGTCAAATCAGAAATCTTTGCAGGGTTTCAACCAATAGACATAATCTGACTTCCATTTTCAAAAGACAATTGTGCCTATTGTATTGGGAGCAAACTGTCAAGGGCAATGGCAGAGGTATGAAGTCAATTTGAAGGTTACTATAGCAATTTTGGAAAGAGATGATGAGGGTCCCAAAATGGATCATAGCAATAGAGGTAGAGAGAAGTGCTTAAATTCAGGATGAGTGTGAAGATAGTTCCATCATGACATAATGACATATTGGGTCTGGTCAGTAAGAGAGGGGAATGATGGATGGTTTCAAGGTTTGTTTTTTTTTTTTTTTTTTTTGTCTGAAGAAATAGAAGGATAAAATTAACATCAGTTGAGATAGGAAAACCAAATAAAGTAAATTTGGGAGGGAGAAGTGAAGTTCATTTTGAATAGATTAAATAACAAATGTCAAATAGGAGGTGATGTTGAAAAGGAGCAAACATGGAGATACAAATTAAACCAACATACTGTGCTATCTGGAAAGCTAAGTGAAGAAAATGTACCAAGGAGAAGAAATGCTCATAGGTCAAGTAAGATGACAATGGAAAACTGACCATGGGGTACAGTGACAAAATGTTCTTAGCTGTTATGCCCAGTAAATACTAAAGGCATTTTGGAACTCGAACTTGTCTTGATCCAAATGTAAATTCTAGTGTAACACAATGTCTTCTACAATTAGGAGAGGGTATTTTAATACTATGAAGGCAATAAAATTGAAATCAGTTTTTTAAAGCTTTATCTTAATGGATACTTAAGTAGAGACAAAAATTGTAGGAAAAAAGTTAAAAAGTTTAAAAAATGAACATTTTTATTATCTTACAATTTATAAAAATATAGTGCCACCTAACTATAGGCTCCAGTCCATTTCTACCTTGCTCACTTTAAAAAAAAAACTGTTAAATTAATGATCCTCAAACATTATTTTCTGCATTACTGACATAACAAAAACCTTTGGCTATAAGTTCCAAGATCTCATTTTGGAATTCCAGGCAATTTTGTCAACTAACTCGGCAATTCAGCACATGTATTATACGTGGGCCCAGCCCCCTGAGAAATAGAACAAACACTTCTTCCACTACACAAATAACATTTAATTATGAACAAAACCTTTAAAATGCAAATGCCATATATCTACCATGATGGCCTTGGTGTGTTGTTTAATCAAGCTCCCTTTTCTCCTATTACATTACCGAGACCAAGACAACTTGAGAGAGTCTCCTTTCTCTCCTCCCTCCCCACTCCCTTTGAAAATTATCAAGTTGAACTATGGACCAGGCACTCTAATAGGCACCAAAGATGTGTGTCCAAGCAGATTAATTAGGATCTATCCTCTCAACCTTACATTCAAGTTAGGGAGCTGCAAAGAAATAAATAAATGAGAAACAGATAAAACTAGCGGTGACTTTGGAGCACATAATAAATAGTCTTTTAAAAAGTCTTCTCTGTGGTGAGGAACTCATAAGCATTCAGAAATCAAAATTATTTACATTAGCATTGGGTTCAGGAGTAATAGAAAATTGCTTAAATTGAAGGCAGAGTTCTGTTAAAGCAAAAAATCCATACCTGACATAATTTCCAGAAGCTACATAGTCCTGAATTTAAGCACATCATACTTGATGGTCAGTGTTCTGATCTACTCTTTTTTGATTAGATAATAAATATGTTCCTAACTAAAAATCAGCCTTTTCATAATAATAGAGAGAATGCTGATGTAA
The DNA here is from genome assembly GCF_001458135.2 of Marmota marmota marmota. Taxonomy (NCBI): domain Eukaryota; kingdom Metazoa; phylum Chordata; class Mammalia; order Rodentia; family Sciuridae; genus Marmota; species Marmota marmota. The sequence goes on along the minus strand of NW_026000249.1, from coordinate 17,260,037 downwards.
GTAGTAATGATGATTGCATTGAAATAAGAACTCAAGGGCTGGGATTGTGGCTCAGCAGTAGAGTGCTTGCTAAGCACATGCAAGGCCCCCCAGCACTGAAAAGAAACAAAGAGATTGATTGAGAAAGAAATTTAGAAGGGCTGGGGCTGTAGCTCAGTGGTTGAGCGCTTGTCTCGCATGTGTGAGGCACTGGGTTGGATCCATAGGACCACATAAAAATAAAGAAAGAAAGAAAAAAAAAAAGAAATTTAGAACCCAATACATTTGTGCACCACCCTACCTTATCCCACACTTTATGACTTACTCCCATGTTAGAGTCTGTAAACAAGTCAAAATAACACCTGGCATTTTGCCAGGGGAATGTTAGAGTTTGTAAACAAGTCTGGATGGTGCCTGGCAAAATGCCAGAGGGAGTGGTTTGAGAAGTAACAAAAGTGAGCCATTAAGTGTGGAGATTCCTGATTGGTTGACTGATGTATCTAGTTTATGCTAATTAGATAAGCTGTGTGGAATGTATAAATACTGCTCCTGTCCTGCAATAAAAGGCTCCTACTCCTGCTGTATCAACTTACACAAGTTATTCGTCACCCCCCAGCTATTTTGCCCAGCCAGCCGGGCTGCGGCACTCCCATTCGATTATTAGAACAGATCTCACACAAATAAGTTTTCTTAAAAACTCATTAGGTATGAATAATTTTCCAGCTACCTTTTGATATTCTCAAAAACAAACATGTATATGCAAATATATACTTCAGGTGCTGTATTTTTTTCTTGGAGTGGTAAGGACTTAATTATAATAGCTAGATCTAGTTAAGATCTGTGACTGAAATAATGAATAAGTAAACTCAATTTTCATAATATCCTTTAGTTTCCCAAAATTGCAACATGAGATTTTATCATATATATTGTTTTATCCTTCTGTAATCACAGCCAATAGTGATATTAAAACTAATAATATTGGGCTAGCAGGAGTTCTAAAACTAATAAAGGATGAGTTTAGATCTATGAGGATTTGAATCTTTGACTCCAGGAAATTGGCAGTTCAACAAAGATGCTTAGAGAATAACCCACACCTTTACTGATTATAATCTTAAGAAATTAAAACTAACTTTAAGTTTGGAAACAGGAAATGACAATTCTTTTTTATTTATTTATTTTTATGTGGTGCTGAGGATCAAACCCAGTGCCTCACACGTGTAAGGTGAGCTCTCTACCACTGAGCCACAATCCCAGCCCCATTTATTTTTACTTGCAAATAAAAATGAGGTTTAAATAACTTCTGATGCACAGTCTGTTCCAATAGCCGTCACTCATCTCCCCTACCACCTACATAGCTCTTTTGAGTAGAAAACTTAAAATAACATGACTTACCTACTATAAAGGATGTGGCACTGTATGGCAGAGGGGAAAAAAAATCAATTATATCAAGTCTGAGGACAAAAAGAAAAGTGTGCTGTGTACAAATAGCATGATGCAACCAGTAAAAACAATGTTTGAGCCTGGAGACTTGAAGTTATAGTTAATGAAAAATTATACAGTGAATATATAGAGATGTTATAATCTCCTTAATAAGCTTGATAATTTTTATTTGAAAAAAATGAGATATATAGATCCATAATCAAGGGGAATATTAGAATGAAAAAGCAGTAGCAGCTTCATTTAATTCTTAGTCTTTTAAAACAGCATTTTTTTTTGTTTTGTAATCCCAAAAGATAAGCCAGGATCAGACATGAAATAAAGTAGTTAATCTATTTACTTATTAGTACTGGGGGG
>NW_026000249.1:17245145-17254704 GCF_001458135.2 Marmota marmota marmota | reverse complement strand
TTTAAAAAAAAAAAAAAAAAAAAAAAAAAGCTTGGGCTGAGACTGTGGCTCAGTGGTACAGTGCTCCACTAGCATGAGTTAGACACTGGGTTCGATCCTCAGCACCACATAAAAATAAATAAAATAAAAGTATTGTGCCCATCTACAACTAAAAAAAATTAAAGCTGTTTTCTTTCACTCTAGCCTCTGTGTTTATCTAAAATTGCTAACACTGTCTTAGAGAGGAGGAAAGAAAAAAGTAAATGAAGAGAGTCTATGATGGCTGTTTGAGGACTGAGTTCAACATGAAGACAACTGCAATAAATATGACACTCAGGAGTCCTTGGGAACTTCTCAAAACTAGGAATCAAAGGTACTTAGGAAATATAGACTTTCAATTTCTTCCCCTTCTTCCTAAAGCATAAATCTGATATAGTGTAAAATATTGTTTTCATTATACTCATGCAATTTCATTCCATTGACTCTTTTCTGACCAACCTGGAGTCTCTGAACTCCAGCCTTATCTTCAGATGTTATACATCACATATTCCATTCTCTGTAGAAACTAGAATATTGGCTCTTCCGTAACCAAGCTCCATTTGCTTCTGTTTACAATATCTTTGTTTTTGATCTCCCTCTACTTAGAATGTTGTATCTTCTCCACAGCATTGCTAACTCCAAAGTGAACATAAAGCCTTCCTCCTTTAGCAAACTTCCCCTAATCCCTCCATGTGCATGAGTTCTGACTCTTTCCAGAGCCTGTACCATACTTTGCCACCTCTCTTAGAAATATGCATAATAAACTATCTTGAATTACAGTTGTATGTGAGTTTATTAGCCATACCTAAGACTATAAGGCCCAGACATATGATATCACTCTCTGTGTATCTCTTGCCTCCTGAAATAACTATGGTGGAAGAGAAAGGAAAGAGGAAGGAAGGAAGGAAGGAAGGAAGGAAGGAAGGAAGGAAGGAGAGAGAAAGAAGGCAGAAGAAGGCAGGCAGGCTGGCTGGCCATTTTTCCTCCATCAGTCTGTTCATAGGCTACAACTACCTACTATTAATCCTCTTTCCTTTATTACATATTTTTCCTTTATTATTTTCCTAAATCAGAAGCTTTTATCTCAACTTACAATGCAGCATGTATTTTGGAAAATATAGATCTAAAACTGATCTGCTAACCAGAACTTAAGCATTTGTTTACATAATGATTTATTGATGGCCTACTACAGACCCTGCACAATGCTGGTCCCTGGAAATATAAGACAGACAGGCACTTGCCCCCTTGTGCTAAACTAAACCGTTCACTCTTTGAGGAGTGCACACCCACAGACATGAGCAGCTTACTCTGTGACTATGTTATTAAGGGCCCTGTAGGAGAATCCTGAGAGGGGAAAGCAGCAGTCCCAAACCCCTAGAGACCCCTTGAATGAATTTATTCTGCACACTGTGGAGCTGGGTGTCTCTTGAGTACTATTCAGGAGTTCTGTCATGGTGAGAACAATTAAGGACTCTAACAGAGGTATTCAAAAACCAAACACTGAGAGCCACCAGATTCATTTGTTACATCCAAATTTTCTCCCTTGGCCACATGAAGCTTTGTTTACACAAAGTATCTGATACCATTCTAAGTCTTTCAGTTTTCCATTTTTATTGCTGTGTTTATCTCCCCTGGCTGTGTCTCTTCTGAAATAGAGTTGGTGGAGGAACTGTAACTTCATGGTATTCATAGCCAGTGTCATTTTTCCATACAGGTATGTTAACAGCTGCTATACAGTAAGTCTGTGGCACATTTCAAGATCTAAACCTGAGTAAAAGTATGTCCTTCACAGCCCTCCCTCCACCTTAGCCTCAGTGGACTACATTACAGATGATACTTTTCTGAGTCAGAAAAAAATGGCACATTTTCTGTAAATGTTTCTATTACAATACAAAGTGAAGTCTGTTATTCCAAACTTTTCTATTTAGTATATTAACAGTGATTCATATATCAAACATGTTGACAAAAAAGGTGTGTGTGTGTGTGTGTGTGTGTGAGAACACATTCATATGCCAACTGACTTAGTAGCTGTGTGACTGTAGCTTAGTAAACCTGATAAAATATCACGGTCTCTATTTTTCTCAAATTAATTCATTGCTGACTATGTAAGCAGAGTGACCCTGTTGATAAAGAAATGAAATATGATATCTTATCTTTTCAAAGTAGGATAAAGTATAACTAAAAGATATTTGGTAAGACCCCTCAGTGGAATGCCATGGAAACAAGAAAACAGCATGCAACACTGTGACAATAATGATTGTTCTTAATGCCACGGATTTCCAGAATGGAATGTTTAAGAAAGTCAGGAAAAAGGAGAAACTCCAAAGAAAAGCACTTCTCTGCAGGTGGGGAGATACAAAACTTAACAGAAAAAGGACAGCATGGAAAAAGTGAGGTGGCCCACCAGTGATCTCATTCCCCAACTCTCCTTTCTATTATGTCTCCAGGTAAAATAAGGCCAGGGATGGCACACTGTACCCAAAGAAAAAATAAAGTCAACATGTTATGTGCAGGAAAGTCATATAAGTAATTGCAAGTCAATAAAGTGAACTAGAGAGCAAAAGATTAGATGTGCTAACATTAGCCAACAAGAAATATTATTCTTCTTATGCTGCACTATGAAAAAAAGTATATGGTTCTCCAGGACATATTACTATGCAACTAAAATATAATATTGAAGACTTGTATCATATCAAGGAACCAGAATCATGCATCATGAGAAAACCAAGAAACTGTAAGATCTTAGAAATTTAATTTCATTTCTCTGATTTACATTTCCTTATTTTCTAAAATGAAGGTATCCTTTACTCATATACTTTATATAAATCCATCAGATTTTTATGAGGCTACCTTAATTACCTCTGGTAATATTTATAATAATTCATTTTTATTTGGGCTACAATAAAAACAATGTTTATTTGGGGTTTTTTATAAGCTATTATTTTGTAATATCAAATAATTTTAAGTAAAAACCCTTCAATTCTAAAATTTGAATGGGAATTTACCTACATTGGAACTTTAAATGTGCATTCTTGGGAAATCACATAACCTAAGTTCATCCACCCCAAAATTCAACTCCTTTGATCCACAGAGCACCATAATATGAATTTGCTTTTCATGTGCATATGTAATGTTAAGAATTTTGGCTCTAGTCATATGGGCCTTTTATTTAGTGGAGCTGCAGGAGTTACTCCAAGAAGTTTAGAATCTACATATGCACAAAACTTTGTAGATGAATAAACAATACATTTCAAAGATATATGTGCACCCTGTTGTGAATATATGCATATTAATTTTAAAGAATTATTGTACTCACATTAATTGATTATAATTATTCATTATGAATTTTCTTAATCAAGTGATGCTGAAAGTCAAACTATGATTAAGTGGTATTCCATTTGTTAAATGAACATTTACTTTTGTTTAAATTAAAATATCAGAAAATGATGAGGATCACTGTATTACATCAGTGGTATTACATGTAAACATGGATGGGTATGAATGTATCAATTAATTCACTTTAATCAAGCCATGAGATGGTAATCCACTATGGATAATTTTATGATTATTTATATACTGATTTATTATAATTATAATTCACATAAAGTATAAGATACATAATTAGCAAACATTGAAAGTGCAAAAATATGTCTATAGTTATATGATCACAATAAACAGTCCTTTGAATTTTACCAGTGAATCCAAATTCCACACACAATATCCTGAATTAGTATTACAATGTACACTCTAATTTTACTGTTAAATTTATGTTCTTAAACCTATAGCTCCTGTGGAATAAAATAGCTCTTTTAGTGTCATTCATTGTATTTTATGCATAGTTACTGTGTAACTACAGCATGCTCTTTGCTTTGTTGGCATGAAAAAAAGATTACTTTTAATGTAGTAAAATAAAAACAAGAAAAAGTAAGTTTTACGAAATAAAATATGAAAGTGCTTTGTTCTCTTCTTTTGTTTTATCCATAGTTCACCGCTTGGCAATTTCAGACCCTGTGACAGGAAAACAACACCCGGCCATTTGGTCTCCCTTCCTTTGTAGCTAAAAGCCTTAGGAATCCCAGAGTTTAGGTATCCGAATATTGTTTCTATACAAGAGAACCAAAAAAGCAAGCCAAGAAGAACCTCTCCTTGTAAGTGAATGGTCAGAGTAAATAGCAAGGGTATGTCCACTGAGCCCTGTGGTTGGCCTGTAATGGAATGCTATGTGCAGTGTAAGACACTCCAGGGTGGCATTCTCTGGGTGAAAATTAAAAGCATATTTGTAAGGTGATTAGCTGGATTTGTCAAAATAAACAAGCCTGTCTATATTCCTCTGATATTCCTTTGTAAATCTGCTTCAACAAAACTAAAGTACTTCCATAAAACATAAAAATATGCATCTTTAAATATAGGAAACTAAGAAAAGCCTTGCTATTTATAGGCATCGATGAAATCAGATAAACATGCATGATCAAATTCATCCAAAACAAAGGAATTGAGAACCCTAAACATAAAAAGCAAATCACTAGGAAGTTAGGAAGATGAGGTTGCTCTATACCAAAAGTTTTATTTGTTTAAGTCCATGTACATTTATTTTTTTTTTACAGGGTTGATTTTTCACTTTCCAATTCCCCTTAGCCAAAATATAAAACTTACTTCTTGGCTTATTTATTCAGTCATTTAAAAACATATATGGAAACTCATATTACTAACTATTCTCTTCTCATTTATGTAAATCTATTTATATTAAGATACCAGAACATTAAAGAAATGCAGCTTTATAAAGCTCTGACACATGGGGGATTGCCTCCCCCTAAAGAACGTTAGTAATTATTGCAACTAGAAAATTCCAAACAGAACTGTTATCTTTATATTCTCATTTCTTCTATTTTACTTGGTATTCAAACTCTTTATAGTTCTGTTAATAAGTGATAGTTGAGAGCAGCTTTCTGGTCAATTGACCCAATTCAAGTAGTAGCATGGAGTTTGTTCATGTATGCTTGTTTGTGTACTCTTTGTACCCGAAACAGAAACTCCTAAGTACTCAGGGGCATTTTCAAAAAGCAATCTCTTTAAAAACACTTTCACATACAAAATCCTTAGTTTCCATTCCTTGAATGTTATTCAAAAGCAACTGTTTTTTTTAATTACTTAAGACGACTACATTCCAATATGAGTACTCCTAAAAAAACCAAAAGTAATGAGTGAAAGTGGCAACCAAAGCCTTTAATTTGTCTAGTAGCTTAAACCACTGATTGATATTATCTACCAGCTTACTCTAACTGGCACTAGAAAGTGTCTAGAAAGATTTACAATTATGGCAAGAGAAGAAATATCCTGCTAGATTTGTAAGACTTAGGGGAATCTTTAATAATGATAATTCCATATATTTCCAAGGCATAGCATGGTGGTTAACACTTAGACATACATGATACCCTTTCTTTAGAATCACACATAACTATTCTATTTTTTTTAAATGATTCTCTGGAATTCTGAGAGGTCAAGTGCAGTGTCAAAGGTCACAAGGCCAGTAACTAACAAAGTCTGAAGAACATCTCAGGCCCTCTGACTCAGCCCAGAAGTCTACAGTGCCTTAATGTCTCAGAGACATCCTCTTTGAGATTCCTGATATGACTAATGGAAATAGGATTGGAATTTAATAATAAAAATGCTGACAGGAATTTAACTATAGCTGCCCAAATGGTACCATTATAATTATGCTTTATGATTTGAACATCATCAGAAAACTTGCTAATTTTAAATTTTACTAATCAACACTTCTTTGATTGCCATAAATTATAGAGTGTTCTGCTTTGTAAAACCACAAGATTTATCAAACTCCAAATATCATATCTGTTGTAAGACAAAGTATACTCCAAATATTTCAGTGTATAACTGATTAATTTAAGATTTATATTTCAGAATCTTTTAATCTTCCAAAATGTTTTATCTATTAGTCAACCAAAATCATGCTGATTTCTTCAAATATATTGCAAACATAATAAATTTTTCATTTAAGCTTTTTCCTAGTTATAGGAATACTGTCACTATATGTCTGCTAAATTTCCTGACTTTGCTGAAGCAACTGGTCAGGAAACAAAATTAGTAGCTTCCATATTCATAAATGGTATTTCTTCTTTTTTTCCCCAATTTTTCTAATCTAACCACATAACTTGGGCTGACAATATAGCAATAAAATAGAAGAATAGATATTATATTTTATATTACTCATTGCCTTCATGTTTAAATGCTTTCCTATTAAGCAAAGCTTTTTATTATTGATTTGTAGGATACTTAAGAAAAATGCCATAACCTGCCATGGTTACATAATCCTCTTCCTAAAGAAAGTAACAGGTTATAGGAGCCATTAAAATGATTGAAACTATCTTTCCTAATGTGAATATAGGCAGTCTTCAAGTAAAAGGATAGTAATTACATATTTTTTTTCATGATCAGTATCTTTTTATACAGACTTCCTTTTCCATTTTGCTATTTTTCCATCTTCTACTTAGATTAGAAAACCTGAGAATATGCCCAGTTTGGTAACATATGTGTGGCTTAAGTCAGAAAACAACTGAGGAAGTCATTTATAAAATATTAAAATAAGGGATACTGGAAAAAGAATTGCAGGCTATATTTCTGCACATAGTTGAAGACTAACAGCCTGGAAGCAGCTGTTGTGTTACCCTGACCCCTGAAGGAAGGAATCAGGAGTTAACTTCACATTCAATTTCCTACACAATATAAACACCAAACCTCCAAATCCACTAGCACAATATATCAATGTTTGGGCATGTCCTGCTGAAATAAGAAAGTCACCTCAAATATCAGACCTCAAAATTTCATTCTACAATTCCACCATTCTGATGTGAGGTGAGCAAACGTTTTCAAAGTTTCTTAGTGGGTGTCTAGATCCTGCACCTGACTCTGTAAGATTGTAAGGAAATGGACAATGAGATATAAATGAAAAACAGAAAGAATCATCTCATCTCCCTGAAAGAAAAGTCATTTAGCTTTCTTTGTAAAATAAATGTAAAAGAACTTAGGATATAGCACAAGTGGATGATAAGCTGCAATTGAAGAGGGTTACAATGTCAGCAGTTTCAATTTTTGTTGAATGTGTGATCTGTTGAAAGGAAACAACAGATCCTAAAACAGCAGAAGGCCAAAAGAAGCTGATGTGCTCCTACTTTTAAAAAAACCAGAGTTCCAAATTAAGCCTGAGGAAAAAATGACATTTTATTCTGCAGTATTCCTTCCTCTGTACAGTGAGCACAGTACATTTATCTCATCTCATGGTTAAAAGTCTCTGGCGACTGCAACATGTCTTTTAAAGCATTTGATAAGTCAAACTTGAAAATAGACTGCTTTTTATTTATGGCATTCATAATAATAATGAATTTGATGCCATTTATCTTTTAATTCAATAGGATAGTGTTACCTTTAAAGGTTTTTACTTCTCTTTTCCCAGAGGGTTAAAATGGCCCAGAAAGAGGTTGTCATGGCAAAGATAAAGGTACAAAGCGCTCATTTCTGACACACCATGGAAACAATCATCATTTTTTAATGAGAGAACCACCAGACTGAAATCTGCACCAAGCTCTACCAGAAAAAAATACAAGAGAGGACACTAAATTGTCATTACGTACACAGTCTTCATTTCAATGGGTTTAACTTTCCACTCAGTTCGGGTCACATATTTCAATCATAGGAAAAAGATCTATGACCTTGGCTGGAATCATCAGCCCCAGTCACTCAATGGGACACTTGTGAAACATTGCGGACACATTTTGACTCTCCATGGGTGTGGCTAAAATTGCTCCTGTCCAGCCCAAAGCTTACATGATCTGTGCTATCCCTCAGAAACTCACTGAGAAAACTCATGCTAAATTCGCCGCAGAGATCAAGGTTTACAGGACCCTGGAGCTAATCTCTATCTGCCCTCCTCCTCTGTTAGCTGTTACAAGCCTTCAAAAGTTAACAGGGTGATGGAGCCTCTCTCTACACAATCATTTCATCTCACTATCGTTGACTGAAACTCACTGATGTAATGAAGTTACATAATCACCGATTATGCACGACTTCCATCCATCTTCCTACATATCCACATACCTTATCCCCTCCCCTTTGGATCAATCTACCAGGTGAGATTTATAACACATGTAAATGCTCCATTCTCTCATCATAGGTACTGAATATGGGACTTTAGCATTGCAGTACAGTGCACTGAACCACGTCATCAATATCGATTTTTTAACCCATTTCTCAGGCAGAATATGCTTAGCATCCTTAGTGCTCTAGTCTCTAACTTTTCACCAAAAAGGTAAAATAGCAGACAGGACACATCTTCAACTTAAGGTTAAGGGAAGTGTGTAATTGCCTGCATTTCCCAAGCTGGCTGCATTGCAATAATAGGATCCTCTCTGCTTTCAGACCTTTGACTCCCCTGCACGTGGGTCGCAGCTTCAGCTATTTAGGATACTGGGCAAATAATTACATTATTGGGCAATTGAACTTGAGAAAGAAAGCACTATAGTGATATTTAAGATAACATCGCCCTCTTCTTCTGTATTTTAGTCATCATTTTCAGTTTTTTTTCCCTTTTTTTCCCCTTTCACTCCGAGTGATATTCCAATAGATAGAAAAGTAGTGCGGGGCACTTAATAATCTCCAGTAACCACAACCCAGAGAACAATTAACAATGATTATCACCTTAAAGTTTAGGAACTTGACAAGTGGGATGTCCGTGGTCCCATTGCGGCTGTGAAATGCAGCAGAATGCTGCACTGAGTGGAAAACATATTTCTTTTAATGAATAAAGAGTAGGTCGTTTCATTTTAAATGGGGCTCTTCACTTAGTGTTCCTTTTACTGCTGCCACCCCTTCAGAACACAGGAGCCACAATTATTGCATCCAAACAAAGAGTGTCTACCCAGAATTAATTCAAAACACTCTTCTATATCAAAATAATTGGGGGGAGGAAGAGTGATGCTTTGATTTATTTTCAATTATACTCAGAATACAGGCACACGTACATACACACACGCACATGCACACACACCAACACACCCAACTGCAGTTATTCCATTCAGTGCCAATAACGGCCACATCACAGCCATCAATGCGATGCAGCAATCATCCAAGTCACCCATTCCTATTACAAATGCCCAAGTTTGCTCACACCACTGATGGCTTTGCATATATAAAATGACCTTACCCACAACAGTCTTCCAAATTATTCTCCTCTGGATATCAGTGGGTAAGGTAATTGCTGGTCATCACAATGCGTATTCAGAAAAATCCACGTTTTACTCCTGTGTTCTTTTTCTTGTTTTTGCTAGCAATTAATATCATGAACAAGATACCCATTCACAAATGCCAAGTTCACCATAAAAGCAGATAATTCCATACAGATCTTCCCTACAAGACTGTCTCCAGTTAGTTCTCAAAGTGCCCGATTGTTTGGTGAAGATACAATCCAGGTGCAGAGCAGGGGGGGGGGGAAAGACTAGGAGAAAAAAAGAAGAGGGCAGAGTAGAAAAGG
>NW_026000249.1:17233536-17242381 GCF_001458135.2 Marmota marmota marmota | reverse complement strand
TATATATATATATATATATATATATATATATATATATATATATATATATATATATATATATATACCTTGACACATTATTTGACAATATGCAACATTATATTCAGGATAAAGAAATAATGTGCATATCCATAAGTAGGCTTTTTTTCCTAAATGAAAAATCAAGTAAATATCAAAACACAAAAAAAATTAATAATTTGCTACTCAAGTAGGAACCTTGTAGGTTGCATAGTTCTCAAATGTACTGTTCTTTTCTTTGCCAGTAACAGTATAGTTAATAGTAAGTTTGGCACAGCAGTATGGGGATTGTAGGCTGCAATGCAAAGCATTATGGGGTTTGTAGTAAAAACTGGCTGCAGATCAATCCATGCTTGGAGCTTTTCTCTGTTGAAGAAAGTGCTCTTTTATTCTCTGATAATAAGGAAGAAGAGTACCATGATATTTTACATCAGATTAACGAAATGAAGTTGGTACTTCTAGAGTTTAGCTACAATAATATTCTGACTGAGGAGGAGAATATAATAACATCTACTTTATAAGCCACAAAATAACCTGAGTGAGCTATTCCCTAATATTACTTTATGATAGCTGAGGTTTAAAAACTACATTCATTGTTTTAGTAGTAAAAAATCAAAGACCTATTGAATTTGGTGTTTATGAAAGAGAATTGTGAACATAGGAAATGAACTCAAATTCTTATTGATTCTACCTTTAGAAATTGGTAGCCTAAGTTTAACTTTCCACACTTCACATCATTCCCCAGTGAAGTAGAAGAGAGTTTTATTTGACCTACCTTTTTTAAGTATATTGTTACATAAAATTGCTCTGAATATTCAGAGAAGCTTTTTTTTATAATGAACTCTTTAAGGTTAGAATATCCTCTAGGCTTGAAAATATGTCTAGAGTGGGTTTTTTCATTCAATTTGAGTTTAATTAATTTTGGATAGAAATATATATAAATTAAGAAGTTGTAATTCAGTTTGTTTTTGTATGCAGATGATTCTATGTAAATAAATATACAATTTACAGAAGTTTTGATTTAACTCTGTTGGCAATTTATTTCAAAGTTCATTAAACATTTTTGTGTGATGTGAATTAAAGTCTAGCTCCTCAGAAATGCTGCATGAAATCAGCCCCCTTTTGTTATGAAGGCTAAAATACACCTCTTCAAAGTCTCTCCCATCTGTGAAAGTCCCCATTATCATGCTAAGTTACTTAGGTGTTTTATACCTGAGGTTGCTTTTTTTCTCTTTCTCTCCTTAAAGAGGCCTCTATCCACAAAAAGCCTCGCTAAAGCAAACTATTATTACAGACATGAATAAATGCAAAATCAAGTACCCTTCATTTTCAGGCCTTTTGCCAGCGAAATTCATTTGAACCCACCACCACATATTCTCAAATGAGGTACAGACAAAGACTTGAGCATTTCAGCAAAATTCCACCATAAAGTTCAGGAATAATAAAGATTGCTATGAAAAAGCAAACAGCAACAGGAAAAGAAAAATGCCATGGCTGCTTTTCTTTCAGATTTCTAAGTTTTGAATCATAAAAATATACAAATATATATCTTCTTGAATGCAGTTTACATTATTGTTCATACTGTGAATATTTCTTTTATGGTCATAAAAATAAAAGCAATGCCCCAAATGAAACACTATGTACATAAGCGATGCAAATGCATCCCCGGTGGAAAGCCGGCTGGCTGCTGGTGGGAGGGTATATTTATACAGTGCCTTTCATTTGGAAGGTTCCCAAAATGATTTGCAAACTGTATGTAGAGGAATTGCTCACCATGGAAATTCACCCACTTCCAGGAGAGAATGCAGAAGTCATTCCATGCTGACAATCAGTTTAAATAAAACCACAGAACAGTATTTCATGTGGGTAAAATATTAATATTATAATTGATTTGAAAAATGTGCACCAAAAACCCACTATGTGCCAGGCATTGTTCAAGGTACTGGGGGTATTGTTGTCATTATATCTAGTTAGGTTCCCTGCTTTTCTAAAGCTTATATTTTATTGAAATCTGACCCCAGAACTTTGGAGTTAAAAGCCCTGTTTCCTGGTGAATTTCTGATCTCTGCATATAGTTCTACTGAAATAGAACACTTGCTACTTTTTTGTGTTTATTTATATCGGGATTCATGATATCCAGGACGCATGACCTATGGTAATACCTTCCACTTTAGATTGAATACACAAAAAATAGCTTCAGATATATGGTTGAAGCGGATAATACAGCAATAACATTTCCTGCGCTGAATGATTTGGGAAGTGGTAGGATAGAATTCATACTCTTCTGGGTTTGGTAAATTAAATGAAATAGTATTGATGTAAATATATGGAAGATTGCTTCCTCTGAAGTTATTCAGGGCACTTCATGGTGATTAAGGCATAAAAAATAGTTTGGTGAAGGACAAGAACAGTGTGAACAAATGTTTCAGAGTATAAAGTATAGAATCAAATTACAGTGTCTCCTAAATTAACCAGATGATAAATATTCTTCAAATGAAAACAGAACAGAAGAAGAAGGTAAGGATGGCACTCTCAAAGTTCAGCCCAGACCCACTCAAGTTCTAGCTTTGCGTGCTCACATTCACCAGCCCCTTCTCTGAGTTTACTTCTAAAGGCCAGCACTTGGGTCCTCTTTTTACAATTCCTCTTGGGCTACTGCTGCTGTCTGTCCTGCCTTTGATGAGAGCAGCAAGTGCCTGGAGTTTAAAACCCTGCTCCACATTACCCATGATGTAGGGGAATGAAACCCTGGCTCTTTCTCCTATAGTTCAGAAAAACTCTGGGATGCAATTTACGTTCAAAGCTTTCCTGTGGGGATCAAGCCAAGGCTAGGTATGTGCTTTGAAGTCATGACCTTGGACTGAGGTTGTGGCTCAGTGGTAGAGTGCTTACCTAGCATGTGTGAGGCACTGTTTGTTTCTATCCTCAGCACCACATAAAAATAAAGGTGTTGTATCCATCTACAACTAAAAATATATTTTTAATAAGTCACGACTTTGCCCAATTTGGGGAAACCTAAAATAGAGGGTAACCAATAATCATAGAGGTTCCATCTCTGGCTTTCAAATATTCAAATTGTGTCACTAGAGACAGAAATATTTGTTCATTTGTCCTTTTATCTATCACTTATCAATTGCACACTATGTGCCAGACAGTGCAGGGAATCTAGTCAAAAGTAAGGCACAGCCCTTGTCCTTAAATAGCTCACAGCTAGCATTGGAGACACATAAACAACACATGTGATATATAATGTATTAAGTGTAATAAAAGAGACTTGCATTCAGCCTAAAAGAATCAGAGAACACTGGAGAGGAAAGGTATTATTTCAGTGACCTTGAGGGATAAGCAAAATAAAAATCACAAAATGAGTGAAGACCAGGAATAAAAAGTAACATCTAAGTGGGCCAATAATCTTGTACCTAGAAGGGAATTTAACATTGGTTCTGGTAGTAGAACTCAAAAGTGTTTAAAATCATAGAATCAATTTTTGAAAGGGCTCTAGAGACAACCTTGAATAATATCTTTATTTTAGACAGAAGAAATTGAGTCTTACTCGACCAAATGACATAGTTATTTAAGCTTACACAACTAGGAAGTGGTAGGAGTTCTCTTCAGGCATGACTCAGCCATATTGCCTGTCAGCCTTTTCTTTAAAGAGATAAGTTGAGGACATAATGGAGATATCTGATATAATAAGACCTTGTTTGAATGCTGGCCTATCACTCTATGTATGGCCTTGAGAAAATTCCTCACCATTTTCAATGTCTTCCTATTAAAAAAATGCAATTAACATCCTCAGGACAACTGGCTAGGGATGTTTTAGTATATATACCCAGCAGAGTGCCTAGGACATGGTATAAAATGAGGTGTGTTATGCTTAGTTTCAGCTTTTAAATTTTGGGGTTTTTTTTAAATGTTTTTTTTTCTATATTTATTTTTTAGTTCTCGGCAGACACAACATCTTTGTTGGTATGTGGTGCTGAGGATCGAACCCGGGCCGCACGCATGCCAGGAGAGCGCGCTACCTCTTGAGCCACATCCCCAGCCCATTAAATTTTGTTTTCATTTCTTTTCTTTCCCTATCAGAGAGTGTTATTTGCAGTAGTGTAAATGGAATTGGGATTTTTTTCGTTTTTTTTTGGTGTATTTTGGTTTTATTTTTGCTATGCTAGGCTATAGAGCTGAAGAAAACCAGATATTCAAGTAAGATAGCTTTTTTTTTTTTTCTAAATAATCTGGTGTTTTTAGGACTAACCTTGTCTGACTACAACTCATGGGTGTTACTGATAGATTATTCAGGACCAGTTTAATTTTGTTCAGTGCAAGCCAAGTAGGTGAGTCTGCTTTGTTTAAATAGCTAATTATAATAATAGTGACCATAATACTGAAATGTATATTTGACAATTAAAGAAGTCTAATTTATACATATCACAAAAGAAGACCCCCAAATGGCAGATTACGATATATAAAAAGGTAAGTGACTTCATTTTACCTAAGGGCAATGTAAATTTAAACCACCATGAAAAATCATGATACTTTCACCAGAATGTTTAAAATGAAACCATGGATCATAGAGAATGTGGGTGTAGAGTTGGAACAAATGGAATTTACCTCTACTCACAGTGGAAGGAGAAATTGCTTCAACAACTTTGGGAGACTTTTCAGCAGTTCAGTTATATCTGAACATATGTATAATCTGTGAGACCAGCAATTCCATTATTAGGTACACATCCAACACAAATGCATACCTATGTTAAACAAAAACATGTATTAGAAAGTTGAGAGCAGCTTATTAAAAAACATTCCAATATGGAAACCCCCAAATTTTATCATCAGTAAAATGGCTGAATAAGTTGTAGTTCATCCATACTCCGGCCTACCATAAAAAATTAAAACAATCTATAGTTACCTACAATAGTATTGAATCTCACAAACATAATGTTGAGCAAAATGATCCAGAAACAAAAGAGTACATACTGTAAGGTTGTATTTATACAAAAGGCAAAACTAAAATCTGTACTATAAGACATAAGAATAGTAGTTGTCCTTGATAGGAATGCCAGCAAGAAGGAATTATAAGAGGAGCTTTGGGAATGCTATAAGGTTCTCAGGTCTTTTGATCCAGGTTTTTATTATTTGGTGTATTCATAGAATGGAAATTCATTAAGTGGTATGCTTATAATGTGTGTACTTATATATATATTTAATATTTCAATTAAAAGTTTACAAAAAAGAGGTTTTTATTGGAGCTTTATAATTATACATAGTAGTTGGGTTCATTTTGATAAAATCATACATGCAATGAAATTTCATTTCAGTCCCTATCACACCCTTTTTCCTTCCCTCCTCCCTCATCCTATTCTCCTTTCTCTATTCTACTGATCAAAAAATTTGATTAAATATCAGAAGAAAAGCAAATATAACCTTCATGCCAGTTACATTAAAAATACTCAATAAAAATATGTATACGGGGTAAAAATGGGAGTTCATAATCCGCGTGAATCAAATGTATGAAATATGATATGTCAAGAGCTTTGTAATGTTTTGAACAACTAATAATAAAAAAAAAATTTAAAAAAAATCACAAACCAGGGGCTGGGGTTGTGGCTCAGTGATAGAGTGCTTGCCTTGCACATGTAATATCACATAAAAATAAATAAATACAGATATTGTGTCCATCTACAACTAAAAAAAAAATTTTAAATCACAAACCATAGGCATATATATGTGAAAGTCAAATATTTTATCATGTTTAAATACGAGAGGAGGGTCTTCCATATTTCCCAATTAAAGAAGTCTGATTTATACATATCAAAAAAGAGGACCCCCAAATGGCAAATTAAGATATATAAAAAAGTAAGTGACTTCATTTTACCTAAGGGCAATTTAAATATTGCTCAACATTATGTGAAATGAATGTAAGAAGCCAGCATTTAATCAATTTAACATATGTTTTTAAAACGTAAGTGGGGTTTTGTTTTGGAAAATAGAAAAGAAATGAGATAATTAAAATAATCATGTCTGACTTGTTTTCTTTTCTTTTTTTTGGCACTGGGAATTGAACCTGGGCTGCTTTACCACAGAGTTACATCTTCAGATGTTTCTTTTCTTTTCTTTTTTGTTTTTAGTACTTTATTTTGTTGTTGTTGTTCTTTTTAGCTCTACATGATAGTAGAGTGTATTTTCACATATCGTACATACATGGAGTATAACTTCCCATTCGTGTGGTTGTATATGACATGGAGTTATACTGGTCATGTATTCATATATGAATATAAAAAAGTTATATTTTGAGACAGGGTCTCACTAAATTGCCCAGACTGGCCTTGAACTTGTGGTCATCCTTCCCCAGCCTCCTGAGTCACTAGAATTACAGGTATGAGCCACCAGGCTCAGCCATGTCTGAATTTTTTTTAAAAATTATTTAATATTTTAGAAATTATTGAGAATTATTAACTAATAAATATGATTATTAGTTAATTATTAGATTTATTTGTTTATATGTGGTGCTGAGAATCTAATCCAGTGCCTCACACATGCTAGGCAAGCGCTTTACCACTGAGCCACAACCCCAGCCCCATGTCTGACTTCTTAATGTCAATCAAAATTTTGTTCAATTATTTTGTGAAATGATACTAGCTAGCATTTATTCAGTACTTATTATATGTCAGGCATCTTTAAAAACATATGTGCTAATTCCTTTAATCCACCAAAGAAATCAGGTACTTGGTTATGGCCAATTTACAGATAAAAAGAAAATCAAGGTTTTCTCAGTGTTTCATTGTAGCCAAGTTAGTAACTGTACCTTCTCTTACTTACTTCCCTATCTTCTGCTTTTAACATTTGATTATTTTTTCTTTGCTATATTAAACTAAAATCACCCATTTTGTATTTGGCTTGTGTCTTTCCTTTATTGTTTTGATATTCCTAATATCTCAAACTGCACACTAAAGAATTTGTAGAAGCTCAGCAAAATTTCTACTGCACTGTTTTTCCTAGCATAGTCTATAACTCTTGCTTTGGGTATTTCTTTGCTCTCTTTGCCTTTTTCCTGTAGGAGATCTAAGTGAATTATTATGTTTCTGTTGAATGAGGGGAAACATGATGAAATTATAGTTTTCAGAGCAAAAATGTTAATATTTCAACTTAATAAAGACCTGTGAATTGTATGATGAAGAGTGGTAGCATTATGTAAATACCAGTATGGCTTTCTTTCTTTTTTCTTTCTTTCTTTTTTTAGGATACTGGGGATTGAACACAGGAGCCCTCAACTGTAATCCTTAGCTGGGATTATAGGTGCACACCATCTTTTCTAGCTTGTTTTTGTTTTGTTTTGTTATTTATTTAATTTTTACTCTCTTTGTTTCTTCCACTGGAGCCATGAATCTAATGTGGTATTCTACAACAAAGCATGCCAGTGTGGGGTAATTAGAACTCCAAATTTCTGGCCAGAGAACCAAAAGGGATGAAGGCAGAAAACCATAGACAAATACCAGGGAGACTTGCCTGTAACCTGAGCTGCTCAACAGAGTGAGGGAGGAAGAAGACAAATTCCAGGCAACTGAAGAGGCATAGACTGGGCAACGTAGGGAGAGTCTGTTTCAAAGTAGAAAATAAAAAGTAGTGAGGTTGTAGCTCAGTTTTAGAGTGCACTTGAGTTCAATCCCTAGTACAGGTAGGCAGGAAGGAAAGAAAGGGAGAGGGAGAAAGGGAGAACCAAGGGGTGGGTGGAGAGGGAGAGAGAAGAAGAGAGACAGAAAGGAAAGAAAAATAAGGAGAATTTAGGGAGGAAGAACTCAGGAAATTGACTCCATAATTTTCTCTTTTTTTTTTTTTTTTAACAAACTCCAAACAACTGGGATTCTTATCTAAGGTCATACATATAAAAACTAGATCCTACTTAATATTTTATCTGTAATTATATCTCCCATCACAATTGTAATGCATTTTGCTGACCTTCTAACAGTATTTTTGTATTCTATTTTTATTTATTTATGCTATTCTTTTGATATTGATTGTGTTCCATTTTCTCTGGATTTCTTCTATCATATTCTAACATCTTGAAATGGATACTGAAGTCTTTAATTTCAAGGCCTTCTCCTTCTCCCCCCCTCCTCCCCCTCCTCTGTCCCTTCCTCCTCCTCCTCCTCCTCCTCCTCCTCCTCCTCCTCCTCCTCAGGTGCTGGGGATTACACCTAGGGCCTTGTGCATGTGAGGCAAGTACTCTAGGAACTGAGCTATATCCCCAGATCCCCTTTCTTCTTCTTTAATATTAGTGTTTGTGTCTATAAATCTCCCTCAAAGGACTTTAACCATATCAGATGAGTTCTAATGTCTAGTATTTTTTGCATCATTCTTTTTTCTGCTGGTTTTAAAATTCACTATGATTTTTTCCCTCTAATTTAAGAGTTACTTAATGCTCTATGTCTTTTACATTTCCACATATTCAGGGATATATTTACTTTTTAAAGTTATCCTCTAATATAATTGTATTATGGTTAGATGTAAGATGTGAAAAAATTTTGATGCTTTCCTTTTTGTTATATGAGCTTTTTAATAAATGTTCTTCCACACGTGCATCAGATAATTGTATAGTCCCTAATAGATGCATACATAATTTTATGGGAACTCTCTCTCTCTCTAGCCCTACCTCCAATTAACAATCAAGCTTAGCAATTGTGTTACTTGTTAATTGAGTTAGCTGTTTTTTTTTTCTTTGTATTTGCTGAGGTGTTTATTTGTATCCTAACAATTAAGAGAGATGTGTTCAAATTCTCCATCTTGGCAGCAGGTTTATTACTACAGTGCTGTCATTTTTTTTTTTTTTTTT
>NW_026000249.1:17208415-17219167 GCF_001458135.2 Marmota marmota marmota | reverse complement strand
AAAAAAAAAAAAAAAAAAAGTGAAGTGCTAAGCAACTCAGTGAGACCTGTCTCTAAATTAAATACAAAATAGGGTTGGGGATGTGGCCCAGTGGTCGAGTGCCCCTGAGTTCAATCCCCAGTACCCCAGTACCCCTCAAAAAAGAATAATGTGATAGAAGGCCAGTGAGGTGTAATCTCGAGTTATTAGGTGAAACTTCCCCCAAAACTAATTTTCATGATTAATAATAATAATAATGAGGAAAAGGAAGCAAAATCAAATACAAAACTGGCAGGCACCTTTTGCTCGTTACTTTTACTTTCATGTTTTCTCCAAGATCCACATAGGATGCCTAGAGTTGGAGACACCATATTGCCATTCTGTCTTAGGACCAAAGACATTGACTATGGAAGTGAAGGTGGAAGTTTTAAGGAGGCTAGTTCCTTTATTTACTTGAGCAACTGCACCCCCTTTGGATTGCTTACTCTCCAACATGTTGTTTGATGATAAAAATAAATTTTAGTTTTATTAGACCATTGTGTTCTAGTTTTTGTCACATGCAGTGAAGCACAACTTAAAACTAATAGAACTATACTATTGTAAATAAACCCTACATCAAGAAACTTTAGTTTTTCAAATTCTTTGCATGTAAGGTTGCTAGATAAAGTACAGGACACCCAGTTACATTTGAATTTCAGATAAACAAGGAATAACTTTTAGTATTGTTATGGTTTAGATATGAGGTGTCCTCAAAAAAACTCATGTGACACACAATGTAAGAAAGTTTAGAGTTGAAATGATTGGGTATGAGAGCCTTAATTGGATCAGTGATTTAATCCCCTGACACAGATTAACTGAGTAGTGACTGTGTAGGCAGGTAGTATGTACCTGGAAGATGTAGGTCATTGGGGGAGTTGCCTTTGGGGTTTATAGTTTGTCCACCACAGTGAGGGGAGCTCACTCTGCTTTCTAATTGTCATTGTCCTAACCTGCTTTCCTTCTGCCATGATGTTCTGCCTCATCTCAGGCACAGAACAACAGATGGCCATGTATGGATTGAGACCTCTAAAACTGTGAGCCCCAAATGAACTTTTCTTCCTCTAAAATCGTTTTTATCAGGTCTTTTGGTTATAGCAGAAAAAAAAAAAAGACTGATTCAAAATGTATAAATATATCTCATGAAATATTTTGAATATATTTATACTAAAAATCACCGTTTATCTGAAATTCAAATGTCAATTGAGTATGTTAAATCTTTGTTTGTAGAGTATGGCAACATCATTTGTATGACCTATTCAGGGTCTGGGGTTGTGGCTCAGTGGTAGAGTGCTTGCCTAGCATGTGTGAGGCACCACATATAATTAAATAAAATAAAGGTCCATTGACAACTAAAAAGTATTTTTAAAAAAGACCTGTTCATATCCATGCCATTCTCCCACCAAGAGTCTTGCAAACATTGCCCAACCCCACTGCCAAACAAAGGGGAGTTCTTTTAGTATGTTTAAGGAGAAAGAATGAACAGGTAATTAGCAACACCTGTCACAACAAAGAAGTGGGATGAAGTTTTTGCTCCTCAGAGGAAAATGCAATGAAGTGGAAATCATGTGAATTCCTCTCTGAGAGTATTCACTTTTTCTCACTCTTTTAATTTATGATACTTTTGTTTATATTTTTCTCATAAAAGGACACTGACAGATCTGCCATTTACAATACTTGATCATTTTAGTCCACTTTCTACAGATTTCCCCAGCTGCAGTGATCATAATGTAAACAAAATTTAGAGTCCTATTTTTTCACAATGATCTAAAAAACATTTATCATTTTTACTTCTTGGTTTTAACATAATTTTAGTAATTTATAGCTATTCCATGGAGACAAATTTATATAGTTTATTTAACCTTTTCCCAAAGATGAAACTGTTTCATTATAATTTTATATATTTTTGCTTTAATTTTTAATATTAATTTAATAATAGACCACACACCTTTGACACAATGGTTTTATTTTTTTTTTGTTGGCTGGAATTTTGAATTATATGTAATGAACCATGTATTAGATTTGGAATTACTCTGTCAAATAACAGGATTATTTTTAGTCTTGATATGTATTTTTAGTTTTAATAGTCCCTGCTTCCAGGGTTAGCCTTTAGCAAAATTATGAAACTGGGTGACTTTAGATTGTCTTTGTTTCTGTATCCTTCTATTCTGCAGATCATTTATTTTTGGTGTATCCCAAATTCCTTCCTGTTTTTAAGTATCCAGTGCTTTTCTGCTCCTTTCTCCCATTTATAACCTGCTTTCAAAAAAGGGATCTAATTTTAATCATTGATGTCACTTTAAAATTAAGTCAATATTTCTTAACTCCCAGCGAATATTTGGAGAATATTTGGAGAGATAATGTACCTTAGTTACAGACTTAGTTTAAATATCAAATTTGACACTTACTTGATTTTTGACTTAAACAAGTACTTAACATTTCTGAGCCTGGTTTTCTCATCAATAAAATCCAGGTATTAACACCTTAAAGCCAGGGTTGTTATGAGATTAAAATAATGATGTAAATATTTTAGTGCACTGCTAGCTCAATAGTAAGTATTTAATAAATTCTAGATCCTATTAATCATAATTATCATCTTCACTTTAACCCTATTTATAATCATGGAATTAAAATTAAATTCCCTTTTAAAGAAAGTTCTGAAATCCACCCCAGCTTGAACATCACACAATATTTAATACTCAGGAGATATTCAAAATACATTTGATGATTTTTTTCCCATCATCCATATGTCCTTGAAATTATATAATGTGAATAGTATCAATTGCTCTTGTTCAAAAGATGATAATCCATGCCAAGATAAAATCCCTGAAACATATTGCTCACAAAAATATTGATACACTTGCCTAGCATGTGTGAGATCCTGTATTCAATCCCCAGTACTAAAAAGAAAAAGAGAAGAAAAAAATGCCAAAAAAATTGACATAACTTTAAACATTTTTTTGGACTGGGGATTGAACCCAGCAGTGCTCTACCACTGAGCCACAGCCCTATTTTGTATTTTATTTAGAGACAAGGTCTCACTGAGGTTGCTTAGGGCCTCCCTAAATTGCCAAGGCTGGCTTTGAACTCTCAATCCTCCTGCCTCAGCCTCCTGAGCCGCTGGGATCACAGGCATACATCACCATGCCTAGATAACTTTAGATTTTAACATGTCATAAAACATTTTTTTTAAATGACAAAAAAATGAGCTTGGGATATAACTCAGTGGTAGAGCACTTGCCTGGCATGTATGGAGGCCCTGGGTTCAATTCCCAGCACCCCTGCTTCCCCTCAAAAGAAGCAGCAAACTATGGTAAAAATATTTCTATTTTTAGATATAATGTAAATTGAAATAAAGAAGCTGACATTGCCCAAGATCTGTCCTGAGTCGTTAAGACATGTATTTGATGTAAATGTCCCCGCCCCCAAAATGTTTTAGGATGCATACATCTATAAGCACTAAATACTTTTTCTTTTTCTTTTTTTTTTTTTTGGAAGAATACCAGGGATTGGGCTGGGGTTGTGGCTCAGAGGTAGAGCACTTGCCTGGCATGTGCAAGACCCTTGGTTCGATCCTCAGCACCACATAAAAATAAATAAGTGAAATAAAGGTATTGTGTCCAACTACAACTAAAAAATAAATATTTTTAAAAAAAGAATACCAGGGATTGAACCCAGAAGTGCTTAAACACTGAGCCACATCCCCAGCACTTTTTGTTTTTTATTTTGAGACAGGGTCTCACTAAGTTGCTTAGGGCCTTGCTAAATTGCTAAGGTGGCCTTAAACTTGCAATCCTCCTGCCTCAGCCTCCTGAGTTGCTGGGATTAGAGGCATGCGCCACCATGCCCAGCAGTAGATACATTTTTAGCAGTGATAAACTAAAGGGGAAAAAGTGCTAGAAATTTCTTTGTGAAATTAAAATAGTAAATCATAACTATAATAATCATCAACTTGCTCCATCCTTTATTTAATTAAAAATGGAAACTGCCTTTTCTCTTATGCTTCTTTAAACAAACAAATGGCACAAAACATTAACATCCAGAAATTAAGTCAATTCCAGCAAACATTAATATTTCCCTCAATAACCTTAAAGTTAACACATAACTCTAACTCAAGCTATTCTCTTTTTAAAAGACAGTAAGGCAAAAGCAAAAAAAAAAAAAGCAGAGAAAATGCTACTGGCTTATATGTTTAGAGGGCCAGGAGAAAAGGAATGGAGCAAAATGGTTAAAGGGAACAAAGCTGGACAAAAAAGAAAACAATTTTATAATGATTGTGTCAGTACTTTCTACTATATTGCCAATATCCAATATCTGGAGGTTTATAACTTTGTTCTAATAATTCACTCTGCAAGTGCTAAGAGGGTGGCAACATGGGAATTAAAATTGTGTGCATGTTTTCCTAGAAAGATTTATAACTACTGAATCAAAAATTGCTTAGTTATTTTAGTTACAAAAGTTATAACAAAATAAAATTCATGCTTGTGTTCAAAAACCTCTGAATAGCTTGCTCTTGTTTGAGTTTGTATAAAGAGCAGAAAATTATGCATGGTATAAGAGATTAATATTTGGTATTTTCTTTTGTCATCGCCTTTGTTTTATAATGACACCTATTGAACAAATTCAAGAAGAGACTTTAAATTTTTTTCTCTGCAATTATATTTTTTCAATAGTTCTGAGCTCAGAGACATTGCAAGTCTGAAAAACAGCTGTTGTCCCTAATCCTGAGCTTTACTAATGTTGAATTCAAACTTTGTCTATTCTTTCTCAAGTCACTCCTCTAAATGTAAACATTCCTCTGGCACTGGTATTAGCATTTCTTGCACCTTGCATTTTTTTCCCCTTGGAAATTCCATCTACTTCATGATGGCATCTATCAGAGTGAATGCCACAGTGTTTCTGAAAATTCGTTGGAATTTTCTCCTGCAGAATAAATCCATTTTCTCATAGCATTTTGAATATCCAATTAGAACCCATCATACTCTAGAAGCATTCCAGTGTATTCTGACAATGTCCTCTAGCTAGCACCTGCAACTCTCTGCCTGAGGCTTTATCTCAGCCCTTATGTGCAAGGGGCTGGCTGGAAATGCTCAGTTTCTAGAAATCCTCAGTCAATGGTGGATGAGAGTTGGAAGACAGATTCCTAGCTTTCTCAGCTCTCAAGGGGGATGAATCTCAGTTTAATACTCTCTCCCAGTGCTCCCTCTCAGAATTGAGCCACAGTTGTCACAGTGACTATCTGCTTGTTATGGAACTTTTGTTGACATTCTTTCTACTCTTTCTCACTTTCTCATCCTGTTGGTGTTTCCAGGGAATAATTTCCTAAATAAGTGGTTTCTCTCAAATCTTTGTCTCAAAATCTGCTTCTGGAAAATCCCAAGCTAAGATAGTTGATATATAAAAAGATAGTCCTAGGAAGCAGAACTTCTGGACAGGATGTTGGCATTAGTTACTAATGGTTGGCTAAATGGTAACAAAGATCCAGAAATGGTGGCTAGATGGATATTGCTGATTACCCTGGGTGTGTGGTTTGGTTCCCAGCTGGTTCATTACTGGGGTGTGGGTGGAAACTTAGGAGTTGGAGTTTAGGTGAAGGAAGTATGTCAGTGGGTGGCATGTCCTTGAAGGGTATCTCTTGACAGGACCACTTGCCTTCTCCTACCCTCCCTAGCCTTTATTCCACATTATGCTCCCCACCATTATGTTCTGCCTCACTACAGCCCAGAAACAATGAGCCAAATGACTATGGACTGAAACCTCAGAAACCATGAACCAAAACATATCTTGCCTCTTCTAAGTTGATTTTCTCAGGTATTTTGTCACAGTGGTGTAAGTGTCCTTACAGTACACTTAAAAGCAATTAATTAAAAAACAATGAGCCCTCAGATGTATTTTGCTTCCCCCTCATTGCTTCTAACAATAACTAGGGTGAAGTTTCAGCATGACCTAGGCAGAGAAATTCTGTTCCTGCTATAACAGGCAAATATGTTTCAGTAGGAAATGGGAGAACATACCTAGGAAAGTATCTTATGAGTGCTATATTGGGGTGAGGGTTGCTTAACTTAAGGCTGGATAGATGAGATTTTATTGAGGCATCCTCCTGAATCAGGATTTAACACCCCAGCAAGGACACTAGAGTCAATCTTAAAACACAGGTGAGATGGTTCTTTGAAGCTTGGAAATAATAGCCTATAGGAAATGAGGTGACATTGCTAGAAATAACTTGGCAGAATATTGAAAGTGTCATCAAAAGGCTTAGAGAATTGGGCCTCTTTAAATGGATTCATTATGTAAAGCCAGAGAATTCTCCAGTTCACAATGTTTCCCAAGAAAGCAACAGTAAGTTACATAAACAAGTAGTCCAGATTCCTGTGTTACCTACATCTGTGCTGACATGTGTCCCTTTCTTTTCACCTCTGACCTCATATGGTATTCCCAGTGACAAGCTGGTAGAGGAGGAAAAATTCAGTCCTGTTATGTGTATGGCTCAATATTAGTGCAAGCCAAAATGGAGTGCTGCTACCTCAAAGACCCATCACAGGGTGACCTTAATTAACAGTGATGAGGGGAATTATTCCAGTGAAAAAAGCTGTGAGCAGTATAGATGCTTATCAACTTGTGTGGAGAGATATGAGGACTCACCAAAGGCCCTACGGAGACCTTGGCAATAGTAAATGGGCTGACTGGTTGGCCAAGGCTCCTAGAAGGAGAAAGATGGTAAGAATAGGGACAAAGAGACAGTTGAAAGGACATGTTTATGAGAGTGGGCGTAAAAAAGTATGATTCTTTGATTAACATGTCAGTGCCAATTAGACATCATCCACCACAGAAAAGACTCTGATCTATTAGGTGAACCCAGTGACTGTTCTGAACTGAAACTAGCCTCTATTCTGTTCTCCCCAGTAATTTTCACTATGAACACAATGGTTCTATGTATTCAATAGCCATGCTGGAAGGGATGCAGACAGTATGGGCCTCTTTTATTTGAGCTGAACTAGTTTTCATTTCTGAACATCCAAATCATCAGAAGAAGAGAACCTGAAGTCCTCAATTGACAGATGAATTGAAGAGGAATAACCAGTGACAAGTAGATTACATTGGACCCCTGTATTAATTTCCTATGGCTGCTATAACAAATTCCCACAAACTTCACAGCCGAAATCAACAAATAATATGTTCTTTTAGTTATTTAGGCCAGAAATCTGAAATCCATAACCACTGAACAGAATTTAAGGTATCAATAGGGCTATGCTCCCTCTGGAGACTTTAGGGGATAGATAAAGCTTTCTCACCACTTCTCCCTTCTAGTGGTTGCCAGAATTCATTGGTTTATGGCCACATTACTCCAATCAAATTTTCTTCTCTTCTGTCTGAGTCAAATATTCTTCTGCCTCTCTCTTATGAGGTGTGATTGAATTTGGGACCCACCCACATAATTCAAGATAATCTTTCCACCTCAAGATTTTTATCTTAATAACATCAATAAGTGCACTTTTTATAATATAACATTTATGATTTCTGGGAGTTGGGGCTTGATGTCTTTAGTAGCCATTATTCAGACCATTGTAACCCCAACCACTACAGGGGAGGCATAAATCTAAATTTTAGTGGGACCAATATGTATTTGTCATATGGGTTTGGCTTTCCTGCCCATACCACCAGGGCCAACATTAATATCTCACAGTGTCTGATTTGCCCTGATAGAAAGCCATATTACAAAACCAAGAACCTGAGATCCATCTTCTGGCAAATTGGAAGTTATGTACATAGGTTCATAGAATCCCCCGGATCTTACCATATAACTAATTACCTGGTCTAAATTTGGATGTTGGAATGATTTAAGGGGAGCTTGAGAATAATATCCTGTAGGTTTGGGACACTATTCAAAATTTAAGAAACAATGTGAATCAAGAGTAATTGTATACAATACTATATTCAACATAGAATATAGAGTTTGAGGAAGAAAAAAAGTTTGAGCCTTTAAATGTACCACTAGGTGCCAGACCTTTTGAGAATATTGTACTGGTATCTAAAATTCAACATACATAAAACATAATCTATCATAATCTATGACCTACTAAAAGATCCAGAGACCCAAACTCCTGAGAATCTCTAAATGACCTCAAATTCTTTTTTCTTTCTTTTCTTTTTCTTTCTTTCTTTCTTGTTTTTGTACAATGAAATAAACCCAGGGGCACTAACCACTGAGCCACATCCCCAGCCGTTTTTATTTTTTATTTTGAGACTGGGTCTCACTACGTTGCTTAGGGCCTCACTAAGTCACTGAAGCTGGCCTCAAACTTGTGAATCTCCTGTCTCGGCTTCCAGAGTCCCTGGGATTATAGGTGTGTGCTACCACACCTAGCTGACGTCAACATTTTTTCAGTAAGTGCAAAAATTCAATTCCAGATGGCTTTGTTAACTTACTGTAGTATTGTGAAATTCCAGTCTTCTATCACCTTGAACATTTTTACTTCATGCTCAAATTGACTATATTGTTATTTCCTTAGTATTCTCTTTTAACATACTTACTCTTTTACTTAAACAACTGTATTATAAAAGTTGAAGATATATCATTACCATAAGTGGTAAACTAGTAACATTAACCATAAATATAGGGTATCTGTAAAAATAAATTTATGAAAATAAATTTTTAAATTTCAGCTAGATACCATTGGCTGCCAAAGACTCTGAACATAAGGCTTGCTCACTTTTTGTTTAAAAAAGGAGATTAGCAAATGTTAGAGAGGTGTTAAGTCAAAATAGCTCAAATAGCTCAAATTGAGAATTTCTCCTTTACATAATTAGAGGGACTGAAAGAGATTTTAAAATGGAAATAGCATTGTTTCTATGTGATACTTATATTTTTTAGTGCCTTTTCTAATGTAATTTAAAATTATTTTGATACAACCCCAAATCTTCTTAGATACCTTGTGGTAAGAGTCTTATACTCTGCTAAATTTTCTCATAGTGACTAAAAATTAACTTTCCATCAAAGACATCTATGTAATCTTGGACATCTATAAAAAAATGCTTAAGATACGTTATTATAACAATACTATCACACTATCAACATCATCTTCAACCTCCTCCATATTCTTTTTGTCAAGTCAATTTAACTATTTACAGAACATGTTATTATTTTCTCTTATAATAGTTTCTTCTGTTCACTAATATTCCAAAGCCTCATTTTGGATGATCATTTTTTTCTCTTCTAATCAATATTATTGCCTAATAATTCACCTTACCACGGATATCCTTCCAAACTTCTTATTTCATCAATTCCATCCCCTGAGTAACATAGAATCAGAATGTTATATTGGAAAGATCATGATTTATTGAGTTAGGCAGACTCTCCACAATCATTCCCAGTAACTTCCAGTCTTATCAGCTCTTTTACTTCCTTCAGGTCATTATGTATAAATGTTTAAATTTATTTTTTGGTAGTTTTGTTTAAAATTGGTCTGAATCAATCAGAATATTAGCTCAGGGGATACAAGAACCTTGTACATCTTGGTGTACAATTTATTTATAGCTTCTAGAAAAATGCCTGTTACACAATGTGGCTCTCAATGAACTTAGGAAAGTTACCAAATTTAACATCTCTGGCTTTGGTTTTAAAATCTATCAATCAGAGATAATGATGCCACCTAACAATGTGGCTGTGAAGATTAAATTAGATTATTTATTTATTTTTAGTACCAAGGGTTGAACCCAGGGGTGCTTAACCACTGAGCCACATCCTAAGCCCATTTTATTTTGTATTTTGTATTTTGTATTTTGAAACAGGGTCTCACTATGTTGATGCAGGGCCTTGATAAGTTGCTGAAGCTAGCTTGGAACTTGCAATTCTCTTGCCTCAGTCTCCCAAATCCCTGGGGCAACAGGCATGAACCGCTGAGCCTGGCATGAATGAGATAATTTACGTAAGCCAGATGGGATAGGACATGCCTATAATCCTAGCTACTGGAGAGGCTGAGGCAGGAGGATCACAAGTTTGAGGCCAGCCTAGGAAACAGCAAGACCCTTTCTTGAAATAATATTTAAAAAGGCTGGAGATGCAGCTTAGTAGTACAGTGCTTGCCTAGCATGTTCAAGGCCCTGGACAAAGAAATAATTTCTGGAACATCAACAAAAACTATTATCTGGATATCATCCAGTTCTTATTAGAATAAGGTCAGCTCTAGACTAGCATTTATGTCATCAAACTTTCTATTTCTCAACCCAGTTCATATTAACCTGATGCTCCAGCTCTTATTGAAATGTTCACTTATTGAGTGTTTTTCTTTTTAAAAAATATTTTTTTAGTTGTCAATGGAACTTTATTTTATTTATTGATACATGGTGCTGAGGCTGGAACCCAGAGCTTCACACATGCTAGGCAAGTGCTGTGCCACTGAGCCACAATTCCAGCCCCATTGAGTGTTTTTCTTAGGATACATTTTAAGAACACAAAATAAAAAGACCTGGTTCCAACACAGATGAAGATAGACTCATTAAAAAAAGTCAGTTGCATGGTAAAGGAAGGAGACCCTCATTGTTATACAAAATTACATATAAGAGGAAGTGAGGGGAAAGGGGAAAAATAAACAAGGGGGAGAAATGAATTACAGTAGATGGGGTAGAGAGAGAAGATGGGAGGGGAGGGGAGGGGGGATAGTTGAGGATAGGAAAGGCAGCAGAATACAACAGTTACTAATATGGCATTATGTAAAAATGTGGATGTGTAACCGATGT
>NW_026000249.1:17147539-17203541 GCF_001458135.2 Marmota marmota marmota | reverse complement strand
TTTTTTTTTTTTTTTTTTTTTTGTACTGGGTATTGAGCTCAGGGGCACTCAACCACTGAGCCACATCCCCAGTCCTGTTTTGTATTTTATTTAGAGACAGGGTCTCACTGAGTTGCTTAGGGCCTTGCTTTTGCTGAGGCTGGCTTTGAACCAATCATCCTCCTGCCTCAGCCTCCAGAGCTGCTGGAATTACAAGCATTTGCCACCTTGCCCAGCACCCATCAACATTTTTGACCCAACTAAATCATATATGAAATTTGAAATACACCTGTTAGTAAGTAAAGTAATACTACTGATCCTGATGTTTCACCTTCTTTTTTAGTAGTTCAGGGTTTTTACCATCATTAGACTGAAGGGAAGCATTGTTAGCAAAGGAAATAGGCATTCTTTTCTCTTGAAAGAATTTTTTCTTCTCCTGTTTTGGAAGGAATTAGAAGGGTAAAATGTCATTCCATCTTGCTTCCTCTAGGATCTATTACCTAACTCTGATCATTCCTTTACAGAGTCTCCTCTAAGCACTGATGCTGTCAGCTTCTACTTTATAAAGATTTACTTCTCTGATGTTTGACTTTGTAAGTGTTTAGTATTTTTCTTATGTGTATGTGTTCTGCCTTCTCAACTAGGCTGTGAGATCCTTGAGTGGCTCTGTCTATTATTTTGCATTACCATACAGCTTTTCAGGCAAACTCTTCTCAGTAAGTGATGGTGCACTAAACGCCAAATTTTCAAATGCATATAAAGCGCGCGCATGCACGCGCGCGCGCACACACACACACACACACACACAGCCAAACATTTTATCCAGAGAAAGAATGGACTATCAAATTTCCAAGTAGGGTTTACAAGTGCTTCTAACCCTTGCATCTCAGATTCTGAGGCTTCGCTAGAAAAGAGAGTAAAGGATTTGTTTGTGTTTGCCCCTGATCATTATTCTCATTGGTTATAGGACAGCTCATAGGCATCATGCTTGCCTTAGGTGCTGAGCACAAGGATGGCAAGACCAAGAAAATTTTACAAGCTATTTTGGGCCAAATGCAAAGGAAAAGTGGGAACTAAAGTTGTGGTGTTCAGTATCTTTTCTTTTGTGAGACATTACATTTTTGAGTGACTGGGAAAAGAATGAAAAATATAGAAGTGAACAATATCATAAAATTATGGCATATAAGCCAATTTGAGCTTGCAACCTGTTTTTTTTTTTTTTTGCTTTGTTTTGTTTTTCCTTTGGCTTTTAAATGTTTTCATCAGTGCATCATAGTTATATATAATAGTGGAGTTTGTTTTGACATATTCATAAATGCATATAACATAATTTGCTCCATTTCAATCCCCAGCACTTCTTTCCCTCCCATCCTCTCTCCCCCTGATCCCCATCCTCTACTGGTCTTCCTTCTATTTATCTATTTCTTTTTAATTGGTGCATGATAGTTATACATAAAAGTGGACTTCATTGTGATATTCATACATGTGCACAGCATAATTTGGTCCATTTCATTCTGGAGATACTCCCCTTTCCCACCCATCCTACCTCTCCCTTGATCCCTTAACACTATTCCACTGTTCCCCCTTATGTTTTCATGAAATCCTCTTTTTTGTTGTTTATTTCTTTCTAGCTTCCCCATATGAGAGAAAACATCCAACCCTTGACTTTCTGAGTCTGGCTTATTACATATTTACCAGCAAATGCCATACTTTCATTCTTCTTTTTGCCACATCCTATTTTTTTGGGGGGGCTACTGGGGATTGAAGTTAGGGGCACTCAACCACTGAGCCACATCCCCAGCCATATTTTATATTTTATTTAGAGGCAGAGTTTCACTGAGTTGCTTAGTGCCTTGTCGTTGCTGTGGTTGGCTTTGAACTCCTGATCCTCCTGCCTCAGCCTCTGAGCTGCTGGGATTACAGGCATGCACCATCTTATCCAGCTATGCCACATTCTATTTTTGTGAATAAAGTTTTATTAGAACATGGATATGCCCATTTATTTACATATTGTTTTTGGCTACTTTGAAACTGCAATGCTTAGTTGAAAAGTTGTGGCAGAGATCATCGAGACTGAAATGTCTAAATTATTTACTATCTGATCTTTAAAAGGACTCCTGCCTCCTGGAATACTACCTACATGGATATTTTTAAATAGCAATAATGAATTTTGGTATTGCTTTGAAATAAGAATAAATACATAAAAAGGTTAAAAATTGATTGTTTATATTACACTAGAAGTCAATGAAATGCTTTTGAGTTTATGATTCCTTTTGTGGTGTGATCTGAGGCACACACTTGTCCCCAAAGAAACATACCATTTCCTGGTAGAATTTGAGGAACCTGCCACTACAGATGTTCTCAATTTAAGACAAATTTTTTTCCCTTTCATTATTGCTGTTTAATTCTGAGAAGCTTTGTTAATTTTGACAGCTATAATAATTTGTCTCTTTTCCTCTCCCTCCAAAAAAACTGCTTAGTGCTCTCAAAAGCTTGCTTAATAGTTATTGCATATTCTTGAATTATATGCAATAAGCAATAGTAATTTTCTAAATGAAAACCCAAGCTTCCTTAGTGAAACCACCGAGACCATGAATAGAAACAAAGAAAAGTCCGTGAAATATTCAATAAATGTTTATTTGCATTTATAATAACTTGACATTAATGTACTTACCATTTATCCATACATACATCTGTTGAGCTTTTTCTTTTGAAAGGGGATTATTTTTAAAAAGCACAAATATGCTCATCTATTCCTATGTCCTGTTAAGTCAAATCTGTTAGAATATATATATGCACATGAGGGAACATGCCTATTAATCTGTTTTCAGTCTTTTTTTTTTCTATGTGCACATATGTATGAATTCATCTCCTACTTGTCTTTCCTGCAGAATAAGAAGAAAGAATAACAATGAAATCCACAGAAAAGTTGAGGGTTGATCTCGGGATAGGGAGGAAACAGCAAAGAAGGAATGGAACTGAGTTCATGTTTTATTTCATTGAACCTAGCAATCCTGTGAGCTTAATAAGGTACAATTACCCCATCTTTAAATAAAAGGAAGCTGAATCTCAAAGAAGCTGAGTTGCCTAAGGTTAAACAGTTAATCAATAGCAGCAATGGTCCTCTAATTCTCACTCTAAATTCTGAGGTTTTATTCCCATTATACTCCATTGCCTCTTCAACATCTTTCCATTTCCCTAGAGGTTATCATGCTAAAACATAATTTCCTCTCTCTTAGAAATATAACTTGGCCTTCTGGAACTTAGAACCATTTCTATTAGAGTGTTTGCCATTACTTGATCCCACCCCAAACCCCATATTTAAATCAAATCTCCCAAATTTAAAGATGTTCCTTAATTTGTCTAGATATCTATTAGTCAACCCACCACCAAGCTGATACCTAATAATAATCTCTTTGTTTTATCAAAATTGAAGTAAGACACTGCTCTGTTACAAATTCTGAATTAAAATCAAGCGAACAATCTTTTTCATGTAACTAAGTCTCAATTAAGAATGTATAATAATTAGTTTTAAATTGGGGTAAATCATCAAAGAAAGTTAGGTATCCTGGGAGTTATTTACATGCGAACAGATGCCTATGGAAGTTAAATGGAGTGTGGAAATTTCGCAGCATGCTGTAGTAGGGGAGATAAATTAATAACATGATCACATCTCAAGTTATGTCTGGTATGAAATAGAATTTTTTATATATTTTTCAAAGATTCCTATTTTCAGTAGTAGAAGACAGGAGAAAGTTCAAATAGTTGTTTTGATATGTATGATCACAAAGAATACCAACACAAATACATCTAACCTCAGTAGCAAAGACTTAATATACATACTTAGAACAAAAATCAATGAGGATATTTTTTAAATATCCAAAATGATTACTGCATGTACATCATCAATAAGGTACTAGAGGAATTGGAAGGATGTTCCACAGGACATTGAGCCCCACTTTTGGGTAGCATCTCATACACATGCTTAGGCAGATGATTATTATAGTGGTAGCAAACATCAGAACCTATCAGGCACTCCTTTGGTTTGCCTAAGTCAATGAAATCTCAGTTTAAGCTCATCCCTCTCTTTCGTTACAGAGAAGTGGAGTCAGCTAGAAAAAAGCCACCATTTCACACCTATAGCTCTGTCCCTGCTATATTGTGTCTTGTTTACTTTCTTTTAAGCTAAAATGGTATTTAATCCTATGGTATTGGTTAACTTTGAAATGCCCTAATTAGGCATTCACACTTCAGGTATGGCTAATTAGCATTTGAATGCTCTAATTAGAGTACGTTTTCCTGTTTTGGCATCCTTGTGTCATATCAGAACACACAAGGTTTAATAATTTACATATTACCTATTGGAAATTATTTTTCACTAATGAAATAAATGATGTTTCAAAATAGACACTGGTTAGAAAGAATGGTTAGTCACCTTTGGGCCTACATGAGCAGGTGAAACCCTGAGTGCTCATCTTCTTCTAGGGCTTTATTTAGCTAAGTGTGCAGCCTTTACCAAAATTCTGTGGTTATATTCTCAAATTTAGCTGTACCTGGTCACTAATATGTAGTTTTTGTGCTTCAAATGAAACTTGCATGCAGACTTCTTGTCATAGAGACTAAAAAGGCAGAAAACTAGAACTTCATGAATTTACAAAGAGAGGTTGCATTCGTTTGCTACTAAATGTTTGCATGTCCTGCAGAATTTAGTGTGAATTGTAGGGAAGAAAATCTTGCCTATACTCTCTTAGATTCTGCAGTTGGGTATAACAATTAAACTGACATAAAATATTAACATGAGAAAAGTACACAGATTTTATGCAATATTTTTATGTACACACAGGAGTCCTCATAGGAAAAAGGAAAAAACAAAGAAGCAGTTAAAACTGAAAGTTTAAACTGGGCGTGGGGGCACACACCTGTAATCCCAGCAGCTCAGGAGACTGAGACAGGAGGATTGAGGATTCAAAGCCAGCCTCAGCAACCTCGAGACACTAATTTTGCTAAGCAGATCAGTGAGACCCTGTCTCTAAATAAAGTACAAAATAAGACTGGGGATGTGACTCAGTGGTTGAGTGCCCCTGAGTTCAATCCCTAGTACAAAAAAAATCTGAAAATTTATATATTTTTAAACAAAAAATGATAATTTGGGGGAAGCAACAAAACAAAGGGGTGTGGTCTAGGTGTGGTAAATTGTGAATAATTGACTTGGAAATATATGAAAGAAGCTAATGGGAGAAGATATTTCTAGTAGGTTTGTTTGTACAGTTTTTCAGTCTCCAGCCCCCTAAAAATGTTCCCTTCCTGGTACAGAGGTGAAACCCTGAGTGATAATCTTCTCCCTAGGGCTCTATTTGACCAAGTGTGCTGTCCCATCTTTTTTAATGGAAAACTTATTGACCTGATTTTATGTAGAATGGGGGAGCCAACAAGCCCTTACTGCATCTGCTGTTTCTCAAATGTCTTAAGCCCAGAACAATCAATATAACAGAACAGCATATTTTGGGGCAGTGTTTTCTGAACTCCTTCAACTCCTTTGCTTTAGTTGTATTATACTACCTGAAAGGGATGACTCAGAGAAGAAAGGACTGACATAATTCTTCCATTTTTTTAACAGACTTTTGATCTCACATATTACTCAGAGCTTCATAGGAATTTCACTAAAAACCACACAAAATGTCATGGTTCAGATGTGAGGTGTCTCCCAAAAGCTCATGTGTGAGACAATGCAAGAAAGTTTAGAGGTGAAATGATTGGGTTATGAAAGACTTAAACTAATCAGTACATTAATTCACTAGAATGGATTAATTGGGTGGTAGCTGTAGGCAGCTAGGGTGTGACTGGAAGAGGTAGGTGACTTTAGGGTATATATTTTGTTCTGGTGAGCAGAGATTGGTCTCTCTCTGCTTCTCAATTGCCATGACCTGAGTGCTATCCTCCACCACATCCTTCTGCCATAATGTTTTGCCTCATCTCAGATGCAGAGCAACAAAGATGGCCTTCTATAGACTGACCTCTGAAACTGTGAGTGCCAAATAAACTTCCTCCTCTAAAATTGTTCTTCTCAGGTCTTTTGGTCACAGTGGTGAAAAAGCTAACTAAAACATGTAATACCAAGAACATAGAAGAAAGTGACATAAAATAATTTATTTTAAAAATCTGGTAGTTGGCTGGGATTGTGGCTCAGCGGTTAAGTGCTCAACTAGCATGGGTGGGACCCGGGTTCGATTCTCAGCACCACATAAAAAATAAATAAAGGCATTGTGTTGTGTCCATCTACAAAAAAAAAAAAAAGATTCTCTCTCTATCTTTCTCTCTCTCTATCTCTCTCTCTCCTCTATCTCTTTTAAAAAAATCTGGTAGTATATGGATACTTCCCATCTCTGGCAAAAATATCTAATAATTTTTAAAGACTTCTAGAGCTAATAAACAAATTTAGCAAAGTAGCATATTATAAAATCAACATACAAAAATCAATAGCTTTCCTATATACTAATAATGAATCTGCTCAGAAAAAATCAGGAAAACAATTCCATTCACAATAACCTCAAAAAAGAAAGAAACCTAGGAATAAATCTAATCAAGGAGGTGAAAGACCTCTACAATGAAAACTATGGAACATTGCAGAAATTGAAGAAGACTCAAACAATGTTCATGAATAGGCAGAATCAATATTGTTAAAATGGCCATACTACCAAAAGCAATACACAGATTCAATGAAATCTCTATCATCATACCAATTGACATTGTTCATAGAATTGGCAAAGATACCAAAAACATACATTGGAGAAAAGACAGCCTTTTTACCAAATGATGCTAGGAAAACTCTTTATCCATATGTAGAAGAATGAGACTAGACCCTTATCTCTCACCCTGTACAAACACAAAAATCAAATCCAAATGGATCAAATACCTAAGAATTAAACCAGAAACTATGCAACTACTAAAGAAAACATAGGGTCAACACTTCAATATGTGGGCACAGGCAACAACTTTCTCATTAGGATCCCTAAAGCTCAGAAAATAATGTCAAGCTTTAATGAATGGAATGGCATCAAATTAAAAAGCTTTTGTACATGGGCTGGGGTTGTGGCTCAGTGGTAGAGCACTCGCCTAGCATGTGTGAGGCCCTGGGTTCAATCCTCAGCACCACATAAAAATAAAGTAAATAAAATAAAGGTATTGTGTCCAACTACAACTTAAAAAAAAGCTTCTGCATAGCTGGCAGTGTCTCAGGAATACTGGGGCATAATATAACTTGACTGATTTCTTTTTTTTTAATATTTATTTTTCAGTTTTAGGTAGACACATTATCTTTATTTTATTTTTATGTGGTGCTGTGCTGAGGATTAAACCAAGTGCCTCATTCATGTTAGGTGAGCATTCTACCACTGAGCCATAATCCCAACCCCAATTTGGCTGATTTCTTTAGCATTTATTCCCATGTTGACCTACACATTCCCTAACTTCCCATCTGGCTGTAGCCAAAGCCAGTTTGCAAACATTTTCAGTAAAAGGCTAGATAGTATATACTTTAAATATTCTTTTAGAGAGAAAGAGAGAGAGAGAGAAAGAGAGAGAGAGAGAGAGAGAGAGAGAGAGAGAGAGAGAGAGAATTTTAATATTTATTTTTTAGTTTTCGGCGGACACGACATCTTTGTTTGTATGTGGTGCTGAGGATCGAACCCGGGCCGCACACATACCAGGCGAGCGCGCTACCGCTTGAGCCACATCCCCAGCCATAATGGTATATACTTTAAACATCATGTGCCATAGTCTTTCTACCTTAACTACTCAATTGTATACAATAACTGAGCAAATAGGTGTTCCAATCAAATGTTATTTACAAAACCAGTCCCAAGACCAAAGGTCATAGTTTGGTAATAATTACCTTAGATCATATAAAGGGAGGGAAAAGAGGGTGCTCTGTGAAATTTTGGGAGGGTTCTTTATATTTTGGCAAGTTTAATCTTTTCTCTGTATTATGAGCTATATCATGTCCCCTCTTCCACTACTAACTTCTAGTAGTCCAGAAACATTTAAAGAGATATTAAGGCAAAATGAGGACCTATGAATGGTTCCCAATCCTGTATAATCTCCTTATAAGAAGAAGAGATTATAATACAAACACTGCACAAAACCAAGTGTGAACAGTGAAGACAATGAGAAAGCGGCCATCTGCAAGTCAAAGAGAGAATGCTTGAGAAATGAACTCTGCTGGCACTTTAATTGTGTATATTTATTCCTAGCCTCTAGAACTGTAGAAAACAAAAGATTGTTGTATTTGGTTGTGGAAGCCCTGGCAAACTAATACACTTTGAGATATAAAATGTAAATGTTTTCTATCATTTTAATTAATTCATTGATTTTTTTTCTGAGGCAGAAGTTTTGTTGAAATATATTCATCATTTCTACATATTGTCTTAGAGGTAGAAAATCTTTCTCTTTTCCTTCAATGAAGGATTATTCCATGCCTCCTTCTGGTACTTTTATGCTCTCTTGTTTTGCACATTTAAATTTCGATCTGTTTGTAATTGAACCTTATGTGAAGTATAAACTGAACGCATCTTTATTTTTCTCCAGAGTGCTACCTAGTTTTTCAAACAGAATTCTTTATTTTATTTTTCTTATCACCAGTGTATAATGCCACTCCTTTCAGAATCTGAAGTTGTGTATATATAGTATCTGTCTCTAAAATTCCTATTCCAGTCTTTTTATTCCTATGGCAATATTACATAATTTAAACTACTTTGTCTTTTTGTATATATCTGCTAAGGCTAGTTCTTCCACATTGCTTTTCCTTTTTAGAGTTTTTCTGTATATCAATTTTATTTATATTGTATCAAATTTGTCTTACATCAAAACATCACATTTTACCCCATAAATATATCCAGTCATTATTCATCTATTAGAAAGATTTGTCTTGTTTCCCAACACAAAAGTAAAATCTTATGAATCTTACTATTATTTTAATATTTTCCAAATGGTTTCTCTTGGGCTTTCCATATATAACATCATATCATCTGCAAATGGTGATACTTTTACCTCAACCTTTGTTTTTCTAATTGAACTGCATTGACATCTCCTATAGAGTTAAATACAAAAGGAGAGAGTATGCAACTCTACCTTGATCCTGAATTTAGTGCAAATGTCTTTAGTGTCTTCCTCGCTGCTTACCAAGGAGGACTAAAATAGATAAATATTTTCACAAAAAAGACATATTTATTATATATGAACACATCTTTCTTGAGCACCTACTATATATTAGGTGATGTCGAAGGTACTTGAGAGACTTCTAAAAGCCAAAAGTAAAGAGAGAAAAAGAAATCCCTTCACTTTTGGTATTTGCATTTCAGTGGAATATTGAGGTACAGACTTATTGTTTTCTCCTTTCTACATACAAGTGAAAGCTGTATTTCTCAGTATCCCTGCAGGTAGACATGGGCATCAGCTGAACTGCAGACAATGGAAGGTACACAGAAGTGACATGTGTCACAACCTGAAATAAGAAGTGAAGACCTATTCTCTTTCTCTTTAGTCTTTAGAAAGCCAGTGTTATGGTTTAGATATGTGGTGTCCCCCAAAAGCTCATGTGTGAGACAATACAAGAAAGCTTACAGATGAAATGATTGAGTTATGAGAACCTTAACCTAATCAGTACACTAATCCCCTGACAGGGAATAAATGGGTGGTAACTACAGGCAGGTAGGGT
This sequence comes from Marmota marmota marmota, assembly GCF_001458135.2. NCBI lineage: Eukaryota > Metazoa > Chordata > Mammalia > Rodentia > Sciuridae > Marmota > Marmota marmota. The sequence continues at coordinate 17,193,850 of NW_026000249.1, read as the reverse complement.
GAGGCGGGAGGAGGTGGTCATTGGGGGTGTGCCTTTGGGCTACATATTTTGTGTTGGTGAGCAGAGCATGCTCTCGCTCTCTCTCTCTCTCTCTCTCTCTCTCTCTCTCTCTCTTTGTTTCATGGTGCCACATTCCCAGGTGCTTTCCTCTGCTGCACCATTTGGCCATGATGTTCTGCCTCCTTTCCAGCCCAGAGCAACAAGTTAGCCATCTATGGACTGAGACTTCTGAAACGGTGGGCCCCCAAATAAACTTTTATTTCTCTAAAATAGTTCTCATCAGTCTTTTGGTCACAGCAGTGAAAAAACTGACTAAAACAGTCAGACAGAGACAGTCCAGTAAGGGATTCCAAGGATATCCTTTGGAAAAGCAGTTTTAAAAGGGGAAGGTGCGTGGAGGCTTACTCAGCATTCAGAGGTGGAACATAAGATAAAATATATAGAAATCAATGACTTTTATAGTACGTGTGAAAACAACAATCAATTGATGATGCAATGGTAGAAATAATTTCATTTCATTTACAGTAGTCTCAAAAAAGAAAAAAATGTCCTAGGAATATATCTTGTGAAAAATGTTCAAGACCAATATGAAAAAAAAAATATACTTGAGGGACAAGAAAAGTATTTGAACAAATAGAAAGGCCTGACATATTCTTGGCTAAAAACCCAGCTTCATATATCAATCCTCTGGTTTGCTCAGGATTTTCTCCTAGTGTCATTACTGAAAGTTCCACTTCTTAGGAAACTCATCAGTGCTGGGTAACCTGGAAAATCACTAATCATAGAACAAGGGTATTTATTATAGTATTCTGTAAGAGAAAAAAATACTAAAACTGCTCCAAAGTCCACCAAAAATATGCTGTTTGAATAAACTTGGTACGTCTATACAATGGAATGCTCCATAGCAGGGTGGGAGGTTGAGTGTGTGACGGGTAAGGAATAGTGGGATATAATCCAAAGACAAAAGAATATCAGAGTCATCCTAAATTTCAGTAGACTTTAACTTTACTTCCTTTTTGGGGGGAGGTACTGGGGATTGAACACCAGTGTACTTTGTCACTGAGCTACATCCAGCACTCCCCCGCCTTTTGATTGTGCTGGGGATTGAACCCAGGGTCTTGTACATGCTAGGTAAGCACTCTACCAACTGAGCTATCAGTAGACTTATTAGCAATAAAACTGGTATTGTTATTTTGAAATTCCACAGATTGATATACCCACAAATTAAAATATATACTCACAAGTACATACATGCACATGGTGGAATCATATGAAATTATTACTATTCTGTAACAATTAGTTCATAAAAAGTTATTTTAACATGGATTAACCTAATACAGATAGATAGATAAGTAGATAGATAGATAGATAGATATAAAGCAAATTAGTAATTATGATAATTTTAAGAATCAAGTTATGACCTAAGGATCTGGTATTATAGCTCAGTGGTAGAGTGATTGCCTATCATATGTGAGGCACTGGGTTCGTTCCTTAACACCACATAAAAATAAATAAAATAAAGGCATTGTGTGTGACCTAAGAGAAACATCCACAGACCTATTTGAAAGGAAATTTCAGAGTTCCTTAACTCTGTATAATAAAAAAATATAGAATTAATGACAATCCTGTGGCAACTAGCATAATTAGCCTCCAGATCATTGTCTGACTTTCATTTCTCATTAAAAAGAATTGGAGCTGTATAGAAAAAGTCAGTTCCACATCTGGAAAAGAATACTTGTAAACTTGAGTTATCTTTTGCCTACAGGTGAAGAAGTGAGACATCAAAAGAAATCAAGATATGTTGAAATTCATAATGGTGCTTAAACATAATTAAAGATGCCAGGTGTAGTGACACATGCCTGTAATCCCAGTGGCTTGGGATTTTGAGGCAGGAGGATCAAGAGTTCAGCAACTTAGTGAGGTGCTAAGCAACTCGGTGAAACCCTGTCTCTAAATAAAATGTAAAAAAGGGCTGGGATGTGGCTCAGTGGTTAAGTGCTCCTGAGTTCAATCCCCCGGTACCAAAAAAGAAAAAAAAAATTAAAGATGTTCTCTTAAAATTGCTTAGGTATCAATTAATTGTTCTGAAAATGGATGATGATGATGGTGATGATGAAGGAGGAGGAGGAGGAAGAGGAGGAAGAGGAAAAGGAGGAAAAAAGGAAGAGGAAAACTGAAATGATGACATCTCTGCAGATAAATAGTTAAGGAATGAGAATTGCATTTTTTTTTGTTACTGGGGATAGAACCCAGGGGCACTCGACCACTGAGCCACATCCCCAGCCCTCTTTCATATTTTATTTAGAGACAGAGTCTCATTGAGGTGCTTAGTGCCTCTGGTTGCTGAGGCTGGCTTTGAGCTCATGATCCTCCTGTCTCAGCCTCCCAAACTACTGGGATTACAGGTGTGTACCACTGCACCTGGCTCTTCTTTTTTTGTGTGTACTGGGGATTGAACCCAGGGACACTTAATGACTGAGCCACATCTCCAGCCCTTTGTATTTTTTATTTTGAGACAGAGTTTCACTAATTGGCTGAGGCTGGCCTCAAACTTTTGATCCTCTTGCCTTAGGCTTCTGAGTTGGTGGGATTATAGGCATGTGCCACCATGCCCAGCTGACTGTTGCTTTTAGAAATGTAGAGATCATTGATGAATTTGACAGATATGTTTTTGGTGGAGTGGTAGAGGTATAAGATCAAATAAATTTTTTTAAGGAAAATTGGAGAGAAGTACAATAAACATAGGCAGCATTTTTGGAGAAGTTCTGCTGCCATAGAAACAGAGAAATGACACTAGCTATTGTGAGAGAAGAGGTCAGGGAAATAATTTACAAGGTGAGAGATAGTACAGTATTTTTGCATACTGATCAGAATGATCCAGTAAAGACAGATACAGTGATTATGCCAGCTGTACTGAAGATAATTTCTGGAAAACTGTATATGAGTATGTAAGAGGTATGCTTAGAAACTGGCTTTTTTTTTTGAACAGGCATAAGACCCCTCTAATAGACAACCTTTGCTTGGTTTCCCAGTTGATCTGACTGAGAAACTAAGAATTGCACTCCAGTCTGTGGCTTTTCTTACCCAATTCTGATTCTTCTTCTCTCTGCTTTCAGGGGTATCAGTTCTGTGTTGAGGTCTGAAGACATTCTCTACCTTCTGCTCCATCACACTTAATCCTTCACAAATGATTCTTCAATACATTTTGTATGCTTCAAATCCTGTCTTGACATCTCCTTCTTGGAGGGCCCAGATCAATTCATCCTGTGGAAATACTTTCAAGTGTGCTTCAAGAGGAAATACCTATTGGATAAAAAAATCCTCATTCTTCTACAGGAATACAACATTGCACATATTCTTTTTTTAAGGTTAGCTTGGTAAATTATATTTTACTAAAAATTTATCTATTACATCTAAAATTTTGAATTTATTTATGTGAAATTTACCAAATATATATTTTTTTTATTTTTCTTGCCCTTCCTGTCTTCCTTTTATTTTCAGAATTAAATGGAATTCTGGGAATTAAATGCTAGATCTCAAGCATGCTAGGCAAGAGCTCTATTACTTACCTATTCCTCCAATCCCTCTTTATGTCTTATTTTGTTTATTTTTCTTTCTCCCTTTCTTTGATTTCATTAATAGAAAGACTATCCATTTCATTATTATTAATAAAGATATAATTTTAAATTATCAATGATATCAACTATTAGATCTAACAAATGAAGTCAGTATAGTATTGTCTAGAAATCCATGGTATTTCTTTACAAAAATAATGATCTAGTGGAAAAAGAAACCAAGAAAATAATCCCATTTGTAATACCATCAAAAAATAAAATACAAGGAGAATGACTGAGGAATGATATTGGACTAATATATTGTTGTATATATGTACAAATATGTATCAATGAATTACACCATTATGTACAACTCAATGCACCAATAAAAATATGGGAAAAATTTTAAAAAGATAATACTTAGGAATAGATTTATCCAAGGTGGTGAATAATTTGTACATGGGAAACTATATAACACTGATGTAAGAAATTTAAGAAAACATAAATATATGGAAACATTCTACACTCATATATCAGAAGAATTAATATTGTTAAGATGTCCACACTAAAACAATACATAGATTTAATGCACTTCCTAACAAAATTCTAATGATATTTTTCACAGAAATTTTTCCTCTAAAATTCCTATGGGAACATAAAAGACTTAACACCTCTTGATTTAAAATTATATTACAAAGCTTTGGGATGAAAACAGTACGGCATAAAAATAGACATGTAGGCGACTAGAACAGAAAAGAGAGCACTTGTAATAAAAAGATACAATGTCAACTTATTTTTGACAAAACACCAAAAAGACACGATGGGAAAGGATATTCTGTCAATAACTGGTGCTGGGAAAACTGGATTTCCACAAGCAGAAGAAGAAATTTAACCCTTATACTATGCACAAAAAACAACTCCAGATGAATGAAAGACCATTTATCCATAAGACCTGAAATTGTAAAACTCCTAGAAGAAAACATATGGGGAACATCTCTTTCACACAGGTATTGGGATTGATTTCTTATACATTACACCAAAAGCTCAGGCTACAAAAGCAAAAATAAATGGAACTCTACCCATCTGAAAATCTTAGCATCAGATAGCAAAAGCCTGCACCTATGTAAGTAAGAAAATTTATTTTAGTATCATGAATAACAGTAAATATGAAGAGCTAGGCTACTTCATTCTCAGAAGGACGTCTAGGATCCAAGTGCAAGGAGGGCTAGGGTGTGGGTATAAATATTTTCAGGGGGTGATTAATGTGGCACCAGATAAGAAATCTCCTCACATAGCAGGGATCATAGCTAGCTAGCATTTGCAAACTGTCTATCTTACCTCTGAGGCGACAGTACTCTCTGCCAGGACAGGTAAATGGTAGGTCCCCATATAAAGAAGCATCTCTATTGAGATGCTCCAATCTTTATTCTCCTAGGTGTACCTCATTTAGTCCCCCCTCTTCATGATCACATACTTATAGCAATTTATCAAGCATTTAGTCAGCCTCATGAAGACAGCCTCTTTTAGTGGTGTATGAACATTTTAGCATGGGTCCTGAAATGTCTAAAGAGCACTTTTCCCATCTGTACTAGGAGTCTCTACGAAAAACGAACTATGTTTTCCTTTGGTGACCCAGAGAGTGGTGAAACAATATAACAAATGAGAACAGGAGTAGATTTGTATGGGATAGGCTTTGGGATATTATTGGCAACTCTCCCACCATCAGAACCACCTCCACGTAATCCTAACAACAATATTTAAGCCTCCAGATCCTGGATTTCCTCAAATATAGTATATATTATACAATATATAATATAGTATATAAATACATATACTTTGTACCAGGGAATGAACCCAGGGGTACTTTAACACTGAGCTACATTCCCAGTCCTTTTTAATTTTTATTTTGAGACAGGGTCTTCCTAAGTTGCTGAGGGCCTCATTAAGTTGCTGAGGAGGCTTTGACTGTAAGATCCTCCTGCCTCAGCCTCCTGAGTTGCTGGGATTACAGGCATGTGCCACCATGCCAGGCTTGGCTGGTTCGGGTAAGAGGAAAAGATTTCACCAGTAAGCCATTCTTAACTCACTGACTCTTTTTGCTCATGGTGTCTGACTCACTAAAGTCACTTTATTTCACTTTAAAAAATGCATACGTTTTAGAATTTGTACATTCTTTTGCACTTAGCTGGTTTTTAACTGTTCAAGTCACAAAATTTGGCACTGACTGGTTTCATATGAATACTTTGCTGGAAAAGAACAATTTCCAACTGCCATATACATTTTCTCAGTGAGTTGGTTTTTTTCCCCACAGAATTTATACAGGATGGTTCAATATATGAAATCAGACATAGTAATAAAATTCATAATATAAATGTTTTCATAGAGATATAAAAGGCACACCAATATATTTAATTAAAGTATATAAAGTGTCCATATTTGGGGGAACTGGTAGCAATGACAACAAAAGTCAATCCTTTTCCATGAATTCTACTAATAGAGCACAACATATTCCACACCTCACAATACCCATGAACTGTTTTCCCTCAGGAACTCATTGAAATAGGCTGCTAAATTGTGCATAAGTTAAACAATCTGTAAAATCTCTCTTCAGCTTCATACTCACTGGAGGTCCAATTTAAAAAGGAAAAGTACAACAAAATCCTGAAATAAAATATATTGCTTATCTATGTGACAAAATATGATTTTAATACTAAGGTACATTCTTATCATAATAAACTACTTTTAAAAACTTGGCATTAGCATCATATTGTGCCATAGACTTAATAAGGTTAGTTTGAGTGCTTCTTTCCTACATCACCTAATAAATCCCTCATTCTCGAATGTCCAATCAAATCAATTCTGATGGTAAGAGGTAGGGAATGAGTGGGGATAATGTATATGCATATTGATAGCACAATGCTAATAGTATGATTGTCAAGAGAACCTAAGAGATCAAAGAAATCTGATGACTGTTCATTCTGATGACTCCAAGGAGAGAAAGGCAAGTGATTTTAGGTCCAAAAGAGGAAAAAAAGCCAAATGAGGAGTAATGGTATAGTGGTAAGGAAAAAAGAAAGGAAAAAAAGAGGGTAAGACTAAAGCCAATAGAGGAAGAAATAATGTGCAATGTGGAGGTGGCTGTCTTGCCAGGTAATTGAAAAAAAAGAAGGGGAATAAACTAACATGAAATTATGATACAGACACTATGTTTCATTGATATAATGCTTTGTCATTCTCACAGTAAGCCTTTCAAACTGAAAACTCTAATTGTCCCATTTGGTAGATAAGGAAACAGATGTCATAGAGAAGTCATGAAATGAAAAAAAGCTAAATAGTGCTGTATAGGGTACAAAAGTGGGACCAGTAAATCCTGGATTAGTACTGTGAGATGAAGATTCTTTTGCCCTTACAGATTGCAGTATAAAACATTTTGTCCAGGGGTATTCAAAAAACTTGCAATGAAGCAAAAGGTGAGACCTGTGTGCCTGCATACATTTAGAGAAAAAGCAGTGTTTGCACATCTTGAAAAAATTCAGAATAAAGGAAAAAGTTGCTATAAGAGTATAATATTTTCAATAATTTCCCATGAGTATAATACTCCCAAGTAGGGAAAATTACTCAAATTGATAAGCTCTAGAGACCAATGGGATATTCTTCGTATGTTCTAACTTAGGGCATGTAGATTTTGATTTTAAGAGTGCTTATGCAGGGCTGAGGTGGTGGCTCAGTGGTAGAGTGCTTGCCTAGCATGCATGAGGCATGGAGTTCAATCCCCTGCACCACATAAAAATAAATAAATAAATATATTGTGTCCATCTTCAGCTAAAAAAATTTAAAAAGAAGAAATTACAACTTGAAAAGGGGAAATAAACATTTAAAAAAGAGTGCTTATGCAAGAAAAGATTATTGATGTCTTTTTATTTCTATTGTCATTGAAGAGACAAAATATTTTATGTGAATTAATCCAAATTCATATAACATATAGCTTGTTTGTGGAGATGCTTTTCTGCTTGAAATTTCCCTGAGGACTTAGAAGGCTAGATGTTTCTGAGGACAGGCCTTAAGTTAACCATGAAGTTATAGAAAACAGAGAGGGTAAATATTCCAGAAATTGAACAGCACACCATTTTTTTTCACCTATTAGACAATGCTGTGTAAAATGGCTCATTTGGTAAAAATTCATTCCTATCATTTTTAACAGGTACAATTTAAACCAGAACTACTATGTTGGAGATGAATTCAAGAGATAGTACTATATATATAACTTTCCCAATTTGTTTAAAATCAAATTCAATGGTAATACATATGATGTATAGAGAATACCTAAATATCTGATGAACATACCATCCTTGAAAGACATTTGGATCATCCTTTTCAAATGTATCATCCATTTCAATTTTTCTCCATGGAGAAAATATTAAAGAGAAGGGTCTCTAGAAATTTAAAATACCTCCGATCGTTTTTTTAATGCAAATAGATAAGCTGGACTTGGGCAGAGTGGTGACCAAGAAAAGATACTTGCTCTAAAAATATCTTTTGCTTTTATTATCTGGCATCAGGATTCTCTTTAAGTATAATCTAACAGAAGGGAAAGAGAGCAAGGTAACTCCAATTTTAGCCAAACCCATTCATTTTCTCTGCCTCTTTCTTTCTAATTCTTCCTGTTTTATTTCTTCTCTCCTCAACTCTTTCATTGATAGCTCTAAGGAAAAATGGTGTGACAACTTACTAGAATGACTCTAGGAATTTTACTTAATTTCTTTGATCCTCAGTGACTTGTCAAATGGAGAGAGTAACATCATCCATGTCATGGGAGTGTTGTGAAGATTGAGTGGAATAATGCAAGTAAAGTGCTTAGCACAGTGTCAGGGGCATAGTAAAGCCACAATAAACCTTCTCCATTATTAGTGTGGAAAGGCTGTTGTCAATCACCCTAATTACTTTCATTTGGGGATTTAGTTGATCTGCCCTGCTTATGAGCTTCAGAGCATTCCTGCAAAAAAAAAAAAAAATGTACGATTCTGTTTTTCTTCTTCAAAAAAGTAGTGGGAAAAGAAAAGTTGAAGCTAGAATTAATTTCAGATCAAAATGTTTTCTTCCATTGGTCCCAGGCTGAAATAGCCTCTGACATAAAGGAGAGAGAGGTTGATGCCCAGGGGCCAATTCAGCCTGGGACCACTCACAGAACATCCTTGAATCCATTGTGGAATCAGGAGGCTCTATTCTTGTCTAAGTGGTTACAAGGGGGATTTAAAATGCTAATGACTGTGATCTAGTATTGACAGAAACCTGGGAATAGGGACTCAGATGTTGTCAACAATGGTATAACTTTGCAATACAACTAATACCTAGGGGGGACTCTCAGTGTCAGCTTGTTTCCAGAAGAATCTAATCAATCCACCCAGAGAGGAATGGTACATTTTCTATTAGATTTAAATAGATTCTAAAATGAATACACAGAAAAGCAGTATTCTCACTTAGATTTCAGTTGGACTTTGGTGGATTTGGGCTCACTAGTGTGCTGGATGCATTATATCAAGACACTATATTCTGGAATTCATATGCTACAAACAGATAATTTATCTTCCTTTGAAGCAAAAATCTATTTATTTATATGACTCTATCTTCTTTATTTTTCTTGTTGGAACCAGTTTGCTAAATTTTTTACCCATCTGAGGGCTTTTATTTCTATTTGAATTCAATTCCAAGTTGTCTAGACATCAGCAGCTTAACCCTAGAGCTTAATACTACCACTTTGTGAAATTCTTGTTGCTGAGGTCAAAATAACTTAGAAAGAAAAGTAGCTTTTATGAAAAGTCTAATAAAAACCAACATTATCTTTATCCTTTAAGTAAGATTCTGTATTTATCTGAAGACCCATATTGTCAATCACTGTAAAAAATATTTAAGAAACTTGAATGAATTTAATTTTGTTTCCTTTATTTGCATTTCTGTCCCCAACCCCCAGTCCCAGACTTGATTAAATTTATCTTCCTATTTTGATAGATAAGAGTATATATATATATATATATATATTCTGAACTGATAGGTCTTTTTTCTAGACACATTTTCTGTCCCTAACTTCCAATAATTTCCCCCCATTTATATTTAAAACAAGTCTTCACAGATAAAAAAAAAAGCAAGTGGCTTTTTACTTATCAGAACATTTAGTTTTAGTTTTTCCCAAAGTGATCCATGCAGTCAGTGCAATCCAAATAAAATTATCAAGAGATATTTTCTGTTATCATATTTAAAGAATTGGAGGCAAAGAAAGAAAATTAGGTTGTGTAGGCTGCTTTTGACCATGTATCTGTGCTTGCATATTCTTTTTTTTCTTTATTTTTGTGGCACTGGGTATCAAACCAAGGGCCTCACATCTGCTATGCAAGTTCTCTACCACTAAGCTATACTCACAACTCTTTTTATTTTGAGATAATATCTTGATAAATTGCCCAGGCTGGTCTTGAACTTGCCATCCTCCTGCCTCAGCCTTCTGAGTAGCTGAGATTATAGGCGCTTGCCACCATTGCCAGCTGTAATTGTATTCTCCATGCAATTATTTGCTAATGATCTTGCCCCACTGGGATGTAAGCCCTGTGAAAGCAGGTCTCACATTTTTTTTTTTTAATCCATCACTGAATCCCAGTCCCCTGCACAATGCTTGGCATTTGGATGATACTCAGTAAATACTTGAGTTAATGAAATTAACCTTGGATTTAGGCATGGGTGAACTTGCAGGTTGGAGCATCAGTGAAGAATCTAGCTTTGAGAAGCTCTGGAGAGGCAGAGGCTAGCCCAGTAGGGTTAAGTCACTATTGTCAAAAAGGTTTTCAGGGAAGGATAGAAAGATAACATGAAAGTGAGTAGAGGAATAAGATGCTCTTATGCAGCTTTTCTTTTTGGTTCACATGAAAAAATAGAATCTATGATTGTGTGTAACTACTATAAAGAAAATAATCTATTAATTTTCCTGAGTTTTAGCGAACATTTTCACTGTATGCAGGGGTGGATGTAGGTGGAGGTGGGAAACTTCATAGGGAAAACCCTCAAAGAGATAGAAATATAAAAAGAAACTCAGTGTGAAATTACAATATCCTTCTTATCATTTCAGTCAATTTGGAAGTCAAATTTTTTAATGTGCTTGTCTGGTTTAGGGAATTAATGATGATAAGAGAGAGAGATATCATTGTACCAACACAATTGAGGGCAAAATCACTATCTTCTAAGGTTAGTTCTTTTTTTATTTTTTTTTTTTAAATTTGCTTTACTTAGTTACACATGATACAATGATCTTGACATATCATACATTTGAATCAGATGGGATATAATTTCTCATTTTTCTGAGTATACAGGTTACAGAATCACATTGATCATGCAGTCACATATATACACACAGTAATAATAATTCTGTTTCATTCTACTATCTTTCCTATCTCCCCAACCCTTCCCCTCCCCTCCCATCTCTTCTCTCTACCTAATCTAGGGTATTAAGGTTAGTTCTTGATTGAATTAAAGTATTCTAATAGATATTTACAGTTGGATAAATACCCCTTAATGATTACATATTATTAAATTCATGCTCACATAATATACTTTAAATTTGTAAAATATCCCATTCAAATCTATATTAGTATAGCAAAACTCCTCAAAATTGTTTTAGTCCTCAATTCAGTTACATAAACTTTTTTTCCCATTTAAGATTAAATCTAAGGAATGGATATATTAATAAAGGAAAGTTTAAAAAATAAGTAAATAAAATAATCTTGAAGATAAATAAGAGGGAAATAAACATCTAGTTTAACCCTCTTGTTTTACAGATGAGGATGTTGAAGTTCAGAAGTTACTAAAGGTCACCTAGATAGGGCATAGCAAAAATGGATCTCGAATCTTGCTCCATTGACTTAATTGTCTTTTTTCCATATCTTATTCAAAACTTGTACAAAAGACAAATGTTTGACATTAAGTGTGTGAATTGTATGGTATGTGAATTATATCTTAATAAATCTGTTTTGAAAAGATGAAAAGATAAAAGAAAAGTTTAAATGTTTGAGAACATGTCTCCTTCTCTTTTGGTACGTTCTCTATTGTCTTAATTCCAATTTTGAAATGAAAATTTAGAAGCAATAAAAATGATGATATTGAATGAGTTCATGTTCTTTGCAAGTTCTCTCTCTTTTTTTCTGTTGTTACAAGATTAGCGATGCCTTCCAAAGTAGGGATGTGGAAATACTGATTCATTTTTTGATATTTGCCTGAACACTTTTAGAAGTAGCATTTTGGGTTCTTTATTTTTTCAAATAAAATTTAACCTGCTTTTTCACTTGTCTAATAATAACTCATGAACTCTTTCTGCTCAATGCTTAACTATGGTGCCAGGCAAAGTTAAGACTCACATAAGTCTCAACATCAATACTTTTACATTTTATCACATTTTTTTTTTTTACTGATTGTAGTTTACCAATACCAGGGAAATAGTTTAACAGCATTTTCCTGCTCTTTCTAAAATTAAGACCTCATTTAGGCACTGTTTCATTGTGATTTCTATGCCCTCAGAAATAACCTCTTAACTTATTATTATCATGTCCCAGCAGAAATCAGGGCTTAAATAGGGAAATCTCACACAGAATCTCAGATCTCAATGCTTAACTCTGTTCTCTAAACTGCAGTTGATTTGATGTCGAAAGAAATTGAGTCATTTCACTGACATTCACCATAATGGATACCTCAAACCCTTATTTCATTTAATTTTTCCAGTGAAGTGATGATCTTAAAATTTGTTTACAGTGTAGAGTTTTGAATCTGGCTTTCAACAGACAATGTATCATTCATTCCCAACCACCATATTTGATGAATACCAGGGACAGTGACATAGGATAGTGTTAGGGTACCAGCAAAAGGTCCTTTATTAATCTGCTTCTTCTTAAGCTGTTTGGATGTCTGGGAAATGATTTCATTCAGATTCTCCCATTCTCACTTCAAATTGCCTTTCCTATGAATATCAATGTCCTTCTGTTGTTTTAGTGTCCCCCAAAGTACTTATTAATTCCAAATCCACAGAACAGTGGCTGTCAGAATGTGCTCCCTTGGCCCAGGATATCATCCATATCATTTGAGGACTCACTAGAAATGCAATGCTTAGGTTTCTATCCCCGAATTCCTGAATCAGAAACTAAGTGGGAGGGTTTACCAATTTGTTTTTGTTTTGTTTTGTTTTGTTTTGGTAGCAGGGATTGAACTCAGGAATACCTGAGCAATGAGCCACATCTCCAGCCCTATTTTTGTATTTTATTTAGACAGGGTCTCACTGAGTTGCTTAGCACCTTGCTTTTGCTGAGGCTGGCTTTGAACCCATGATCCTCCTACCTCAGCCTCTTGAGCCTCTGGGATTACAGGTATGCGCCACCGCATCTGGCAACAATTTGGTTTTTACAGTCCTTTCATGTTGGAGATTCACTGTCAGATTGTATGTTTCTTATGCGATGCCGTAAGAGTTTCTACTCTTATGGCATCACATGGCATAAGAGTAGAAACTCAATATTTCACTCAATGAGAAATTATAAGAACGACTGCAATTATTTATTTACTTATTACACATAATTTATGTATTATACTGGGGATTAAAGCCATGGGTGCTTTACAAATGAGCTACATCTCCATCCCCTTTTATTTATTATTTTTTAAATTTTTTAGACAGGGTCTCACTAAGTTGCCCAGGCTAGCCTTAAACTTGCAATCCCCCTGTTTTAGCCTCCAGAGGCACTGTGAAAAAAGGTGTGCATCATTATGCCCAGTTATAACTTTAATTCTTATATTCACTTTCTTTATTGTGAAATTTTGCAGTTCCTCTTATTAAAGAGGCATAGGCTATTTTCCCACACCTTGAATCTGTATTGGTTTTATGACCTTCTTTGTCACATGGTATTTGATGAAAGTGATTGTATACTAGTCATGAGCTTAGGCCTCAAGAGCCCTTGCATATTTCCATTTGCTTTCTTTTGTGCCTTAGATATTGGCATAAGGATATACTTATATTAACATTCTGGGTGATGAGAGACACCTGGAGCTAAGCTAAGTTGCTCCCATCATCCAAGATGAAGACAGCTTATACCATCCAACAGCTAGCTGGTCTTCTAGCAAGGCCAGAATATGTAGGTCCCTGGACTTTTTTTTCTCCCTGGGGATAAGATCTGCAGGTAACTCTATATACACTAACAATAAATACTGTTGTCGGCTGCTGAGGTTTTGTGGTGTTTATTATGAAGTGCTGAGCAAGAGCTAACTGCTTGAAGATAAGATGAATTAAGAAACCTGAATATCTGCCATTGTCTGGCACATTCTTCTCCCCAACTTGGTCCAAACATCTTCTCCTTACTGCCCCCTAGCAGACAGGGTCTGACCTAACCTTACATACTAAATTAACAGAGAAGTTTTACAGTCCCTTTTTGGAAATGCCCTTGACAAAATTCTTTCTTTTTCACAATGATATATCAGCTGATTGCCACCATAGAAAATGAGTTGTTTTAAACCCATGAAAGACATGAAGACAATACATCTAACTCAATACTATTTTGACATTTTCAGCAATCTAAAAATACCAGAACATAATTCATGAAGAAGCAACACCAGCCAAGCACCATGGAATAGGAGATTTCCTTACTGAAGTTTACATCAAGCAAAATGTCCCATATTGTGAAGATTCCCTGGCCAATCTTTTCATAGAGAGGAAATTGGGATTTGGCTATAACTCTTTAGCTAACTTTAAAGATATGTGATAATTTTAAAGTTCAATCATCTGTGACTTAGCTTTCTTCCATTTGGCTTTTATTTCTTGGTCTCCTTATAGTCAAAGCTGCTGAACTGAAATCTGTCTTCTTTCTGAATAATACTTTTCAAATTATAACAATGACATATCTTGAATACTACCTTATGAAGCAGACAGAAATGCATTTTATCCAGCTTTCACCTCACATTCAGAGAGAGACATCTATTTTATAATTAAACTCTACATTTATCTTTTCCAAGATTGACAGAACTCGTCATTACAGATTGAATATTTATTATGAAATTGTATCATCTTTTACAGTTTTTAGAGCACCAAGTGCAGGGCACTGCACAGAAGTATGTTTTGATGATAATTTAAATCCCATTGTTCTTTTTTCTTAAATTTGAATTACTTGCTAAATGGTATGCTAATTGCCTTAAAGAGTTCTTGGAGTTTCTAAAGGTACAGAACTTTATTTGAGTTGCAGCTGGAACCCTATGATAATCAAGTTCATTTTGAGGCAATAGTTTTTAAACTTTGAGGTATACAACAACCTCCCAGATAACAGTTCCCTTGACCCTGCTTTTAGATATTTCAACTTAGTAAGTTTGGGGGTAGGCTCAGAAATTTGCATTTGTAACCAGAGAGATGTAGGTATATGTTACACATTACAGTTTTTAAAAAGATTATTCATGGGGTTATGATATTCTAGAATCCACACTTTAGTGTGTGGCAAGTGGCTATTCAGTATCCCATATTTTATAATAGAAAAATCACACACTTTAAAAAAATATCAAATGGTGTAGTGCCTTAAGGAATATAAGTGAGATAATATAAGTGAAGTCATCAACAATTTTAGGAAACTGAAGACTATGCTGGGAGACATTAAGAGGGCTAAGCACATGATGCAATATGAATCTATTTATGATTTTATATCTCTAAGAGTACATATATCCAGTGAGGAAGGGTGTGTGTGGGTATAAAGCCACTTTTGAGTCTCTCTCTCTCTCTCTCTCTCTCTCTCTCTCTATATATATATATATATATATATATATATATATATGTATATATATATATTTTTTTCGATACCAGGGATTGAATTTAGGAGCACTTAATCACCAAGTCACAAGTCACATCCCAGTCCTTTTTTATGTTTTATTAGAGACGGGGTCACTGAGTTGCTTAGGGCCTTGCTAAATTGCTGAGGCTGGCTTTGAATTCATGATCCTCCTGCTTAAGTCTCCTGAGTCATTGGGATTACAGGCATGTGCTACAGCACCTGTGTTTTAATATTTTTAATTTTTTTAGTTGTAGCTGGACACAACACCTTTATTTTATTTATTTAAATAAATAAATGTGCCTCACACATGCTAGGCAAGCGCTCTACCATTAAGCTACAACCTCAGCCCTATTTTTGAGTTTTAAGTTATCTTACAAATATAAGAAATATTCTTTTGAACATACAGAACAGAACTTCAGAAGTAATTTCTTTATCATTAAAAATTTTGATCTGTAGTTGCTGTTTTGGGCAAGGCACAAGTGGTGCTGATACAAGTAAGATATTAAATGACAATAATTTCTGAGAAATATAACAGAATGTCTTTCTAAGTTGTGTCAGGATGGATGTAAGATAGCTGTGAAATGATGAATAGCCTGAGGCATTTACTTTCAAAAGACTCTGAAAACATTATACCAAATATTGTGGAGAATGTTTGATACCCAGCTATCTACTGGGTGACAAGGGCAAAACTGTCCATAAGGCACCTCAAGAGGAAAGGTTATAACACATGAAAAGAAAGTCTAAAGAAACCAATTTCATAAGAAGTGGTTATTATAAACCAAGTTTGAGATGATGTGCATGAAAATGCTTTGAACATTATGTACTACTACAAAAAATCAGGGATAGCTATAATTATAAATTACCACATTCAAAGATTTCACGTCAGGTTTGCACTTACTTGCCTTGATAATGTTAGATGATGTCCAGCTGAGCCACCTTATCATTTATAGTTGTGACATTCTGGAAAGCTTACCCCTTCAGAATGACTTCTTTTTTATTTATAAAGATGTATCATTTTTCTGTACAAACGAAGATTCTCAGTACACACTTAAAATATATCTTAATATCCATTGTATGTCACTTTCATATTAACAGGGATAAGAAGGCAATTATCTATCTGGGGTCATAGCCCATATCTATCTCTTGGGCCCATCCTCTTTTAGTTTGAGTAGAATAAAGTATTTGGTGAAATCATACCAAATAAATCAAATGTCTTGAAGTGCTTCCAAGCTTTTTATAATTTTTCAATTTGACTAGCTAGGATGTACATATTTATAAACCTTAAATATTAAGATTTTGATATTTCTGTTCCTTTAACATTAATGCTTAATGCCACCAAAGTATAAGATGAATCTTTGAAATAATTATATCAGAGAAAATATGCCTAATTTTATGATTTTGGGTAATTGTTTCTAAAATCAGATTCTATTATTTGATAGAATACAGCCAAAATGTAAATGGCTAAAATCTTATCATTAAGGTAATTATAATAAGATTAAGAAAATATTGCCAATGAAAAAGGGAAGGCTACAGAAACATGTTTGGTACTGGATTCTCCAGTATTTTCCAATAATTTCATTCCAATAATGAATTTTCCAATAATTTCATTCACTCAACAGATACACACTGCGTACCTAGCTACACTGTGCCAAACACTAGTCTCTGCACTAGGGATATAGCTGAGAACTAGAGAGACCACAGCAGTTAGCACCAATACAAGGAATTGTACTTCAATATATTGGCACCTGATGCTAAAATACTTGTAGTTGTGCAGATAAGCACTGATAAAACCAGAAGTTTTGGTATGACTATACATTACCCAAATTGAAGGTATTGTAGCAGAGTTGTGCTAGTATATGCTGACTCTCTGCTTGGCCATGTGGATAGACTAGCTATGTAAATAGGACAATAGGAAACAGGACACAAGCAGGGGTTTAAAGGTGCTTGATCATTGGAGCTTGTCTTCTCGGGTTGCTCTTTAAAACCCCATGTCTACCATGTGAAGAAGACTAGGCTAGTTCTACCAAAAGACAAAACACCATGCAAAGGAGCCAATTGCAGGGATGAGCCACCCAGCTGAGGTGTACTAGATAAAGTAGCCTGAAGAAAACAAACGAATTAGAGGCTATCAGATCATCCAGTTTCAACACAGCCTCTACCTAATTACACAGATCAGGAAAGATTGCTGGGATCAGAACTGCCCAGTAGAGCATAATTAGAGACTTATGAGAAACAATACCTGATTTCATTTACCCTATGTCACCGCATAATCCTCACTACCACATCAACATATGTATATGAGTATTTGGTACTCCCAATCTTGCACCAAAATCAGTTTAGTAATAAATGATTCTTAAATAAAACAGGTACAATTAAAAAAAAACTTGACACAATGGTTGCACCCCAAATTTTTGCAAAAAAAAAAAAAATTGGTCTATAATCTGTGACAATTATGCAGTGAATGCTTATTGTTTTAAGCCACTAAGCTTTGGTTTGTTTTGCATAAAAATCTGACTGATACAGGTTATCCATATGCAAAAAATGAAGTTGGATCTCTAATTCATACCATATACAAAATGCATCAAAAA
Source organism: Marmota marmota marmota (assembly GCF_001458135.2). Classification (NCBI taxonomy): domain Eukaryota; kingdom Metazoa; phylum Chordata; class Mammalia; order Rodentia; family Sciuridae; genus Marmota; species Marmota marmota. Next base: position 17,175,886 of record NW_026000249.1, on the reverse strand, counting down.
CTTAAACATCAGAGCTAAAATTGTAAAACTCTTAGAAGACAAATAGGTACAAATCTTTGTAACCTTGGGTTAAGGATGTTTTTTTAGATATGACATCAAAAGTGAAGCCAGAAAAAAACCAGATAAACTGGGTATCATTAATATAAGGAGATGTGCTTTCTTGGTGGCCATTATTATATAATCCAACCAGATACATTCTGGTTATGTGAAGTTTGCAAGCTACTCATCTCACTAAGCTTCATTTTCTTTATCTATAAAAGGCAGACACTACTTATATCATAAGGTCCTTGTAAAGAGTAATTATTATATTTTTAAATTTATAACATGTATTTAAGGTTGTGCCATTGCCTATAAAAAACCATGTTTAGCCAGGCATGGGGGCACACACCTGTAATCCCAGAGGCTCTGGAGGCTGAGGCAGGAGGATCACAAGTTCAAGGCCAATGGTGAGGCACTGAGCAACTCAGTGAGACTTTGTCTCGAAATAAAATACAAAATACAGCTGGGAATGTGGCTCAGTGATCAACTGCCCCTGAGTTCAATCCCTAGTACCCCCCGCCTCCCCCCAAAAGGAACAAGAAAACCACATTTGTCTTTCATAGTTTGAGTTCTATTCACATTTCCCAAAACTAACATAGATATACTAGCACCTATGTGTTATCTTCAGAATTGAAATAGTCAAGGCTACTCTAATTATAGTTATTATAGCATTATAATAATTATGTTTATAGTTATTGTTTATAGTTCTCCATAATGGTTGTGCCAGGATACTTAGCAGTATTTATCATGCCTTACCTTGGATAAATCTGTGTATTGATATACTAAGGAAGTTCATTAAAAAATACTGTAGGTTTGTAACTATGTGAATATCTCAAAATAAGAACTATAGATTTATTTCCAGCATCTTATTAACCATTGATATTGAATTTGTGATATAAGATGAGAAAATTTATATTAATTTCTATATAAATAGTATCAAATCCATTCATTAGCATTAAAAGAAATTAAGACCTACATTTTAAAAGCCATGTTTCTGTGTTAGAGTAAAGAAAAAGCTGGTAATGTTTAAATGAGCTGAATTGCAAAAATCAGTTTCTTTTCTTTTTTATTAGAGCATTATAGTTATTCATAGCAGTTGGGTTCTTCCCAACAAAATCATGCATGCATAGAATTCAATTTCAGTTCACATTCCCTCACCTTTCCCCCAACCCTCCTGCCCTGTTTTCTTTCCTCTACTCTACTGGTCTCCCTTTCACCCACTCATTGATTTATTTTTGATTGGTTCTTTCCATTTTATACATAAATGTGCAATTACCAGTGATATATTTATATATGCACATAACTTGATTTTTAAAGAATTCATTCTGCATTTCCTCCTCTTTCTGGTCTCTCCTCTTTCCCTCGGGATCTCCTTGTTCTATACTACTGATCTTCCCTATATCCTTGTGACATCTGACCCTCCCTTCCTTCTTTCCTTTATTTTATGTTAGCTTCCACAAATGAGAGAAAATATTTGATTGCAAAGGTCAGTTTCTTAAAGTATAAAGCCAGTTGAGGTAAAGAGGAGCTAGTTATCTCTGATCACTTCAACAGACATAAAACAGATAAATTTTACCTGTATATTATAGTACTTGGGCTTTGGAAAGAGATACTTGCAGGAGTAGAAAACACAGAAGACAACAATTTAATGACCTTAATTACTATGACAGATGGGGGGGATATTCAGTGAGTAACATATTACATTTTTGTGTCCTCACTCTTTTGATGGAACAGATTTGTCATGAAAACTGAAATTATTATGAGAGTGTGAGAGAAAGCTTTGGGTAAATACATTTTATTGCCTTATAGTTTAGATCATTTTAATTTGAATCTAATTTATGCATAATATCTTGGATATAAATTGTCCAAAGTAGAGATATATGAGAATAGTTGCTAATTTAATTAGACATTTGATACTTCACTAGGTCCATTCTCTGATATTTTTCTCTCAAACAGCTTGGCCAGCAAGGATAAAAGTAGTTAGAGCACAAATAATGAACAAGTAATGAACTGCAGAGATGAGGGAAAGATTGGTCTAATTCTGTGTTAAACAGGTAACAACATAAAGCCAATTCAACAAAAGATACTTTGGCATTTTCTAGTGATTCACATCCCTTAAATTCTTATTTAAAATGGCACATTGTCGCCCTGATGGCACACATTCACAATCCAAGGTATTTGGGAAGGTAAAACAGATGGATCACAAGATCAAGGCCAGCCTTAGCAACTTAACAAGACCTTATATCAAAATAAGAAATAAAAGAACTAGAGATATATCTCAGTGGTAAAGTGTCCCTGGGCTTAAACCCTACTGCCCCCCCCCCAAAAAATGAAATAAAATGGCATATCTACCAAAGGTATTTTTGATTTGAATACTGATAATTTTTTAAGAGTTTTAATTTTTTAGAAAAAGGCAAAGGCAATGAAGATTTCATTGGATTTGCTGGGTCTTTACCATTAGAGGAAAGAAGAAAGAGAGGCAGTGAACCTAAATTTCACAAGGAAGACCCCAAGACTCTGAAGAAAAGTTGACAGAACAATTTTGATGACATCAAACCTTACTTCCAATAAGAACAAAAGAGGAACACCCTGAACACATTGGAATTTAAAAGTGCAGTTACTTTTCACAGAGCAGAATTTAGTATGGGTGGTCTTTGTTGGTTCTCAATCAAGTCAGAGTGATTGAATTGCCATAGTCACCAAAGACTCCCATTTAAAGATTATTTCTCCATAAGACACAACATGACCTCTAAAAAGAATATTCTAGGAAGGTTTGGGTAAGTTCAATAACAAGTGCCCAGTGAATCACAGAAGCTATTTGTAAAGTATTTAGAATACTGCAGCTCTAATATTGGGAGAGATTAGACACTTTTTATCTGACACTGACAACTGAACCATCTAATCAGCAACTAGTGAGTCACAGTAAGTTTTACAATTGTTACATTAAAGGTTAAACATAATTGGTTATAGTCTAACCTTAGTATCCACTATAGTAGCTTCATTATAACTTTAGCTATAACAGAGTCTTTTGAGTTCATGATCTCAGCTCTTATTTAGTGTTTCAATGGGTATTTTCAACTTGTTATGAATAAAAATGTTAATGTGTCTATAAAATTTTCTTGAAGAAAAAATATTACCTGAGAGGGTCACAGTACAATTAACTAAATATGCATAGTCAGTATATAGTTAACTTTAGTTGCTTTATTTATGAAGAATCTTTTAGGAACACCAAGGTTTTTTTTGGAGGCTGAATCCTGCCTTGTGTTTCTCCTTATCCTTGGGGTTATGGTTTGGACCAGATAAACCCCATGTATAGAATAGACTACTGGGATTTGTCATTTGTTGTTCTTGCATTTGCATGTGAAAGTAGACTTTTTTTTTTTTTTTTTTTTTGTATTAGGGATTGAACAAAGGAGCGCTTAACCACCACATGCCCAGCCCTTTTTATTTAGAGACAGGATCCTGCTAAGTTGCTCAGGGCCTCCCTAAGTTACTCAGGCAGGCCTCAAACTTGCCATCCTTCTGTTTCAGCCTCCTGAGTTGCTGGGATCACTGGCATGTGTCTCTGTGCCTGGCTTAATGTAGACTTGTGATCAAAAGAAGCTACTGGATTGTTGTCTTTATCAGCTGAGGTAGCTCCTGTTGCACTTCAGTGCTAAAAATTATTGTTTTTATCTCTGTAGTACATTGTAGAGACTCCTTAATTATCATCATTTATGAAATATTTGATCTTGATTATCTTATAATTTAATTTAGGCATATAAATTCAGAGACATACTCTCACTTGTGTGCCTTCATAAGTTTTTATTTCAGAACTGTGTGACTTGAGCCACTCTGGAGAATGATGTAGTACAATACAAATATAGTCATCTACTACCGACTGTTCAGTAGAATTTGTGGGATGGGGAAGAGGAAATTCCAGAAAAGGACACTATAGATAAGGGAGGTCTGCCATATAAAGTAGACATGCTTTTTGTCCTATGAATATGTTTCAACTTCACCCATAAGAAGTAAAACACAAATTTAAATTACAAGAGATCTTTTATACCTTACCAACTTGGCATAAACAAAATGATATGATTTGTGCCAGTAAGGGTTTATGCGTAGGCACATAAGAGTCATAAGTTTTGGTAAGTTGTGATGGTATTAATTTAAAATATTAGAGAAATATGTTTCTTGAATTATTCTCAGAAAACATATTTTTTCTATTCTTGTTTCTTTGTTTATTTAACAGATATAATGAATAGTTTTACTTATCTATTACCTTTTCTTCTAATGAAGGCAAATTAGTTAAAGTAGGACGGATATTATCCCAACTATGTAGTTGTAGTAAATATTAAAGATTCTATCACATCCTTATTATATCATCATTGATATCTTTGCAAAGTTTTCAATAGAAATGAGCCTTTAACTATCACTAATAGGATGAGGATTGATGTGGTCAATTTGCACTGACCATCATTAAACTGATGAATGTCAAAAATCTTATTCTGTTCACTAGTTAGCAAGGAACCTTTCTATAAGAAATCTTCTAAATGCTGTAAGCAAATAGTTTCTGAAAAGCATTTGGCTGTATTCCTATTCATTGAAGCATTGAACTCATAATACCATGAAACAATTAGTCAGACTACAAATTAACTAAGAAGCTTTACTCCCACATTACTGTATAATTCCTAAAAGCAGCTTGAAAAGAGTAAGAGACCCATTATCCTGAACCTCAGAATAAATGGGCCTTGGACTTTTATTTTTCCTTTCATAGGACTTCTAAAATTTAAGCAGTACTCTCAGTTCACATTAATACTCTTATGGATTATTTTTGTTTTAAGAAGAAAATCATCATTTGAATGAAGGGTAAACCATCACTTGGAAAGCATATCATAGATAAATAAATATATTAACCTATAATTATGATCTAGTTACGGGAAATTTTGAAATACCAGGGATATTTCCAGGTAATTTTTTGGCTCATAGTATTTATATTTTGACATTTCTATGTAAATATAAAATATTTCTTTTTGATGAACCTATTTCTAGAATGGGAAGGTAATATGAGCATGTACTTCTTCGCAAATATTAGAAATAAAGAACTACTTTGTTATATTGCATCTTTTTAAATTTTTTTTCAATTTTCTGTCACAATTATTGTATATATAAACTTACATTAACTTTTCAAATATTTATGTGCCCCAACCAATGAAATGAAAAGAGAAATATGTCAGAACCATTCCATGTGGCAAAAAAATAATATAGGATTTTTCAATGGAATTTTCAGAGTATTTTAGCTGAGTTAATTACTTGTCCTTCACCAGTAATTTTTTCACCACATGCAATTCATATTATAAGATCAAAACTGTATATTACTTTCTTTCTCATTTAAATATAGTAGATAAATGGATTTTTCAAATGAGTGGTAATGTATTCATGTACTTGCCCTAGGTATATTCTTGGGTCATAGAAATGCCCAGCAGTATAACTCAGTTATTGAAGAACTATCTTTTACAGTTTTATCCTTTATGGAAATGGAACAAGGAGAAATGCCTAGCAGTTGCCCTCAGGGTGAAGAGACTTGCTCAGAGGGACTGGATTCTAGCAAAAACCTATTATGAGGTAGACTTGTTTGTGGCTACATGCAAAGCATTGCTTTACAGTAATTTACCAAAAGGGAATTAAATTTCCCTGTCTCTGTTTTCCTACTTGATTATCTCAGGTGGAAACACTTTTGGTTTCTTTTGCTGACCACCACAGTTCAAATGTCATCAATTGTTTTTTGTTCCTTATTTTAAAAGAGGAGTTGTGCCTTCACCAGTCCTAGAATCTAGATAAAATCTCAGGCTCTCTCCTCTGAAATATTGATCTACAATCACCTTCTCTCTAGTATGTATTCAGTCTTTCTATTAGCTCTTCCCTCTCTCAGCATATTTGGCAGATACTATTGTTTGCCTACCAATAACCTTCATTTCCTTCTGTTTTTGCTAATGTTACTATTTTTCCATGATAAAGATTCAAAATGCCCAGATACCCTGTTTCCAGCCCCTCCTGGAGTAGTGGAAAGGGCTGAAGAAAAGATACAGTGTCTTTTGCAGAAGAGTCCTCACTGACAAGAGAGGCACTTGAGCAATATTTTTTTCTTCCTTTTCTTCCACTCTGCTTTTAATATTGACTTATGAGGACAGGAGGCTTGGAACCTTCTTGCAGCTATAATGGAAAAAACATAGAGTATGTATTGAGAAATGTATCTGGGAACAATGGAAGTCCCTGGTGTTAGATAGCAGGTAGACATGAGTGGTGGGAACATGGAGTTTAAAGGGTTAATTCTATAGACTGTTCAGTGCTAACTCTCAGCTACTTTAAAGTAGCTCATCCAAGGTCATTCTGACTCAACTGTGGTTTAGAAAGATGAGAGTATGTTACCATCCTTGATTAAACAAGCTTATTATTTCCAGATTGTTCTTTCCTCAAGGTTGAGGATGCTTGTCCAAAAACTCATCCACCAATTTGAAAACAAGAAACAAAACCACAAGTTACCCTGAACTGGACTGGACTCAGATGAAATAGGGCCTTTGTGACCATTACACAAACCAAAATGACTTAGAGTTGCCTTTCAGTAGAAACATACATGGTAGGGACTTAAAAACCTGATAAATTCTACTGTCAGTCAGCGGTAGTGCTTGGGTGGGATTTTCTAGAAACCTTCCCTCCCACCCCAATTAAACTGAGCTCACAAAGAAGTGAGTTGTCACTCTTTTCTCTGAGAAGACCCACTCTCTCTCTTGGGGGTGCTTCTCCCCTTCTTTTTTTTTTCTTCTAATAAACTTTACCATATTTTTACTAAAGCTTGAAATTCTCTCATGTGAATACACAAGAGCCTAGAATACAATTTGACCTTTGATCTTCAGGAAGATCTTATCTCAGGCATGATCTCATCTATGCTATCATTGGAACCTTGATGATGTCATTGAGCTATTGAATAAACTGTGCATTTAACTATCTCTGGTCTTCTTCCTATGTAAGAAATACATACCTATTGTCTAAGCAAATTTTGGTCAAATATTCTATTCCATGGGCTATACTTTGTATCATACAAATACAGCAAATAAGCAGATGCTGATCCAGAGTAGGGCGAGGGGATAGGGAAGAATGAAGGAACTTTGATTTGTGTAGAGGGTAGTGAGGAGAGGGGTGGGGCTGTGGGAATGGGAAGGTTGGTAGAATGAGATAGACATTATTATCCTATGTACATGTATGATTACACTAGTAGAGTGACTGCACCATGAACAGCCAGAGGAATGAGAAGTTGTGCTCCATTTGTGAACAATGTGTCAAAATGCATTTTCTACTGTAAAATGAACAAATAAATAGATTATAAAAAAAGAAATACAACAAATATATTTTCAGTAAATTATCCATTTTTTACCTTTATGTCTTCCAGGGTTTGTGCCTTAATTAGAAAGACTTCCCTCATACGAAGATCTAAAAATCATTTATACTTGTACATCCTCAGCCTCTATTTTTAAATTTATTTTTAAACAATATATAAAAACATAAAAATTGTAACTATTAATGAGTAGCCATGTAATGTTTGATGTATGTATACATTGTATACTATTAAAATGATTTTAAACCTTTATTTCCCCACAAATTTATCACTTGTTTATGGTGAAAACTTTTTTATTTTTTGATGGATCTAAAATTTATTTTGAAGGTCTACATGAAGGATACAGTAATTTTTTCTCAAAAGAGTAGTTAGTTGTTTCAATATAATGTATTGTGATATCAGTCCTTTCTGCACAAACTGAGCTGCCATTTTCTCATACTTCAAATTTCATGTGTTTTTCTAGACTGTAGCATAGCACCTGGTATGAAGTAAATATTCAATATATATTTGTTGAATAAATAAAGGAAATGTGTAAAACATCCCCACACATCCCATTATTATTTTAATTAGGATTGCATTGTATTTATGAATTACATTTAATATTGTATAGAATTTCCTAATTTAAAATTATGGTATGTACTTCCAGTTTGTATTTTTATGCTATACAGTTTTGAAAGTTTAATTCTGCTTTATTTTCAGAGCCTTTCTACTTTTTAAAAGTTTATTTCTCCAATTTTTTCCCTTTCTGTCTTGTTATGTTCCTCAGTATATTTATACTCTTTGCAGTCTTCCCTATCCTACATCCCATGCATCCTAAATATTCTCTGATCCATAAGGCTCTTGCTATATAATACATCTATGGGGATTATCTCAGCTTGGGAGGCCTGCATTGTCTTATAGTACTGGTTGTATAACTAAAGTAATAAGTAGACTCATCCTCTGTCAAATCTAACTTAACTTTATGAAGGATTTTCAAACTAAACATGAAATTCTTTGAAAAGTTTGGATCCATGGGGTCTAATTTAAATCTTCAAAAAAGTCTCGTATCCACATAAGAGATTGATTGGTAGATACCCAATTTAAAAAAAAAATTACTGTTCTTGACACTGGGTTTAGGAGAGCTGGAGAAATATAACAGAGTTATATGAAACAGTTTCTCTCTTCAAACATATCATGGTCTTATTTTGGAGAATAGATAGAGGTGACAATACAAGTAGAAATAATATTAGACATAATTAACTGAAGTATCAAGATGTGTGCAGCAACCCAAATATTTACAGAACAGAAAAATTTAACTAGTTTTTGGACGGCAGATTCCTTTGTGATGATAGCTACAGACACTTTCCCTAGAAAAGAACAAAAGTAATATGGACCAAAGCATTCAAGGTGGTTTTAGAGAATAATTTGGGATTTCTAGTAGTTCTACCAGAAGGAAAGAATCTGAATAAATTATTTTAAGTAAATATTAAATTTAATAATATGTTTCACACAGGGTTTCCACAAGAAACATGCTTTACTTCAGAGAAGTAAAAAGAATACTTTAATAGAGGGGTGACTTAGTGAAGAATGAGCAGATGTGGGGACAAAATGAATAGGAGATATTGAGGCATCTGAAGAGTAGCACCAGTGGGAAGTTGTATCCAATTTTAGGCCTCCTTAAAGAACAAAGAGAGGCCTCTCAACATGAGAATCATGAAGGTCATGTGGCACAAGAGCTGCTATTGCTGCCAGAGATCAGAAATGAGGTGGATGGAATAAAGAAGAAATGCCTAGAATTTTCTTACTTGTACACTTCCAAACTCCTGTCAATAGGAAGCTAGCCAGCAAAGGGGCCCAATGGTGTAGTCCATGGGAATTAGCCTCCTTGGGAAAGAATAAGAAAGGAAGGGTGAAGAAGGTACCTGTATTAGAAATAAGGTGAAGGCAACAGAAATGAACCAGCAGAATGTTCTTCAGGATGCTACTTTCTTTTATACTAAGTTCATATTGTGTAAAGTGACTGTGAACTAAATAAATACTGTATTGAAATAATAAATGTTGCATTAGTACTGAATTGCTCTTATTGACAATAGATTTATCTGTTTATTGGTCTGCAAGTGAATTGATGATGACAGGAGGACTCATCCTACAAAACACATAAGATGGAGAGGAAAGAAGGAAAAAGAAGAGTTGCTTTTTAAACAATTAATCTTTGTTCCTCATTTGAGGTATAAAATAAGATTTAAATCCAAGGTTGTAAGCTTTTGTAATTTTTATTCCTATTTTTTTCTACCAAGAATGATGCTTTAGGCAGGATGTGCTCCATGGGCATTCGATCTGTACAGCTGTGTAGGGCCCTGTGCTCAGGGTCCCACAATTGCTTAATGCACCACTATTGCCCTCTTCAAATTCTTAAAACTTTTTGAAAGAGGTCCCACATCTTTATTTTCCACTGGCCCCTGCAAATTATACAGTTGGACCTCCCTCCATGTATGGCAATGTCTCCTCACTCTCTAGAGGAGGTCTTTATACATTGTTAATGCAAATAATAAGCATAAGAACCTAATATATCACATTCTACTAATAAATTTAGAATACTGAAGATGTTACAGCTTTCTATTTTCCACCACATTTGTGATTAAATAAAGAGATATGGATATATGCAAATCAACATAAGGAAATCATAAAAATATAACTCATGTGCCCAAGATATAGTATAATTTAAACCTGGAGCCAAGTTTGAACCAAGATATTTGGAATCACTAATCCCTAACGTGCCTGGATGCTGTGGATTATAGGGCATGATCAACCTATGGCAGTAACACTGAAGACTTGTTTTGAATCTTTTCCCAGCTAAAATATACCCTGAGACTTGTCAATAGGGAATGGGGAGCAAACTAAGACCATGGCATCAAGAGGTGAAGAAAATCATTTTGGGGAAACCGTAATCTTTGGAGTGGCAAGAGTATTAGAAGAGGACCTAGATAAGCACCAAGAATTCAGTTCTAATGTAGTTCATTTCTGTGACTTAGGTCTAATATGGCTCAGTAATAGGGTGATTTTATCAGGTACTTCTCAATGCCAATGTCAAGTGATTAGCTTTAGTATTTCATCTTTTATGGACTGAAATAATGATTTTTAAAAGAAAACAATCTATCATAAAACACATTATTTGGCTCTACATGTCTGTGGGTACTGGGACCACCAGAAACAGTGCTTTTATAATTTTCTGTTTTCTAACATCTCTAGCATGTTGAAAAAAATTTTCAGTTGGCTTGGCAACCAGTGACCTGAATGTTTTTCCTTCCAGTATTTAAATTTTGTCAATGAGGTTTCTACTAATAACCTATTAATAAAAAATGTTTTCACTTAAATTTATTTTATAAAGATTAAGAGAAAAAGAAATGCAGAAATATTTATTGACTAAGAGAATATATGTTCAGATTTATCTGCATTTTACATTTAATATTTTTCTATGAAAATATTGGCCTGATTCACATTTTAAAAAATAGCTACCATGCTAAACATCTGAGTCAGTAAGATGTGAAATTAAAGGAAAAATTAATTCCAGAGAGAAAAGTCCAAGAATGTATTTGTTGTCATGTTTTAAGGTTTTGCATTATATTGTTTTGATTTGTATCAGCAGACACTTCTAGAAATAACTCTTTGAAAATCCAGATGGATAGATTTAAGCTGTAGCATTCTAAAGATAGGACTATTTCTGCTAAATCAAATTGTTTTATGCCAAAATTACTGATTAAATCAATAACTTATTAAAATACTTAGGAATAGTTACTAATAAAATATTCCTATCAATAGGTAATAATTTAAATTCTTGAAATTTGTTTATATTTGTGATTATTGGTCATATTCTCTGGATTTTGAATTTCCTCTGTATCTTTAACATTTGTCCTTTTCTGGTCATAGGTTGAGCTAGTGATTAAAGAAAAAAAATCTATTTCCTCAGTCTGACTTTGACCCTGTTAGGTTGTCATTCTCTCTGACAGGGCAAAGAATGCTCAGCTGCCAGTTTTTATGACAAGAACAGTATTCTCTCATATGTATTCTAGTATCCTACTTCAAAGCAAACTTTCATTTCAACAGTCTCAGTAGAATAACACATTTGTCTTTTATTTGTCTCAATACTGAGTCAAGGAAGCTTTCTATACCAGCAGTTTTCCCAAAGAAGGGGAAAAAATTCAACATTAAAAACAACCACCTACACAGCCCTCTAAACACGGCTTTCTGAGTTAAAGTATAAAAGATTTGCAATGAGAGAAAATCACATAGAATGTCTATTTCGGTGTGGAGACAAGGAACTAAAGAGGAAACCCAAAATAGGAGGGATGGAAGAGGCACTGCCAGTGACTCAGTAGGGGACCTTTAGTAAATCACTTAACCTCATCTCATTGCCTTTCAAACAAATCCAGACCTGCCCTCACCTTCCAACCCTTTAATCCCTTCCTCCCATTTATATTGCTTCCCTTGCTTCCTCCAGGCCTCTGCTACTCCCCTCCCTCCTTTAGCTATGACTAAACATATTTCTTTTCTTAATCTCTTTCCTGGGCAATTTTTTTTTCCTTCCCTCCTCATCATGCTCTATATGCCTGGAATGATTCTAGTGAGTCAGAGGTATCCTTTTAGAATCACAGTTTCCATAAAGCCTTGCAAGGAGCTTTAGGTTGCTGCTTAGTCTTTTTATTTTGGTAATTATTAAAGTGAATAAAAACTTTCATTTAAAAAGTTTTGCATCATTGTTTACCAAAACCTATCAAACTTGCTAATAAACTATGTTGATAAGATTTTGCTCATCAAGAGACATGATATTTCTTCAAAGCAATTACATCTTACAACCTCTGTTCCCCTCTTCCTTTTTTCTAACCTGGGTCTTGCCCACAGAAATACATTTCAGGAAATGACATATTTGCCCTAGACCTAGATGGAAGAGTAGTTCAGGTCTTGGATGAAGAGGATGAAAATAATTAAAGACTAGAGCTTACCCTGATGAGATTAAACATGCTTCTTTAACCCTGTATTTTATGTACTTTTTTCTCTGTTGGTACTATTGGATTTATTAAAAGTTTGGAATGTGATTTAACTACATCTACCTTTTTTTTTTTTTTTTTTTGCAATGCTAGAGATTGAACCCAGGGCCTCATGTAAGCTAGCCAAATACCGTACCACTGATCTACATCCTCAGCCCAAGAGCCACAAATTCTGATGTGAGAAACCAATTTCCTCTGCAACTGACATGATCTGAAAATTGATACAGAAGTATGGAAACAAGAACAATCTTGATGTCAATTAGGTTTCATTGTATTTCATGGTATATATTTTTTCAATAGTAATCACCAAGGAGAAAGGTGGGGAAAGCAATTTACAGTTTTTTCTCCAGCTATTTAGCATCATTATGTATTCCTATTTTACTGACAAAAAATGTAAGAATAGCTACTGATATTACTGCTGCTGTCTTGGCCCTAAATCGAATAAAGGGAATTTTGGTAGGCAGAAAATCCAATGAAAATAATTTATAAGATGTTTCCATTTACCTGTGAGAAAGGTTTTGAAACTTTCATCTATAATGTGTAGGGATTTTTCTTTTTTTAATTTAACTGTATTTTAAAATCTTTTTAATTTGCAAATATTTATATTTTTGTAATATAGATTTTTATTCACATTACTTTTAAAAAATATTTATTTTTTAGTTATAGGTGGACACGATATCTCTATTTTATTTTTATGTGGTGTTGAGGATGGAACCCAGTGCCTCATGCATGCTAGGCAAATGCTCTACCTCTGAGCCACAACCCCAGCCCACATATTACTTTGAAATCAGCTGCATGATGCCACTTTCCACTTTTTAGCAAAGTTTACCCATTTAACTATGTGACTGGTTCTCATATTTTCTCTTTTATAGGTCATGGACTCAGAACATTTTTAGATGATTATTATATATAAAAACATGTCCTATGTATCCATCTTTTTTGGGGGGAGGTACCAGGGATTGAACTCAGGGGCTCTCGACCACTGAGCCACATCCCCAGCCCTATTTTGTATTTTATTTAGAGACAGGGTCTCACTGAGTTGCTTAGCGCCTTGCTGTTGCTGAGGCTGGCTTTGAACTCTCCATTCTCTTGTCTCAGCCTCCCCAGCTGCTGGGATTACAGGTGTGTGCCACTGCACCTGGCTCTACATATCCATTCTTGTAAGCATTAAAATATTGAGGAGGTAAGGGGGAAAAAGAAAAACAATTGATATTCCAAGGAAAATGTTAACAATACTGAACTTTCATATTAAGTTTTACAACACAAATGGGCATTTTGCTGTCAACTTGATTTTAAAGAAGACTTAAAAATGTTATCTAGAATAAAAACTAATCTAAATGATGAAAGTTGACATATTGCTTGCATTTCATAGCATATAATTTTCCCAAATTCTTGAATACAACACAATCAACAAGCTTAGGAAGACTCTGAAAAGTGGAAAAAGAAGTTGGGCTGCCTAGGGAACTTGGGACTTGAGAAATAGCATGATGGTGAGCTTACTCTCAGGGTTTTCTTATTACCTCCCTCATATTCTGTGACCTTCTCCAGAAGCCACTAACCCAGAACTGCCAATAGACAAACAAAGAATCTTTCCTCAGCCAAACAACAAAAAAAGGGTAGTCTAAATTTTTTTTAAAAAGTATTTTGGCAATATTTACCATACTCTAGTCAAATATGAATGGGAAAAATATCCCTTACCCCTAGGATTTCAGTGTTGCTTAGTGGGAAATTGATCTTCATGCTTCTACCCTGGCCCATGGAATAGAAAGTAGCACTCTATTTTCTTTCCTCCAGGGACAGGACTGAGCAGGTCTTAATCTTCTGAATTGGGAGTTAATCCTCTATCTGCTGCCTGACAGAGGAAGATAGTACTTGAATTTCCGTACTGTGGATGTCAATGGGATGATGGAAACATTTGATCTTCCATTCTACACCCACTAGAAACAGAGGGTATTCCAATCTCCTTGTCAATACAGTGTTAATGGGGCTGAAGAGGGTCTTGGTTTTCCATCCCACATCTGGCAGTTGTAGGTAGGTGGTGTTCTGATCTCCAAACCAGGGTAGTGTCAGTGGGTTCTAGTAGAGAGCTGAGCCAACTCTGTACCCAGGATCAATGAGACTGAACAAGGCAGTGCAAATGGGAACCAGTATGCACTTCATTTTATCCCCATTCTTGACATCAGCTGGGCCAGTAGAGAGCTGAGCATCTGCACTCACCTGGCATCAATGAAGCTGAATGTGATGGTAGGATGTGGGGCTCATTGGCACTGTTTCCTCCCTTCTGATTCTCTTATATCAGTGGAGTGTGATGGAGAGTGAATATTTGCTCCCATCCTGTACCAACAGACTGGTGTAAGTCAATCCTTTACTTACCTCTTTGCTAGTTCAAATAGGAAACTGAGCCTACCCCACACAGAGGCAATAAGTTGGTGAGTCAGTGCCCTACTTTCACCAAGATGGTGTTAACAGGGTCCTACTTATGTGCAATGAGGCAGTGCAAGTCGCTATACTAGTTATGCCATGATAATCTTGGTGGGGTGCTGTGGGAAACACAGAACACACAGCAAACTATCCTCATGCTACACTTGAAAAGTTGATTATTTGCTAGAAAAAAGGCAATTAAATAGAATCCAGAGTTGCACAATATGTAAAATGTCTAGCATAAAATAGAAAATCACTTGTCATACTAACAACCAGGAAAATCACAGCATGAATTAAAAAAAGACAGTCATCTGATAACAACACCAAGATGAATCAGATCTTGGCATTACCTGACAAGGTTTTAAAGCACCCATCATAAAAATAGAAATTATAAAAAGGAATCGAATTGAAATACAGCACTGAAATAAGTAAAATAAAAGCTCAATAGGTACATTCAGTGTAGAGTGGAGATGACAGAGGTTAGAGGCAGGAAATTTAAGGAAAGATTATTAGAATTTACTCAATCAGTAATTGATCTTAACTCTGAAAAGAGACTGGGCAGGAAATGAACAAAATACCAGAAAACTCTGGGACAATAATAACGATCTATGTTTTTATATCATTAGAGGCTAGGAGAGGAAAAATAAACACTTGAAGAAATAGTGGTTGAAAACTCAAATTTAGTGAAAGATATAATAATACAGACTAAAGAATTTGCATGAAGCCCTAGTAGGATAAATCTAAATAAATTCATGCAAAGACATAACAAAATTAAACTTCTAAAAACTAAATGAAAAGGAAAAACTTGAAAGCAGACAGAAACAATATATTACTTATAGGTGAATGCCACTGAATTACAATGGATTTCTCACCTAAAACCATGAAATCCAGAAAACCTGGTGTAACCTTTTTCAAGTACTGAAAAGAAATACCTTGTCAGTCCCAATTTTTTTAATCTAGAAAAATATTTTTCAGGAAAATAGAAAGAATAAAGACACTTTCAGATGAAGAAAAATTATGAGAGTTTGTTGCTATCAAATATACTCAAGATGAAATGAAGTTCTCTAAATAGAAGAGAAATTATAATAAATGAAGACTTGGGA
The DNA here is from genome assembly GCF_001458135.2 of Marmota marmota marmota. Classification (NCBI taxonomy): domain Eukaryota; kingdom Metazoa; phylum Chordata; class Mammalia; order Rodentia; family Sciuridae; genus Marmota; species Marmota marmota. The sequence goes on along the minus strand of NW_026000249.1, from coordinate 17,159,924 downwards.
CTCCAGAAATGAGAGGTAAATATCAGAGTGGGTAAAAATGCGGTAATATATGATAGACTAGTCTTCACATGAGTTTTATACATTATATTTGACATTTGAAGCAAAAATTACATCATCATCTGATATGGTTCTTAGTGTCATGAGCTGTCCATGGGCTGTGTGTGTGGACTATGTTGCACATAGTGGCCTAATGAGGGGATAGGTCTGGCATTGCAAACTCCCTGTAGCACCCCCCTCAGGGATTGATCACCAGTTGCAGGTGAATTTTCCCCTCAAGTTCTGCCTAAGATCCCACACAGCACCTGAGATGGGTGTGACCTGCCAAGTTGTCAATCAATCTGATGATCATAAGACATAACAAAGCAAGACTCCACCCTTGAAACTTTACCCCTGCCTTTGATGTACCCCTTTAAATAAACCACCAGAGACACTTTATCTTTCTCTAATTCAAGAACCCATGTGGATTAGATCTATCAGGGTCTTCACTTTTGTAAATATATTTCTGAGTGTTTGTGTTTTATTATTTGTTAATTATTTGAGATATTAAGATTTAGGGTGGACATTTAGGGTGGATTGGATTCCTTTGGGCAGAAGAATTCCCCAATGAGATGCTGGATGTTTTCTCCTGAAATCTTAATGTAGGTAGAAGAGATATAAGAGTGATCTGGCTGCAACATTTGTTACCCCATTGATCACCATGGTTGACGTGGTTGATCTGGCTGGCTAGATGGGTACCCACTTTCTCCCTCACTGCTCTATATGTGGCCCAATAGAAGAAGACTCTTCCTCTGTCAGTAGTATATGAGAAACTGCACTCTCCAGCTACAACCTCCAAATGGCCTCCAATGTATGCAAACAAGATAATTAAGACAATTATATTGGGCTCTGGGTATAGCTCAGCCATAAAAGTGCTTGCCTAGCATGCTGAAGGCCCTGATTTCAATCTCCAGCACTACAACAAAAGTCTCCTTCAAGATAATTATATTAAAATGTAGGAAAGGTAAAAGGACCTACATGAGTGTATAGTTTCTACATACTCCACCCAAAGGTGTAAAACCTCAATACAAATAGGCTGTGATTTACTTTCATATATTGGAATACTTAAAGCAACCACAAGGAAAAATGCATAAAATGATATACTCAAAAACATAAATCAAAATGAAATCCTAACAAATGTTCAAGTAACCCATGTGAAGTTCAGAAAAAGAGAAATCAGAAAGCAAATAAAATTGCAGACTTAAAACCAACACTTTGCTTTAAAAGTAAATAGCCTAATTACAATTAAGAGAGAGACTGGTAAGAGCAGTGAAAACAAATCATGATCCAACAATGTTTTCTATAGGAAGCCTTGAATACAATGATATTGGTAGATTGAAAATAAATGGATGGAAAAGATATATTATACATATAATGCACCGTGATAAAGTGGGGTTCATTTCAGGGTTGCAAGGTTGGTTCAACACAATGAAATCAATAAATATAATTCATCACATCAATAGACTTAAAGATAAGAACCATATGATCATCTCAATAGATGCAGAGAAAGCATTTGACAAAATACATCACCCTTTCTTGTTCAAAACACTAGAAAAACTAGGGATAGTAGAATATACCTCAACATTTAAAAAGCTATTCATGCTAAACCCAAGGCCAACATCATTCTAAATGGAGAAAAATTGGAAGCATTCCCTCTAAAAACTAGAACAAGACAGGGATGCCCTCTTTCACCACTTCTATTTATCATAGTTCTTGAAACTCTAGCCAGAGCAATTAGACAGATAAAAGAAATTAAAGGAGTACAAAAAAGAAAAGAAGAACTCAAACAATCATTATTTGCTGATGACATGAATCTATACTTAGAGGATCCAAAAAACTCCACCAGAAAATGTCTAGAATTAATTAATGAATTCAGCAAAGTAGCATGTTATAAAATCAATACCCATAAATCAAATGCATTTCTATACATCAGTGATGAATCCTCTGAAAAACAAATTAGGAAAACTACCCCATTCACAATAGCCTCAAAAAAATGCTTGGGAATCAACTTAACAAATGAGGCAAAAGACCTCTACAATGAAAACTATAGAACACTAAAGAAAGAAATTGAAGAAGATCTTAGAAAATGGATAGATCTCCCATGCTCTTGGATAGGTAAAATTTAAATTGTCAAAATGGCCATACTACCCAGAGCACTATACAGATTCAATATGATTTCAATTAAAATCCCACAGTCATTCCTTATACAAACAGAAAAAGCAATTATGAAATTCATTTGGAAAAATAAGAGACCCAGAATAGACAAAGCTATCTTTAGCAAGAAAAGTGAAGCAGGAGGCATCACAGTACCAGACCTTAAACTATACTACAAAGCTATAGTAATAAAAATGGCATGGTTATTGGCACCAAAATAGACATGTAGACTAATGGTATAGAATTGAAGACACAGAGATAAACCCATATAAATACAGTTATCTCATACTAGATAAAGGCACCAAAAGCAAACATTGGAGAAAATATGGCCTCTTCAACTAAACGTTCTGGGAAAACTGGAAATCCATATGCAGAAAAAAGGAAAATAAAACCCTATCTCTCACCAATCACAAAATTTAATTCAGAGTGGATCAAGGACCTAGGAATTAGTCCAGAGACCCAGCACCTAATAGAGGAAAAAGTAGGCCCAAATCTTCATCACATCAGATTAGGCCCAACTTCCTTAATAAGACTCGTAAAGGGCAAGAAATAAAATCAAGAATTAATAAATTGGGTGGACTCAAAATAAAAAGCTTCTTCTCAGCAAAAGAAACAATCAATGAGGTGAACAGAGAGCCCACATTTTGGGAGCAAATTTTTGCCACATGCACATCAGATACAGCACTAATCTCCAGGATATATAAAGAACTCAAACAACTTAATACCAAAAAAACAAAAACAAAAACAATGCAATCAATAAATGGGCTAAGGAGCTAAGCAGACACTTCTCAGAAGAAGATATACATTCGATCAACAAATATATGAAAAAATGTTCAACATCTCTAGTAAATGCAAATCAAAACTACTCTAGAGAAATGCAAATCAAAACTATTCTAAGATTTCATCTCACACCAGTCAGAATGGCAGTTATCAAGAATACAGACAATAAATGATGGCAAGGGTGTTGGGGAAAAGGAACACTTATACATTGCTGGTGGGACTGCAAAGTGATGCAACCAATCTGGAAAGCAATATGGAGATTCCTTAGAAAACTTGGAATGGAACAACCATTTGACTCAGCAATCCCAGTCTTTGGTCTATCCCAAAGGATTTAAAATCAGCAAACTATAGAAACGTAGCCACATCAATTTTTATAGAAGCTCAATTCACAATAGCTAAACTGCGGAAGCAACCTGGATGCTATTCAATGGATGAATAAGGAAACCGTGGTATATATACACAATGGAATATTACTCAGCATTAAAAGATAATAAAATAATGGCATTTGCAGGTAAATGAATGGAGTTGGACAATATCATGTTAGCATGTTAGCAAAGTAAGCCAATTCCCTCAATCCAAAGGCTGAATGTTCTTTCTGGTAAGTGGATGCTGATCCATAATAGGGGGGCATGGGAAAAATGGAGGAACTTTGATTGGGCAAAGGGGAGGGAGGCAAAGGGAGGGGCATAGGAGTAGGAAAGATGGTGGAATGAGATGGACATCATCACACTAGATACATGGATGAAGAAATGAATGGTGTGACTCTACTTTGTGTATAACCAGAGAAATGAAAAATTGTGCTCCATTTGTATACTATAAATTGAAATGCATTCTGCTGTCATGTATAACAAATTAGATAAAATTAATTAATTTAAAAAGATATACTTTACAAACAGCAGTTTTAAAATAGAAAGAGTGGCTATATGAACATAACAAAGTAGACTTCACAGAAAGGAAAATTAGTAAGAAAAAAAGGGACATTCCATAATAATAAAAAGTGAAACTGAGAATGTAACTCCGTGGTAGAGCATTTGTCAAGCATGTGCAAATCTCTAGGTTCATTCTGAACACTGACCACAAAACAAAACTCACCAAAAATGTATTATATTATTAAACATGTATTTATCATACAACCAAGCATTAAAATGCATGATATTAAAACTAACAGAGTTGAAAAAAGAAATGGACAAATCCACAAACATAGTCGGTGAACTCAACACTCCACTCTCAGCAAATGATATAACTACTGAACAGAACATCAGCAAGGTTATCTAAGAATTGAAAAATATGACCAACTAAAAAGTTCTAATTAATATACTTGAAACAATTCACCCCCAAATAATAAAACACATTTTTTAAGAACCCATGGAACAATCAACAAGATAGAACATATCCTGGATCATAAACAAATCTTAACAAATTTGAAAGAATGGAAATTGCATGCAGTATGTTCTCTGATCATAATAGAATCTAACTTGGAATAAATAACAAAAAGAAAACAGGAAAATACCTAGCACTTGTGAATTAAACAACACACTTTTATATAATACATAAGTCAAAGAAGAATTCTCAAAGGGAAATAAAAATAAAGTAAAACTCAATGAAAATGAAAATATAACATAACAAAATGTGGAACACAGCTAAACCTTGCTGAGAGAAAGGTATAAAAATACAGAGGAAATTTATAACAAAGTTACAGTAATCAAATTAGTATGGTACTGGCATCAGAATACACTTCAAATTAGATAATAGATTATTAGATACCAAATTATTTGATATAATAGCAAAGTCATAAGCAACAAAATAAAAAAAAATGATAAACTAGACTTCAAGCAAGTCCAATAAGCACATTTAGAAATTTCTCAAAATCACTAGTCATTAGTGAAATGCAAATCAAACTCACAGTAAGATCCTGCTTCATCCCCATTATGTTGGCCAAAAGTAGAGAGAAAAACAGACAATAATAAGTGTTGAAGAATTGGAAAATTTGGAACTCTCGTGCATCATTGGTGAGAATTAAAATAGTGTTTTCTATTTTGGGAAACAGTCTGTAAGTTGCTCAAAAAGATTAGCATGTAATCATCATATTGCCCAGGAATTCCTCTCCTGGGTATATGCTCAGGAGAAAGAAAATATATGTGCACACAAATCTTTGTAAATGAATATTCACAACAACATTACTCTTGGTGGTCAAAAAGTAGAAACAATATTGTGTCCATCAACAGATCAATATGTAATAGAATATTACTTAGTCATGAAAAAGGACTAAGTACTGATACATGCTACAGTGTGGATGAATTACAAAAACATATTGTAAGTTAAAGAAGCCAGACCCAAAACTCATATATTATATAATTTCATCTGTATGAAATGTTCAGAATAGGTAGATCTGTACAGACAGAAAATAGATTAGTGTTTTCCAGGAGTCAGAGGTGGGGAAAATGGGAGTGACTGCTAATGGGTATAAGGTTTCTTTCAAAGGTGGTAAGTATTTTCTGAAATCAATTGCAGTGATGGATGTACAATTTTGTAAATATATGAAAGCCATTGAAATGCACACTTTATGGGCTGGGGATGTAGCTCAGGGGCACAGAACTTGCCTAGCATCCATGAGGTCCTGGTCAATCACCAGCGCCAGGAAAAAGAAAAAGAAATGCAGACTTTAAATGGGTAAACAATATGGTATGTAAATTATGTCTCAATAAAGCTGCTAAAATAAAAGTAAATGTGATATTAATGTAATAGATAGTACAGACAATTTTAAATTAATTTGAATACCTGTATGCATTTTGTTCATACATAAATATGGTCATTTAAAATAAGAAGAAACATCCAAATTGGATTCCACTCAAGCCATATTCTTTTGAGAAAATGAACCAGGCACTGTTTTGTGTATACACAGCAGTCCACAGAAGTAAGAAACAAGGAATTGCAGAGAGCCTATATTCAGTAGAAGAAAAGTATAAATATTTGTAATCTGAGATAATATTTATCACATAATTTGTATCATTTATTCAGATATAACACTACTATATAAAATTCATAAAGTTGATGACAAAAGTGTCATTAGGAAACTTATAAACCATACTTTCTTCATATGGAGCCTCACCTAGCATTTATAAGAAATAGCAAAATTAAAGCTAATTCTAAGCTTTTTGAAACAGGTCTTGGTTCAAGTCAGCTATCACTCTTTTTGTTCCAGTTACATACTTATTACTTATACTTAAAGACCTTTCCTTTGGGCAATTGTTTGTGAACTTGACCTGCTTAGCTTTCCTATATTAACTTGGAACAATCATTATTTCTAACTATAATTCCTGACTAGCGTAATAATGTTTTGAATTAATTGACTAGCTTACGAATGTGGAAGGATCTACTTGATGAATCTGACTGGGCAATTTTCTGTGAGTTGTGCTGGCTCATTTAAAATTTTGTGAAGAATATAATGATTGACAGAAAATCTCCTCTAAAGCAGTATATATTTTGGAGATACATTACCTTTAACTGGTGAACTTGGCAGCTTGACCTAATGTAAACTGATTGAAATTAACAATCACATCAAAAGCCACTAATACCCATGCTGAGAGGTGGGTATTTGTGCAAATGCAGTTAATAATCTCTTGATAGATCAAATTTGGAAATAGATCAAATTTGGAAATAAATGTTACATAATGTTACATAATAAATGTTACATAAGAAAAAGAAATATAGTGCACATTTGTTTTAGTCATCTTTTTCACTGCTGTAACTAAAAGATCCAACCAGAATAACCATAGAGGAGGACAAGTTGATTTGGGGGCTCATAGTTTCAGAGGTTCAGTCCATAGATAGCAGGCTCCATTCCTCGGGACTCAAGATGAGACAGGATATCATGGTAGAAGAGTGTGACAGAGGGAATCAGCTCACATGATGATCCGGCAGCAGAGAGATCTCCATTTGCCAGATACAAATACATACCCCAAAACCACACCCCCAATTTCCATAATACATTTATTAATACTTTTCACTCTCAGTCTTTTCTACCCAGCATTGTGTGGACATGAACTAACAAATTTCATTTCATGCCAACCACAAAACTGATAAATGAATAGCACCTGTCTGAAGACATTCGGTAGCAGCTAGTGTATTCCCTCTTTCTAGAATCAGCCTGCCAGGGTTTAAATCCCTCTCCTACCAAGGCTCCCTATCTGACTCTTGGTTGCCTCATCTGTGTAGTAGGAATTGAAAATAGATTTTATCAAATGGGATATTTGGGAGTTTTGAATAATACAAATCACTTAGCATACTACCTTGCTCTTAGAAGCACTTTCTAAAGTGTATTATTATTATTAATAACCATTACTTCTCTCATATACTGTAATTTGGATAAATGACTTGGATATACCACCTCCTTAAGGATGACTGACCCACAGTTGCAATGTTGGAAACTTAGTTTCTAAAGGTGCCAGGGATCGAGAAAAATAGCAGATCACTCAAAGAATTACAGAGGACAGAAGGCTAATCCCATTCATTATACTCTAAATTTTTGATAGATAGTCTTACAGATGCTTTCAAAAGTATTTAAACTACCTAAAAGTGCTGTGCTGCCTCTTATAGTGGAAGTGATATCATTCCTTTGTTAAACTCCAATGAACTGTGCCCTACATTATGTCCCTGCCATGCAGTCAGAAAGCAACTAAGCTTGTTCCATTTGTTTCTACTTAACAAACTACTACAAAATTTAGTGGCTAAAAAAAACACTTTATTTGCTCACTGTTTTGAGGATTTGAGGATCAGGAATTCAAGAAGTACTGATAGGGATTTCTCTGATCACCTGGTTTTAATTCATAAAGTTTATAGAAGGAGGGTTAGTCATTCACACACTGAATGCCTTGAGGCTCCTTATCCTCATTCTATCCACACGAATCTCATTTTCCAAGGCCTTTCCATGTAATCCGGCCTTCTTGATGACTTGGATGTCTCAAGAAATTTGGAATCTTTACATAGTGATTGGCTTGCCCCAGAGTGGGGTTCCAAGAGACAAGATAGAGATATTGCTTGTCTTTTAATGCCTGGACTCAGATGCAGACATGGTATCATTTCTGCAATTTTTTCTTGTTCCAAGTAATCAAGAGCTTACCCAGATTCAAGGGAAGGTGATATTGACCATACTTTGCAATGGGAGAAGATTAAAGAATGTGTATCCATCTTTGACTTAGCTCAGAGCTATGTATATATATGAATATATCTTTTTCAGCATTATCACTTATTTTTCATTAATGCAGCATTGTCATATGTCTTACAGTATCCTGGGTTTACTTATAAAATTAAAATAGACATCAAATGTAATATTTGATTTTGATTTTGTTGATGCTGAAACTTCTTTGTTTTTGAATTTCTTCAGTAACTTTCTTATTCTGTTCAAGTACAATACATAGATAAACAAAATTACTTAAATGAAAAGAAGACATATAAAACCATTTGCAATTATGTTCTCAGTAGCAGCTTTTGGTTCCATAAAATAAAATAGGTCAGAAATAAAAGAGTAAATTCATTAAAACAGGAAAATTTGTGAAAGCAAAAGAAATTCTGTAACTAAAATATAGGTTTCCTAATGCAGATTGTTATCATGGGCTCATTATTTAAAAATAATTATTTGCATCCAAAGAACGTTCTTTTTAAGTCATTGTTATTAACAACATTGCTTATCCACCTAATTTATTTCTGTAATATGGCATCTATTTCAACTTGAATCAGAAAGTATTCCATGCATTTCTTGCTAATAAGAAGTGCTATTGCTATTGTTATTTCATATTGAAAAGGAAGGGGTTTAGATTCTCTTCCATCACTCCAGAAGAAACATAGTCCTGCTGGCACCCTGATTTTAGTCTCATAAAGCCAATTTTAATTGGACATCTGACCTCCAAATTTCTAAAGTAATTCATTATGTATTCATAATTTTTAAGAAAATAGGTTTGTGCCAGTTTATTACAGAAGCAATAAGAATCTTACATAGCTGGTTATGGCAAAGAAGATCATAAGTGTGGAACAAAATGCCAAGTGAACAGTTCCTCAGTCAATTCAAAAGCCACAATTACACAGATACACTAGGGGAGAATTTACACTAAAGTTGAAGATATTAATCCTTGGGTATCAAACCTATTAATGAAATCCAATAAAACTGGATAGAAAGTAATAAAGTCATTAGTGGTGATTTGTCAGAAAATAATAAAAATTGCTCTGCAAGTTGATTTTTTGGTGTCTGCTCCAGAGAAAACTTTGCACATGAGTATATGGTCATAGCTCAAAGGAAGAATATTTTATAAGCAAAAATGATAACAACCTAGATTCCCATCAATAAGGAAGGGCTAATAATGATATATTTATGTTACAGACTACTATGAGACAATTAAAAAGATGGTGCATCTTAATGGCTCAATGTCTGAAAATCTCCAAGCAGAGTTGCTTAAAGAAAAAAAGAGAATGAGAATTATATATCTATATCTATCTATTTATATATAATTACATTATAAATATATATATTATGACAGTGTTGATGTGAAAATATCTACATATATGTAAAATCAAAAATTGACTGCCGGGTGTAGTAGTGCATGCCTGTAATCCCAGAGGCTCAGGAGGCCGAGGCAGGAGGATGGTGAATTCAAAGCCAGCCTCAGCAACAGCAAGGTGCTAAGCAACTCAGTGAGACCCTGTCTCTAAATAAAATACAAAATAGGGCTGGGGATGTGGCTCAGTGGTCAGTGCCCCTCAGTTCAATCCCCAGTACTCCTGGAACAAAAACAAAACAAAACAAAATTGACACTATGCCCTACTTCCAACATAACCCAGTGCTTCATTACCATAATAATTGATAATTATTAAAAAATCAAGGTCACTCTAACTGGTTCTAATCCTCAGGATAATAAAATCTTGAATATTTTCTATAAACCTGAAATACCCAACAAAAAACAATGCGCTGTTATGCTGATGTCTAAAGATATGTTCTGTGATCTTTGTTAACATCATAATCTTGTGAGAAATTTGATGTTTTGTACCATAGCCAGACCCATGTAAATTGGGAAACCTTGGAAATTCTGTAATTATTTTAAAGTACATATTGTGTTTGTGTTTGGCATGTCAATCCTTCTGGAATCTGCCTTTCTTGCATTCATTGAACATAAACTTTTTCTTTCCCTAACTAAAAGATATGCTTCTGGTTCTTCCTTAAATATCGAATGAGCATGTTTATAAATGCATAAAAAATCAAGAAGTGCATAAAGTAATAACAATGTGGTAGTCAAATGAAATTTGAGTCTTTTGGTAATGTTTTGATTGATTGATTGTATTACTGTAGATGCTTGTGAAGCAAGTGCTCTAATTTTTCATAAGATTTTATCTAATCATAGTGAATTTTTATAAAAAATCTTACAAGATATAGTATAATATTGTGTATAATAGTTTGTGTCTATTAAAAACTGTATATGTTAAGCTAATGCCACTATTTTCCTCCCCAGGTAAAGAACGACAGTAATTCTGAGGGATGTACTTTGTGGTTTTAGTTGTTTCTTCCTTCATTTTCATTTCCACAGAACAGGAACTGGCAGGCAGAGACATTTTCTCAGGGATAAATTGTTGAATTGGAGTTTTCAAAGGAAGCAGCTGATTTGAAGCATGGAGTTCCACTCCACACACCAAGTTGTAGCAGTAGATGAGATTACAATGAAGAGACCCAGGTAAGTGCGGAGGGACAAATGCCAACTCTCATTAGTCCTCATCTCCTATTAATCAAAGTTGAGTTTTACATGGCCCCTGTAATGTTTCTTCAGAACACTGCACACTGCTGATGCCTAAATTACAGAAAGAGTTTAAGCAGTGTTTTCCAAACCAAATAATTATTAAAGATCAATAAAGTATATAGTATATTCACTCTTACAGACCTAGTTGGGGAGAGAAAGAGTTTTCTGCCATTTCCTAGCTATGTGAATTTAAATAAATCCCTTCACTGCTCTGTTTTACAATCCTTATCTGTAAAAGTTTGTGCTTCTCTTAAAGATTTCTGGGAGGACTAAACCAGATAGTGTGTATGAAGTATTTATATGGAATCCCTTAATGTATTTCAAGAGGGCCTTAAATATTAATCTCCTTTCCCTGCCCCCTGCCCTGACTCAGTTAAAGATTTTATTTATAAGATGAACTGTAGGTAGAATGACCCAAATATCTCACATTATAAGTGTGGAAACTGAGGTGCAGAGAACACATTTTTTATAATTAAATATGTCAAGATATGAATAATCTAATTGTCTTGATGTAAGTACTTACTTTGTTTCCTCCTCTTTCCTAAGGGAAGACCTATAGATCCTCCACAAGTTCCCACTGTTTCTCAGGTGGTGCTGAAGATTAAAACCTACCCCATGCTGCCTTGCTCACACTCTACAGTGAGTTGATTCAGCTGTGAGTGTAATAAGCCATTGAGGTGCATTGTCAAAGATAAAAGAGTGCAAGTACCAATGGAGGAAGAAAGGATTTCTTAAACCTGACTGCCCATTGGAATGACAGAGAAAAGTTTAAAAACAACTCCTCCTTTCTGCTTTCTCCTACTCCTTTCCTCCATCATTTGTAGCACCATCAATGAGGTTCTGTCTTTATCATATATTAGTGAGTATCCTTTAGGGTCTCAAAATGAAATCTTCTTTAGATATATGGCCAGGGCAAAAGTCTGAACCTTAATGTCTTTAAAAGAAATTACAAGCTCAGGCCTCTTAAAGAATGCCACCTCTGCAACCATTTGTTCTTGACATTTTCTGGAAGTTTTTAGCCAGTGTCAATGTAAAATAACAACTCTGCCTTAAAGGAAATAAAATAATTTATTCTGACATGTATGGAGACACAAATTGGAGTCAACATACTTTATATACAACCAGAGACTGAAAAAATTGTGCTGTATATGTGCAATAAGAATTGTAAGGCATTTCACTGTCATTTATTTTTTTAAAAATCAATAAAAAATATAAAATAAAATAATTTATTCTGAATCAAATATGCATGACTATGGCCTGGGAACACATCTTCAAGTTACCCTGAATGAAATGTTCCATCATGGAAGAGGTAACATCAATCAATACATTTACCAATTATGTTTCTGGGAGCATCAGGTAGGCAGACTGCAGCAAGGTATGGAAATCTCTTCTATAGGTTTCAGATGTTACCTTATAGCATTCTTTTTTTTAAAATTTTTTATTGTTGGTTGTTCAAAACATTACAAATTTCTTGATATATCATATTTCACACTTTGATTCAAGTGGGTTATGAACTCCCATTTTTACCCCATATACAGATTGCAGAATTACATCAGTTACACATCCATTGATTTACATATTGCCATACTAGTGTCTGTTGTGTTCTGCTGCCTTTCCTATCCTCTACTATCCCCCCT
>NW_026000249.1:17129031-17145186 GCF_001458135.2 Marmota marmota marmota | reverse complement strand
CAATCTTACTGGAGTGAGATGGTATCTTAGGGTGGTTTTGATTTGCATTTCTCTGACAGCTAGAGATGGTGAGCATTTTTTCATGTACTTGTTGATTGACTGTATGTCCTCCTCTGAGAAGTGTCTGTTCAGGTCCTTGGCCCATTTGTTGATTGGGTTGTTTGTTTTCTTATTGTCTAATTTTTTGAGTTCTTTGTATACTCTGAATATTAGGGCTCTATCTGAAGTGTGAGGAGTAAAGATTTGTTCCCAGGGTGTAGGCTACCTTATAGCATTCTTAGCTTAGGGGTTTGTGGAGACTATAAGTCTGCCAAGCTTACTGATACATTCCAAGTGTACATAATAATCACAAGTATGTTAGGCCAGATACAGAAGTTAAGAAAAATGGCTATTATAGGTTCTAAGATAGTCAGAGATAATTTTGACTCTCACCCTACAATATTTGTCTTTCCATAATCACAGTAGTCAAGTTCAAACAGTCTGTAGGATCATTAATATAGATGTAGTTTCTTCAGAGAACTTCATTTCACACCACACTACTAATGACATTTAATGCCATTACTATTTAGATGGAAATGCTAATTACCTTATTTGGTCACTATATTGTATATATGTATCAAATGATCACACTGTACCCCATAAACATGTATAATTATGTGTTAATTAACTTTTAAACTTAGAAACTTCTGATAGCTGTGTACCACCATCCAGAAATTTAATTAAATTAATTAATCTAATTAATCTGGGTTCTGGCTCTGGTGTTGATTAATCCCAAGTGATTCTAATGGACAGCTCAAGGTTAAGAATCATTACTCTATGCCCATTTGCTCATCATCATATCTGGTAAAACAAAAAACAAAAAGTTACACTTTAAAATTCACCCACCAATAGGTTTGTAGTTCAAGATGTGAAATTCCAAGTAAGATGCGAAAAGCCACAAAATAGACATAGTATTTTATGTTTCCCAAATAGCAAGATAGCTATTACGTTGCCTAGTATAAGCTAGGGAGATTTTATTGGTGCATTATAATTATATATAATAATGAGATTCACTCTGCCGTATTCATATATGCATATGACAATTTGATAAATCTCATTCCCTAGTACCTCCCTTTTCTCTCTCCTTTCTCTCCCGATTCCCTTGCTCTACTGGTTTCCCTTACATTATTTTTAATTAGTGCATTATAATTGCATATAACAGTGGGGTTCACTGAGGTATATTCATACATGAACATCTCATAATTTGGTGGATTTTAGTCCCCAGTACTTCCCTTATGCCCTTCCCACCTTCCTTCTTCTTCATTCCCTTTCTCTACTCTATTGATTCCCCCCTCTATTTTACTTTTCATCAGTTAGGATTCATTATTTAGGTTATTATCAACATTTTCAAGAGTCCATTTTTAAAGTAAAATAGGGCTGTTCAAAAAGTGAGATTATATAACAAAGCCGAAGAGCATATGAATGCTAAGTTTTGAATCTAAACCATGAAAAGAGAATCTAATTGTGAAACTGATAACACAAATACAATAACAAAAGGACTATTTAAAGTAACTTTTAATCAAACACTTTGATTGTACAAACTCAGTAATGTATATTCCAAGAGTGAGAATAATGGTAAAATTTTTTGAACTTCTTATACCAGTATTGGTGTACTAAATTTGCAACTAATCTGTATTTACTGTAGGATAAAGAAAGTGAGTAAATATATAGATATATGGGGAACCAGGGATATTATTGAGAGAAAAGGAAAATTATATGAGTGTGAAATAGAGGAAACTGAGAAAAACCCTATGATATTACATTTGCATAAGAGGTATCAGTCTGAACAATAATTCAAGAAAATCCTAAGTCTGTTCATTAAAAGGTTTATAAGCAATTTCATTCCTAGCATAATCAACATGCACTACTGTTTCTAAATAACTTTTTCCACTAAAAGTAAGTAAGGCCCTTTTGTGAAATTCCTAATTCTCAATCCAGGGCAGGTGAAGAATAAGGTGAGTGTGGGACATTTGTGTGTGTGTGTGTGCTAGTAAACAAGAACATGATTTAAAAACATTGGGACATTTCAAGGGATAAAGGATTTGAATGAATAGCCAATAATTATCTGAAAATACACACAGTATTAATCATTAGAAAAATGCAAATCTACAACAGAAAATATTTCTTTATATTCACTAGGATGGTTATAATCTAAACAATGGAAAATAACAAATGTTGGAAAGATGTGGAGAAATTGGAATTCTCATATATTACTGGTGGGATTATAAAATGGTACAGATGCTTTAGAAAACATCCTGGCAGTTCCTCAAAAAGTTAAAGATAGAGCTACCATATGACCCAGGAATTCAACTTTTAGGGATAAAACTAAGAGAATTGCAAATGAATGTTCACCCAAAAATGTTCAGTGTTATTCACAATAGCTAAAAAAAAACAGAGGCAACCCAAATGTTCATCAGTGGATAAATGAATAAATAAACGGATAATTTTTTACAATGTGATATTATTCAGTCATTCAGAGGAATGACGTATTGATTGATGCCAAAACATGAATAAACTTTGATAACATTATGAAAGAAGCCAAAAATATGTACCTTTTGGGTACATATTGTATGAATCCATTTGAATGAATTATTATAAGCAAACCCATAGAGACAGAAAATACACTATTGTTTCCTATGGACTGAAGAGAAGGGTTAGGGTAGTAACTATTTAATGATTAGAGAGTTTTTCTATGAGCTGATGAAAATGTTCCAGAGTTACATAGTGTTGATGGTTGCCCAATGTTGTATATAAACTAAACTTTACAAAATTGTACAATTTCAAATAGTTAAAATGCATAGTGATCTCAACTGCACATGAAACATTTTCCAGGGTAGATTATATTTTAAGGCAAAAAAAATGGCATAACATATTTAAGTAGATTCAAATCTTATCAAGTATCTTTTCTGACCACAATAGTATAAAATAAGAAATTGATTACAGGAGAAACTTTGGAAAATTCATAAATACATAGAAATTAAATCACATGTTTCTCTATAATCAAGTGGTCAATGAATAAGTGAAAAGGGAAATTCAAAAATTTCTGAGAAAAATAAAAGTGGAAACACAAAAATACCCAAACCTATGGGATGTAACAAAAACATTTATTTATAGGAGGTAAGTTATAGCAATAAGTGCCTACATTAAAAAAGAGAGACCTAAAATAAACAACCTATCAGAAACAACACAATATTGCCCCTCAAGGAATCAGAAAAACAAAACCAACCAACCAAACAAACAAAAAACAAACCCAAAGTTAGTAGAAGGAAAAGAATAATAAAGATCAAAGTAGAAGTAAATTAGAGTCTATGCACTAGTAGCAAACAAACTAAAAAAGAAATCCCATTTATAGTAGATAAGAAAAATAAAATATTTAGGAATAAACTAAATTAAGGAGGCAAAAGAGCTCTATCATGAAAACTATAAAACAATGATAAATTAATTGTAGAAGAATGAATGGAAATATATCCTGTGTTCATGGACTGGAAGAATTCATATGATTAAAATGCCTATACTACCCAAAGCAATTAACAGATTTGATACATTCCTTACCAAAATACCACATTCCTCACAGAAATATGAAAAATAATTCTAAAATTTGTATGGACCCACAAGACTAAAGCAATTGCTAAAGCACAGTTCTTGGGCAAAAAAAAAAAAAAGAAAAAAAAAAAGCTGTGGACATCTTGCTACCTAATTTTAAAATATTCAACAAAGGTAGATAATAACCAAAACAGCATGATACTGATATAAAAAGAGACATAGACTTACAAAACAGAATAGAGAGCACACGAATAAATCCGTGCATTTACCACTAACTGATTTTCAACAAAGGTGGCAAGAATACAGGATGAGGAAAAGACAGTCTCATCAATGAATGGTACTGGGAACACTGAATATCTACATGCAGAAGAAGGAAGCTAGACCCTTAGCTCATAGTCTAATTAAAAAAAAAAACAAACAATTAAAATATAAGACTCAGAACTATTAAACTAGATGAAAACATAGGGAAAAAGCTCCATGACATTGTTCTAGGCAATGATAATTTAGATATGATTGCCAAAGAGGAGTACAAAACCAAAAATAGAAAAATAAGTTTACATCAAAGTAAAACACTTTTGCACACCAAAGGAAACAATCAATAGAGTGAAGAAATAACCCACAGAACAGGAGAAAATATTTGTAAATGATACAACTCATAGGAGTTTAATATCTAATATATATATTTGTAATTCTCTTAGTTTTATCCCTAAGAGTTGAATCCCTGGGTCATATGGTAGCTCTATCTTTAACTTTTTGAGGAACTGCCAGGATGTTTTCTAAAGCATCTGTACCATTTTATAATCCCATCAGTAATATGTGAGAATTCCAATTTTTACACACACACACACACACACACATGCACACAACTCAAAAAACCAATAGCAAGATGAATAACCTAATTTATCAAAGGGTGAGAGATTTGAACAGTTTTCAAAAGACATACAAATGGCTAAGATATATTTAAAAAATGCATAACACCACTAATCATCGGGGGAATGCAACTTAAAACCATAATTGGATATTTTCTCACACCTGCTAGAGTGACCATTATCAAAAACAAAATATAGGTATTGGTGAGAATGTGGAGAAAGAGAAACCTCACACACTCTTGATGGAAATGTAAATTAGAATAGCCTTTACAGAAAAATGTATGGATGTTTCCAAATACCAAAAATAGAACTACCATATGATCCAGCAATCCCAGAGGAAATGAAATCAGTTATATCAAAGAAATATCTGCACCCCCATGTTAATTGTAGAATTATTAATAATAGTCAGGATAGAGTATCAACCTGAGTACCCTTCAGTGGATGGTTGTATTAAAAATGTGGCATACATGGATAATGGGATAATATTTAGCCTTAATTAACAGGGAATTCTGTCATTTTTGATGACCTGGATGAACCTGGAAGATATTACAGTAAGTGAGATAAGTCATACTCAGAAAGACAAATACAACAATATCTCATTCATATGTGGAACTTTAAAAGCCAATCTCATGGAAGAGTAGAATGTTGATTACCAGGGTCTGGAGGGTTGAGGAGGACTGGAGGAGATGTTGGACAAAGGATACAAAATATCAGTTATAGAAGAAATAAATTCAAAAGACCTATTGTACAATACAGTGACTATAATTAATAATATATTTTATCCTTGAAATATGCTGAGTGTATATAGAGTGATCTCACCACAAAATGATAGTTATACGAGGTAATACACAGATTGATTAGTTAGAATCAGTCATTCTGCAATGCATACATACTTCAAGGCATAGTGTTGTACATGATAAATACATATAATTTTATCTGTCAATTTAAAAATAGTAAAACTTTAAAAGATAACAATTAAGGGGCTGGGGTTGTGGCTCAGTGGTAGAGCACTTGCCTAGCATGTGTGAGGCACTGGGTTTGACCCTTAGCACCACATATAAATAAATAAATAAATAAATAAATAAATAAATAACATAAAGGTGTTGTGTCCATCTACAACCCCCCAAATTTAAAAAGATAATAATTAAAATGGTAAACTTTAAATTATATATATATATATATATATATATATATATATATAATCACAANGACGTCAGTTTACCATCATGGTGGCTGCTGGCCTCCTCTGTGGTCTGACCGGTGTGGAGAACCGAGATGGACCGCTTCCTTTCCCCCGTCTCGAACCCAGAATTCAGCCCTGAGTACGGTGCTTGCGCGGCTGGCAGAAACTGCAGCGCTGTAACCCTGCGTCTCTATCCCAGCGCGCGCTGCAGACTCTAGCCGCGGGGCGATTTGCTGAATAAGCCGTGTTACCCTCCGTGCGACAAACCTCTCGCGTTTGAGTCATCAATTGTTTTTTTAAGAAGCCCTAAGTGATTCCAATATGCAGCAAATGTACAGAACCACTGATCCAAAACTTTGTGTCACAAAAATATGGTCTAGGAAAGAACTAGCAGCATCTAATGGGTACTTCTTAAAAATACAGAATTCTAGTCTTGTCTCAGATCTTCTGCATCAGAATCTACAATTTAACAAAATACTTGAATGATTTTTATTTGTAAAGCACTGGTTTAGAACAATTATTTGCAATTCCAGTTGCATATTAGTATTAGTTGTAAGATGGGATGTTTGGTTAGATTTTAGAAGACAGGGAAGTAGAATAGACTCATTGATCAGTAAAGAGGGCCTAGGGGAAGAAGGGTAGAGAGACAGAGATGGAGAGAGTATAAAGACTGATGCAAATAAACTAAAGACATGTTTGAATGCCTTAGAGGGTAAAGAGGATCACGTTTAATATGTATCTGTCAATTTGTGGTAACTAACTTCCAAGAGGATCCCTATTGATCCATACTTCCTGGCATTCAGACCTTTATATAGGCCCTGCACAAACTGAATCTGGGCATATTTAGTATGATTAATAGAGTATGGAAGAAGTGACATTGTTTTTGAGGCTAGGTAATCAAAGTCACTGCAGCTTCTGATTTAGCCTTTTTGATCACTGGTTCAGAGAAAAGCCAGCTGGCATGTTATGATAACACCCTAGTAGGCCCATGGAGAGAATTGCACCCCTCTATTTCTTGGCCAAATTGCTAGAGAGGTGAGACAGATTAGAAGTAGAACTTCCCGTTTCATTTGAGCTTTCAGGTGACTGCAGTCTCAGCCAATATTTAACTGTAATCACATGAGAAATAAATGGCCATGAGAGCCCTGACCAAATTCTTCACCTGCAGAATCCATGAGCATAATTAATTTTGTTTCACACCACTAAATTTTGGTGTTAACTGTATCACATAATAAGATAATTGCGACAAGGCTTGGAACCTGGAATTGGGGTGTGCTGCCATATTAAAAATCTAAAATAAGGGGACTGAGGGTGTGGTTTAGTGGTAAAGTACTTCCCTAGCACCTGTGAGGCATGGATTTGATCCTCAGCACCACATATAAATAAATAAATACATCATGTCCATCTACAACTAAAAAGTAATATTTAAAAAATCTAAAGTAAGGCAGTGGATTTGAAATAAGGCAGACATTTGGAAGAGCCATAAAGAGATTATTAACAGAAACGTGATGGTCCTGAGGGAGGCTGCCAGAGAGACCTTAAGAAACAGTGAGGAAAATATTCAGTCTCTCTGATAAACAATAGAATTAAGAGTCTAAGAACATTTTTTTAAAAAAATTGTGATTGTAAATGGACATAATGCATTTATTTTATTTCTTTATTTTTATGTGGTGCTGAGGATCAAACCCAGTGCCTCAAGCATGTTAGGCCAGCCCTCTGCCACTGAGCTACAGCCCCAGCCTGAGAGTCTAAGAATCTTTAGGGCATTGTTGCTATTCAAGGTAGGGAAAGGCATATCTTTTTTTGGGGGGGAAGGGTACCAGAAATTGAACTCAGGGGCATGCAACCATTGAGCCACAACTCTAGCCCTATTTTGTATTTTATTTAGAGACAGGGTCTCACTGAGTTGCTTAGTGCCTTGCTTTTGCTGAGGCTGGCTTTGAACTTGCACTCCTCCTGTCTCAGCCTCCTAAGCCACTGGGGTTACAGGCATGTGCCACCACACCCGGCTGGGAAAGGCATATCTTATAGAAATGTATGGGTGTAGCTTTTGTTAAAGTAGATCACAAATTTATTCATAAGATATCCACAATTATTTTAAAAGAATTAGACCTGTTCTTAAAAGGATAAGAAAGTATAAAATGAAGCCATTCAATCCTCCACAGTCTTACAGGTAGGAGACAAATCACAAAAACAATTAAGCTTCAAATACATACTATATTTAATAGAAAAGAAAGGATAATTCAAACAGTGGAATCAAGAACCCAGAGGGTAGAACCAAAAATCATTCTTAGGTGTAGAACTGGTTGTTAATCAAGGAACTAACAACATATGCCTGGCTGGAGTTCAGAATTGTTACAGACCAGTGTCTCTTGTGTGCCTCCAGTATCTCCCAATTTGGAGGGGATACTATAACTACTATAGTAGTTATTGTATACTACCATTCAACCATTGCATATTGGGTGTATAAGGGGCAGATGACTAGTTTTTTAGTTTACATGTTTTCAAATGGAGAGAAACTAAACTAGAGGGTATGGACTGGAGAAACCACACCTAATGAACTTCAACTACACATAGATATGACCTAGATGATTAGATTCTGGACATTGATCCTATCTCTGTTACAGTAATACAAGGTTTTGGGGTTGAGGATTTAGCTCAGTGGCAGAGCACTTGCCTAGCATGCTCTAGGCCCTGGGTTCAGTCCTCAGCCCTGGAAAAAAAAGTAATACAAGGTATTTGGGCTAGATATGAATGTATATTGCATGTGGGAAAGATATGAACTGTTACAGCCAGAGAGTTCATTTTGGCAGATGAAAATTTCTAAATATGGCTGCACCTAAACACACACACACACACACACACACACACACACGTGTGTGTGTGCGCACATGCATCCGCCCCCCAAGTAATATGCTTTTCCTACAGTGTGACTACATTCTTCCCATAAAGAATTTTAAAAATAACTAAATATTTCCTTTCCTTGAATGTGGCCAGGGGTTGTGGATATTCCAACAGAGTGCCTTAACAGTAATTTTCAGTGTTTTCTAAATCTTAGTTAGAAACTTATTTTATCTTACTCTTTGAATGTCTTCCCTTCTGTCTCAGCCTCCATGCTATGAGAAAACCTAAACTGGCCCATGTGGAGATATTATGTGGAGAGTCCACCTGAGTATAACCAAGGCTCCCAGGCAGCAGCATCAAACACTAGACCCCTAAATGAATGAGTCTTCATTTGATACCACCCCACAACTTGTGGATCTTTCAGCTCCACATTTTAGGGCAGGGACAAGTACTTCCTTTTGTACCCTTTCCAAATTCCTGACTCATAGAAGCCTTGAGCAATGGTTGTTTTACTTTACCATGCTTTGGGTGATTTGTTATACAATCATAATAAGAATATAGTTCCTAACTGCTGGGGTCCTGCCCTAGCGGGGTCCAGGGAGTCCTGTAGGATGAGTGGCCTCGGCGAAAAGATGAGACAGGAGTTGTTCCTTTGGAGCAATCTCCAGAGAGAGAGAGAGAGCTAATGCAGCTTTCTCTGGGTCATCTTTTATTACAATTTTTCTTATCATCATAGATTCAGAATACGTCATTGATTATATAATTTAAAACTTTGCCAAGACATGACATTTCCTTAACCATGATTGGGGGTACAAAAAATGTGACATTAATTTACATTTTTCCAGATTTTCCCAAGATTTACTATTTTTCCCAAGATATGTTATTTTTTCTTATTAACTAATGCCAAACTACATAACCAGACTCTAAGTCTCCTAACCAATCATTAACCTAAAGTACACTTGTACTTGATTTCTAATCTAAAATTCCCATCTAAAAAAGTCCCTTTAAATCTTATATTTAAAACATCCTAAAGTTTATAAATCATTCTTAAAACATATCAGAAACCTATACAACTAAAAACTTAAGAATTTCTAAACCTAAGAATCTAAATAAAATAATATTTCTAACATTATTCTAAAACTGTGTCTTATAAAGCTGTTTTAATTAATTCCTAAATTTATTCTCATAAAACTAGTTGAGCTGCTTTCTCAAAGAGTTTCTTTGTTTCTCAGTCAAGGTGCACTAGTTCTCATATCTTTATAATCTTTCTCAATAGAAAGTAAGTTCTAAACATCAATCCACTTTCCACCAATATTAACTATGCTCATCATATATGTAAAATAAAAAAGGGTTTATAAAAAGAGAAGAATATATCTTTATATGTTTTAACTTTCCTAAGTTATAATATAACTTCCCTTAATCAAAAATGAAACTGCATGTGGTGAACTTTGTGAAATAAGCATACTGATTAGGTTTTCTAAGAGGCCGGAAATATGGGCTTGGGTTCTAGTTGATATAATCAATGTGGTGCCTAAAATTCTCATGACCTTTCAAAGGATGATTGTTGTCCATTATCAGGTTTGTCCACAATGTACTGAGATAGAAGAACAGCCTTCTACTTTGTCCTTGATATGCTGAGGGGTAGTAGAACAGCCTCCAAGGCATGAACTACCTGTTATGTTCTAGCCATCTGAAATTTAATTTGTTTGGCATTTAACATACTCATGCCTTCTGTCAGAAACATAAGCATCAAAATGAAAAGTCCCAATTACATAAAAAAGGGTCTCATGGTTTTGGTTTCCCACCAACCAGCGTGGCTTTGCCAGCATTCATCCTCACTGTGACCCTGTCAAGACAGTGGGAGAGCGGCTTTGCCAACACTTTTTCTCACTGTGACCCTGTCAAGACAGTGAGTGGGGGATCGCCTTCACCACCTAACACTTTGTTTCTTCTGGGCATCTGGAGTTGAGAATACAGGAAGTAAAGGTTGACTATATAATTTTCAGTTGTAATAAAGGGTTTTATTAAATTCTCTACTCATTATTTAAATACAATCATACAGTGAAGCTGAAGCTATTTCAACATAATTACTAGTTTGTGATATTCTTGAGAGAAAAGGGTACATAAATAATTAAAAATTTTGTTCAAATGACTTTTTCAGGTAATGCAAGAATGGAAGAAATAAAAGTATTATTTTTATAAAAAAGATCTAAGCAGAATAGGTGACAGTGTCAGAATATGAAAGCAAGAGTAAAGCTTTCTTTCAATAATTTAGTGATGATTATATAGATGAAAGGAAATGTACAAGAAGCTTTTTTGTTTGTTTCTTTTTCCATAGGGGGCAGGACATGAGGGAACATGGTGGAAACTGGAGCAGCAGGAATTTGGGTCATAAATTAGGAAGAGATGTAAAATACTGAATATAATATTAAGATACATTGTGTCATCTAATAAAACTTAAAGAAACATTTATATAGCTCTCTATTTAATTGAAAAACTACCTCTCAGTTCCATAAAATTGGATTGTATCAAGGATATTGAATGTAAAAAATTATTGACAAAAATAATTTTAGGTGAGGGTGTTGGTTGCTCCATAGTTTTTTGCAACAATCATCTGTACTCTAATTCATTAAGCAAATTTAATTAATCTCACAATGTCTGTTTTAGTCAAAAACATAGTATATATAGTCAGAAATTCTGTTTTCTGTTTCTATCTTTGTCATTATCTAGCTTTGTGACTTCATTTCAATCATTTAAGTTCTCACAATACTGGTTTCCGTATACATAAAACAAAGCATATATCTGCCCTCTTGCCTCACAGGGTAGCTGTTCAAATCAAAGGAAATAATGAATGTTCTATGCCTGGCATATAGTGTACATAAAAAGAGAGCTGCCTGTGAACTAGAATGGAATCAGACTGAATGTGACCTGAAAACTTAACTATATTGATTATTAATGTATGATCTATAAGACAGTGTAGATGTCTCCTTGTACAAACTCACCCAGTTTATGAATTCCTAAGTCAAATTTATATTCTGAAATAAGGACAGATATTGGACTCTGAGAATATGGACCTAACCCTTATTATCAGTGTGATTTAGGGAAAAGTTAAACATAGTTTATCACCTGAAAATTTGGGATAAGAATGATAATACATGACTTATAGGGATAATCGTAGGTTTTAAGTGATACACCACATCTAAAAATGCCTTCCCAGGTATGTCATGATTTTTATTTATAATATTCCTGATATTTCAGAGATAGTGAGCATGGTGCTTGTTGAAGCAGTTTGCTCCACTGGCAAAGAGATGTCATTGGTGAGATGATTTTCAGATCATAACAAATTATTTTCCTAAAACTTTCAACTATTGTTCTTTGTTTTGCCTCCTGGAGTAATATTAACTGAAAATATCATGTTCCATCACATTTTTTTAGAACTTCCTTTCAAGACAAAAATATCCACTTTCCTTAAAAGGACCTTATGTAAAAGGAATTCTCTAGGTTTTCTCTGGGTCTTCTCCAAGATACCTTCTGAAATGTGGTGTATAGAATGGAGCATAATTTTTGGATGTGTTTCAGTCATCAGACATTTCCTCCCTTGAACTTGACTCTAAATACTTTTTGTTCATATATGTATTTGATATTATACCAATAATTATAGTACATTTAATGAATGTTTTCTTCATGCTGTGTACAATTCTTATTCTTCTAAAAATTCTACGAAGCAAGAATTGTTTTTCCTTTTGTATAGACACTGCTTAGGAAGGTAAGCATTTGCTCAAGTTCACAAGTTCACAAAGGCAGTAGTATGTGGAAAAATGAGTTATTTGTATATTGTTTGCCTGAGGCCCTTCCATACTGCCTTACATTGAAGTTGAAGAAGTGTCAATTTTCTGTCTCAAATATAAGAAAGATTTCCTTCTATCTGCAGTTAAATATTTGTCATCGGATTGGGGATATTTTTCAAATAATTCAAGATATCTGAAAATCTTTTCCTGTCTTTAAATACATTGAACTTTATGTAATTGCAAATTAATATGCATTCTTTCCATCAAGTCCATTGACGAAACAAAATTGACTGGGGAGACCATCAGATATCCCATCTCTATTATAATTTATGTAGGAATTGATACCCTTTAGGTCTGGTTGTTCAACAACTGTAAGTTTAATTTAACTATGTTTTCATCCAGACTATATTCCTTCATCAAGCCCATCACAATAGCATAAGGGATATTGTCAAATACCAGGCTAGAATTAGCCAAGTGATGTTGATGAAGCACTTCTTATTTCTAGGCCAAATATTCATATTGATTTTTGGTCAATCAGCTTTTAAATTAAAAGATTTTAAATTGAAAAACTATATGAAAACTACCACCATTTCTACAATATCATAGAGTAATGCTTATAGAATATTCAATTCAAAATATGAATTTCATTTTATAATAAAAATGTTTTAATTGTTACAGACCATAATCCAAATTCAGTGAAAATCCTGTTATTATAATTTTAACCATGTTTAGAAATTATAGGTGTGGGAGGCAATAACAATTTTCACTTTGTGACATTTTCATAATGATACTAAAAATATTTTCAAAAAGTTAACAGCATTATAAAGATGTGAAAATTCATGCAATTATGAAAAACATGCTACCAAAATGATTAAATATTTTCCTGATTAAAAATGTTGCATAGGTTTAAATTAAATATCATAGAACTTTTACCTTTGAGGATTTGGATGCATTTTATCTGAAATAATCTAAGCCTTACTTGGTCATTCATTCATTTGTCCATCTAGCAATTAAATTATACCTACAGATAGAGTGCTTGGGTTTGGAAGTTCTCATAATGTATTAGACCCAATTCCTATGTCTATTGAGTGGCATGAATATCCTATAATTCAGCAAGGGAGATAATATGTACATAAATTATTTAAGATAGATTATGATGAATCCATAAAAATAATTCAGACAGAAGAGAGAAAGATCAGTTTTGGTCAAGATGATCAGCAAATTTTTCATGGAGCAGGTTGAATATAAACTAGGCCTGGATATCTAGTGATATTTCAATATTTAATCCATTTTACTTCTGAAGGTGTTTATTTAAGGCCTAAAAGTAGCAAAGGGGAAAAGTGATTCCTTCTTGGCCAAGGATAGAATATTATCTTGGTAAAATACAGGGAATACCAAAGCAATATCTTTTTGAATACTTGGTTTTGTTCCAGATATTTTGCTATAAAGTGGGTTTACCAAAAAAAGCAAGAAATAATTCTTGCTAAGAATTTATAGTGTTGTAATTTTTTTTATAGCTAATGATATTCTTGAATGATACTAAATTCAAGTATGTAAGATACCTTTACCCACATTGGACATTATTATCCATCATTTAGTTTTGGTCAAACAAGTGTAGCATTCTAGAGTAGTACTTTTCTGAAAAAATTAGCAAATAAACCAATCAGGGAGTAGAAAAACAAACATGTCCTGAAAAATGCATTGCCACAGGCCAGAATGTAAGGTATATATTTTTTCTCATTTAAATCGAAACCACAGTAAGAAACAATAATTCATGTTAGGAAAGGTTTATTTTAGATGGTAAAGTACCTTGGACTACACTAAATTTGTTACATAATATTCATAATTGAAATTATTTTATACCTATGTGTTCACTCCATAAAAAGTGTAATTTCCTCAGATTTCTGTTTTCTGGTAGAAAATTTAAAAAATCACTACACCCATGATGGTATGAATATTCTTGTCAAACAAACAATATTAAAAATATTACCCCTCCCTTGTGGCTGAGGTTGTGGCTCAGAGGTAGAGGGCTTGACTAACATGCATGAGGCACTGGGTTCGATCCTCAGCACCACATAAATATAAAATAAAGATATAAAAAATACATTACCCCTCCCTAAGTTCTAGTATTCAGACAGAAAATAGAAACCACTGTGGTTATTTTATTTTTATTTTAGAATTAGTTAATTTGCATTTTAATTGAAAAATACACTGCAGGTATTTTTTCCTTTGTTTTGCAGTGCTGGGAAAGGAATAAACAGAAATTGTTGCCACACCTGGGCTGAGGGGGACAAAGGAAGGGAGCAGTATTATTGAAGATAGAGCTGATGGTGGAAGCTGAAACTATTTTTGGTCAGCCTAAGGAAGAAGAAAAGACTGGCTGGAAAAAGGTAGAGCAGAAAAGCTGTTCTCACTGGGGACAAAGCCCAAAGCAGAGCCAGAGGAGAAGACAGACCCTGGCTACTATCCCTTCCTCTCACCCTCTAGTTTCCAACATTGCCTCCAAATCCCTGAATTTACTCTGATGTCAGAGGGAATGGGACAGAGAGAAATGTAGTTCCTTAAGATGTAGAAAAGGGCAGAGATAAATGGGAAGGGATCTGATCAGAAAGTCAGGAAAGGATACAGAGAGAACCACTTTTAACATTTCAGATATCTTATGTTCATAAAATAAATGTTCACATTAAGTAAACAATATATAAACATATATTTGGATTCTACAAAGTTATTTCACAATGTTATGACCTTTATCTGTTTCAAGATATATTATGGGCATCTTCACGTTATCCCATAACTTTCTTCTAACAATTGTACTGTATTTGATTGAATGGACAGATCTTGATTATAAATAATGCCATTATTGAAGATACTTGTGCTTGAAAAATTGCTCACTTCTACAATTATTTTATAGGATAGATTTTTTACTTTCTTATTTATTTATTTTTTGGGTACTGGGAATTGAACTCAGGGGCACTTGACTACTGAGCCACATTGCCAGCCCACTTTTGTATTTTATTTAGAGACAGGGTCTCACTGAGTTGCTTAGCACCTCACTAAGTTGCTGAGGCTGGCTTTGAACTCATGATCCTCCTGTCCCAGCTCCCAAGCTGCTGGGATTACAGTCATGTGCCACTGTGCCCCATTTATAGATTTCTAGAAGTAGATTTCTGAAAGGAGTATATACATAATTACAATTTGATATATTTTCCCCACGGCCTTTCTAATATTTGTAGTAATTTTTATTTACATACAGTTTATGAAAGAGCTAGTTTATTCACCATTTCTCTCAATATTTTATGTTATCATTGTTTGTCAATCTAATAAATTCATCTATGTATATGTATATTGGTGTGTATCTGTATGTTAGTGTCTGTGTCTATGAAAATGACTATATCTATATCTGTTTAGGTGTAAGAATATGTCTGTATCTGTATGTCTGTGATTATATGTATGTCTATTTATTTCCATAAAAACAGTTGGTTCTCATATTTGTGGATTCTGTGTTTGTAAACTTGCCTACTTGTTAAAATTTATTTATAACCCACAAGTCAATACTTTTGGCACTTTTATTTTTATTTGTGGACATGTGTGGGGTAGTGAAAAACTTGAGACTACCATAGTTGAGGTAGAACAAAGCGATATTCTGCCTTCCTATTTCAGATATCAACTTTCATACTAAAGAATTATCCTTCTCACTATTTAGTGCCATAATTTTTTGCATTTTTATTGTTTAAAATGCACCAACCATGGTGCTGAAGTTCTGTCTAGTATTCATAAGTACAAAAAGGCTGTGATAGGCCTTATAGAGCAAATGTGGATGGTTTGGTAATCGTTATTCTGGTATGAATTATAGTGCTTCTTTTTTTTTTTTTTTTTTTTTTTTTTTTTA
>NW_026000249.1:17106580-17129021 GCF_001458135.2 Marmota marmota marmota | reverse complement strand
TTTTTTTTTTTTTTTTTGTACTCGGGATTGGGCTCAGGGATACTCAACCACTGAGCCACATCCCCAGCCCTATTTTGTATTTTATTTATAGACAGGGTCTCACTGAGTTGCTAAGTGCCTTGCTGTTGCTGAGGCTGGTTTTGAACTTCAGAGCTGCTGGGATGATAAGCATGCAATGGTGTTCTTAAGTTCAGTGTTTATGAATCAATGTTATATATTGAATAAGGTACCTTTAAACATAAATACACATAAAATAATATTTTAAACATTTGATGAAATTGTTTTGACCAGAGACTTTTTAAGAATATAGCCATATATTCTCCTAAGAACTATCACTCAATATTTGTTAATTTAATGTTCATAGAGACATTATAGAAAATAACTACTCTAAATAACAAGAGTCAATTGTATCCGTGTCTCTATCTTTTTATATTTTCAATTCTATAAATATTTGTCAAGTATCTGATGAACCCAACCTAATTTCATCTTAAGTTTGGGAGTCATCTCATCACAAAGTTACAAAAAGTTTATTTCTGTTTTACTATAAAATACTATGATTTCTATTTGGCCTGACAACCTGATGTTTAAATTTGTTTGAAATTCCTGCCCATGCTCTGAATTCACCCATGTCTGGCTCTCCTTGACCAGATAAGAACCTTCCCTAAAATCTTAGTGGACCCTCATAAAATTCTGGCTCTCCTTGACCAGATAACAACTATTCCTAAAACTTCAGCAACACCTCATAAATTCTGATGTTGGAATCACAATTTACCCCCTACCTTGAAATGTGAAGCCATGTAGACTATTAGCCTGCTATCTGCCTTTGTATTATGCTTGCCAGAATCCTGTTAGCTGTAAGCTCCCAAGACACTCCCTTTTGTAACTCTTTGTGCTATAAAACCTTTTACCTGGAGAGCTTGGCTGTTGATATCTAGCCCAGCCTTGGGAGAGACAGTCGCTGGCCAGCTTTTATGTACACAATACAAACTTGCTTTAATTTAAGTTGGAGTTGGTGGTCTTTTCTTTGCATTGTGGTTCAACAATCTACTATGAACTAGACAATGGGAATAAATGTTGAGCAAAGGCACCAAAAACAGGCAAAGAGAGAAAAGTAGGTAAACTTGTCTACATCAAAATTTATGTAATATTTGTGTTTCAAAGGACACTACCAACAGAGTTAAAAGACCTGCAGATGGGAGAATAAGTTTGCAAATCACATATCTGATAAAAGATTAGTGTCCATTAGAAATACAGAACTCTTATATATCAACAAAAAAATTCACACAATTGAAAATTGGGCAAATGGCTTGAATAAATGTTTCTCCAAAGAAGATACACAAATGACCAATGAATGATGAGAAGATGCTTGACATTACTAATCACTAAGGCAATACAAATTACATACACAATGAGGTATCACTTCATAGCCATTAGTATGGGCTATTATTGGGGGTAGGAAGATGGAAGGAAGGAAGGAAACAAAGTAGGAAGAAAGGAAGGAAGGAAGAAAGGAAGGAAGGAAGGAAGGAAAGAAGGAATGAAACAGTGTGAGGGTGTACAGAAATTATGATTTTTTTTGGCTTTGCTGGTGAGAATGTGAAAATGATGCAGCCATTATTGAACTTTTTTCCCTCAAAAAATTAAACACAGAATCACCAATGCAGACAAGATTTTTGCATGCATGTTAGGTGATTCTAGTAAATAGGTAGAAGGAAAGGGAAAGAGAAAGACAGGAAAGGATGAGAAAAATGAAAAAAAAAAAAAACAGTATAACCATGTCTTGTTAAGGTAACTGCTCTGGAAAACATTAGCTCCATCCTACTAGGATCCAAGAAACACATGAAATGCTATCCCAAATTGTCCACCAGAAGTGTAGGAAACTGGCACATTCATCCACTAGCTCCCATCCACCTTTGAGGGCTTTAACCATACTCTCATGGCCTTCATTTACTAGCAGACCAAGTGGGTTCTTGCAGTATTACTTAAATTCTGGAAATGACCCATATGTGAAGGAGATTAAAATTATAAGAAACTATACATACTTTGCATAATCTGGTAACAAGAATTTTGAAGAACATTTTTAAAAACAAAGAAACCATGCACATGTAAATTGCCTGTTCTAGTTGGTACCACCTATTCTAGAAGAAATCATATATTTAGAGGTAAATTTTGAGTTGTCAAATGAGGAAATACACATTTACAGAGTTTATAAAAAGATTGTAGCAATTATTGAAGGTGAAGAATTAACTAACTTTTTGGTAAAGCTGATTGTTATATTCATTTTATTTAGTTGAGAAAATCAAAACCAGAACTAATAAAAATGTGTGAGGGAATACTTGTTACAACTTTCACCTTGTAAAGGAAAAGAAAAATGTATTTGAGTATATGTATATATGTATAATCATATATGGATTAGAAATATAAATTATACATTATTTATACATTATGTATACTTCCTATTTTTTTTCATTTATAGTTCAAAATGTATATTATGAGTGTAGCCCAGTGCGAGGAATTAGGACAGGTATATATGGATTATGGCAAGGACATAGATACTGGGAATTTCATATTAAGTCAAAGTTATCTGCTTTCCTTGAATGAAAATCTCTGAAATCAGTTATTAAATAATTATATCCTTTAGTCTCTCAATCTGTAACTATAGACTGCAATACTGTTTCTTACTTATCCTTCACTCTGAGGTATGTTTTCCTGATAAAATACATAATTATCTCTGAAAAGGCTTTAATCACATCAATAAAATGATGACATTATCATTAAAGGTAGTTTTATTATGCTGTTAGATCATAGAGAAAAAGTTGATCTGGTCCTTCCACCTATTGTATATTTGACATACAAGAAAGTCTGTAGATTTATGAATAGAAGTAGAAGCAAAACCTTGCACAAAATGGCTCCTTAAAATTTCCACTCATGAATGCTTTTGCTTCTGGTTGCTTAATTGGAAGGCTATTACTAAGGTGGGCCCTTGAACCTCTTTCACTCAATGATACCTGCCTTTTTATTTAGGAAACTATACTTACATCAATGTGTTTTTATTTATAGCTTAGGATTTCTGTACCTAGTCCTGTATTTTGATATTAAAAGACATATGAAAAACGTGTGTGTGTGTGTGTGTGTGTGTGTGTGTGTGATTTATTTATTTATTTATTTTGGTACCAGGGCTTGAACCCAGGGGCGCTTAAACACTGAGCAACATCCCTAGCCCCCAGCTCTTTTTATGTTTGAGACAGGGTCTTTCTAAGTTGTTTAAGGCCTTGCTAAATTATTGGGACTGTCTTTGAACTCTGCCTGCCTCAGCTTACCAAGCTGCTAGGATTATAGGCCTGCACTACTGCACCTGGATCCCTCTCTGAAAAATGGTTCTTCTTCTTCTTGTTATTTTTAGTTTCTTTGATGGTTAAACTTTTTAAATTTTATTTTATTTTTTTAGATATACATGACAAGATAGTATATTTTGACATATTTATATAAGCATGAAGTATATCTTATTCTAATTAGGATCTCAGTATTGTGGTTGCACGTAATGTGGAGATTCATTGTGGTGTATTCATATATAGTTCTTAAGGATGGTAAGCTTATGGGCTTTTTGGAGGATCGCTTTCCTTCAACTGAAAAACAAGGGGGGGAGTGTATAAAATCAAATAAAAACTGTGATCACTTGTATTATAGATATGAACACATGGGAATTACAAATATTTTGTATCTGCATCAAACTTTACTGGAATTAACACATCCTAAAATGAGACTTTGATGAGTTGGCATAAATCAAAACACATGGCCTTCTTATTGCAGAGTGAACCTAATAAACTGATTTTCTCAGAAGCAAAGTTGGAGACATAATAGAGCCAAGAAAGAATATACAGCAAATGAAAGAGTCAGTTTAATCAAGGTTATGTTTTTTTTCTATGTCAATGTCAGGGTAGTGATTTCTTTCTTTGCTTGTCCATGATATACAATGATAGTCAACATTATCTATAACTTCAGAATTCTCCTTTACACAGTCATCAGGAGTAAGACTCAGTAAAGTTTTTATTATACTTTCAATATTAAATATTTTATAAATTGTGGACAACACATATCTCTTGCAACTATTTAACACTGCAACTGAAGTGCAACTCATCGCACAAAAGCAGACAGAGACTATATAAATAAGGGGGTGTGGCTGTATTGCAATAAAATATTATTTACAAAACCAAGCGGCTAGGCTATGTTTCGTAGTTTGATGATCCCTGGTCTAGAGAGCCATTATGATTTAAGCACAGTTAGCACATAATTACCTGCTTTCTAGTT
This sequence comes from Marmota marmota marmota, assembly GCF_001458135.2. NCBI lineage: Eukaryota > Metazoa > Chordata > Mammalia > Rodentia > Sciuridae > Marmota > Marmota marmota. Next base: position 17,124,713 of record NW_026000249.1, on the reverse strand, counting down.
TTGGTTTTGAGGCAGCTTTAATATGCTTGACCTTTTCAGTGTTCAGTTTAAAACAACTCAAGCTAAATGGTTCCTCCATCTTCCAGTTCTAGCTCATCACCTTACTAATTTTGTTGTCTCTGTCAGAGAAATTGATATACCATTCCAAGTCTCAGTTTCTCATTTGGTAAAGAAACAGAATAGATACAAAGTTGCTGCAAGAGTTAAATAAAATAAAAATACTTGAAACTATTTGTAAACCACAAGGCACCTGAGTATTTGAATAAAGTAACAATTGTATTTCTTAGATGAATGTATTGTAAAAGATCACTTTGTAAAACAATTATTTTAAGCAGATGAAACTCACAGCACTTTTGGTTAAAATCTCCTTTTCTCTCTTTCCTTTGTTTAAAAGGCTTTTTATTGCAGATAAAAAGCAAAATACAAAACTAAAATTTCAGGAACACATTTTTTACTTTCTTAGAGCTTTTAGGGTATTTATTTCTCTAGGAGTTTTAATCTTATGAAAAGATAAATATATGGTGGGGAAAAATTACTGTACAAACCCCCCAGATAGAAACCATGCATCTTAGTCCTAAAAAAATTTCAAATCAAATAATACAGTGTGCTAAGTCAAATAACATTATTCCTTCTATACCATAATCCATGTTAAGAGAATAGGAACAAAATAATAGAGCATTAAAAGGTGTCAAGTAAATTTGGCAAAAAAACAAACAAACAAACAAAAAAACTGAAAAAACAGGTAATTATGTGCTAACTGTGCTTAAAGGAATTGTCTCATTTTCTGTGAGAATGAATGAATGTTTCTGTTGTCAAAATATCCCCAACAATAGTTTTGAATAGTTGATATGAATAATGTATAAGGTATGTTTACTGAAGGTATATTATGATTAGTAAATGAGATGATAACATCTTATTTATGGATGAAGGAAAGATAATCAAGTGTGTGTGTGTGTGTGTGTGTGTGTGTGTGTTGCTGGAGATGGAACCCAGGGCTTCATGGTTGCTACACAAGCACTCTATCACTGAGCTACATTTCCAGCAATAAAGGTTATTCTTTTATATAGTATTTTAAACCTAATTCTTTGAGTGGGAAATTTTTTGATAAATGTCAACTTCCTTTAATGAGTACTCCTCTGTACAAAATTTGAGAATTTATTAATGAATTGCACGTGTATAATTTATTGGTTTGAATCCTTTTAGATCATCACAAGGTATGTATAAAACTATATTTTTAATATCTACCTGATTTACTTACAATTTTTTAATATTTATTTTTAGTTGTAGTTGGACACAATACCTTTATTTTATTTATTTATTTTTATGTGGTGCTGAGGATTGAACCAAGGGCCCCACACATGCTAGCCCCAGCCCTACCATATGGGCATTTTAAAGGAAGAAAATTATTGAACTCCTACAATCTTGGAAGAGTAATATCACATCATTGAAACAAAGTGGAAAATATTTTCCTCCCAAGTAATTTTTGCTTAGTAAAAAACAAAATGAGAACAAGTAGTCTTGTTCTCATTTTGTTTTTAAGGTTTTAGTAAAATATTGACTATTTTCATTAGAGTAGCAATGATCCTTTGCTTCTTTTCTGGTTTTAATTCAATTTTTGGCATGTATTAATTCTTTGCTTTGGCAAATAAGGATTGGTATTTCTCCACTACACAGTGTCATGTTCTTTTCTAACAGAGAAGTTTATTATAAACAAAACTCAAATGATATTGTCATGAATGACTGAAAGCAAGATGTGGTTTTGCAAAAGAAAAACAGCTAGACTGTGTCTTCTGCTTTTCCCAGACCTCAGTCTTTGACATTTTCTCTTCTGATTTTTTATTTCATTAAGGTTCTGGGAGATGAAAGCTTCCAAACTTTTGAAATTCTGTTAAGTTTATCTTTAGTCCCTTAAGTGAGCTCTACAACACTCTATATCACAGTGGAAAGAGCTAAAGACAGGATGGGTTTCTAATTTTAAGAGATTTGGGCAGGTTTCTGAATGTCTCAGAGCTTCAATTTCAAAATCTTTTAAGAATAACGTTACCATCCTTGTCAAAATACAAAGTTGCTGTGTGTGAAAAAAAATTGCAAGCTGTGAAATGCTACATATTTACAGTATTGTAATTATTAATAAGATAAAATTGCAGACATCAATGATTTATTTGGTAGTACTGGAGTTTGAACCCAGGGGTGCTCTACCAATGAGCTTCATCCCCATCCCTTTTTATCTTTTATTTTGTGACAGAGCCTCCCTAAATTGCCTAGGATGGTCTTTAATTTGTGATCCTCCTGCCTCAGTCTCCTGCATTGCTGGGATTACAAATGTGCACTACCATGCCCAGCACATTATTGATTTTTTAAATCAATGTATCACTAATAATGAAGGAGAGACTTCAGCTGGTATTCAGTGTATCGGATAGAACCAACTGTTTCCACCAGCTTAAGTAAATGAAATAGATTCATATTTGTAGTCTACCTACTTTTTGGTTTATACCCATGCATTCTAAAGTGTTCTGAGGTAATTAAATTTTATAGGAGGGACATGATACATCATGAATAAGAAGAAGTAAAACACAATAGGATAAGTTAGAAAAAGATAAGGTGTCCAAGAGAAAACACAGCCAATTGCAACCTATCACTGAAATCTCCAGAGAATATTATTAATCTAAGCAAATCTTGGTCTTCTGTTTTTTTTAATATTTATTTTTTAGTTGTAGTTGGACACAATACCTTTTTATTTTATTCATTTATTTTTATGTGGTGCTGAGGATCGAACCCAGGGCCTTGCATGTGCTAGGTGAGTGCTCTACCACTGAGCCCCAGCCCCAGTCCCTGGTCTTCTGTTTTTTATGAATATTTATTTTCCTTGAAACACAGCCACACTCATATTTTTACATTTGGATTTACTGTTTTTACATGACAAGTGCAGCATTGAATAGTTGAAACTGATCCTATATGCTCCACAAATCCTAAAATATTTGCTTTTGACCCTTTAAGAAAAATCTGCTGAGCCCCACTCTGAGAAAAAAAAAATGTCTTTAAGTGCCAGGCTAGGTACACAAGAGGTGATCTGTATCATTGTGAATAAGTTAGTGCTCTTCTATGAAAATAGATGAGATTATATGTAAGGTCAACATTCTAATGTCATAAACTTGAGGTTGTGTTCAGAATGAGCCTTTTAGTTATAGAAGTCCCATATACATATACGGAAACATTTATTCTTACACTTGTTTTCATTGTTGTACGTTCAGGTGTAAAAGTAGTAGGAGAGGAGGTAATATAGCTACCAAAGTTTACTAGAGCACCCTGATACTGGTTGAATGATTAAAATTATTTCAGTCTTTTCCAGATGGGATATATCTGAGAAAGAAGTGAAAATGATAGTTGACTCTCCGGACATTAAGATACGATACAAAGGAAAGAAATCAATATTAAAGTGAGAGCTATGAGTTTAGAGGACTAGCTTTCAGAATGGTATGAAAGATGCGAACTATGTTAACTACAATTGAGGTAAATTACCATAATAGGCATATTACAACACCAGTGCTGCCTCCTTCTGGAAAAAAATGGTACTACAGTTTTCCTGTTATCTGTCCACAAATACAGACTTTGGAGAATGAATTGATGTGTGAGTTTAGGTTCAAGCAAACCATTCTACCTATTTAGAGTCTAAAGGATAGCAGTGATTTGAAATGACTCTATTCTCAGAAAATCTTTTAAAAATTTTTAGTTGTAGATGGACACAATACCTTAATGTATTTATTTATTTATTTTTATGTGATGCTGAGGATCAAACCCAGTGCCTCACATGTGCTAGGCAAGTGCTCTACCACTGAGCTACAATCCCAGCCTCCTCAGAGAATCTTAAGAATGGAAAAAAGGAAAGACATTTCATTTAATAAGGCTCAAGAGCTGTACTAGCAGAAGGTTAATTTGTTATTTTAAAAGTTCTTATTTTTCTGATATTACACCAACTTAATTTTGTTTCATTTTGAAATGATTTAAGACTATCCAAATTTTAAAAATAGTACAAATAATTCCTATCCTTCACCTTCACCCAGGTTCATCAGCTGTTAATAGACTGTCCTTTATGCCTTTTGTGTCTCTGTCTCTCTATTTTTCTCCCCCTCTGAAATAGTTGTAAATTACAGGGATCATTTCTCATTTCCCGTAAATATTTCACATCACATTTATGGTTTACAGGAACAAAAATATCCTGTTTAATAATCAGTATAATTATCAAAATCAGGGTATTTAACACTGCTACTGTAGTATCATCTAAACTGCATTCTTATTCAAATTACTCCAATTGTACCAATAATCTCCTTTGTAGAATTTTTTTTCCTGTCCAGGATCCAATCCAGGATCAAGCTTTTCAAACAACTGTCATGTTTCTTAGGCTCCTGTAATTTGAACAGTTCTTAAGAATTTCTTTACTTTTTAACATTGACATTTGAAGAGTTAAAATCAGTTATTTTGTAGAATGTCTTTCAAATTTGAATTGTCTAAATGCCCTTTTTATTAGATTTAGGCTATGCATTTGGGGTATGTTGTGTTTTTATTAGTGCATCACATCAGGAGGCACAAGGTGTTGGTTTAGTCTCATTACTAGTGATGTTGACTTTGATCACTTAGATACAGTGTCATCTGCTAGGTTTCTTTATCGTATAGTTATTATTTTCCCTTTTGTAGTTAATAAGTAATTTGAGAGAAACACTTTGAAGTTTTTTAATATCTTGTTCTCTCACATTTTAACTCACTGGTTTTAGCATACATTCATAATTGCTACTGGAATTAATCACAATTCCTAAAAAATTTTGGACTTTACTGTAATACTCTTCCTTCATTTCTATCCCCCTTCCTTTATTTTCTCCTTTCCTCTTGGTCTCCCTCCCTCCTCAATCATTATGGACCAATATATTCTCATTTACTTTAATGGGTTATGTAATGTTGTAATTTTCATTGTCATTAATTATCAAATTGTTCCAAATTTACCATTGAAAAACCATTCAAGCTAGCGTCTGTTTCTTTTCGACATATCCTTACCATTCTTTGAGAATTTCCATACACTGTTGCAGAAAATGGTGTTCTAGATGTGTTTTTGTCTCAGCCCCAGAATCAAATATTCATTTAAGGGCCTTTTATAAAAGTTTTGATTGTAATATATATATATATATTCCTACTGTAGTTCATGTGATGANTTTTTTTTTTTTTTTTTTTTTGGTATTTGGGAGTAAATCCAGGGGCACTTAAACACTTAGCCACAGTCCCAGCCTTTTTTATATTTTATTTATAGACAGGGTCTCACTGAGTTACTTAGAACCTTGCTAAGTTGCTGAGGCTGGCTTTGAACTTGCGATCCTCCTGCCTCAGCCTTCTGAGCCACTGGGATTACAGGCATGCATCACCACGCATTGTATTGTGCTTTCTTAAGAAAACAAAATACTTCTTCTGACATAGTTGTGCAGAGGTAGAGGTCAGAATATGTGGATATAATCAGTTGAACATAAATTAACAATTTTCTATTTTCTGTAAGCTTTAAAACTAGCCATGTTCTAAAATCACATAATACATCTTAACTAAGTTGGTTCATTTAGAATGGATGCCTAACCAATAAAATCAATGAAAGCTCTAACATTAAATTATCTCTGGACTTGGATATTGGTTCATACAGCCAGTTTTCTTTCACAGAGATTTAAATTTGTCTAAGCACAAGTGGTCATGGCAATTATGGACAGATACTATTCTTTGGCTAGTGAGATCTGGCTGCTAGAAAACAAGACACCAACCTAGAGTTTAATTTGTTTTTCTTTTGTGGTGATGGGGATAGAACTCATGACCTGGCAAATGGTAGACAAGTCCTCTACTACTGAGCTATACCTCCAGACCAGTTTTTATCAAACCCACTAAGCATTTCTATAAATTTTTTCTGGATAGAGTTGTAAGTTATAGATTATAGGCTTTTCAACCAGAGAGACCTACCTTTATTTGATCCTTGAATTTATTATATTTTAATTGTACCTTGGTGGTCAAGTTCCTCACATTAGCTAATGTTCACTCTCTGCAAGTACAGATCTGTTATTACTGTTTACTTTTCCATTACCTATTACCACTTTCCTAACCTATTACCATTCCCTATCTACTTTATCCATTCAAGTGCTACCATCTTTTAAGATAAAATTAAATTGCGGTTTACCTAATAACATGTTACAAATCCCATTTGGATTCAGAGACAGCTTTTTCTTTTCAAGTCTATAGCACCTATAACTCAAATAACATTCTTAAAATTGTATCAAATACTTCTTTTTTATACATTTATTTATATTGTTATGTGGTTCTAAAGATTGAACCCTGTGCCTCACACATGTCAGGCAAGCATTCTACCACTGAGCGATAACCCCATCCCTTGAACTAAATACTTCTTGAACTCAGGGACAATATCTTGGTTTGTCTTTGGATCTCATATGGAATATTGTACAACTGTATCTTTGCATGTATGTTGAGTTGAATTAAAATTTGTTGAATGTAATTGTGTTTAACTCTGGCTTTCAATTTTTTGTGCCTCACAGTGTTTAGGGTGATTATTAATGCAATGCAGGTATTCAGTAAAATGATTTTTGGCTGATCAGTAGTTAATGACCCACTTTCTTAGTCATAGCCTAGGGATTAAAGAAATTTGATAAAAATTATCACAAAGTGATGTTTGTAAAATTATGTAGGTTTATCTTTATGTATATATGTATACACATGAATATGTATTTTAATTCTGAGTCTCAGTTCATGAACTTTACTTCTCACATTCCTTGGTGGGAAAAAAGAGAAGGAATCCTGTCAAATGAATGAAGAGGCTATCTGCTGAATCTAGGATTTCATCATATAAGTTGCTCCCTTTCTTCTTTTGTTTGACTAACATTTATCTTATACATCTATTCCCTAGAGACATCATCAATGACTTATAAATTGGTAAGAAGAGAGTTATATTTTCATGGAAGATTACTGGAAAAGTTCACACACATGTATATTATTTCCTTATTCTTCACTTTTAAAAGGGGGAAAGTTGTTATTATTATTATTAAAATTTTCACCATCAGCCTTTGTCTCAATATAAAATATTCTTTTAAAAATATTGTTGTGGAAGGATTTGTCATTAGGAAATGAAGATCCAATATTTATTGACTGTCTAACATGAACTAGTCATTGTGTTTACTTATCTTACTGAATTCTTCTGATTACCTGGGGGGGGATTTTACAGCTATATGTTTATACATTAGAATTTGATAAACCTCTTTTTTTGGTACTGGGGATTGAACCCAGGGGTTCTCAACACTGAGCCCCATCCCCATCCCTTTTTATATTTTATTTAGAGACAGGGTCTCATTAAGTTGCTTTCAGCCTCGATGAATTGCTCAGGCTGACTTTGAACTCACAATCCTCCTACCTCAGTCTCTTGAGCTGCTGGGATTACAGGCATGGGCTACCATGCCTGGCTAAAATAGAGGTTTGAAAGTTGAAAACTGCTGTGCAAAGAGGCTAAGATAAGTGAATTGAATGTTTCTATTCATTTATTATTCTTGGTTAGATTGTACCACACTTTTAATTAAAAATGATAATCTGGGCTGGGGTTGTGGCTCAGCGGTAGCACGCTTGCCTGGCATTCATAAGGCACTGGGTTTGATTCTCAGCACTACATTCAAATAAATATAATAAAGGTCCATCAACAACTTTGAAATATTTTTAAAAATATGATCCATTATTATAAGTATATTTATGTCTAAATAGATGTGTGTATGTGAAGAGTTAGAAATACATGAATTTAACATAATTTATCTTTTATGACTATTTTAATAGTGGGGATTGGATCCAGGGGTCCTCTACCACTGAGCTACATCCCCAACGCTTTTTATTTTTATTTTGAGGCTGGTTCTTACTAAGTTGCTGAGAACCTCCCTGAATTGCTTAGGCTGGCCTTGAACTTATGATCCTTAGCAATCCTGAATTGCTGATTACAGGTTTGTGCCACTGTGCCCAGCTATTCTTCTATGATTTTTAATGTTCAATTCAAGTAATCAGGTGTCCCTTCCTAAATGCCTCAGGCCTAGTTAAGAAAAACCAAGAAAACTATTTACCTTCTTTTCCTTAAAGGTCCTAGTAATTCCTTCTTCAGTGATAAACTCAAATTTTAACAGCAACATACAGATCATTCTCACACACATGCTCACCCCTATGAAATTAAGCTTTTAAATAAGTTTTATGGCAAACAGAACTAGAAGCATGATAGGTTATAACTTCATTAATACAGTAAGTACCATTTCTCACCCAGTCTCTTTAGCAGGGCATTAAAAGGATTTTAGCATTAAGTGGGCCACTACTAAAATACTCAAGAGATTTACTGCTTATATATGCCAGAATAGGCAAGAAACATATCTTAGTGGATAACTGGCTTACTTATGCAAAGTTCTGTTTGTCATATGTAAAGAAATCTCAAATCATAAATGATTAAGGAAGAATAAAATGGAAATGATCTGGATTCTAATTAAAAATTTAAATTATTCCAGTGTTAAGTGTACTGGTTCAGTATTCTTTACTGTATATATTATTTCCCTCTTTTATCTGGTGTCCTAATAATATCAAGTAATGGCAAGGTCTGTTCATTAATTTTTTTGCTTTCTGTGAAGGGAAGTTATCAGAGAAGTGCAGCAAACTATGAATGAAAAAGAAATCAAGGCCCTTTCCCTTTACTGTAGCCATTATGGGAAAATAAGGTTTATCATGTGGAGTTTATATAAAATAAGGGACCGAATAAAACTCATTGCTACAAAAATTCTGAGGTGGGAGAGCATAGTGTGAATCATAGGGTGACAAAGGTGTTGATAGAAGCATTAATAATAAAATATAATGGGCTAGTTATGATTATAGAGTCTTCAACTAGAGACTCCTACCCACACTTGACTGTTGAGTTATAGTATTTTAGTTGTACCTTGGTGGTCACATTCCTCAAGTTAGATAATACGTATTCTCTTCATGTATGGTGAGAATTCTAATAGTAATTTTATCATAATGTTGTTGGGAAGGTGAAATTAAATAATGCATTAGTAATGATTTCTTTTTTATGTTTTAGTTGTAGATGGACACCATAACTTTATTTATTCATTTTTTTATGTAGTTCTGAGGATCAAACCCTGTGCCTCACATATGGTAGGCAAATGCTCTACCACTGAACCACAACCCCAGCTCCAGAAATTATTTCTTTAAGCTGGGTGTGGTGACACATGCCTATGATCCGAGTAACTTGCAGGGCTGAGGCAGGAGGATCACAAGTTTAAGGACAGCATCAGCAACTTAGCAAGGTCTCAGCAAATTAGTGAGACACTGTCTCAAAATTTAAAAAATAAACAAATAAAAAGGGCTTGGGATGTGATATGTTTCGGTAGTAAAGCACCCCGGGGTTAAATCCCCAAATAAATGAATGAATGAACAAATGAATAAAATGCCTTCTTTATGACACACAATAAGGTTTCAATGGAAGATATATATTATTGATATTGTAATTATTGAGGGAATAATACATTTTGGGGAGGGTGAGTACTGGGGATTGAACCCAGGGGTACTTAACCACTGAGCAACATCCTCAGCCCTTTTAAAATATTTTATTTACAGACAGACTCTCACTGAGTTGCTAGGTGCCTCACTAATCTGCTGAGGATGGTTTTGAACTTGAGATCCTCTTCTCTCAGCCTTCTGAGTTGTTGGGATCACAGGAATGTGCCATTGCACCTGGCAGAGGGAATAATACTTGAAATTGCTTTTGAAGTTTTCATTATATTTATACCAGACTACACTCACATTAGATAAGGTGGAAAGAAAAAGGCAGGTGCCTATGGTTCCCAAAGAATTAAAACAGTATTTGTAAGAAACACTAAATATGTAAGGCTATTTGCCATAATAATTTACCTTGATATAGTGCTTTACAGTTTGTGAAACAGTTTTATTGACATAATAATATTGCAGTCTTTCAAAAAAAATTGTGAAGGGACTGGGTGCGGTGGCAAATTCCTGTAATCCCAGCTACTCAGGAGGCTAAGGCAGAAGGATCACAAGTGTGAGACCAGCCTCAGCAATTTAATGAGATCTTGTGTCAAAATAAAATAAAAAGGGCTGGGGATGTATCACAGTAGTAGAGCACTTGCCTAGATGCACATGACCCTGGGCTTGCCCCCAGCACTATTGAGGAGAGCAGGGAGGGAGAGGGAGAGAAGAAAGAAACATGAGTTCAAGTTCAATTTCAACACTCTTTCAATTGAATTACAGTTTGCTCAATGAACAAAGTGGGAGTTGGTGTTGGAGCCACTTTTTACTTTGAAAGGACTAGATCATTAAGTTGAGAAGAGCATGTTCTAGCATATGTTTTTCCTTGTCTTTGATTCTTTAATACAGGAGAAATGGGTAAAAGAGGTGAATCTCAAGATGGTTATCCTCAGGTAAAGCATGGGAATCCTGCCTTCCATATTACTTAGCTTCAACTAACTGAATGCTCAGGAACCTGTTTGTCCCCACTCTCCTATCCTCCACTTATGGAAGTGACCTAAACCATATAAGGCAGATGGGCAATGAGCCCATACTCAGAACATAGTTGAATAGTCACAGGAAGGGAAGGCTACACTCACAGCTGCTTAGCAATGAAGAAGAGATGTGCCTACTGAATAAAGACCAGGAGAAGGTGCATGCCTTAATAGGTGACCACTTACTCAACTCCTATCTGGCTCCGGGAGGCTAGTATAATGATAGTCATTTGACAGGAGTTCTGGTGATCAGTAGGCTCTGGTTTTGTCCTTGGATCCTTAGGTCTAGTTCTTTTGGGGGTCCATGCAAATCTCCATAAGTATTCCCTCTTTCCTTCTTCTCTTCCCTTCCAATCTGCTTCTGCAAGGACATCTTCAAAGACTTCTCTAATCTAGGAGGAAACTCTGAATCTCATTCGTCATGATTTTTATTATTTTAGGTCATTTATAACAGTCTGAATTAAATATATTCTCTGGGATTTCTCATTAAAAGATTTCTGAAAGGAGAATGCTTTCAAATGGGAAAACTGTCAGGCTTATGATTATATAGGGAATATTGTAATGTTTCTCACAAATGTTGGGGAAATATATAATCATAGGGGCTACTGCACTTTATTATGAAGAATATAATTAAAATTATCTAGAGCAATCATTGTCCTCTTTCTGTGTGTAAAGGGGTTGCTGATTTGAAAATAAAACAGATATCACCATTTCCCCATGCTTGCTTTATATAACACCAAGGTTTTAAATAATACATCACTTTATTTAAAATCTATTTACATGGTAATTGCCACTGTATAATGTATGAAAGATCACTTCACTGAGTTTAAATCTGGTTTGCACTATGGGCTTGACATATATTTTATTATTTTTAAAAAAAGCCTCTTAAATTACCCTTTGTGTATTTCTAAAATACAAGTAACTATTTTTAGAAAAATAATCATGAACTCTAGCTGTTGCTAACCTGTCTTGTGATCTTTTGCTTTATAGATTTGGTTGCCTTTCTGAAATGCCATTCTGCTTCTTCAAAAAAGTAGGCAGCAACAGGAGATTTAAATATCACCTAAGAGAATGTTATTTTTTAAAAAAACACTATTTTGAATTTCTTACAAGATAAAGCAGACTTTCAAAACTCCTGCTTTGAACATTGTATTTTATATGAGGCAAAACAACTGTTCTGAAGAATTTTTTTCCAAAACATCATTAATTACTTCCTTATTACTGGGCTCTGGGCTACCCTAGAAGGAGGGACTACTCACGATTGCTCAAGGGCTCAGTGCATTTATCTATCCCCCCATGTTGATTTCTGTTTCATGTTCTATCCTCCAGTCTTGATCCTTTTAGAGACATCAATAGCCTTTGGTATAGGATGATTTTTGGTAAAGGATGATGTTAGTGTGTTTATCTGTTGCCATCATTAGTGCTAGCTGTCAAATATCCTATGATCTTTACAGAGATCTTAAACATAGTAAGGAATAGAGTAATATCTGTTCAATAATTTCATTGCTATAATTCATAGTCAAAAAAGGCATGTCTTACTTTTATGGTTTAGATATGAGGTGTCCCCCCCAAAACTCATGTGTAAAATAATGCAAGAAAGTTAGAGGTAAATTGATTGGATTATGAGCATCCTAACCTATTCAGTGAATTAATCCCCTGATAGGAATTAACTAGGTGGCAATTTTAGGCAGGTAGGGTTTGTCTGGAGGAGGGGGGTCATCTAGGATGTGGCTTTGGGTATATATTTTGTCTGTGGTGAGGGTAGACTCTCTCTCTCTCTCTCTCTCTCTCTCTCTCTCTCTCTTTCTCTCTCTCTCTCTCTCCTTCCTTGGGCAATGTCCTGAGCTGTTTTCCTCTGCCATATACTTCCACCAGGATGTTCTGCCTCACTTCTGGCCCAAAGCAGTGGAGTTGGCCATTTGTGGGATGAGACCTGTGAAACTGTGAGCTCCAAAAAACACTTTTCCTCCTCTAAAATAGTTCTTGTCAGGTCTTTTTATTACAGTGGCAAAAAAGATGACTGAAACAGAAATTGGTCCTGAGAGTAGGGTCTTTGCTGTGACTAACCTGACCATGTAGTTCAGAAGCTTTTGGAGCTTTTTAGAATTTGTTGGAGGAATTTTGAGACATTTAGAGATGCAAGCTGTAAAAGTTTTATATTGTTGTAAGCAGAGCATAATTGACAATTCTGGTGGGAGCTCAGAAGACCAGAATGTCAATAGAATTGTGGACATTAATGACTAGCCACAAGAGATTTCAGAGGAGGACTCTGTTGGAAATTTGTGTAGAAGTCATTCATATTATGTTCCGGCTAAGAAATCATTAACATTTTGCCCATGTCCTGAGACTTTCTGTGAGGCTGAATTTAAAGGTGATGGAATTTTTAATCTGGCAGAAGAAATTTCTAGGCGGCATAGCTTTTAGGGGGTAGCATAACTATTGCTGGTGACTTTTTGCCAAAAGTTTAAGTTTATTGTGATAATCAGGAGCAGAAATCAAAGCAGAGAGATTTGAAAAAAAAACTTGCAGTTTGACTAGAAAACTGTAAGCAAAAGTAGGGCTAAGACTGTGGTTGTTAAAGAGATTATAGCCACTAAAGAAACACTAATTACTTTACCCAGAAACAATAGGAAAAAATGGCTTGAGGGGATCTCAGGAATTGGCAAGTCCACCCTCATCTCAGGCTCAAGGGTGTGAAAGTAAAACTTCCCTGAGCAGAGACCAGTGGGGCACCCTGGTTGCATAGGGGTGAGGGGCCTAGAAAGTTATTTCACCATGCTCTGCTGCCCAGACACTCAGAGGCTGGTATAGTCAGGGTCCAAGGAGAGTTGACTGTGCTCAAGATGGTGGCAGAACTTAGCATCAACCATGTGCCATTGGTTCTGCAGGATTTCAGGATGTTAGAGTTAGGGGGTCATGGAGGCTTCCACTGACATTTTAAAGGAATGCCTGGGAAACCAGGTAAAGTGTAGCTGGGTCAGAGTCCCTGTGGGCTGCCCCAATAGGTGTTGTGTGGAGATGTAAGGAAACCAGAGTTGTAATGGAGATCCCCAAGATTAAGAAATGCCAAGTATAGCAGCAACTTAGCATATATATATATATATATATATATATATATATAGAGAGAGAGAGAGAGAGAGAGAGAGAGAGGGAGTGTGTGTGTGTGTGTGTGTGTGCTGGGGATGTAGCTCAGTCGTTAAATGCTCCTGGGTTCAATCCCTGGTACAAAAAAAACATGCCAGTACGGTGATTCATCTGCCAAGGAACGCTACAGGAATCAAGCATAGACAAACCGAAAGAGAGGCAATATGGGGTACAACAAAAAGCCATAGTTGTGGAGTTACACAAGCATTTTGGAGAGAACATCAGGATGGCATGTGCTCCAGATGCTAGATGTGCAGCTACAGGACTTGTTTGCCCAGCTGGATTGGTCGCATCCCTGTTTTCTATGCTCCTATTTCTCCCTTGTGGAATGGAAATGTTTACTATGTGCCTTCATATATTGGATATATGTAACTTGCTCATGATTTTTTCAGGGGCTGACCCTTAGAGTTTGCCTTGAGTCTCAGTGGAGATTTTGTACTTGGACTCTTGAAAATGGAGTAAATGTTATCTTGCCTTGTGAGATGGGCATGAGCTTTGTGGGGTAAGGGTTGGAATGCTGCAGTTTAGATATGAGATGTTCCCTAAAAGCTCATGTGTGAAACAGTGCAAGAAAGTTTGGATGTGAAATGATTGGGTTATGAGAACCTTAACCCAAACAGTGAATTAATCCCCTGATAGGGTTTAACTGGATAGTAACTGTAGCCAGGTAGGGTATGGCTGGAGGAGGTGAGTCATTGGGGGCATGACTTTGAGGTGTATGTTTTGTATGTGGTGAGTGAAGACTCTTTCTGTGCTTCCTGGTGTGATGTCTTGAGCTGCTTTCCTCTATTACACTTTTCCACCATGGTGTTCTTCCTCATTTCAGGCCCCAAGGAATGGAGTTGGCCATCTATTGGACTGAGACCTCTGAAACTGTGAGACTCAAATAAACTTTTCATTCTCTAATTGTTCTATATGAGGGTTTCCAGATTGCCTCAGAAGATGCAAGGACCTATTTTAATTTCTCTCTGCACTCACATATCAGGTGATCTCATCCGTTTTCTGGATTTAAATACCATCTAAATGAAGATGATTCCAAAATTTGCATCTCTTCCAATAGTGCCCTGTGAGCCTCAATCCCATTTAACCAACAGTCTTCCCTGGATTTCTAAAAGGCTTCAAAAAGAAATCCATGACACAGTAGAAAAAATATGAACATAATCTTAATTGAAAAGTTATTAGATAAAGAAAATTAAAAGATTAATGCCATTGCAATTGAATGATTATTTTCTGGTGCAGGTAGAGTTATGAGAGTTAAGTGGATGTATTAATTGTATTGTGTTTGCATGAAATTGGTAGAAAATAAATTTGCAATTATTTAAAATAATTGTTTTTGGCCCGAAGAACTAGAAGTATAAAAGATGTGTGGATTTAGAACAGAAAACATAAGAGCTCTAGATGTGTGTGTGTGTGTGTGTGTGTGTGAACGTGCATGTGTCTTTCACTATAGGTGAGCTTATGTTTTATTAAACTTCCCTCATTATGTCAGGATGGTTGCCAGCTGCCCCTGGGTTATTGTGGTTCTATGTTCATATCCACAGTGGGTGGAGGTAGAGAGAAAGGGTTGGGGAGAGAAAGAGAAATTGGCTTTTCATGGCTCTTAAGAGTGAGAAAGTTTCTTTCCAGAAACACTCCAGAAAGGCTTTTCTTATATTCATTAGCTCATACTAGCTTGGGCTATCTCACATTTAAGCTCATGCTTCACTGGGTAACTAGTTCTAACCCCATCTCCAGAGGTGAGTTTATATTTGCTTAAGCCAATTTGGGCAATACCAGACCTCTGCCAGTGAATTAATTCTGAAATCCAGTCTTAAAGTAATTAGGATGTGACATTATGCTAGAGATTGGGGGCATGATTCATTATTGCAGAAGGAAGAACCTATGTTCAATGCTTTGCAGGAAGTGAATGAAGTCTGGAAATGAATGAGAAAGATATCACCTAGTTGGCAGCTGAAGGCCATTTTGTGAACCAAAGGCAAGTTAGCTAGTGGGCAGAGCTGACTTCATCAGGAATGCTTTATCAAGAGGCTCCTTGAGAAATTATGTCAGAACCAGGCATTGATTCAGGTTTTCTGGGGCCTAGTATTAAATAATATAGTGTAGGTCCCATCAAGAATAAAATTATAAAAATACACATACAAAATTAGGCAAAGATCTTTGGAAGTGGCCCTTGCATCTGGCTGCCTCTAAAGCTTAATGTTTAAACTTTTAAGTAAATCTGTTTATGATTTCAACACCACTGAAGACCTTACCTTCCACCTTCCTTCTCTAATTGTTCTGTATGAGGGTTACCTTGCCAACTCTGAACTTCCAGCCAGGCATGAGAGTGAATAAATTCTACATTGTTATATATACATGAAATCATCCTAATTGATGCAGAGATGTATGAGATTAGAGTATTCAGGTATGCTTTGTCTTTTTTGTACATTGCTTCATATTTTGAGTGATAATTATGTTATGTGAAATAATCCAGGAACAGAATGACAAATACTGCATGATGTTACTCATAGGTGGAATCTAAAAAGGAGTTGATCTCACAGAAGTTGAGAATAGATTGGTGATTACTAGAGGCAGGGGGAGTGATGAGAGATGGGGAAAGGTTGATCAGTGAGTACAAAGTTAATGTTAGGAGCAAGAAATTCTGTGGTGTTACAGCATACATAGGAGGATGAAAAGCAATAGCGTATCACACATTTCAAAAAGCTAGAATAAGTTAGTTAAGAAGTTTTTACCATAAATAAATGATAAATATTTAAGGAGATGGATATATTTAAACAGATTTAAAAATTATACAATGCATATGTGCATTGAAAATATTATATGATACCCCCTTAAATAAGTACAATTTCTATGTTTTCATGTGTCAGTCAAAAAATTAAATTAAAAAAATTACAGATGGAGATAAGAACCAGTTTATGCCCAATATTTTAGACCATGATAAGTATGGCAAGTTTTTCCAAATGTGGCTATAGCAATATTTTCAATCCTACTTATTCTTCTGCAATGAGACATTGCTATCTTCTACTGAATATTCACCTTTGTGAATATGAAAGGATTCTTGATTATTTTAACATGGTGACAATATGTCTTTCCCAAGCAGTGTCCTTAATTGAACTGGAAGCTTTCATTTCTGTTTTTCTTGTTTTTTTTTTTTTTTGTAGGTGTGTATTTCCATGGCTTTACAAACATTTTTGTAAGAAAAATCTACAAGAGAAAGATATACAAATAACCACAATCATTTGTTTCATTTACCAGCTATTTAAGCCAAACCTGCATACCCCTGCATCAGTCCCTATGTGTTATGCTCTATTAGATAAATCTGTAGAACATAAGATGTTCATGAGAGAGGAAGGCCTATGTTGAGACATTTATTAATATTTTAAGGGTTAATAAAAATAGTTAACCTTAACATAGCACACAACTACTCAGGCAAATTTAATTGCCGAAGTAAATCTATAAGGAAAAAAAAAACCCAAAAAACAAAAAGAAAGGAAGAAAGAAAAGAGAAAAGAAAAGAAAGAAGAATGAGAAATAAGAAGAAAACAAAAGACCTTGGAACATTTCTTTCTTTTTGAAAGACAGCAAACATGTAAGAGTCATGACTTCTCTAAAACCTGTGTTGAGAATCCCAAGTCAAATGGAAAGGCTTGGTAGATAGGAAGCCATGTGGATATGCAGAGAAGCTGAGGAGCACTCAGGTACTAGGTGAATGAAGAAATATTTTGGGCATGGATCTTCCAGCCCCAGGCCTTTAGCCAATGCCTTGAGGATTTGAGACAACCTTTTAGCCAAGCCCTTCCTAATTTTTTTGAAAAACATGAGCACTATAAATGGTTATTCTAATTCAATAACTATTGTGGCAGTTTGTTATGCAACAATAAATAAACAATGTGCAGAAAATTTGAATCTTATTATCAATGGAATGGACAACCAATGGAGAATTTTATTTTAAGCAAAAGAATATTATCTGAGTTATTACAATGTATGTGGAAAATTGATAGAGAAGGCTAAACAAAGAGAAAGAGAAATGCATTTGGGAGGGTAGGGGTATCAAAATGGATGGCTAATTGTTGTTCTGGTTGCAACTGGAAGCCTCTGATAAAGGGATTAGTTTGTGTCTGAACTATGATGGCTCTAGTAGGTAAAGATGATTAGAGTTCACTAATTCTGATTCCATGCCTTCCTCCAGTAGACCACATATCACTATAATTTTGGTACCTGTTTATCTCATATCTAGGCCTTAAATTAATTCTTTGTTCATTGTTGGTACTTATTTTTTTTGGTGGGGGGTACTGGGGATTGAACTCAGGGGAACTCAACCACTGAGCTATTCCCCAGCCCTATTTTTTTTTTAAAGAGAGAGAGAGAGAGAGAGAGAAGAGAAGAGAAGAGAAGAGAAAGAGAGAGAGAGAGAGAGAGAGAGAGAGAGA
>NW_026000249.1:17079470-17105765 GCF_001458135.2 Marmota marmota marmota | reverse complement strand
ACCCAGCCAATCGGCCTCAAGAGCAGGAGGATTGTGGGAGGTGGAGAGAAGCTTGGGTGGGAGAGAGAGGCTTGTGGAAAGCCGGTGGTGGCAGTTGAGGCTCTGAGGGTTTTTCCTGAGAGGCTGTTTTGTTTGGCGTGTGTGGTTCTAAAAATAAAGTTCGTTTCTTTTGACAAGTGGCTCCTGATTGTGCCCAGCCAGACTGCGGCACTCCTGCCTCAGCCTCCGGAGCCTCTGGGATTACAGGCATGTGCTACCTGCCTAGCTCATTGTTAGTTTTAAGTTTCAGTCTGTTATAATATCAAAATTTTATTCATGACAAAACAAGGTATTCACATGACAAAAAGTAAAGTTTAATAAGCAAAATAAAACAAACCTCTAAGCTTTCAAATATTTTAAATATGATTCCAGGGAATATCTAGGGGATATCTATGTTATTTCCTACCTAGGAGATATTATAATAGATTTTCACACTCTTAGAAATAATGATTATCAATGTCACTTCGATGGTATTTGTAAAGGTTTAGAAAAATTCTTTTTATTTCTCTCTGTATTTACTATTCTGTTGGTTTTGCCCATTTCCCTGAAATATAGTCCTATGAGAAAAATTAAAGTGATTTTTGTATATGACATTTCTTCTCCCATTTTGTTGCGGGGAGATTTAAAGTTGTCAAAATATTTTCACAGAGGTACCATTATGATTCTCCTATCAGCTCTATCACATAAATTGGTAAATAATTTTATCTAATTTACCAACAAATAAATTGAATGCTGAATTAACCCACCTGTCCAGAAATGTGAAGCTAGTAAGTATTGGGACTGACATTCACAAGAGCTGGCACTTCTATGTGTTTATGAACTAATGCGAAGGTTTTTACAGTGCCGGGAATAGTACTAGTACAAATAAATATTTGCTTAATGGAGTTGAATTGAATCAGAGGTAATATTGGTAATATCGTTTAGCATAGAAAATAAATAGAAAAAGACTAAAGTCATTGATATTTGGACATAAATCCTGATAGTACCATGAACTTTGTATTTTAAAATAAATTATTTCATCTTTTTGATTCTCATTTTCCTCAGTTACTTACTATGGTAACATACATATGGTACCAGACTACTATATGGATTAAATTTGATCACATATGTAAAGTATCTGCCAAGAACTAAAACTAAATAAAATCCAAGCTTCTTCTTAAAAAATGGTTGTTTCTGTTTCATACAAAATCTTTTTTTTAATATACAAAAAGCTCAAGGTGGAAAAAACATCTCAAGTTTACGTGTAGTAGAATGGTATCCATTCCTGTTTCCAAAATAAATAGTAAAAAAAACCCTTAAAAATAATTTAACAAATAACAAACAAAATTATAAAATTAATTAGAACTAAATATATGATAGTTTTCCCCAGAAGCAGGATGATGATAATGTGAACTCTCTCTGTATCTATTATCTATCTTCAACATAGGTGATATTAAATCTGAACAACAGCAAATAATATTTTTTAAAGGTCGTGTCAATCATATTCATGAACTAATATGAAATACACAGTTCAGGACATTCAGAGTTAGCTTGTTCATAATGTTCCATCTTTATTTTGGGTGTAGGAGCTTTTATTTTTGAATTAATTCCTAAATTTTCTTCCTGGGTTGATACCCAGCACTCAGTAGATAAAGAAGAGGCGTGATGGGATGGTCTATAAGAATACTGAAAGTATAGCTTTTTATAGATGAGTAATTTGAAGCAGAAAGAAGCAAAATGACTTACTTGCCTGAGATAAAACAATGACTCAGGTTCCTAGCAGGAATAGAACATGAGCTCTGGATTTAAGGCTGCTCAATTTTACTCTGAGAAATTATTCTTTTCCCTGTACTTTCTTTAGTAATGTGCAATATACATTGACACTTGAGTGAGAGAATTTATTTCTTGATTTTGTTCCTCTTCTGCATATATTTCACTGACTAATTATCATGTAAAGATTGCTCTTCAAAGGCTCTACCAATCTTCACTTCTGTCTTAGAACTGCTAATTTCCCAAGTTTTCTTTGACACATAAGAACTTTTTCTGCTATGTTTTCGCTGCTGTAATCACTTTTCTTTGCCAGTCTTATGATCTTATATATAAAAAACATAAATATGGGCCAGGAATACATAAATGAGGATGTTACATTTACCCCCATCTTGGCACTTATTGCTATTTAGAAAATAATTTACCATAAGTTCTATTTATATTTGTGAGGCTATTGGTCTTGTTTTCCATTTCATTTTACATTAACTTACACAGTGAGAATTCTAGGTTTGGGGCACATAAAATGCTATTTAATAGTTACATCCCTGTCATTTATAAAGTATATTAAAACTTACATTGGGGGACATAAATATACACTATCATGGTTCATCAGAAACAATAGTGTTAAATTAAGAGAAATTTAAAACAGGAAGCACTATCTTTAAAGTTATCACTGTTAACCAATTACACCATGTGCTAAAAAATGCTTTAAAAATGGTCCATGTTATTTTTATTAGATGAAAGGGATAAAAAATAGGTTGGACTAAAACACCTACAAAATCCCAAGTAGAAGAAACAACAAACCTGTAGGTCAATACCTATTTCACAATATTTATGTGTGGATCAAATGATGTAAAGTTTAAAATGAAACAGTACAAAGTACATGGCACATGATAGCTTCTGATTAAATAATGGTAGTTTTCTCCATTCCATTTTTCTGCACTTGTTCAGGAAGCTTATAAAGAACTTTGCTTTTTCAGATTATAAAAATATTATATGTACATTGTAGTGTATAAACTTTTGAAAATTCAAAGAAGCTTAAGAAAAAATTAAAATTTGTGTACTCATAACAACTAAAGATAATAAAAATTTCTAATAACTTTGGGCATCTTTTTAGTCTTTTATGCATATATAATTTTTTTTCACATTTTTGAAATATTGATATCATTTTCAACTCTAATTTACACAGTGTGAATTTTTAAAGGATCAAAAATTAGACTAATATTCAACTTTACAATAGAAATGCTAGGTAAAAGGAGTCAATAAAGAGTTCAAGAAAGAACTTGGGCCTAGAATTTTACATTCGCTATAATATCTCATAAACAAGAAAGTGATAAAAAATTCTTAGGAATAAAATGCCTCATAACACTTACTAGCTCAGACACTATTTCAAAGCACTGTTAGAGAAAGAATTTCAGTAAGAAATGACCAATATGATTGTAAGTGAACAACTTTTTATGGTTTATTGTTGTCTACAAATATTGATTTAAAAACTGTATTTCTCAAACAATTTGGAAACAAAACTAACCCAGTGGTTCTCAATAATTTTGATCACAGAATCTGGTCTCAAGAAAATGATTGAGAATCCCATAGAAATTTTCTTTATGTGTGTTATGTCCATTTATATTGCTCATATTATATTGCTCATTTTTATAAAGTTAAACAGAAATATAAAATGATTATCTAAAACTGAAATAAGCAGTTCATTTCAGGTTTAAATAAAGATATGTCTTATAATAAAGATATGTCTTATGAAAAATATATCCAAAACAAACATTCAGGAATTAGATTTGTTTTGTTTTTGAAAATCTCTTTAATGTCAAAAATAATAGGGAACAGCTACATTCTCATCCCTGCTTCTGCAATCATGCTGTTGTCAGTCATATGCCATTCAGCAATATGTTATTTAACCTCTGTAAAAGTCCACTGCATACTTTTGAAGGAGGCAGAGTGAAAAAGGTAAATAGTTAGTATTATTGTGAAAGTAATTCTGACCTTGCAGACCCTTTGAACCATCATGCCCTTGAAACCCCTAAGGTACTGTGGACTACACTGACAACTTACTCTGAATCATGCTATTTGTTCTGTGGAAAGGTGTTAAAGTAGGAAAAGAGAGTGGAAGGAGGAGGCAGGAAACTATTGATATTGAGAACCTTTCAGAATGGATTTCAGAATGAATATATAAATGTGCATTCATATATCTTAATAATATAATCAATATATGATGAGCAAAAGTATAATATATAACCTTGAATCCCTAGAATAGGTGATTAGAGGTGCTCAGTGAAAGGCAGAAAAGGATTATATATTACAGGATAATTTTCAAATTAAAAACATGATATAAAGTGCAGAAATGAATCTCAATACAACAGTGTATTACAACAACAGAAATATGTTCAATTCACATACAGAGATAGACTATAAGATTGGATTAAAAAGCAAGCAAACCACTGTGCACATAAGATAAAATCTAGCTAATTATTCAAATAGAATGGAAGGAAAACATATGGCAAAGAAATATGAAGAAAGTCAAATTGGGGAGGCTCTTTAATCTCAGACAAAATAGATTCTAATTTGGAACACACTATATGTTAGTTAAAAATGTAATTCAGGAAGCTATAACAGTCTTGAACAGCTTTACATTAACAATAACTTCAAAACATGCAGAGCTGTGGTGAGTAAAACGAAGTGAAAAATGAAGAAATTTAGAATTGTAATTATATATTTTACTACACCTTTTTATATTAGAGATTGATAGATTAAGTAGGCAATTAAAAGGTAATTGAATAAAATGATTATTAGCTTGAGCTATATATATATATATATATATATATATATGCATATACACATACAGATAATTTTACTCTTAATGAACACAAAATATATGTTCTTTTCAAACATGCATGAATCATTGACAAAATTCAAATTTGTTCCACACTTCAAAGGTAGTTTCTGTTAATCTCTAAGAATTGATGTAGTCAGAGATGATATTGTCTGACTGTAATAATTTAAAAATATATGACAATATTATGGCTTAAAACAGCCTATATATTTGTAATCTTTTAGAAAACTACTACGGTGTACTTCATTTTACGTGCATCATCTTATTGTGCATTGCAGATATTGTGGTTTTTTTCAAATTGAAGGTTTGTGGCAAGTCTGCCATAAACAGTTCTACCAGCAATATTTTTCTAACAGTATGCACTCACTTCAGTCTCTGTCTCACATTTTAGTAATTCTCACAGAATTTCAAATTTTTCCATTATTATTATATCTGTATATAATATAGGATCTATAATCAGTGATTTTTGATGTTGGTATTGTAATTGAGGAGGTTAAAATCTATGCTCATATATTGGAACTTATTTGATATTATATGTGTTTTTATTATATATTTTTATTGATTCTTTTTAGTTATACATGGTAATAGGATTCTTTTTGACATACATAAAAGCATGGAGTGCAATTTTTTTCTAATTCAGTCCCCATTAATTCCCCTTCCTCTCCCCTCTTTCCACCCCTTGTTCCCTTCCTTCTAGTCTACTGATCTTTCCAGTATCTACTTTTATTTTATTTTTTTTTAAATAGTGTCTTGTGGATGTACACGATGGTGAGATTCACTGTGCTATGTTTATATATGTACGTAGGAAAATTAGGTCAGATTCATTCCACTGTCTTTCCCTACCCCAACCCTCTTCCATAAGTTGCCTCAGCAACTTAGCAATCCCTTCTCCTTTGTCTTCTCTACTGAACTTTCTTCTATTCTTTTTTCTTAAATCTCCCTCCACACATTTATTTTGGATTAGCTTCTGCCTATCAGAGAAAATATTCAACCTTTGACTCTTTGGGACTCGCTACTACACTGACTTGCCATTCCTTTCTCTCTGCCTCCCACCACCCACCTTTCCTATTCTCTGAGAAAAGACAAAATTTAAATTTGACTAATCAATAACCCTACAATGGCCTCTAAGTGTTCAAGTGAAAAGAAGTGTCATACTTTTCTCACTTTAAATCAAAAGCTAGAAATGAGTAGTCTTAGTGAGAAAGCCGTGTCGAAAGCTGAGATAGGCTGAAACAGCCAAATTGTGAATGTAAAGTTAAAGTTTTTGAAGAAAATTAAAACTGCCACTCCAGGAAACATATGGATGATAAGAAAGCGAAACAGCTTTATTGCTGATATGCAGAAAGTTTTACTGGCCTGGACAGAAGATCAAACTAGTCACAACTGTCATAAAACTGATTATAATTTGTAATCATTTGTCTATTTAGTTTTGTCATCATTCACATTCCTAATTTTACACACAATTATTTTCTATTTTTTCTCATTTCAAATTGTAAGGCTTAAAAAAAAATTTTTATGAGAATAAAATCAAGGCATTTGCAGGTAAATGGATGGAGTTGGAGAATATAATTCAACCCCAAACAGTGGCACAATTCAGTTTGTTAGTCATTCCAAGAAATATACTGATCTTCTATATTGGATCTTTTGGTCTTTAACTCACCATTGAAGAAAATCTCTAATAATACCTAACCCACAATACATCTAAAATCACATTAACCCAACCTGTATTCAACCCATTACTCTAAAAATCCTTTTATTGGCTCATATCTTCAAAATAAAACTTGAAATTTGGAAAACAGTCACAGATATTAATCTCAGTATCCCATTTAGTGCTTGAATGTCAAACACAGCAGTTGCTTATGGCATTTTTGTTTTCATTACTGGGGATTGAACCCAGGGGTGCTCTACCACTGAGCTATATTCCCAGCCTTATCTGTTTTATTTTGAGATGGAGGTCACACTAAGTTGTTCAGGCTGGCCCCAAACTTTCTAACCTCATCCATCAGCCTCCTGAGTTGCTTGGATTACAGGCGTGTGCTACTTCACTGAGTTGTTCGTGACCTCTTTGATTGTATAAATGTTTGCTCTTAAAATCAAAACTGCTCATAGATCCCTATTTGATATAGCAATGATTTTAGAATTTGATTATTGGAGAAATAATTCATTATCATCCAGAAATTAATAGTCTAAATGTTGTAAACCACTCTTTAAGCATAGTCTTCAAAATTCTCTGAATAGCATTATCCTTCTAAAAATTCATCTCCTTAGCAGGAGATGTGTATCCAAGTACGTACAAGCAGTGTGGCTGAAATTCAACGTCACTGAGATTCCTACTGAAATAGCTCTTCTATAGATTATTTCAGATTTTCAGTTTCTTTTTATTCCCCTTATTACCGAAGCTTTCCCCCATCCTTTCTGGGGTTACATTTTTTCCTACTCAATATATGTTAACTGACTTCTCCAATTAGACCATAGATATTTTCATGGCCTTAAATGTTCTGTTTTGCTCTTTGTCCTGGATCTAAATCCAGTTACTGAGCTAGGCACAAGTGGATCTTCCTTCATGCTTCCCATATAATGAATATACTATAAGAGTAATTCCAAAGTTTATATGTTGAGATTCTAATTTTCAAGGTGGTAGTTCTTGGGCTTGGGTTTGTTGGGAGGTGATGAAATCATGAGGGTGGAGCCCTCAGGAATAGGATTAGTGCCTTAGAGAAGAAGCCCATTGCCATATCTACCATGTGAGTGTACAGCAAGAAGGCATCATTTACCAGAGAGCAGGTCCAGGTACTAACTCTGCCAGTACCTTGAGCTTGGACTTTCTGGCTGCCAGAAATATGAATAATATCTGTTCTTTATAGGTCAACCAGTTTATGATATTTTGTTCTATTACTGTGAACAGAATAAGACAGCATGGAAAATTCTCTATTTTGACACCACATATTTTGAATTGGTCCCCTGGATTTTGAATTAGCTAATATGAGAAATGTCCTTTTTTTAAGATAGACGCAATATCTTTATTTATTTTACTTATTTTTATGTGGTGCTGAAGATTGAACCCAGTGCCTCACATGTGCAAGGCAAATGCTCTGCCACTGAGCTATAACCCCAGCTCCCTGAAAAATGTACTTTTGATAATGTAGTGATGTCCTATTCCTGATTCCAAGGGGCAATATGTGTATGTAACCATATTTTCAAATAAGTAGTATTAGTGTATAGTATGAGGTAAAATGGGAGATACCTTTGGAGGCAGGGTATGTTTTGGCATCTTTCCACCTTATTTACTCACATATAAGTCCTGTTGTGTATCAACACTATGATATTTAGCATTAAAATTCAAGTACACATTTTCTTAGCAGTGTATGGAACAAATGGTGGGTTATGAATTCCACAGATAATATACTATTCAGATTAAGATGAACAGTTTATTCCTTTGAAAATATTTTCTGCATAATTTTCAATTTAGAATTTTTATTTTTTAAAAGATCTATTTTTCCAGGTTTTCAAAAATTAATATATTTATTTGTTCTAATCAGTTATACATGACAAAAGAATGCTCTTCAATTCATTGTACACAAATAAAGCACTAGTTTTGATTTCTCTGGTGTACATAAAGTAGGGTCACACCATTCGTGCAATCATATATGTACCTAGGGTAATGATGTCCATTTCATTCTACCATCTTTCCTACCCCCAGCCCCCTCTACTCCCCTCCCTCCCTTTTTCCCCATACAAAGTTCCTCCACTAATCCTATGTCCCCCCTTTATAGATTAGCATGCACTTATGAGAAAAAACATTTTTTTTTTGAACTGGCTTACTTCACTTAGCATGATATTCTCCAACTCCTTCTACCAGCAAATGCTATAATTTTATTCTCTTTTATTGCTGAGTAATATTGCATTGTGTATATATACCACAGTTTCTTTATCCATTCATCTATTGAAGGGCATCTTGATTGGTTCCAGGGTTTGGCCATTGTGAATTGTGCTGCTATAAACATCGATGTGGCTGCATCACTGTGATATGATGTTTTTAAGTCTTTCGGGTATAGTCTAAGGAGTGGGATAGCTGGGTCAAAAGGTGGTTCCATTCCAAGTTTTTTAAGGAGTCAACATAGTACTTTCCCTAGTGTTTACTCCAATTTGCAGTCCCACCAGCAATGTATGAGTGTGCCTTTTCCCCCATATCCTCACCAACACTTATTGTTTCTTGTATTCTTGATAACTGTCGTTCTGACTGGAGTAAGATGCAATTTTAGAGTAGTTTTGATTTGCATTTTTCTAATTACTGAAGATGTTGAACATTTTTTCATATATTTGTTATTTGATTATATATCTTCTGAGAAGTGTCTGTTCAGTTCCTTGGCTCATTTATTGATTGGGTTGTTTGTTTTCTGGTGCTAAGTTTTTTGAGTTCTTTATATATCCTAGAGTTTAGTGCTCTATCTGTTGTGCTTGTGGTAAAAATGAATTTTTAGCTCCCAAAATGTAGACTCTCTATTCACCTTACTGATTGTTTCTTTTGCTGAGAAGAAGATTTTTAGTTTAAATCCATCACACTAATTGATTCTTAATTTTGTTTCTTGTGCTTTAGGAGTCTAAAAGAGCTATTTTTATTTCCAAAAATTGTTAGAAAGTAATCCACTTAAAATTGCTCTATTATGAATTAAGAAAAATACAATTTAATTGTGACTGCTGGGCCATTAATACCTATATCTGTGTGAACCAATCTCTTTCTAATTGACACCAATGTAGTACAACAAAGTCTGTACTGTGTTGTGCTTAGTGGCACCTATGATCACTACTAAAAGTTCTTAAATACACTTTTTAATTTTATTTTTAATTTTTTTTAAAAATACAACTTTATTTTAAAAATGCTTAAATATGTTCAAAGATGGATAATTCCCCTTTGGTAATCTCATTAGAAATATAAAACTAATGGTAAGATAGGCCAGAGTTCTTTTTAGTGAGTTGACAAGTCCTTGAAATGAAATTAAATCTGCAATATTATTCAAACACTTTTTTGTGATTCCCTCTTGGCAGAAATCACTGGAGCACTGGGATTCCAAGAAAACAATATGGAAACAGAAAACTCATGCATCAATTTACCTTTTCTTATGGTTTTCTTAGGCAGCTATTGTAATTCAAATAAATGAGCATCTGAGACTACTTCTTCATTCAACATTATTACACAAAGAGTGAACTGAGCAGAGCAGAGATTCATTAGTCTCAAAGCTGAACTGTAGTGTCAATTTATAAGCCCAGTTTTTGAGGTATCAGCATTGCAACAAAGAAATTTTTATTATGTTTCATTTCATTTTTTCAAGTTCAATAAAAATATAGAATGATGTTTTGGAATGGACCAATGGGATTTTTACAAGTAATAAAAGGTGCATTTGTCCTTGAAATTCCCATATGATTTTTTAGAATCCACTCTAACTAAATAGTAGAATATGATGAAGAATATGGTGTCTCTTGAAAACTCATTTATGAAATGTGAGGCCCCTTCAGCATGACTGATTCTCTATTCATTTGAGAGCCTTTGAACTTGCCTTATGCTGTTCTTTTCCTTTTCTAGGCAGATAAAATATGGTTTCTGAGGATAAAGTTATAGCAATCAAGATAAATTTACACTATTTAAAATGCATTATAAATAAAATTAAAGGCTATATTTGTTTTGAAATTGTAAAGAGGATAAACTGTAGTTTCTTCTCTTCCAAATAAACTATTATGGATTTGGATGAATAGTTAGTTTACAACCAAATGAATTGATCTCATACTTTAGATAAAAGTAGTCCCTTACAACACTTCCATTTGCACACCAGAAATTGAATTTATTTTGTTATTACATCTTTTTAAAGAAAAAATACAATTGTTTTTATCATGTTTATAAAAACTGTAGAACAAACTTTTCAAAACTTAGCTTTTTCTATAGAGGCAATATGTCATTTTCTACCTACAGGTTATCCAAAGTCTAGTCTTAGAAAGAGGCACACAATCAGATTTATACAAAACAAAATATATATTGATCTTTAAAATGTATTTATTCACTGATACATACTGAATTCATTCTCAGATATTTCTATCTTTAAAAGAATATGAATAAAAATACATTTGATATAATAATGTGCATTAATTTAACAAATATTTTCTGAGCACCTATTCTGTGTCAAGTCTTGTTCTATATCATTTTCAATCAGTACTGAATAAAACAATAAGATACCTAACTTCATGAATTCTAGCAGAGTCTAGGGTTGTAGTGGTATGTGTGGTTTGGGAAGACAGAAAACGAAAAATTAGTAAAAATAGAAATTACAGAATGAATCAAGAAAAAAAAGAAATACTACATAATTGAAGTAAAAAAATCAGGATGATTTGTCATATACCTTGCTTTAAATAAGATAACCAAATAATTATAAAAGTTAACATTTATTGGACACTTAAGCACCAAATATTTCTCTGTTTACTATTTACATTGATTAGGCTATTTCAACAACTTTTTTGTGTGTTAATGTCATCTTACTGGATACTGAGATGCGTATTATTTAGTTTGTTTTTCCAAGGTTAAAGTATTAAGAAGTGATTTGATCCCATGTAGTTTTACAAAGATGTAGGGTTCACAAGTACTGTGCTCTTTGAGGAGGTTATATCTAGCTTCATAGAAGAAAAATAAAGCACAAAACATAGAAAAGGGCTAACAGAGAAGGAGGAAACAGCAAGTGCAAAGACCTTTAAGGCAAGAAATTTGATGTGTTTTTGAAGCAAAATAGTAAGATTAGATAATAGTAAGTAATTAAAAATGTTATGAAAATTGTTTTGGGAAGCACTCTGGAAGAAATTACATAGGGCTTTGTAAATAACCATGCAGAATTTGTATTTTATTTTAAGAGAAATGCCAAATAATTAGAGAGAATTAAAACAAAGGAGAGATATGATTGATTTATACTACCAATGGTCTACTTACAGTAAATAGAATGGGGAGAATGGGCTATGCAAACTAGCAACATAGTAGAAAGTTTATTGCAGCAGTCAAAGCATGTTGTACTAGGTAAGCGATACTAGAAATGGAGGAGAAGGTTACCTTTTAGATATATTTTGGTAGAAAAATTGATTATATTTAGATTGGTTCTGCAGGACTTAAAGAGACAAACATCAAATTTCATTTTGAGTATGTTTCTTTTGACTCACTTCACATCTAAGTGGTACTATCACAGAATAAGATGGACAAAGTTCTTGGCTGGTGATATTTGTATGGAATCATCAGCATCTACTTAGTGTGTAAAGGTATGAATATCATATGGCAGTCAACAAACAAATGGATATAGAAAATGTGGTATGCATACACAATGGAGTTTTACTCAGCCATAAACAATAATAAAATTATGACTTTTTTTGGTGATTAAATGGAATTGGAGAACATCATGTTAAGTGAAATAAGCCAGACCCAGAGAGTCAAGGGTCAAATGTTTTCTCTCATATATAGAAGCTAGAGCAAAATGAGAAAAAGAAAAGAGAGGTATCTTATGAAAATAGAAGGGATATCAGTGGAGCAGAGGAAGAGGAATGAGGGGGATGGAGGAGGGATGGAAAAAGGGAAGAACAGTAGAATTAAACTGACTAAACTTTTTGTATATATATATGAATACACCATAGTGAATTCAACCTTTACATATGTCTATAAAGCACTAATTAAAAATAAACTATAAATAAATAGGAAGATGACCAGCAGAGTAGAGGAAAGGAAACAGGGGAGGGATGAGGAAAGGGAAAGGGAAGAAATAGAGACTAAATTGAAGTAGATTTTATTCCATTCTTGTATAATTGCGGTAAAACAAACCCCAATATTATGTATAGCTATAATGCACTAATTTAAAAAAAGGTATGGGTCTCAATATGTTCTAAGGCAGAGTTCCTCAATCCTGACTGCACTTGGAATCATCTAGGAAGCTTCTTAAAAATAGTAGGTACCATGCTGTCTCCAATTAAATTAGAATTTTGAGGAGATAGTCTCTGTATCCATACATTTAAAGAGCCCTTTTAGTTATCTGAAAAAGCAGCCAGATTTAAGAATCATTGTTTTATGAAGAAAGCATAAATAGGACTATGCTCTGAACCATTCCATCCCGTGGAGAAGAACAGGTGAAGCCAACAAAGGAGGTTGAGGAGTGAAAAATGATTAAACTGACAGTGAGCATTCCAGAGAGAGAAGTGTTTCAAGAAGGCTAGATCTACTTCAAGAAGGGCAACAGAATTAAGGGATACAAAGAAATTGAGTAAGATTAGAGACTTTGTATAAAGTGATACAGTACCTGTTAAAAATCCTTGACAAATATAGTTTTGATGGTCTGATACAATGGATTGGGACAAAGTACATATTTCCAAGACCACAATGAATTTCAAAAGTTTCTTATGTGAGAAAGAGCAGCAGAAAAGAATGTTGAAGAAAGATACATAGGCAGGAACTCTTCACTTGGAAGAAGGAATTTGCCAAAGTGTATTTTCTGATGGTGGGAGGAATCAGTAGAAATGGAGAAATTGCCCTTGAGAAGGTTGAAGGGATATTACTCAGCACTCAAATGGATGTGATGACTTTCAATGGAAGCTAAGGTTACTGTTATCTTGTAAAGAGTGAAGACTGTGGGATGTTGGGCAATGTGGAAGATGATAGAGATATTGTCTGATAGCTTTTCTTTCATTCATGAGTTAGGAGGCAACCTCATCTTCTGATAATACATTGGGTTATAGAAATAGATGGTTGAATGGACAGAAGAATTTGTAATCTGGCCATTTTGGAAAGTAGGGAACATTTTTGCAAAGAATATGTATGAGGCTTTAGTGTCCATTCTTTGATGAATGCTATTAATTAATTAATTAATTTTTCCCATTATACATGAGCTCTCTTTTTTTGCATTACACTTCTTAATACACCTTTATACCACAATTTATCATATCTCTGTTTGTATATAAAGTCTGTTGACACCAAATTCACATCTTCATAGATGTATTTTTGTATAATGATGACTGTGTCCTTCCACCATCCTTGCTATTCCCCTTCTCCCTCCCTGTCCCTCCCACCCCTATTCCCTATCTAGAGGTAATCTTCCTCTCATGCTCTCCCTCCCTACCCCACTTTGAGTCACCCCCCTTATATCAGAGAAAATATTCGGCATTTGTTTTTTGGGATTGGCTAACTTCACTTAGCATAATCTTCTCTAATGCCATCCATTTCCCTGCAAATGCCATGATCTTATTCTTTTTTAGTGCTGAGTTATATTCCAGTGTGTATAAATGCCACATTTTTTTAATCCATTCATCCACTGAAGGACATCTAGGTTGCCTCCATAGTTTAGCTATTGTGAATTGTGCTGCTATAAACATTGATGTGGCTGTGTCCCTGTAGTATGCAGTTTTTAGGTCCTTTTGGTATAGTCCAAAAAGAGGAATACTTGGGTCAAATGGTGGTTCCATTCCCAGCTTTCCAAGGAATCTCCATACTGCTTTCCAAATTGGCTGCACCAATTTGCAGTCCCACCAGCAGTGTATGAGTGGACCTTTTTCCCTGCATCCTCGCCAGCACTTGTTGTTGTTTGTCTTCATAATGGCTGCCAGTTATAGAATTCTATTAATTTAAATGGGAATGATCCACAAAATTGTGAAGATTTTATTTTTCTCATAAATTTTCAGTTGCTTGAATGAAAATATTTGAAGAGTTGAAATTTTCCAGGTAAGAGTGAGATAGTAGAAGGTAATTCAGAGTGTTTTTTAAAGGAAGATTCTGTAATAATGAAACATAAAAAGTATTATGGATAAGAAGAAATGTCTGGACTGCCTTTCTTTTTATGTTTCTTAAAGCAATAATAATATTTTGTTTTGGTCAAGTCATACCCCCAAAAGATATAGAAAAGGAATACTTTCTCATTTCTTGGAATGAGGTGAAAGAGAAGCCAGCAGTAGATTATGGCCATGATTGATCAGAATAAGAGATATATTAACCCCTATAAGAAGAGGCAAAAGTCCAGGATATAATGAAATGTAGGGAAGAGCATATCTGGGAGTAGTCAATTCCAATAGTAAATGTCAAAAGCACCCCAATGTGCCACAATCCCATGATCTTTCCCTCCATCTTTTTCTGAGCTCTGTTTCTGCTACATTTTTATAAAATGTAGTCTCTTCCAATAATAAGATCTTATTAAGGAAAGGAAACATAGGCAAAAAATGATCTTGGTTACACTGAGATATTCACTTTTATAGCTCTGAAGTGTTTGGAGTATGCCAACTTAATTTTTTAGTATTTATGCAAAGAAAACAATTTTTTGTCATTTAAAAATTTTATAAGCATCAACAGATGAATAGATAAAGAAAATGTGGATATATATATACACACACACACAATGGAGTATTACTCTGCTATAAAGAAGAATAAAATTATGGTATTAATTGGTAAATGATGTATGGAACTGGAGACTATCATGCTAAGTGAAATAAGGGAGACCCAAAAAGACAAAGGTTGAATGTTTTCTTTGATATGCAGAAGCTAGACCAAAATGGTGGTGGTGGAGGGGCTGCACAAGGGAATAGGAAAAAAAGGGAGGGGACTTCTATGGAAGAAAAAGAGAGATCAGTATAGTAGAGGAAAATCTTGAGGGGTGGAGAAGGAGGAGGAAAGGGAAGAATGGTGAAAGGAATATGACAAAATTTTCCTATGAACATATATGAATATACTACAGTGAGTATCATCTTTATGTATACCACAAGACACTAATTAAAAAAAACAACTATAAATCGAAGAAAGATCAGTAGCATAGAGGGAAGGAAATAGGGGGCAGGGAGAGAAAAGGGAAGTACTGTGAACTGAATTAGAGCAAATTATATTTGATTATTGCATAATTATATCAAAATGAATTCTAATATTATGTATAAGTAAATGAAACTAATAATAAATGCAAAAATTATAAGTTTCAATCTTATTCCACATTATATCATGCTGTTAGTTATTTTAATCTCCAAATTGTTACAATGTTTCTTTTTATGTGTTTTGCTATAAATATTATGCAAAAATTTCACATAACTTCATCACATGGGTGAAGATATGGAGAGGTCCCACTGTGAAACCTATGAAACTTCTTTTTCTTCTCTAACCAATTAGACATTGAGTTCAATTCTCTCCTGTGTTTCTAAGAGATCTCATGAGAAATAATGAAAATGTAATAAATAAATAATTACATATGTAAAAATCATTTCTATCAATGTTTAGAATTTTCCTAAACTGTCAACAAATGTGTATTATGAACCAAAACACTTGTAGTCTATAATATTCTGGATTGGGTTTTAGTACAATAGCACAGAACTTGAACAAATAAGAAGTGATATTTCCATGGACAAACAATAATCAAGAAGCAGCTGCCTTTAGAAGGTATAACTTACAGATGATTTAATAGTAGCAAATTTATTCATCCTATTAAAATTCATTTACTTTTCTGGCCATTTGATACAATTGTATAATTAAGTTGAGTGTGTATCATGATCTTTATTGAGTTTCAGGCACAAAGATCTCAAATGGACTTGGCAGAGTTAAATACCCAATAGGTTGGAGAACTGAAACTTGAACTCCATTCTTTAATAACCTATATGGCTCTGATATGCTGCTTACAATGTTGAACTTTGCATGAGCCGTGTGCTGTTGTAAATAGCAACAGCTAAGAAAATCCCTCATCCTTTCATGTTCTGAGAAATGGGTTACTACACAGAACTACCTTACCTCCTATGTAGATAAAACTCCCAAATGGACCCCTTGTTTACCTATGGCAAGATGCATACCTTCTAAATTCCCATTACTTGTCTCATAAATGATTATCTAAATGGTTTGTCTCTGTGGACCTGTACCTTCTAATTCAACAGGACCAAATTTTAGTCAGGCTTCTCTCTTTCCCCCAGACCCTTGAACTTTGTCTCACACTTGAGCTTAAGCAAACACTGGAATGTGGAACACACATACCTCCCCATAAAGGCCCCTCCAAGAAGAGCAGCTGACCTCAAAGAAAAACTTTTTTTGTTGTTGTTTAACTATGGATCACTGTACTTGCTCATTTCATATCCCCACAACTAGTTATTTCCAGACTTCTTAATACTTCCCTATAAAGAAAAGCCACAAGTTTGACTTTTTTAGATTTCACATATAAGTGAGGTCATGCAATATTTGTTTTTCTGGGCCTCATTTATTTTCTCTTACCACAAGGTACTCCACATTCATCCACATTGCCAAAAAGGCAGGTTTCCTTCTTTTGTGGCTAAATAATATTCTACTGTGTGTGTGTATCATATTTTCTGTAACATTTCCATCTTTGATGGGCACTTAAGTTATTTCCATGTCTTGTGCTATACTGAACATGGAGGTTCAGATCTCACACAAGCAAAGAGAACTCTGGTTGCTAGAGGCTGGAGGTGGGAGGAAATGGAGAGATGTTGGTCAAAGGGTACAAAGTTTTAGTTATAAGATGAATATGTTCTGTGGATCTAATATAGCACATGGGTGGTGATGGATGTGCTAATTTATTTGATCATGGTTATCATTATTACACAACATATACATCTAACAAATCATGATATAAACCTTGAATGTATTCAGTACTTAAACCTTGCAACTCAAAAAAGGAAGAAAGAAAGAGGGGGTGATAGGAGAAGGCAAGCCGTATCTGCCTGCCCTTTGAGATGCTTAGAGATCTTCAGGTCTGAGTATTCAATATCAAAATAGTTCTCCTCCCTCTATTGCAATAGCCTTTTAAGTAAATCTCTCATTCCTCAAGCCAATTTTTACATTAAATAACAACACACTCCCTTTCCTTAACTAAATAACTTCTTAGAAATAACATTTCTGATCATACTTCCCCTTACATCCACATTTTGACACTACTCCTTAAAAAATGACTACAATAAAGGGAAGAATTTGGATAGATATAAAGAAAGACACTCTATGCATCAACAGAAGAAACTCAGATATATAAACTTTTGAAAAAAAAACTTACAAAACTCACAACCCCTTTTTAACACTCTTAGGATCAGTTCATGTGTCAACATCAATCTCTATAGCATTACCTTAGCTCTATCTTATTTGGATAATAATATCTTAGTTTTGCCTTTACTTTTAACTTAATCAAACAGAAGTAAACTTTGATCTCCTGATGTAAGATTAATATTTTAAATGTGTTTTCCTATTTCTCTTTTAATGTGACATTTAGAAAACTCAAAATTTACCATTAGTTAAGTGAAACACTGATTAGGAGGACGTGGCAATAAATTTGAGATTAAGTTCCATCCTAAAGAGACATTACTCCCTAGCATGTTTCCATACAAGCAATATGATGGATAAAGAGCACTTCTAGAGACAATTTGTAAGATTTGAGGCATGAAAAAAATATCCAAGACTCTCTAGAGTCTAAAATCCTGTCAGTTATTCCTTTAAGTTCTGAAAGTTGTGCTAATAGATTTAATTTTAATAAGAGTTCACATTCCTGTCCAGAATTATTTTTGGATGCATTTATTGGGCAAAAATTTTGTGAAATAACCTGTATAGAAGACACCTAAGACTTCCACAAAATATTCTCCCAGGACACATCACTAAGTAAGAGAACTGGTTTCATTGTATCTGAAAGAAATCCCCCTTGAGATTTTAAAATGCGTGATTAGTTTATTTTGCCTTGCAAATTTTAAAGTTATAATTTGTTAATAAAATGTTACTATTTAGGGGTTCCATTATATAAGTAATATATTATATACACTAAAATAACATTTCCTTAGTATTTCTGATTGACAGTAGCACTTTGAAAATTGGATAAAACATACATAAAATTCATCATCTTATAACTGTAAAGTGTAAAATTCATCTTATTCATTTTAAGTGTATGCAATCATTTTTGTGTAGTGTTACGAATATTCACATTGCTGTACAACCCATCTCCAGAACTTTTTCATCTTGCAAAACTGGAATTCCATACCCACTAAGCACTATCTCATCATTTTCCCCTCTTCCCTAGGCTTTGGCAATCATCATCCTACTTATTTCAATGAGTATGACTACTCATAAACAGTAAATGGGGTCATACAATATCTATCTTTTTATTGCATTACTTCACTTGTATAACATGATCAAGGTTCATTCATGTTATAACTTGTGCCCAAATTTCCTTCCTTTTTAAGACTGAATAATGTTCAATTCTATTTTTATGCACCACATTTTGTTTCTTCATTTATTTATTTGTTATGGGCATTGGAGTTGTTTCCATCTCTTGACTTTTGTGGTAGTAGTTCAACTATGGGTAGTACATACCCCAAGAGTGACTAGAAATGAGTGGAACATTTTTGGATGTCACAAAGACTTAGGTGCTACTGGCATCTGGTGTTAAAGCCAACAATGCTAAGTATCAAGCAATGTTTAGGGTACAGACAATTTATACTCAAGAATTGTCCTGTGTAAAATGTCACTAGCATCGCTATTGAAAATTCTAAATAATCCAAGTTGTACTTAGCTTATTGAATTCGCTCTTCCAGAGTTCAATAAATTTTAAAAATATTATGTACTTAGGCTTCATTTAATGTGTATTCTAGGGCCCTTAACTATTTACCTAGATCTATGCCTCTACTACTTCTTAGGGAAGAAAACTGTACAGGGCCAGTCTTCAGTGCATTCATATCTATATGAGAAAGGGGTTCCAAATATGATGCCCCCAAATAATACTTTAGCATAAGGATTATTTTGAACTAAATGTATTTGAGATTCAATGCATGCAGAAAGAAGCTTTCTTGAACTTCTCTTATATGATTAAAAAGCAGATGTTTGTAAGAAACAAGGATTAGCATTAAGTCTCTTCTCTAGGGTATTCTGTGAACATGAAGAAGATGGAAAGTTGTTGTTAAGGTTGACCTGCACATAAAGAAAAAATAAACACTCTTTTTGTTTCCCCAATAATGTTAAATTTTTCACAGTTTACTACCCTTGGAAGGCTAAACTCTTCATTTGTCTTGTCTCTTCTCTACATTCTTGTCCTTTTATTATGATGCCATGTAAGTCCAAGTTCTAACTACTCCTTTGGGTTACTTATCACTAAATGCTCTTGTGTGTATAGATGATGCACCTGTTAATAAACTTCTGTTGGTATTTCTTTTGTTAATCTTTTTCAGTCCAATTTGCAGGGCTTCAGCCAGGGAATACAGGATGACAGAGGGAAAATAAATCTCCCTCCCCAACAATAATTTTTATTATAATGGCAGCATATGATGTGTAAGAAAAGAGGAAGACATTAGAACACTCTTTGACGAGATATTCTACCCTACACATAAGCCCTGGAGCATTATACCAGCACAGGATCTGAAATAGTATAAAATCATTGAAGGATACTATGGTGACTGAGTGTGAGAACAAGGAGCAATGGTATGTGAACTGGTCATATGCCATACCAATTTGATGCAGTATTTTAAATTATTTTCAATTTGTCAGCAAAATTGTTTATCAAATAAGAGCTTCTTTTACACATGGATTTTATGATACTTATATCCTTAATTTTCTTTGTAATTGTATTTTATATACTTGCATTCATAAACAAAATAGAATAGTTTTCCCTGTTTTGGAACTAGCTAAATGGATTCATATTGTATATATTCTTTTGTATATATCCATGCTTCTCAATATTATGCTCACATGATTAATCTTATTAAATGTTTGCTGAGAATTTTTTCAATATTTAAAAGTAGCTCTTTATGATAGGTTTAATAACTAACATAGGGGATTATATAGCCCAGTACTATATGTAAATTTTTCCCACTCTAAATCCACTAAGTGGAACATGATATATAAATATACTTTGTAGAGTTGCACCTTCCATTCAGATGGAATGGATGAAACACCACTAACATACTTGAATTACTGAATGCTAGATACCAACTTATATCAAAGCTACAACTGAACACATTAGCATACATAAAACACTGTTTATTACTTCCTGGAAAGATCCTCTTTCATCATCAAAAACCAGAGTTGGCTCACAATATTATTTAACAGTTTTAGTGGAATATTAAGAAGTATATTATGTATATTATTATCTTCATGTGCAGACTTATGATATTTAGGTATAAGGAAAATAAACACACAACTCCAACATTTCATTATGAGAGAGATATCTATGGGGGGGGGGGAGAGAGAGAGAGAAACAGATCGATCATGGAATTGTTAGTCTGCTGACTGTACAAAGACTCAGCATGTTATTCTGAAGTCACTTTAGTGAAAGAAGGCTTTACAAAGTTGTTAATTAATCTAGGACTGGCACCCTTTGGGAAGGATACCAGAAAACTGGAACAAAAAAGAGGTGCAGCTTACCTCACAGCAGGGAAGAAGGGGCCTTTTAATTGGATTAAATCACATCACCACAAAATTTATGGATTCTGGCCACTATGCCAAAGAGGTGAGAAAATTTTAAATTAACTCATTAGGCTGGTCAGGGAGGGCTAAAACTCACTATTCACTCAGAAATTTCAAAGGCAAGGTTTTATTAATTTAAAGGCATAAATAGAAGTCATGAAAAATAAAAGTTCTGGGAATTTTCTGATTTATCCTAAGATGCTCATTATGCCCTGAAACCACACATTAGGCTACCTAGAATCTTTGAGAACAATTTTGGAAAAATTTTATTGTAGAAGTATATTCTCTTTCTAAAAAAGCCAATTTTAATGTAGATACAAAGTAAATATTGCACATGTGTATTAAAAATAAAAGAATGAACATACTTTATTCTTTTATTCCAGTTATTGTGTAAAATTTTGCAAAGGTGTTTATTAATAACAAAAATCTATGAAACTTTACTGTGAATCTTTATAATCAATTAAATATACAAAATATATTTATATTAAAGACAAGATAAATTCTTAATATACCTATCCAAAGCATAACTCGGAAAACATAAAAAATTATTAAACTAACTTTATATAGTCAAATCATAAACTGAGTTAATTCATGTAGAATCAATTAGAATAATCATAGGTGAAAATTATTTTTTCATAAAAATAATTACTATTTGAAGAGTTAAAAATAAGTGGTTCAATTGTGTATATCATTATTTTTTAGGGATGATGATTTATGAATTAAATTTCTTAGACCCTCTACTTTTCTGCTTTTTATTATCCTCCTATATAAAGAAACTTTGTCAAATGTAATTTTGAAATAAAATTAATTCAGTATTTTTAATTACATGTAGATATAAAACATGGGGTCCCCAGTATTTCTTTTTTTTTTTCTGGCGCAAACAATGTTCTATAATTCTGAACCACAATAAGTTGCAATTTAAAAAAAATCTGAGACTTGCACTCTTAGTGTAAAAGCATTTCACCTTAAGTAATTTTATAAATTCTAAGGAATAGAAAAAAATGCTTTTTTCTTGGATATTTGGAAAATTATAAAATAATTGGGCTGAAAAAGATATTTGTTAGTACTTTCATACATTAGTACTGTCCACAGCAGGGGTCAGGGGTAGGAAAAACTATATATATATGTCTTTGCATGTCAACTTATGTTTTAAGTCTTTCTAGAATGACTCTTGATTATCAAAAAATAACCTTGTTTTTCTTTGCCAGAAAGCCAACCTAGGAGTTTTCAAACACTATATCTACATGTTTTTATTTTTAGGTTTTATCATTGTGCATATTATTTTAACCTCAAGAATTAACAAAGAAAAAATCCCTGCCTGATGTCAAAACTTATTTGGAGATAAAGTCAACCAAGATCGTGAATTCACACAACAGTTGCAGACAATATTGGGGTATGTTGCAGACAACATAGGGATATTTTTCACTCCCTCAGTATTCATTCACAGCCAGCAGAAGTCCAGATAAAGTAAAATTTAAGAGATATGCTTTCATAATCATTTATTTTTCCTTCTCTGAATTATTTTTTTAACAAATATCAGAATTATATATATATATATATATATATATATATATATATATATATATATTTTCTNGAATGAATATATATATATACACACACACATACATACACTTTACAGGGGATCTGTTATAAATGTATCATATTAAAGTCTCTAAGAAGTTCTACAATAGAAAATAATTTTACATTTTAACACACTTATGTTGTTTGCATTAATGAAGAATTATGTTAGCACCCATGTGATTCAGTTCCCATATAATTGATGTTGTGACCAGAACCACACCCATAGCCCTTACTAGAAGCCTTTTCTATTCTAAGCTTGAATACTTAAATGAGATATTGGAGAACACAGATGGGAAGATGGAGGGAGGGTGATCATGATTTCTCTCTGTGCTTGTGAGAGAGATGATGACCAATGCTCACAATGGAATATTATTCAGCATTAGAAGAATAAAATCATGGCATTTGCAAGTAAATGGATGATGTTGGAGAATATAATGCTAAGTGAAATTAGCCAATCCCAAAAAAAACAAATGCCAAATGTTTTCTCTGATTTAAAGATGCTGATTCGTAATGTGCTTGCGGGGAGCATGGGAAGATTAGATGAACTCTAGATAGGGCAAAGGGAAGGGAGGGGAAGGAAGGGAACATGGGGGTAGGAAAGACAGTGGAATAAGATAGACATCATTACCCTAAGTACATGTATGAAGACACAAATGGTGTGACTCTATTTTGTGTACAACCAGAGACATGAAAAATTGTGCTCTATATGTGTAATATGAATTGTAATGCATTAAAATAAATATATATAAGCTTTTCAAAGGAGGTGCGTTAAATAGAGGATGAACAAATCATTTACAAGGAAAAAAACAGTGAGCATAAAAAACTCCAATATTGCCACTATATCTACATATATAAATGAAAAATTGTTTCTACTGACAAAAAATGACCAACCATCATTGTTATGGGATTATATATCTAAAATTGGCCTAGGAGATCAGAATTTTTGAATAAAGAAATGGAAAGAAATTGAAAAGCTTACTACATGGATAAGCTAATAGTACACTTTAAACTTTACAATGTACATATCATACTATTGAGAGATTTCTGGTTTACGCTAAGTAGCATCATTCCAGGCTGATATGGTAAAAGATGTACTTTCAGTGATAATTACATGTCAAAAGTAATCTATATTAATATGACTTCTTTTTAATAGGTTGCAGAGGTTTAATGTGAGTGTTGGACTCGACTTGTGCTCCCCAAGTCAGTGATGTTTGAGAAATCCCCATTTGCTTTTGTATACTGAAAACTTGCTAACCTCAAAATATCATTCTACCTCAAATATATAATTTCCACCCCATCCTTACTCAATGACTTAAATAAGAACAAACTTTATCCTTCTGTATCAGACCCATAAGACTCATTGATGAGTCCTTTGTCTATTTGCTTCCATAAACCTCAGATTTCCTTCCATTTCTTTGAGATGCTCTTTCTTAACTAATAAATATGCTCCCTATTGCAATAGCCTGAATAAAATAGTCTTCTTTGTATGTGTGCGGGGGAGGGGTACCAGGTATTGAACTCAGGGCACTCAACCACTGAACTACATACCCAGCCCTATTTCATATTTTGTTTACAGACAGGTTCTCACTAAGTTTCTTAGCACCTTGCTGTTACTGAGGCTGGCTTTGAACTCTCCATTCTCCTGCCTCAGCCTCCTGAGCCGCTGTGATTACAGGCACACAGCCAGCTAAACTAATCTTCTCAATTGCCTGGTACACTTTTTTTTCATAGCTTTAGTTCCATACTCTGATAGGATTGGACCTTGCCTTCAGATACCCATTTACTTCACACCCAGGGTAAAAAATAAATGCCTCTTAAGAGTCTTGTACTCTGTTTCTGAAGGTAATATGAAACTC
Source organism: Marmota marmota marmota (assembly GCF_001458135.2). Classification (NCBI taxonomy): domain Eukaryota; kingdom Metazoa; phylum Chordata; class Mammalia; order Rodentia; family Sciuridae; genus Marmota; species Marmota marmota. The sequence continues at coordinate 17,081,290 of NW_026000249.1, read as the reverse complement.
AGCCATGAATCTGACACCTCTTCCAGTACTATAGACTCCTGTTTATGGTAAAAATTTCATTTTTAATTTAATGAGTAATGGCTTGATTTCTGGGGCTACTTTTTCTGGTTTCATGGTATGAACAATTGTTAATCTCTGTAAACAGATTAATGGTTCATAAAGATTGTGTCAGAAAATCTGAATTTCTCATCCACAGGAAGGTGTATACCTAAGTGGTAAGGTTTACATTATGTTTATGATTGAGCCAGGATTGAAATTTTAGAATTGAAGCCAGAAGCATTCTAATTGTTAGGATATTTATATCTGCAATTCATATAATTTAACTATTATTAAGTGCAATTGCAATATTTTCCTACCTCCAGAGATGGTATTAAAAATAAATACATAAGACTATCAAATGTCTTAAAGTAGCTTTATTATGATTGGCTTTTAGAGATTTTTTAAAAACCCACTTATATAAATAAAATATTCCTAAAATACCCTGAAAATAAGGATATTTATCTCACAAAACTTTAAATGCATTTAATTTAAAGAACATTTGTCTTATTCTTTTCTTTTTTTTGTAGTGCTGAGGATTGAACTCAGGGCACTGTGCATGGGAGACAAGCACTTTACCAACTGAGCTATATCCCAGCCCCTAAAGAACATTTGTACAGAAGCCAAATCAGAAATATGTAAAGAATTCAAACTTACATAATTTAGGTAAATCTTTAGCAAATATCTTTTGATTGATATTTTTGGTTTAATAAAATATTATCTTCTATGATTTATCAGTATTAGGTATAACATACTTATAGATTTTTATTCCACTAGGGAATGCTTTTCCTAAAATTATATAGGTGTATTATTAGTGTTATTTCTACTAAATAATTAAGATTATAAAAATGTAAATTTGTGTTAAACCAAGTCAAATATGTATTTTGACAAGCTTTATTTTACTAGCAATTATGTTTTTTAGTATTCCAATTTCAACATAATTTCCATAATCTTTAGATAACTTAAAATCTGTGACATATATTAAACTGAGTTAAGGTTATCAGAACAATGCCAGCAAAAAATCCTTGAGATACTTTCTTTGACACTGGTTGCTCCAATTCAGGAGACTTTTGATCACTTATGAGCTGTAATAATTTAATTATTTATGAACAAAAGTGGAGACTGAAAATGTAGAAGTTTATCTGAGCCCTATGTTTCTAGAGAACAATGATGGTTGAAAAATTCTCTGCATTTTTTTTTGTGTTTGAGAATGAGCCTACATGCTCTTTCATATTCTGAGGTAACATTCATCTCCACCCCTCCTTTATCTTGAGATGTATAAATCCCTCTCCATACTTCCTTTTGACTCTCATAAAATCCATACATGACTCTCTTGTTTATCTGTCTTTACAATCCAAGGATGTCTTCTTTTCCTTTGTTATGTTCCTTATTAATGAGCATGCTCCCTATTGCTATAGCCTGAATAAAATCATCTTCATAATTATCTTGTATACTCTTTCAGAAATGGTAAGGTGCAATAAAGTATCTCTTATTGTATTCCATAGGCAGGAGCAAGGGTTTCCAGTAGGAAATAATATCTTTATTAACATGAGCCATGACCTTTATCAGGAAAAAATAATTTGACTTTATAGTAACCCAACAAAATTAATACTATAAATATTGTGAAATAATTCACTTAAAATGGGCTAAATCAGGCTAGAGTTGTGGCTTAGTGTTAGAGCACTTGCCTGGTATGTGTGAGGCCTTGGGTTCAATTCTCAGCACTGCACATAAATAAATAAATAAACAGACAAACAAATAAATAAATAAAACAAAAAATATCC
>NW_026000249.1:17026347-17078793 GCF_001458135.2 Marmota marmota marmota | reverse complement strand
CATTTATTTATCTGTGGTGCTAAAATTGAACCCACTGCCTCACACATGCTAGGCAAGTGCTCTACCACTGAACCACAACCTCAGCCCTTCAAGGTCCCTCTTTTAATTCTTTTGGGTATATATCCACAGGTGAAATTTCTGGATCATATAGTAATGTTTTTTACTTTTTCTTTGATGGAGCACCATACTGTTTGCCATAGCAGCTGCACCATTTTGCATTCCATAGTATAGGGAGTTTGCAATTTCTCCATATATGCACCAAAATTTGTTATTTTGTTTTGTTGATAATAACCATTTTAAAGGGTATGAAGTGGTATCCCATTGTGGTTCTCATTTGCATTTCCCTCATGATTAGTGATGCTGAATATTTTTTAATATGCTTATTGATCATTCATACATCTTCTTTGGATAAATGTTTATTCATGTCCTTTCATTATTTTAATATTTTAAATTGTTGTTGATATGTAGAAGTCCTTTCTATTTCAGAATATTAATTACTTGTGAAATATATGATTTGTAAATATTTTTCTGTTCCAAATACTGAGGTTTCACTTTCTTGATTGTAATCATAGTGTACTGTGTGTGTGTGTGTGTGTGTATGTGCGTGTTGCTTGAGATTGAATCCAGGACATTATGCATGCTAGGCAAGCATTCTACCACTGAGCTACATCCCCAACTCTTCATAGTGTACTCTTATATGATAAGAATTTCTGCCATAATTGTTGTCATGTGTACTTTTTCACTTTTAATATTGGGTGTATACTATCTTTCTCCTGTCTCTGTCTCTCATTTTCTTTTATCTTTCTCATTTGAATATCATTATAATTTTTAGAGATTTTCTTGTTTTATTAGTCTACTCAGATAGCCAACTTTTGATCTTTATTTTGCATTGTTTTCATTAATGCTTCTTTTCCTTATTTCTGTTTTGTTTTTATTTCTCACTTCATTTGGCTGCTCTGTTTATTTGATATTCCCTTTTATCTAATCTATGCATTTAATTTTTAAAATGTCCCAAGTCTTTTTGGCTTCATATTCATTGTTATGTAGATTTTTTTAAAATTTGGTACCAGGTATTGAACCCAGGAACACTTAACCACTGAGCAACATCCCTAGCCCTTTTTTACATTTTATTTAAAGAAAGGATCTCCCTAAATTGCTTAGGTTCTTGCTAAATTGCTTAGGTTCTTGCTAAATTGCTTAGGCTGGCATTGAATTTGCAATTGTCCTGCCTCAGCCTCCTGAGCTGCTGGGATTATACCACACCCAGCTGTTGATGACATGCATATTTTTAATTGGTGGTCTGAATTTTCATATTACTCAGATAACTGGAAAATGATTTTTATTTATTTTACATAGAACTTGTTATTTTCTTTTAAAATATCAATATCTTTAATGAGTACTGGAAATCTCTCATACATTTTCCCTTCTAATATTGCCTGGTCTGCATTCTCTCTTTTCTTTACTCTTTCAAGAACATATGGTAAACGTATATTGAATTTACATTTCACCTCCAACTACTTTTCAGCTTTACTTTATATCTTTCATCTGTACATTGTTTTATGTAATTGTGAGCAATTATTTTTTCTTAACAAGCTTCCAGTCACTCATTATTGCTTCAGCTGGGTCTAATAACTTTTGGAATAAAAACCTATGCTTTTAGTTGGCCTCATTTTCAATATCAGGAAGTTTTGAATTTAGATTTCATTTAAATTTTCCCCAAACTGTATTGGCCCACATGTGTTTCATCTTCTTAGACTACATTTGGGGGGACAAGTAACACCCAGTTGATAGGCAAAGTTTCCTTGCTGGTTAACAAAAGTTTTCTAGTACTCGCTTCCACTGTGAATACAGGATTTTGGGTGTCCTGGGTATTTCATGAGGACTCATTTTTGGCTTCCCATTTCATGTTAGTTCTGGGAACCATCTCCCATCACTATGTGATATAAATACCAAAGACCTTAGATTTTTGCCTTTGATGACCCTTTCTCAGAGTAGCAGTGTTTTAGTCAGCTTTTTTGTTGCTGAGACCAAAACGACCTAACAGGAACAATTTTAGGGGAGGAAAAGTTTATTTGGGGTTCACAGTCCATTGATAGATGGTTCCATTCCTCTGAGTCTCAGATGAGGCAGAACATCATGGCAGTAGTATGTGTCAGAGGAAAGCAGCTGGGAACATGGCATCAGGAAGCAAACAGAGAGACCATCCTCTCCACAGACAAAGTATAAACCTCAAAGGCACACCCCCAATGATCCACCTGCTTCAGCCACACCCTAACTTCCTACAGTTACCACCCAGTTAATTCCTATCAGGGGACTAATGTACTGATTAGGTTAACACTCTCATAACACAATCAATTCACCTCTAAACTTTCCTGCATTTTTTCACACATGAGCTTTTGGGGGACATTTCACATCTAAATCATAACAAGCAGCAACAACAATACCTACAGCAATTAGCGCTATCTTTCATTTTTTTTTATCTGGCAACTTGGATGTATAATTGCTCTTTCTTTCTCATGAGATTAGCTAGGAATTAATGTTTTTTTGTTGCTATCATAACCAACATTCCCAGGTAATTTAGAATTTTGTCTTTGTTTTTCATAATTTTAGCTTATCCTTCTGCAAAAGGATTAAAAATTTTCTTGGACTGCCAAAAGATTAGCCCTAATTTACTGCTACTTGGTTATGCAGAGCAATTAGGTTTCTCTTTGTTATATTTCTCATCTAGCAAGTCTTTTTCAAAAGGCTTTTCAGGGTAATTTTACAAAGAAAGTACCAGAATATCTAAGTGCAGTTCTCTCACTTTCAGGTTTCCCAACTTAAATTTTAACCACTAAGTTTACAATTGTTTTCCCTTATATAAATTTGTTTAAACCAAAATATGATTTTATGCATATAATAGCTACTTTAACCTTGGTGTGCACTGAAAAAGAGTACCTAGGCAAGGGCACTAACAGCCACACCATACACTGCATTGGGAAGACACCTCTGGAATATTATCAGGTGGAACTTTATCAAATTGACACCTTTGGATTGCAGTAAAGGTGCTCCAGAAAAGAAACCTTAGAGGCACAAGTTCATTGTTTTCAAATGTTTTATGAGTTACTGAATGGAATATGAATTGATTTACTCTAACTTATTCCAGAAAGCAGTGTTTCAGAGGGTACATTTATGAAGATGTAGATATTTTAATAAGAAGAATGAAAACTGTCACAAATAAAATGGCTTGTTTTTGGTAGTAATCAGCTTTGGGAGAACTTTAGCAGAGGTCACTGACTGGCACATGTACTCTGAGGGGATTTTGGCAAGTGAAGGAAGGTTCAAGTAGATATCTCTCCGTGTTTCTTACAAATGAAATATTCTTTTCTTCTATGAAGGTCACTCATCTTCAATACCTATAATGGGTGTTTAGTGCTGTTAATTGATGGGATATTTGTTTATGATTAGAATAGCTATTGATTTGGGGGTATGATTAGAATAGCTATTGATTAGGGTAGCTATTGATTTGGGGGAAAACAGATGATGAAGGTTAGAAAGTATAGACAGATGATCCACTAATCCTAATATTATTTATCTTTGCTCCCATGATATTCCTTACTAATTCTCATTTTTAAGGTGCAAATACTGTCTAGCCTGAAAGAAAGTATTACAAAATTTATAAATTTACATTCCTGTTATGTAATAAAATGTTTTTGAATTCCAGTTTCAAACTTCCCTTGGTTTTTTTCTGTGCCAAATTAAAAGCTTTTGCTTCTAAAAAGAATTAAAGAGACATTTCTCAAAAGAAGAAACACAATGGCCAAAAAATATGAAAAATGTTCAACATCTCTAGCAATTAGGGAAATGCAAATCAAAACTACACTTAAGATTTTGTTTTACTTTAGTCAGAATGGCAATTAATAAGAACACAAATAATAGTAAATGCAGGAAAAAAGATAAACTCATATATTGTTGGTATGACTGCAAATTAGTATAACCACTGTGGAAAGTAGTATGTAGATTCCTCAAAAAACTAGGAACGAGACCACCATATGACCCAGTTGACCCACTCCTACTCTATTTATCCAAAAGAACTAAAAATCTCCATACTATAGTAATACAGTCACTTCATTGTTTATAACGGCATAATTCACATTAACAGAATTACAGAATCAGCCAGGATGCCTGTCAAAAGATGAATGGATTAAGAAAATGCAGTATATTTGCAGAATGGAGTTTTACTCAGCCATAAAAAAGAATGAAATCATGGCTTTTGTCAGTAAATGGAAGGACCTGGAGAATATCATGATAAATGTCATAAGCCAGACTCAGAAAATTAAGGGTCACGTGTTTTCTCTCATATGTGGAAGCAAGAGCAAAATCAGGAAAAAATGGTGGTTGTGGGGATCAAATATCATAAAGATACAGGGAACATCAGTGGAGTAGAAGAAGGACAACAAGAGGGAAGAAAGATGGAAAAGGGGAGGAAATAGGGAATGAATTTAAAAGAATCATGTTACTTGCATATGTAAATGTGTCAAAGGGAATTTCTTTATGTATATATAGAAAGTACCAAGAAAAATAAATAAATAAATAAACAAAAGTGAAATCAGTAGAGGAAAGGAAGGAGAATAGGGGAGGGAGGAAGGAAGGGAAAGTGGGGAAATGGAGATTGAAATAAAATTCTTTGCTAACATGATTTTGTCAAAATGTACCCGTGTGTAACTATAATGCTGTAATAAAAGATAAGAAATAAAATCTTTTGCTTTTGAACTGTCTCTTCTTTTTTCAATTGTAGCACAGTTTTTCTTACCATTATGGTATTATTTGTCCACTTTGTGTGGCTACAACAAAATATGTGGGGCTGGGTGCTTCATAAAGATAAAAAGTTTATCTAACTCATAGTTTTGGATACTTAAAGTCCAAGATCAGGTGGCCTTATCTGTTCTGCCTCTGGCAAGAGTATCCTTGGCTACATCACAATATGGCAGAGAAATGGGAAAGGGAATGGCATAATGTAGAAGGGTCCAGGCATGTGAGGTGGGTCTCACTTTATAAGAACTTGTTCTTGTGAGAACTCCTGAGGGGGAAAAAAAAACATAAATCTCTTATAAGCATAGTTCCCTTATTACCAAATTACCTTATTCTAGGTACTACTCCTTAAAAGTCCCATTAACTCAATACTGCCACACTGGAGACCAAACTTCCAGCACATGAACCTTTGTGCACACACTGAAACAATATCCAAACCATAGCATGCCAGTTTATGTATGTATTTCTAGTTGTGATTTTAAGGTAATACTTAAGCATTGGTTTTGAAACTGTTTTATCAGCAAGTGTTATAGGTTGAGTTTTTAATTTTTTTAGTTGTAGATGGACACAATAACTTTATTTTAATTTATTTATTTTTATGTAGTGCTGAGGATAGAATCCAGTGCCTCACACATGCCAGGCAAGCACTCTACCACTGAGTCACAACCCCAACCCCTATAGGTTGAATTTTGTCCCTTCAAAAATTCATGTGTTGAAATCTATATCCCAGAACATGAATTACCTGGAAGTACAGTAGCTATAGATGTAATTTCTTAAGATGAGGTCATATGGAAATAGGGTGGACCACTAATCCAACAGGACCTATGGACTTATAATTAGGGTTAATTTATACACAGACAGGCACACAGGAAAAAGGCCATGTGAACAATAAGGTATAGATTGGAGTGATGTGTTGATGTGCCTACAGGCCAATAAACCTAAAAAGATTGCCAGAATACCACTAGAAACTATAGGAGAAGCATAGAACAGATTGTCTCTCTGAGATATAGTAAGGAATCAACCCTGCTGATGTCTTGCTCTTAGCCTTATAGCCTCCAGAACTGTGAGAAAACAGAATTTTGTTAGGGCAACCCTAGGAAACTAATACATCAAGAAATGTGAAAAAATTGTTTCTACTACAGAATAAATCACTGGACTTTAGTTTGCAATATAGAAGATAGGACCCCCTTCCATTCTACTGATCTGATAAAAATTCCAAAATAGCTTAAAGTCTTAAGAATACATTGAACTCAGGTATTTTGTAACAATTGTACATGATTCTTTTTTTACACATATTTCAAATAAGGACACATTTAGTATGCACATATTTAAATGGCTTTCATTTAACCATGCATTTGCACTTCATGTTCCTTGCTACTGACACATACCCAGTCGGAAGAGCTTTTAAATTTCAGTTAGAAGTGAAATGTTTTTCTGAGAAGCTGCAGTTTTCCTCATTAACAAAGAGACTCTTCAAATATCCTTCTAAAAGTAAAAATTTCAGAGAAGTTGTAAAATAACCCAAACTTAGAAATGTGTTGCGTGAAAAAAAATATAGGCCAAAATGAAACTAAATTAAGCTAAGTAAAATTTTATAATAATAATAAATATGATTCATAAGGCAATTAAGTGTTGCCCTAGGTCAAAAACTGAAAGTTTGTTCAAAATTTTCTGAAAGAGCTTTTAGTTACTGATAGATTACCAAATTAAAATCCAAAAGAATTAAAAATTGACTTAAACATTTGACTTTTAATTATAGTAAGCTATCTTAGAGCACTTAATATCATAAAGGTAGAGAAAATGTCATCCTTACCTTGAGAGATTTCTGTAATATAAATCTTATCTGTAGACTATTCAATTTGCTATTTGGGGGGACTAATTTCTGGGAGTAAGAGATTTTAATGAAGAAAAGTGGATAATGTACCTTCTGAAAAGAATGATCTGAAGCCACATGTCACATCAGCTATTTATTATCTGCAAGCTAGTTATACAAATTTCTCAGCCTTGGCCTCAAGTAGGCTAGGAGCTACATTGAAAGAATTTAGTAATTATCAAAAAGAAATGTAAAATGCCTAGTATATTTTCCAGGCCACACTAAGAGGTGAATAAGTAGTAGTTATTATTTGGCCAACTTTTGTTCCAGCTAAACTTGATGATATAATCCTTCCTTTCCCTCATCTTGCTATAACTATAATTGAATCTCATTTGTCTTCCAATTTGTAAACTTTATACTAATAACTGAAAAGAGGGAAACAATATGACTACAGTGGATTCAGGGGAAAAGTAGCATGGAGGCTAAAGTCTAAGTATGTCCATGTCCCAATCCCTGGAATCCAAATATGTCACCTTATATGGATGGCAAAAGAGACTTTGCAGATGTGATTAAGTTAAAGGTTTTTTTTTTTAGATGGAGAGATTATTCATCTAGATATGGTGTACTAACATGAGTCCTTATAAGAGAGGGACATAGGAGGAGTCAGACACAGGGGAAAATGTGATGTAATGACAGAAGCAAAATTGAAGTGTTGTGCTTTGAAGATGGAAGAAGGGGCCTTGAGGCAAGAAATGCAGGCAGTCTTAAAAGCCATAAATGACATGGAAATGGAGCCTCCCCTAAAACCTACAAAAGAATGAGCCCTACTGTCACTTTGATTTAGCTTAAAGAAACTAATTGTGTACTTCTGTTTTGTGTTCTCTCCTTTCCCCAGAAAAGTTATTGCAGACTTGTTCAGATGGTGGGTAGAGGGATTTCCAAGAAAAAGAACAAGGAAGGACATTTGGCATATTGAACTTAAGCTCAGGATTGACACAATATCATATACACTACATTCTTTTCTTGAAGGCAGGTCACAACGCCCACTCATGTTTTTGTGGTTGATAAAATGGATTTCATTTCTTAATGAGAGAAGCTGAAAAGTTATAATGTAAAGAGTATGGATAGAGAAAGAGACAAAGAATTTTAAATAGTTTTGCAATTAACATACCACAGTCACTCTCTGACAAACATGATCTTGATTTTCACCCGATTTTCTAGTCCTTGCATTTGGCCATCACCTGAAGCATCTTGTATTTCCACTTTCTGTAAAATACCCTTATGTTTAGCTCATGCACTTCTGCTAAACTACTGTAAGCTGGCTATTAGTTTTTAAAAGATCTGATCAATTAATTCACTTGACAGCATTAATAACTATCTGCCTAGTGAATATACCTCCTACCCCCATTTATATTGATTTTTTAAAGCCCTTGCCGAACAATTTTTGCCAAATTGCTTTTTCAATATATTATTCCAGGTTCAACAAGCCTCACTCGTGTGGAATTACTAATGGGGTGCTATCTTAAGACTTTTTCTGAACTGTTTCTAATGCAGCTTAGCTAAGGACCATATGTTGCACACTGCTTTTTCTATATAAGATCTTTCCTTTTTATTTCTTTATCCAGGTGTTACATTTTTTAAAAAAAGGAAATGATAATATAGGCACATATGTGTATACCTATTAGAGTAAAAGAAGTTATTAGGCCCTTGTCATGAATTTTCAGAGTCCAGATGGGTTAGTGTGGCAGCAGTGTTTTGATCAACTGTGAAGGTGTTTCTTCCAGGATGCCTTGACAACAACACCATTAGAAGCGACCAATTCCCCAAGGGCCATCTGGCTTATTTTTATTTACTTATTTATTTTCTGTTATTGTTCTTTTTAAGCAATATATCAAATCCATAAAATGAATGCTGAATGAATGAATGAATGAATAAATAAATGAGTGAATGAAACTCACTGTTATCCCTGTGATTGCTGAAATCTACTCCTTTAAAATTTCCATCTCTCATGGTAAAACTTAAATAATCTAGTGAATCAACCTTTAAACTATCTTGAATTTTTCTTTAGTCTCACTGTGACTTTTTAAAATTGTATTTTAAAACTAACATAGTCTTACAGTTCTAAAAATTTTAACACATAAAGAGATTTGTGTAATTGTCACCACAATCAGGATACAAAACAGTTCCATCTGTACATGAATGGTTAACCAGCTCTCATAATCTAGAACTGGAAACAACCCAAGCAACTTCCAATTAATAAATATATAAACAAATTGTGGTACATCCATACAATGAAATACTACTCTGCATCAAAAAGAATGGAAATGGGGTTGAGGTTGTGGCTCAGTGGTAGAGCACTTGTCTAGCATGTGTGAGGCACTGGGTTCAATTCTCAGCACCACATATAAATAAACAAACAAATAAATAAATGTCCATCAATAACTAATAATTTTTTTTAAATGGGACTACTAATATAAGCAACAACATAGATTAGTCTTACAAGCATCATTTTGAATAAAAGAGGCTAATCTCAAGAGATTTCATGTTGCATGATTCTATTTATACAACATTATCACATTTTGCCTAAACTTTTAATTCCCTCCTATTTGGTTTATGTCCAATATTTATTTTCCAGTTATCACTGTAGCTTCAAGTCCTCAACAAATAGCCCTTTTGAAATAAAAATTGGATCACACCACAAGTTACTTAGGCCACCTCATGGTGATTTTGCAAATTCCTGCATGAGATTTAGAAAGTTCTTTATGATGGGGTCTTTCCTATAACCCCAGCCTAACTCCCTGCCTTGCCTTGCTGATTACCCATGTCCTAATAATAATCATATTGATATAGTTCCTGGAATGCATCATGCACTCCAGTTCTTCTATGGCTTTCCCTCTCATCTGAACCCCCCCCCCCCATCTCCTAACTTACCTCAATGTACCCTCTAATCACTTCTTAAAGTACAAATCTTCTGACCAACTTTCACTGATTTCCTTCACGGAGATATTAGGAAAGCTTCAGGTTTCTTAGTTTGTATCAGTGATTATAGGGGTGGTTAAAAATGTGGCTTGCCTGTGAATTCTTAAAATTATCTGCAAGACGTAGGACTGACAGGTGCAAAGCATCTCTCAGGCAAAGTGAATTTTAAAGCTTCATTTAAAGCTTCTAGAGATCATAGTGTGGTCTCTGCCCACATTTACAAATGAAATACACCGAGAAAGCATAAACACTTACTAAAACCCTTGTAGGAGTACATTTTGCCTGCCAGCAACTCTTCGCCAAGCAAACATTTTGAAAACACTTGGACGATCCTGGCTGCCCCAGTGTTTTCATAAATACTTCCATCCGGCAGTCACAGAAGCCTTGCAGAAGAGAGTGGTCAACAGGAAAACTTGAAATGGAAGAGGCTCAGTGAGCAGCTGCTGAGTTGTGAAAATGTATGCAAAAGCATATGGCTGTCTTTAGGGCCTTCAGGCAACAATTTTATTTATTTATTTATTTTTCACCCTGCAAATATCAAAACACATGATTCTATTTCAGAACATTTTCTTGTAAACAAACTCTTCACTTTTTAAAAGGAGTGCATAAATGTTGAGCATGACATAAATATTTGTTTACCTAGAAGTATGTTTTATTGAGAAATAAAAATTCTAGTATAATTTGGCCTGTTTTTCATCATAGGTTTCCAATAATCTCTTTGGCTTTCTTGCCTTCTTATGTGTCCACTTCTATTTGGGAAGATGTAACATTTAATTTTCTACCATTTAAGCTGAATTGCAGAAGGATATCTAGGTGAAAAGCATTCAGAATTTGATGCTGGTGCAGAATGCTGCAATTTGCTTACTTGAGTATAAATGCTGAGCTTTCAACACTTCTATATAGTCAGCTATGTTTTTCATTTAATTCAAGTATTGAATTATATCTAAAAATATCTACTGTTAAGGTCCTAAATTTGCAGGCCATTCTTTTTCTTATATTTTGGAATCTTGTTTGTTTAGCCACAAGGGATAAATCCTTTGCAGTGTGTCCCTTTATGTAGGCAAGAAATGCTCTATGATTTTCCTTTTCTTCATGTTGGGAGAGGTCAGACTTTCTGACACGGTCAAGCAATCTTCTCCAGGCCTAACTGGATTTAAATTATGATAGTTTATTTTCACTCCCTGTTTTACTATGTGTACCTTCTGAAAAACACTGTGTATATAAGCATCCAAATCTCACTTTGAGCTTAGCACTTCCTTTAGAACAGTTGTCCCTTGAATGCTTCCCCCTAAAAGTGTTCTATGGATGAGTAAAATTGGACAATATTACAACTGTACCATACCTTGATTCTAATAGATTCTCAATTCTCATTAGCATGCTAAAGCCCTAATTAGCATAGCATAAAGATAGTTCTTTTTCACTTGCTTAACCCAGTATTTCCAAACTTGACAATGGAATCAATATTTTAACATGTAATACATTGCCTTTTTAAGGAACACTTCTTGTGATGTTAAAACTTTGATAGAATTTTTAATAAGATATCATTTACATGTCTTTTCCATGATGCTAACTTAGTGGCAGTTGCTAGGAATTCTCCAAAGTTAAAAACAAAATAACAAACAAAGCACCTAAAAAGAAATTAGCTAATCAATGATCCCTTTTTTGCTTATGATACAATTTATAATATTAAAGGACTTTTAGTTGTTGAAAACAGATTTTAAAACAGGTTGGGACCTGAAAGTTCTCCTAAGTTTGTCCACCCTTTTCAGATATAGGTGGGGAAACAGCAGACATGATATGGTCAGATAGTCAATAATAAACCTAGTTTATTTAAACCTAGAACAGAGATTGAAATGCTTGCATACCCAATCCACAATACTTTTGATTCACAAAATAAAGGTCTAACTTAGATGTGGAGAAATCATATTAATCCTTTATAACTTAATTCAATTTTGTAATCTGTCCCATGCAATCTGTAACTCTATTTTAAACCTCTAAACAAGGACATCCTAATACCGTTTAACTTCTGGTTTTATTATAATAGTTCATTTCAAGAAATAGCCATTAGTTACATACTTAACACAAAAATATGTATTAGGTCTTCCATAGGGATGTTTTAAACTTCATAAAATTTAGGCATACGTGTATGTATATGCTTATATGTGCATATATGTGCATTTTCTAGATAAGAATAATTAAACAATTCTCAGTACTTTATGGTAGAGATGGATTTTTGTACATCCTAATACATATATAGACAACAACTTTAAAATAAATTAGGAAGCTCACTTGGAAAGTCTTTACCAAAGTAACATTTGCATTCTCATGCCCCAGATTCATTTCTCCACAGTGGTGGGGGATGGTGATATGACTGCATTTTACACAAATTTGACTAATTGATTAGCTTTCTATAAGCACTAGGCACTCCATCTCCCTTCCTTTCTTCATGTGAGATTGTATTCTTTGGTGCTATGCTTTGAATTTTTTCCTTGAAAGTATTGTTCCAAGGTCTGGATTGGAGATGAGGGAGTCAGAAGCAGGGTCAGTGATCTTAAGTCCGTTTGGCTCTCCTTAGCTTCATTTGCCAAAACTTTATGAGTTATAAAGGTGATATTTTGTCAAAATAAAAAGAAAAAGAGTATAAATGAAAAGAAAAAGAAAAATATCTATGTCTAGAATTAAGAAGCCAAGAACATTTTAAGCATTTTAGAGCTTTGCACAACTTCAGGTCTGAATATAGAAAGCCAAAATCTCTCAGAGCTAAAATGTCCAAATATCATATTCTGGTATAAAGGCCATTTTGCCAAATCATGTAGTTACAATGTGAACACACTTTGAGATAAGCGTTGCTCTAACTTTAATGCACATTTGGACTATGCGGGGATCTTTTAAAATGCAGAGTCCTATTGAAAAGTCAGAGGTTGGACCATTTTTAACAAGGTTCCAGGTGGTGCCAGGGATGCTGGACTACATTTTGATTGGCAAGGTAGGTCTTAGGAGATGAAGAAACAACTGATTACAATCAAGAAACTGGATGAGCTTCGTGATTAGCTCTTGAAATTTCATAGCTGTTCTTAAGGTGAAGCAGCTTTTAGTGCTTTTTTTTTTTTTTCAGGCCGTGGGGTTTTGTGAGTGTCCCACCTATAGGAGCTACATGTAAATAGAACTACAGGAATGCAGCCTGTCTGGGAAAAGTCAGATTTTTACCTCTTTCCTATAGACTGAGGGGCTGCAAACAAAGCAAAACACAATACTAAGTAGATATCTTGGGACCAGAGCAAGGGCTGCTTGGTTCTTAGCCACAGAGTTGACCTATTCTCTCTCCTCTAGTAGGTCACAATTTATGGCATCTCTATTTCTCCCCTTGAACAAAGTTAGATTTTAAATATCCAACAAAGTAGGTATCCTCTCTTGTGCAAGAGAAGAATATTAGGTGGGCATACCTGCCTGTGTGAAATCACCCAAGGGTTTGCATGTAAAGCTCAGTGAAGGCATATCTCAGGAAAAGGTTTTGAAACTCTGACAGCAGAGGTATAGAAAAAGAGATAAAAGGAGAGTAGTATGTACAAAGCATTAAGTAGTGAATAAGGACATAGTGGGCTGGGAACTAAATTTAGAACATAGGTTTTAGGTCATATGTGAGTTGTCAATGGAAAATAACATATTTGTTTAAACTATGGTAGGGAAGAAGAGACACTTCCTTCAATGATATTGATACTATGTGTTGCACAGAAATTTAAACAATTTTCTTCCTGTTTATTTATTTTATTCTCTGTCAGAAGTAGTATGCAAATGAATGGAGTTTTTTGTCCTCTAATACTCTGGGATATTTTGATAAAAAGGCATTGCTGAGAGCCATAGCCAAGTAGGAATGACGCATGGCAATTTCCTTGTCAGCCTACCCAATGTTGCTTAGAGGAAGGACTCTCCATTGTGGAAATGGGCTTGCCTTGGACCCAGGTCATTTGCAGTGACATTCCATGAATGTTTGAGAAAGGTGACCCTGCTCAAGGACCAGGGTGGATCCGGGTTTAGGGGTTTAGGGTGGATCTGGGTTTAGGGTCGATCCTGCTGGGAATAGGGAGTATCCTGCTGCCTCAGGCGCCCACTCCTTGAGTTCCTGTTGAGTTCTCGCGCGGGATTCAGAGAATATTTGGTATGCAGAGCCTGGTGGAGTGTGTGTATTTTTCCCCAGAACGTGTGTAGAGTGCCGGTGACAGTTTGGGAATAAAGAATTGCTGTTTGAATCTACAAGGCTGTGAGTGGCCCGGTTATTTTGTGCCCAGCCAGACTGCAGCAAGGCATCATCAAGTATTTTTATGATTATAAGCTCACATTCATTGCTCTCTGGTAGAATATCATTTGTAGAATAGAACACACTTAATAACTCACCTCCAATTTTCTTTTCTTGGAAAATGTTTACTTTTTGCTTGGAACTGAAAATATCAAAATTTAAAAAGACTCTCCAACATTCAAATAAAGTTGGATGTAGCTGCTTTCCTTCCCTAGGCAGACTGTGTTATTAGTAACTAAAAGAGGGAGAAATGTTCAGTGGCATTAAGGAATGAGTCTAATTAGTAGCAAGTTAACCTGAGATTAGGGGAACGGATGATGGTGGTGGTGGAGGTGATTTTTTTAAAGACGCTTTTTCATGTATATTTACATACATTCTCATATTTTTAGCATCTTTCATTTCTTTGGATATGCATTTCCAAAGCATATTTACCAACTCAAAGCCAGAATTGTTTAAAAATATCAATTTAATATAACTTAGAGCAGCAGTGTTTTGTCCCCTTCCATTTATGTTGTGCAGAAAAACAGACTTCTGTGTGGTGAAAGTGTGTTCAGATTAAAGCTTTAAATTGGTGGCTAGTAGCCCAGTTATGAAAAACTTGGCTGCCTGCTGTTCCTTGGTAATGTGTTCTACAGGCTGTTGTTTTCTGCTGATCGCCTATTTACAGTGATTTACTCCAAATATGTGGGCGTCTTAAGTATATGGGTGTTGTCCAAAAAAAAAGAGTCAGTTTATTCTAGATGATGAAATGAGAGGCAACACACAATAGCTTCTGTTGATCCCCTACTAATTCTCAAATTGAAAAAAGACCAGCCATAAAGAATTGGAGACCAACAGAGGAATCAGCTAAAAGGGAGGGAACCATCTACAAGCAAATGATCATGTAAAAAGGGCCCATTGCACACCCCTGTGGACACAGCACTGATGTGGGTAGGGTAAGGTAGGGAGAGGGAAGAATAGATACTCAGGAGATTAGACAAAGGGGAACAAAGAGAAGGGAGGGGGGATAGGAAAAGCAAAGACAGAGTAATGAATCTGAAATAGGTTTCCTATATACATATATAAATACACCACAATGAATCCCACCATCATGTACATCCATAAGAATGGGGTCCTAATTAAAATAAGTTATATTTTATGTTTGTATAATTATATAAAAATGAATTCTACTGTCATGTATAACTAAAAATAATCAATAAAAATAAGTAGATGAAGCCTAAAATTGTAAGAAATTTATAAATTGAGATGATGAGGCTGGATACCATCCAAACAAAATGAGGAGCTCAATTGCAAAACAGAATAAACTACGATACTGTACCGATTTATGATGTTATGCCATAGAGGCACAATATATGGCAATACTTCAATACTTCTTTCTAGGATTAAACAATTACTCAGAGTGAAAAAGCCTGAAATGATTCTAATTAAGACATCATTCCAGTATATAGATTAATTAATCAGTGCATTTGAGGTTAATATTGTTCAATAATTTATAATTTTATCTAGTTATATAATTCAATATCAAGTATTCAGTTTTATAAAATACACCTGAAGTAACAAGTGTTGTTCATTGTCTTAAGAGTTAAGTGGGGAAATAGCTTTTGTTTCTTGGTGTTCAGAAGCTCCAAATATAAAGAAATGGGAGAGGGACAGAAATGTTAAAATATAACTGCAAACTAATGTGAAAATTACCATTTAAGGATGGATAAAATGATAGAAGAGCACAGAGATAATTTATTAATTGTACTTGAGTTATCCAGGACAGGATTTTCTGAGATGGTGAGATGAGAGATTTTTTGATAAAGGCCTGAAGAAATCTAAGTATAATGTGAGTATACTTTTTGACTGATTTTCTAATGTAAAGTCTATCAAAAATCAAGGTTACTTTGCCACAACATTCATTTAGTAATTCCATGCTAGTTTTGTGTAATTACTTTTGTTCTATTTTAAATAATCATAAATTGTTCTTTCAATAGTTGTCCCATAATTTTCCATGACTTGAATTGAAAGTCATTGGTAAAAAACAGAAAAATTAAAAATTTTTCCATGTGTAGTCTTTTTGATTCTTTATGTGTATTTTTCTAACTTCAATGTAGTGAACTGAAAATTCTAAGTATTTTAAGCAATAGGGATTTAATATTATGTTTCAGATGTTTAAAAATGGAGCATTGTAAGTTGGCAGTCAGCCACTAATTTCACCATAGCTGAGATCCAAAGATGAAGAAGATGCAGTTGGTGCTATTCCCTCTGTGTCAATGATCTGCTTCTGATATCAGAAATTAATGACTTATCACTGAAAGAGTCAGGACACAAACAGATATATCTTTATGAGTACTTTGCTAGCCATGACAACAGCCATATTAATTTGATCTTCAGAGTATAAACCATTGGTGGAACCTAATTATGATTCAGGGACCTAGCTTTAGTGAGTCTGGGAATATAGTATTTAGCTTTCTGAATTTTGGTAAATGGGAATGGAAATAAATGACAACCACCAATTAATCATACTGATTTTTCATTCCTCAAAGCTTACTCACATTTTTTTCAAATTCCATTAGCTTTTTTTTTTTTTTTTTTTTTTTTTTAGGGAGAATGAGAGAGAGAGAGAAAGAGAATTTTTTTATTATTTATTTTTTAGTTCTTGGCGGACACAACATCTTTGTTTGTATGTGCTGCTGAGGATCGAACCCGGGCCGCACGCATGCCAGGCGAGCGTGCTACCGCTTGAGTCACATCCCCAGCCCCAAATTCCATCAGCTTTGACAAAAAGGTTTAACTAAGGTTAAAGTTTTAACATAAAATTTAAATTGGTTTTGTCATTAACTAGATTCACTAACTAATTAAATATATATTTGTTAGACATTAACTCTTGATAAGCAGAGCTCAGAGCCATATGATTAGATTACTATTCCTGCCCTCAAACAACTTATAGTCTAGCAAGGAAAATAGTTGTAAAAAGTGATCACCCCTTCTGCAATCTGTATATGGGGTAAAAATGGGAGCTCATAACCCACTTGAATCAAAGGGTGAAATATGATATATCAAGAACTATGTAATGTTTTGAATAACCAACAATAAAAAATTAAAAAAAAAAACAGAAAAAAAAAATAAAACGTAACTCTAGGAAAGTCATCATTATCAAGCATACCCATTATTCTCCACTCCCAAATAAAACTCTTTATTAAAAAAAAAAAGTGATCACCCCAAAATGTGTATTTTAAATTATTATAAAGAAAATTTGGATGTAAGAGAAGACATCAGAATATGGGAGCATAATTTTGATTTGGCTAGTCAAGAAAAGTTTTTTTTTTTTTAATTAACATTACCCAAATGCTTTCAAGATAGCCATGGGATGAACTGAGGGGAAGAACATTGCAGGACAGGAGATGAACAAGAGCAAAGGAAGGAGACAAGAAAGATCCTGGAACCTTCATAGAATTATAAAGACAGTGAATAAAGGAGGATGGAAAGACTTTACAAGGTTGGTGAGGTTTTGTTTATTTAATTGTGGTGAAACATGCATAGCACAAAATTTGCCATATTATATATTTCATATTTCAGTTTTTAAAATTATGCTAAAATACACATAATAAAATTTACCTCCTTAATTTCTTTTACAGTTCAGTAATGTTAAGTGCATTTGCATTTTGATGCTACAAATCTCTAGAAATCTTTTTTTGCAAAAGTAAAATGCTTTATCTATTAAACAACTCCCTACTTCCCCCTTCCCAATACCCCTTGGCAAACTCCCTTCAACTTTCTGTCTTTAGGAATCTGACTACTCTAGGCATCTCATGTAAGCGACATAGTAGAATATTTGTTTTTTTGTTGTCTGGCTATCTTCATTTAATAGCCTCAAATTTCCTTCATGTTACAGCATGTGTCAGGATTTTCTGTCTTTTTAAGACTGAATAATATTTCATTGTATTTTATATGCCACATTTTGTTTATCCATTCATCTGTTAATGCATACTCAAGTTGCTTTCAGCTTTTAGCTATTGTGAATAATGCCACTATAAATATAGCTGTACAAATATCTGATTTCAATTATTTTGAGTATAAACTCAGGCATGGAATTGCTGGATCATATGATAATTTTATTTTCAATTTTTGGAAAAACTGCCATACTGTTTTCTGTAGCAGTTATTTTACATTCCCACCAGTAGTGTACAAGTGGGAACACTTCTCTATATCTCTGTTGATACTTGCTTTTTGGGGGATTTTATTGGCAATAGTCATAAGAATGAGTGTGTAGTGGGATTTCATTGTAGTTTGATTTGCATTATTCTAATGATTTGTGAGGTTGAGCATACTTTCATATGCTTGTTAGCCATTTGTATATTTGTATATTTTCTTCAAAGAAATGTCTATTCAAGTGTTTTGCCTATTTTTTTCCATTTTAACCCAACATTTATTGTCTGATTATAACATTTAT
Source organism: Marmota marmota marmota (assembly GCF_001458135.2). Taxonomy (NCBI): domain Eukaryota; kingdom Metazoa; phylum Chordata; class Mammalia; order Rodentia; family Sciuridae; genus Marmota; species Marmota marmota. The sequence goes on along the minus strand of NW_026000249.1, from coordinate 17,060,481 downwards.
GTTTTTGGTTTAGAAAATGCTTGTGACTAGTTTCCAACAACAGTTTAAAAGCCTGTAAAGCAAATGAACCTATTCTCTATAGTAATATCCTACATTTGTGGGTCCTTGGATGCCTACCTGGGTAGGATAGAGGGAAGAAGAGAATGCTTAGGTAGCATTGAGTTAAGTATGGATGCTTTACTGTGGGTGGTAATGGTAGTGCCTTGGTTCATACCCCAGACAGGTCCCTTGAACTGACCTAAACTGCAACAGATATACTTTACCTAATTTTTAATTACATATTTTGTTTTGTTTTTGATGTTGAATTATAGGTATTCTTTATATACTCTGGATATTAATTATTTATCCAATATATTATCTACAAATATTTTATAGCATCTTGTGGGTTGCCTTTACACTCTCTTGATTATGTCCTTTAAAATACATAGAAGGCTTTTTTGTTTTGATGTAGTACAATTTGCTTATTTTTTATTTTGTTGCTTATGATTTTGATGGCATTGCCAAAGCCATGTTACAAATCTTTCTCTTATGTTTGCTTCCAAGAGTTCTATAGTTTTAGCTCTTACATTTAAGTCTTTGATTCATTTTGAATAAATTTTCGTAGCTGGTTTGTGATTCAACCTTGTCCTGTTAAAGGTGACTATCCAGTTTTCCCAAGGCTATATATTTCAAAGATTGTTCATTCTCCATGATCAGATTTAAAATTTCAATTTGAAGATAAATATGAAGTTTCTTGCACTAACCTTTTTACCCCCTTTTTAAAAAAACAATATTGCTTAAATAAATTTTTGTAAAAAAATCTCAGTTAATATTTTGAGGTATGTATCATTGTACTTAGAAGGTACTGATCACATTTTATTCTTCATTTTTATTCTTAGAGCATTCACATGACTTTTATTTGCCCCTTTCTCTGATTTCTTGTCCTTTACTACCAAAACATTCAGGTGCTTGGGTAACAATACTAACTATATACAACTTGCAATATGGCATGTACATCTCTGTGTTCTACTGATTAGACTTCTTTTAAGAACTTACCTTACTTAGACATTATTCTGTTGCATTTCACCATGACTCATCCTGCAACCCACACTGATATCCTTTTACATTTTTCTGGTCAGTGATTTTCAATTTAAATGATTTATTCAACATATTTCATATTATATACATATGAAATACAAAGAAAAATTATAATACTCCATCAATGTTTTCTGTACTCCCTAGATTCTCTCTTACTGCCTCTCTGATTATTTTTGTTTTATTCTGCTTTTTCTAGTATAGTCTTTAGCTATTTGTTCTCCTCCACCCTATATTAACATTGCAAACATTCATTTCTTTCTTCCACTAATAGGCAGGATTTGGTCCCAGAATGAAAATAAAAGAAAATAAAGAAAATAAAGATGACTTGAATTATGGAAAATCTATAAAAAACAGAATCAAATTGATGATAGAATGAAAATGTCAAACAAGGGTGGAAACCCCTGTTATTCATTGTGTGGTAGAGCAGAAGAAAATGGACCAGAATGGCAGGCTTAAAAATGAAAATAGAGAGACTGGAGTGACTTTAAGGAAGAAATTAAGTAATATTCTTACAGATGAGGAAATTTTGAAGAATCATTTAAGATAAACAAAAGGAAAAACCAAGGTTCTGAGAAGGAGGAAACCATTTAAGATAGAAAAGCACCAACAAATTTTGAATGTACTCTTGGCTCAGATTATTTAAAAAATGAGTATTACAAGATTATACATACAATGTAAAGAATTAATTAGATGCCATTTTCAAATACATTTTTAGAGAAAGGTGAAATTAAATATCATTTAAGTGGAAACTGTTGTGTTTGAGAATTTAGAAGCTGATGACAGTACTAAGTATCAACTACAAGGTTCTTCTAGGAATCAAGATGGAAAAGGCATGAGAATAGGTAACAGAATGATGCATGAGATAGAATGCACATTTGCATATGTTTACAAATAATCACTGGCAAAAATATAAAAGTCTTTAGGCAGGAGACTAGAACAAGTGATTTCTAATGAAAAGTGATATTTACTTATTTTTCTTGATAATGGTAATGCTTAATATTAAAAGTGAACCATTAACAAGAAGAAAATAAAATTACACAGAATTATAAATTATAATTCCATCACAGAGAAGTAAATTTAAGAGTTTTCTAGTTCTATAAATCCCTTTTAAGGAAAGTAAGAAAGAGTGACTTCTTGATTGGTGTTATATGACTCTACTGTCCTAGGCAAAACTGAATGGATCAAAAATCAGTACTGAAACCAAACACAACCAGCTAAATTCTGGACTAAGAGCTAAAGAGGTACTCTGCCATACGAACTCTACTCAGTGTGAACATGCCAGGTTGTACCACATTAGATACTAACTACCAGGCTCAATAGGATCCTTTCTTGGGGAGTTTTGTTTAAGACAAATAAACTTATTCAGACATACACAAAGTAGCAAAAGAAGCAATAACAGTTGATGTAGAGGACATAGAAAAAGAAACAAATAATGAATAAGACATAGAGGATGAGAGAAAGAATGTAAGAAAGGCAGAATCATAGAGAACATCAGGAGCCTACTTCTCAAGGGATGATCATTCCTCAGAGCTGCTTTCCTATCTTTAGTCATGAAAAACTATTGGCTTGATTTTCTTTGAGTACTGAATGGGAAATTATTGAAAAAGACTCACAGAAAATGGCCCTTCAATTTACTGACATACACTATGATAAAATTTTGTTATATGTACAAATTTAAACAATTGTTATGACTAAAAGATTCTGACAAAGAATTATGTTGTACACTTTTTGGACAATGTGGTTTTTAAAAGATAACTGTGAGGGCTGGGGTTGTGGCTCAGTGGCAGAGCACTTGCCTAGAACGTGTGAGATGCTGGATTCTATTCTCAGCACCACATAAAAGTAAAATAAAGGTAAGGGTCCATCTGTAACTAAAAAAAATATATTAAAAAAGATAACCATGAGTTATGAAAATTTTTATGTCAGTAAATATATTTCTAAAATGTCTTTTTCATGGAAATATAGTACTTCTTATGAGTACATCACAATTTGTACAATTCATCCCATTCTCTTGTGTATTTATATTGTTTCTGATTGTTTGTAGATACTAAACCATGCTACAATGAGCATCTTGAGACTATAGTTATTTCCTTAGGACATATTCCTAGGAACTTATAACTTCAAATGATAGTACTATTTTAAAAACAAAATTTCCCTAGAAAGTTATACTAATATTTATGCTCACCAGAAATATATAAATTATCATTTGCTTTTATTTATATGTACATCATTAGTGGTGGTAACATGGTATTAAAGACTGAACCATATGGAAGATAAATAAATTAACCATTTGCTTCAATCAAAATTTATTCAATAACTCATGAATTAAGTTGATCTTTCATATTATTCTTCTTTATTTTTTTAAATATTTAATTGATTTTATTTTTAAAATATATGACAGTGGAATGCATTACAATTCTTATTACACATATAGAGCACAATTTTTCACATCTCTGTTTGAATATAAAGTATGTTCACAGCAATTCATGTCTTCATACATGTACTTTGAATAATGATGTCCATCACATTCCACTATCATTGCTAACCCCCTGCCCTCTCCCTTTCCCCTCCCACCCCTCTGCCCTATCTAGAGTTTGTCTATTCCTCCCATGCTCCACCTCCCTACCCCATTATGGATAAGTCACCTTATATCAGAGAAAACTTTCAGCATTTTTTTTGGGGGGGGCATTGGCTAACTTCACTTAGCATTATTTTCTCCAATATCTTCCATTTACCTGCAAATGCCATTATTTTATTCTCTTTTATTGCAGAGTAATATTCCATCATGTATATATGCCACATTTTTAATCCATTCATCTACTGAGGGACATCTAGGTTGGTTCCACAGTTTAGCTATTGTGAATTGTGCTGCTATAAACATTGATGTGGCTGTTTCCCTGTAGTATGCTGATTTTAAGTCCTTTGGGTATAGACCAAGGAGAGGGATAGCTGGGTCAGATGGTGGTTCCATTCCCAGTTTTCCAAGGAATCTCCATACTGCTTTTCATATTGGCTGCACCAATTTGCAGTCCCACCAGCAGTGTATGAGTGTGCCTTTTTCATGGATCCTTCTCTAAAATAGACCATATAATATGCCACAAAGAAACTCTTAGAAAATACAAAAGATAGAGATCTACCATGCATTTTATCAGATCATAATGGAATGGAATTGAAAATCAATGACAAAATAAAAGATAAAAATCTCTCCAACACCTGGAGACTAAACAATATGCTACTGAATGAACAATGGCTTGCAGAAGACATCAAGGAGGAGATTAAAAAATTCTTAGAGGTAAATGAGAACATAGACACAACATATCAAAATCTCTGGGACACTAGGAAGCAGTTCTAAGAAGAAAGTTCATTGCATGGAGTTCATTCCTTAAAAGAAGAAAAAGTCAACAAATAAATGACCTCATATTACATCTCAAAGCCCTAGAAAAAAGAACAAATCAACAGCAAAAGCAGCAAGAAATAATTAAAATTATAGAGCTGAAATCAATGAAATCAAAACAAAAGAAACAATTGAAAAAATTGACAAAACAGAAAGTTGGTTCTTTGAAAAAATAAATAAAATTGACAGACCCTTAGCTATGCTAATGAAGAGAGAGTAAACTCAAATTACCAGCATACATGATGAAAAAGGTAATAGTACAACACACACTACAGAAATACAAAGGATAATTAGAAATTATTTTGAAAACTTGTACTCCAATAAAATAGAAGATATTGAAGGCATTGATAAATTTCTTAAGTCATTTTTCTTCTTTATGTATTATCTATCCATATCCTCTTAAAATATTTCTACCAATTTATTATTTTCCCTGATTGCATTAGTGAAAACTCTTGGCCTTTCTTGGTGTTTGAATATTATTCTCCTAGTTTGTAATTCACCTTCCATTTTAACAATACCATATATGGAATATAGGATTTTTATAAATTTATATTGAAGCATATTACTTTATATTTTGAGGTTATCTCTGTATGATTATAATAAGTAATATAAATATAAAGGGGCAAAAATTCTTAATTTTTAAAATTTGGCAATAAGAAATGACATTTAAAGATAAAAATTTGATACTTCAGACAGTCTCACCTGACAGTGTTATAAATGTTTCAAAGTTTTATTACCTACATCAATTTATAATAATAAAATAAAAAGCAGCTAAATATGACAGATAATCTCATTTCAAATTATTTAACAAATGTTTCTCTTAGAATCACACAAAGATGACATTAAACTCTTCATGAGGCATGCTTTGGGATATACTCAAAATCGTATAAATGCTGTTATTTTCTCATAATATATAAAATTTTATGCAAAGAAGTATATATTCATATGCCATGTTACTTAGAGTAAATAAGTGATGGGAAGTAAAACAATATATATGTATATATGTGTGTTTATATATATATATATATATATACATACATACATATGTATATATATGTATATATATATATATACTAAACTAAATCACATAAAGTTAGGTTATCAAGGAAATCTGCATATGCTCTTGATGTCAGAAAAGCCTTTTACAGTAGATCTGATAAAAGTTATTTTTTGCTTGGTTTTCCTTTCACCCATTATTTCCTCTGGGAATAGCTTAGATGATGCAAGAACATTACTGCAGACAAAATGACTCTGCTTACTGTAATGTTGAATTCATCACAAGTTTAAAAAACTGCTTCAAACATTCTCAAGTAAACATTTGTTGCAGAAACTTCAGTGGAAAAATTAATCATGGTTACGTTTTTGAGAATTATTTCAAGTGTATTTTTGCATGTCTTCCTTACAATTATACATCACTATGATAAATTTATTTATAACCCAGGGTAAATAAAAATGCTTTAGACTGTTTTAAGTATATCTTCCCTGCAACAAAATCAGCTGAAAAAATCCATGGGAGAGGAAAGAAGAAAGTAGAAGTATATCCATGCATACACACATGCCTTCACACACAGACCATGATGGATATACTCTTTCATTGTATACCCTAGTTGCAAATATTACTTTTTCACTATCTTAAAAATCTGTAAAGAAAATACTTTCTGTACTATCATTTTACTAGTTAACTATAAACTATAGTGCTTACTTTAGATTTCCACTCTTATTTCCAACTAAACTACTAATTTTTATATTTCAGTATATAATTCATTTAAGCCAGCTTATTTCCAAAAGTACATATATCAGATGTCATACTGTTCCCTCACTGGAACAACTCAATTATTCAAGTGTAGCTTATGACAGATATTAGACACTTTTTACTATTAGTTCCTTTGTTTTATATTTATCTGCAAATAGACATTGAAAACATCTTAGGAGAGTGTAGTTGCAGCAGCCAATTATTTGTATTTCTTTTATTGAAGAATGTGCATCCATTATGTGAGAAAATTCTTTCTTTTCACTTATTGTAATGACCTTAAAATACATCCAAGTTAATATTGGTGGTCAGTAGAGTGAAAAATATACAGGTAGGTTTCCCTTGCATCAATATCTGATTAAATATTACTGATAAATTTGTTGGCTTAGTATTTTTGTACTCAGAATTTTCAGAAGAAGGAATCGGGTCTCAAAAAAGTTTACTTTGCTTAAGTATGTAAGTTGGAGTCATATTTCAAACCAATCTCATTCTGACTCAGCAGCCCATGTATGCTATTTCCATAAACCATACTGATAGGTTACCAATGCTAGGGAGTATGAGCAAATACTATATAAAGGAGGAGATGTTGAACTGTGGTATCTAGGATGATGATGAGTGTGCCTAAGTACCAATGAGGAAAGAATATTTTAGGTAATGGGCATAGCATATTTGTAGCATATTCAAAGGCACATATAGACACAACACTTCCATTCTCTTGGTGAGACAGACACACTTAATTTGTGTACAGCTGGGTTTCTCAACCTTTGTATTACTGACATCTGGGACTAAATAATTATTTGTTGTGGGAAGCTTTTTTGTCCATTAACAATATCCTTAGTCTTCACCCACTAAATGTCAATAGCACCACCACCACCAGTTGTTGCAAAACTGTCTTCAGACATTGCTGATGTTTCCAGGGCAAAAGTTCCCAGGTTGAGAATCTTTCATTCAAGGTGTAGAATATGATGAGAGGCAGAGACACAGTTAAAGATGAGAGAAGCATGTGAGTCTTTAACGACCACCTCTGTACAGGCCAAGAATGAAAGTGGAACTGTCTAAATAAAGGAATTATATGACCTGATTTCTATTCTGGAACAGTCAGGAAACTGAGAACAACATCTCAGGGAAGAATTAATATGAACCTGAACTAAAACTGTGGTTGTAGGATTGGACTGGATGGAAGAAATTTGAGAAAAGTCTTGGCCTATTACACATGGGATTTGAAGTGGATTTGAAAAAGAGATGCAGCTTTAGCAAAAGAAATAATGAATTCCATTTGAACATGCAGATTAAGAGGGGCCAGTAGTGCACACCGAAGAAATGCTTAGTAAATATTTCTAGACCATAGAAAAAGCTCAATAACACAGGTGGTAGGCACTGTAGGCAGAAAGGAGAAGATACATATGGAAAGAAAATAAGATATTCAAGGAGAAAACTGTGTGAAACATTACCATTTAAGTTGAAAGGTGTTGGGATAGGAAGTTTCATAAAGGAGACTAGAATGAGTGGCTGGAAAGGTAGGGTAAAGTTCATGAGGTGCTGATGATGAGGCAACAGTGCTAATTGTTGGTGACTATTCACATAGGATAAGGACTCAACATGGCTTTTGGCCTCTGGAGCTATGGAATTCTTTGGTAACTATAAAAAGAGCAGTTTTAATTGAGTGGAAAAGGCAGAATCCAGTTTGCTGTAGGGTGCTCAGAAGCCCAGGGAATCTAAGCATGAAGAGAGTGAAGCAATTCTCCCTTCTCAACTCACAATAACACATTACAATTGGACACTCAAGCTGTTCCTGTTGTTCTGGCTGAGATATAAATGGACTGTTGCAAACAGACATGACATATGAGGGTCCAGAAGTAATTTATCCACTATACTCTGTTAATATGACCTGTATAAGAACATTTTGTTCAGGTTGGCTCACATCAACTTCAAAAGAACTGTAGCCACTTTTTAAAAATAATCAAAATTTCAGAGAATGACTCCTAGGGATGGAAACTAAGTTTGTGGGTATTTTTAGCCTACAAGTGGAAAACCCTATAGTGTGAATTAATTACTATTTTCAAGGATATGAGAGTTTGTATGAAGAACATGCACATCATATATTTCCTTGTTCACACAAGAGAAATGAGCTTAAATAAAGTAAGAAAGATGTTATGGAAACGGCTATCAAAGGAAGTCTTGAGATACATATTTTTTCAGAAGATAGTGTCCATTATGTAATATAGAAACTATTCCATTAAAAAAGAAATTTACCAAGTAAAATGCATTTCCTTGATTTATTAATATTAACTTTCAGAATTCTGATTTACATTCATTAACTTCCAAGAATCAGGTACAGTGCTTTGATTTATACATCATGCATATAAAAGTTCTTATTAATGAATCCTAAATTTTAAAGTTGTGATTTAGTATGTTAGTTTATAAATCTTAACTTTAAACTTCCAGTTTAGTGCTGTGATTTATGGGTACCAAGTTTCATGCTATTTATGAATCATAATGTTAAAGTTCTGATTTAATACAATAGTTACTGTAAGATGCATTAGTACAATAAAACGTGCAATTCTGAAGAGATAAAGATAAAACTGATCAATATTCCTATATGCAGCACACTGTACATAGTCTGTACTACAGAGCCATCCTCAGTGGTATATTTGGAACAGAATGCTAAAATAAGGTTAGATAAGAATACAATGGAGTTTTAATAAACCCTGTGGAAGAAACTGTCTTCCCTTTTTATTAGACCCTTCATTGGTACAAGTGATTAGTTTCTGACAATAAATAGGTATCAAAAGATATCATTAACACGTCCTAAGTTCATTATCTTAGTAAAATGGTCAAATTTTCTTAGTAGATCTACCTATATCTTTGGTTAATGTGTCTTACAGTAGCCTTGAGAATGAGTCCTCTGATATCATTCAGCCTGCAAACAAATTATTTGGTCACAAAATTTAAATAAATATACTGCACAACCTCTAATCCCTTTTCCCATCCCAACTCCTTTTCCTCATCTTATCCATCCTCCAATCCTTCACCATCCAATATGGTAGCTAGTATATGGCTACTGAGCACTTGCAATATGGCTGGTTAGAATCAACAGGTGCTATCTGTGGAAATACACATTCAATTTTGAAGAGAGAAAAAATGTTATTAAATACTTTTCATCAATTATATGTTTAAATTATTATTTTGGATATATTAGATTAAATAAAATGTGAAGATTAACTTCAACTGTTTCTTTTTTTCTTTTTTATGTGGCTACTAAAATAGTAGGGTCATCTTTGTTGCTCAAACTATATTACATTATATTATTAAACAGAAATGCTCTGGTCCTTTTTTTCCAAATGGAAGCTCCTCCAAGCTGCAACTCCTTCCAAATAGTTAACTCACATTGTCATGAAAAACACACTAAAAGGAGAAAAGATGGCCAACCAAGAATATAATTTATTGTCTGTCTCCTTTCCCCAGAACAACACCATTCTCATTAAGAGAAATATATAGCTTAGAGAGGAACATTTTTGTTTCTTTCTTGTCTTTTGTTTTTCCTTCTTGCATAGGTTATAATTTCCCTGAACTGTCTAAGTTATCATTTATTGACTGCCTACTATGGCTTGAACACTATGTAAAGTACTTTATATATTATTTCTTTAAATCCTCTTCTCGGTTCTATAATATGGATACTATTCGATCACTGGTTCTAATAATATATAGTCTGAAGGACAGAAAAGTAATGTAAGTCAGACATTGGCAGAGTTAAGAGTCAAAGTTAGAATCTGTTTTCTATACTCCATAGATTAAACAGCCGTTCAAGGAAGACATTTGGAATCTGCAGCTGTGAGCTGTGCCCCAACTTGTTTTCTAAAAAGGGATATGTAAAACAGAAATGTCAGGATCTCAGTCCAAACCCCTTACTTATACTTTACATTCTTGCTTTTCTTTTTGACTAAAGATATATTAGGGAAACCAGTGAAGGCAGTTTCAGCTAGTGGTGGGTTCATCAGGCAAGCTACTCAGTCATATTAAACTCCAAACCTCAGATTCCAAATAAAGTTAGTGGAACACAAGGAAGATACTTTGAGAATATGATGCAGTTCTTCTGCTCTTGCTTTCCTAATAAAAATGTCCATTTGTGGTCTTGTTGGGCTTCCTCCCTTATTAGAGGAAACCACTCAGCTTAGGTGATGGTAGCTTCTCTAATCCTGCCTCACATACTTCTGAAGAGGAGAGCAGGAGTTTGGCAGCTTCACAATTTTAATTTGGTGGTGTTCCATATATCTTGTTTAACCACAGTCATTCTGTCTTGTTTATACAGATTCAATAGCAAACTCTCACGTTGCTTTGAATGCTCCATTCTCAAAAAATAATATGTAGAGTTCAGAGAAATACAATGAAATATTTAATAATGACATACTTGGGACTGGAGGATGGATGCAGTTTTTAATTTAAATCTGAACCAGGAAATATCTGTTGAGTTTACCAAAGAATAAACTAGCATCCTGAAACAGAGTGGACATAACAACATAAAAAACACAAAGAACAACCAACAAACAACAACAACAAAACTCCAACTAACTAACAAATTATATGATGATAAAAAGTGAAACGTAATAATTTTGTTGCTTAACATAAAATAACTGTTTTAAAACTCTTCTGATGAACAAAATAAAGATAACAGTTTTTTCAGCATATGTAAAAAATGTAATAAAGTGATTGATGTAGTAGGCCATGTTCAAAAAAAGCTAAACTGTGAGCAAACTAGGATTCCTCAGACATTTTAGTATATTCTGAATTCTTCTTGAGGTAGTTGCCAAATAAAAGTTTAGTTGTCATATGCAATGTAATCACTATTCTTTTCTTACTAGTTCGTTCAAAAGCACTATATAACAATGACTTTAAGTGTTCTTTTCAGACATTGTCAAGGATCATTCCAGGCCCAATAATGTCACCATCAATGAAAGCTTTAATTAAAGCAGGGAAAAATAAAAATGGCAATAAACAGCATCCTAAACTTTAGCTTTGTGTGCATGTTCTATCAACTGATATAATTCTGAGAAAGATGCCTGGGTAAAGAGCATCACTTTTACAGGAAATGAATTCCAATTTCATTATTCAGAGAGGAAGCACAATAAAGTGCTGAATATATATCACTTATTTTCATTTAAACTTTAATTTTAAAAATATAATATTTGAGGTGTTCATTAGAATATCTTAGATACACACCATTGATATACACAGAAGAAAAAATATTAAAATGAGTGGAGATAATAGATCAAGATACTTAGACGAAGTTAGAGTCATTAACATGTATGTCAATCACTTAAATTTTAACACATCATAATCTCACCAAACTCACACAACTTCCAAAATCCTCTGTTTTTATTTTTTGGAAAGGTATCATCTCAAATGTGCCAACTGTCTGGGTTCCCAGTGGTCACCTAAAAATTTTGTGGGACATTGAATTTGTGAGAGTATTTTGAGCAGAAAATATGTAATAGATTGATTATTGTTTAGAAAATCTTCATCCCTCTCTCTTTCCCCACTCTAAAAATATTGTATTTCTTTACATCATTGATGTTGGGCTCACTCTGTCACTTTGGCCAATGGGCCAAAGGAATGTGGGGAAAATGACAACCTACCAGTTCTAAGTGGAGATAGTTCTGAAGGGAAGCTTCACAAGGCACTGCCATCTCTTTTATGCTCTATTATGTGCACAAAAATACCCCATTACACAAAGGAGGTGTTTCTTTACCCTGGATCCCAGAATGAGCAGTCACTTGAACTTAAATTGTACCTGGATTAGAGTCATTATAGCTAAATCAGAGCTCTATCAGTAAATAAACATTTCTTATGAACCAATGACATTTTGAGTTGTTTATTATGTAGAATTATTGTAGCAAAAGTTTTTACAGAATAGGAAGATAGTGAGAGGCATCAGTCTATGGATGATCCTGGAATTTCCATAGTCAAACCAAACATTACATAATGGCAATAATTAGAATGTGGACTTGTCCCATAGGTGATATATTCAGGTCTGAGAAAAGCAAAGTTAGTTTTATATAGCAAGAGATAGGACAATAATATTGCTATTTGTGTAGTGATACCCAAGTAATTAATAAAATATCTAAATATTTAGATGTCTTACTCATTATCTTTTATTATCTATCTATCTAATCATCTATTTGTTTTTATATTGTCTATCTGATTTCAATGACCATAAAACCAATTCTCAAAGGAGGCAAATTCCTTTAAGGATATCTATGGTAACATTCTCAGTATAATGGTGGCTATTGGCAGACAGTCTGTGTCTTTCTCAATGTGAAAAACAATTCAGGGCTGGAGATACAGCAGTGGCTACAATTCTTACACTCTGCATCTGTTCTTGACTTACAACCCCCATGGATCTTCAAAGAGCAACTTGCTTGTTGGGTCGTGTTAAAATACATTTGGACAAGTAACTCCCATGGTATTACATGCCCTTGAATTTTTACTGAGGGTATTTTTCAAGTTCTAAGGAAGCTGTTATAATTTAGATTCAATTTTGCAGGCCTAGAAGTTACATGCTGGGGAGTTTTCTTGGCTCAGCAACAGTCTTGATTAAAAATCTTAGTTAAGGATACTTCTCTGTGCTTGAATTTCTTTGTATGAAATTACTTATATGAGACTATATTAAGCAGCAGGGTCAGGATTAACTTATAAATTATCATCAAGGATTTTGAAAATAAAAATGTGTTGTGACATCCTAACATTACAAAGTGGTAGATTTTCTCTCTATCCTAAAAAATTCAATTATAATATATTTGAAATAAATATGTATTGGCTTCCCTGAAATCATTGATTTCACCTATATGTAGATGTTGAACTCCCCATGAGAGCCAAAGCAAAACACTTAATATTTTTGAAAATGCTTACAGTTTAGTAATGTGTTCTGGGGTTTATACATTCATTTGAACCACATCTTAGCATTTGTTATCTGTTGTTTCATGAGTAGGAAATATGCTTAGTCTATGGTTTTACCAAAAATGTTCTTAACTAAATCAGTGATATAAAATGAATATAATTCTGAAATTTTGGTTGAAAGTATTACCAAGTAACTCTGGCTAGCATCACCAACAAAATATAATTAATTTAGAAGGATATAAGAAGAACTTATAGCAAAATCTCTAATGTAAGCTCTACTTTGATTGTAAATTGTTACTTGTTTAAAGTCTGTCTAATAAAAATAGGATCAGAAGTGTTGTCAGAATAGGAGATCCCCCACTTTTATCTCCTCATAGCAACAGCAATTTGACAACCGCTTGATGGCAGAGACAAAGGTGAACTTGTGGGAGCATTGGGATCTGGGTAGAAGGTGAAAACTGCAAGGAAGCCCAACACTGGGGGCTCTTCTGAAAAGGCAGTCTTGCATCCAGATGGCAGGAATATGCTGAATATATTGCTGAATATGGTCTTGACTACAAATTGAAAAATAGCTCTGTTCTCTGTGGACTTACATGAAAAAGTTTGGCCTTGGTCTTGCCACCAGCATTATCTGTCAGGGAATACAGGAAGAACCATGCTTGCCTGTTCCTTGGGCAATGGGTCTGCAACTTCAATCCTATCTGTGAACTCTGATGTAGTCCATGACCTGATTCCAGCTCCTTTCAGCCACTGACTAGGAGTAGTCGTGACTGTGTAAGAATCTCACAGGAGAAAATTTCTGCTGAACCCCTAAATGCAGGTCTACCAATCATGGTCTGACTGTAGATTCTGAAGAATGTTTGACTCAGCTCCAGTCCCATGCAACATAGTGAGAGCAGACATTGGTACGTCTAGTAACAGTTCCACTGTATGCAGACTCAACTGGAAACCCTGAAACAGTCCCTTGTCTCAGTGTCAGCACTATTTATCAAGGTCCTTGTCTCAGTTTTTTCCATTTAGGGACCATGCAGGATACTCACTTGCCCAATCCCATATTAACAGATCCACCAACTGTAGACTCAGTTGCAACTGAATGATCTGGCTCCAATTCTGCTTGACTGATCTCAGAGATAATATCATTAGCCAGGGAACCCAATTGGAGGACAATACTTGCTAAAACCTGCATGTAAATACTGGAAGAGGTTTTTGTTCCATCAAATACATAAATACCTAGGCAAAGATACAGAGATCTAGTAAACATGACACCACAAAAGGAAGATAACAAAGCTCTGATCCAAAAGAGAGGGTGGCCTACAAATCGCCTGACAAATAATTCAAAATAATCATCTAAAACAAGCTCAGCAGGATGCAAGAAAACACACATAGAAAGCTAAGTAAAATCTGGAAAACAATGAATGAACAAAAATGTTTAATAAGTAAATAGAAATGATAGCAAAAGAACCAAACATATATTTTGGACTTGAAGAAGATAATGACAAAACTGAAACATTCAAAAGAGAGCTTCAACAGTAGACTCATTCAAGAGAAAGAGTCATCAAACTTGAAGATATGTCACAAGAAATTAGAGAATCAAAAAGGAACTAGAATGAAAAAGAATGAAGAAAACTTATGGGATTTGTTAGACACCATTTGGCTAACAAATGTGTGCATTTCAGGAACTCAAGAAGAAGAAATCTGAAGATAATGGAGGGGAGATCAAAACAGGAAAGACAGTGGAATTAATCTGACATAATGTTCCTATGTACATATATGAATATATACAGTGAATCTCTCAACATCATGTACATCCACAAGACCTGGGAATCTAATTAGAATAAGATATACTCTGTGTTTTTATGAATATGTCAAAATAGACTCTACTATCATATATAACTAAAAGGAACCAATTAAAAAAATAAATAATGGCTGAAAATTTTCCAAAACTTGAACAGAGTTATCTAGATTCATGAAGATCAAAATGTCTAAGAAATATCAATTCAAAGAAGACTATCCTGGCCCACAGTATGCGGGACCCAGGTTCACAGTAGGCCTGGGTCCACCCCTCCACCCGTGGGGCAGACACCCGCTAGAGCCTAGCCTCTGACCAGCAGACTACTGTGGGAGGTCCAACCCAGCAGCCTAGATCCACCCACACTGGCCTGGGTGGGACCCAGGCTCACAGCAGGCCCAGCTCTACCCCTCCACATGCGGGACAGACACCCACTAGAGCTCAGCCTCCAGCAAAGGACCGCCTCTTTGGATCAGCAGACTACCGCCAGAGCCCAGGCCAGGCACAAATCTGTCCACACTGACTTGTGCAGGACCCTGGTCCAGGGTAGGTCTGAGTTCGCCTCCCTCACACCTGGGAGCCTAAGCCTAAACCACTTCCATCTTGGGACACTGCAGTCATTGCCATAGCCTTCCCACATAGTAGCCCCTAACTTTTTGACAGCAGACAGGGTCTAGAAGAAGCTGCATCTAAAAGCAGGCATCCCAAAGGGAGTGTAAGGCCCACCCTTTCAGCCCCATCTCTGTAAAACATTGCTTCAATCTTAGGGCACCTTAACTATTATCTCGAGTTAACTCGGCTATTGCTGCCACCACCTTTAGATGCAGTAGCATATATTGAGGGACACCAGCAGGGTCTGGAAGCCCAACATCAAGGTGAGGTACAGACAATATGAATGGATACTACAAGAAATTAAGGAATAAACTGTAATATCTCAGATCCATGCTGCAAGAAAGGAAGACACATAGACAACATGAAAAAACAAGGGAGGAAAGTGCCCCAAACAAATCAGGACACTATAATAACAGAACCCATGGACATCAAAGTTGATGAAATGTCAGAGAAGGAGTTCAGAAGGTTCATAATTAAAATTATCTATGAATTAAAGAATGACCTAAATGAAAAAATACAGGCAAAAATTGATCACTCCACCAAAGAGATAAGAGAGCAAATACAGGTAGAAAAAGATTACTTCAAGAAACAGAGACTCTGAAAAAAAAAAGTCAGAAATCCTTGAAATGAATGATACAATAAATCAAATGAAAAAAACTCAATAGAAATCATAACCAACAGACTAGATCACTTGGAAGACAGAACATCAGATAATGAAGACAAGCTATACAACCTGGAAAATAAAGTGGATCACACAGTGAAGAAAGTTAGAATATCCAAGAATTATGGGACAGCATCAAAAGATGAAATCTAAGAATTATTGGGATAGAGGAAGGCACAGAGTTTCAAACCAAAGGAATGCACAATCTCTTCAATGAGATAATATCAGAAAATTTCCCAACAGGAAGGCACAGAGTTTCAAACCAAAGGAATGCACAATCTCTTCAATGAGATAATATCAGAAAATTTCCCAAGCATGAAGAATGAATTGGAAAACCAAATATAAGAGGCGTACAGGACACCAAATGTACAAAATTACAACAGATCTACACCAAGGCACATTATAATGAAAAGCTAGCATACAGTATAAGGATAGAATCTTAAAAGCCGCAAGAGAGAGGAATAAGATCACATATAGGGGGAGACCAATTTTTATCTCAGCAGATTTTTCAACACAGACCCTCAAAGCCAGGAGATCATGGAAAACATATACCAAGCTCTGAAAGAGAATGGATGCCAACCAAGAATCTTATATCCAGAAAAACTAAAGTTTAGATTTGACGATGAAATAAAAACCTGCCATGATAAACAAAAGTTAAAAGAATTTACAACTAGAAAGCCTGCACTACAGAATACCCTCAGCAAAATATTCAAAGAAGAGGAAATAAAAAAAATGATGAAAATCAGCAGAGGAAAGTATTACACTAAAGGAAAATCTAATCAGAGGAGAAATCAAGTCACGTTAAATACAAAAATAAACAAAAATGTCGGGAATACAGATCATGTCTCAATAATAACTCTGAATTTTAATGGCTTAATCTCACCAATAAAAAGACAGAGAATAGCAGATTGGATCAAAAAAAAAAAAAAGACCCAACAATATGCTGCCTCCAAGAGACTCATCTCATAGGAAAAGACATCCACAGAATGAAGGTGAAGGGTTGGGAAAAATCATACCACTCACATGGACTGCAGAAGCAAGCAGGGGTTTCCATCCTTGTATAAAGTAAAGTAGACTTCAAGCTAAAGTCAATCAAAAAGGACAAAGAAGGACACTACATACTGATCAAGGGAACAATACACCAACAAGACTTAATAATTATAAATATATATGCCCCCCAAAATGAAACATCTACATTCATCAAACAAACTCTTCTCAAGTTCAAGAGTCAAATGGACCACAACAAAATAATTTTGGGTGACTTTAAAACACCTCTATCATCACTAGATAGATCTTCCAAACAAAAGCTGTTCTGAACAAAGAAACAATAGAACTGAATACTACAATCAATAACTTAGATTTAACTGACATATACAGAATATTTCATCCTTCAATGAGAGAATACACTTTCTTTTCAGCAGCACATGGATCTTTCTCTAAAATAGATCATATACTATGCCACAAAGCAACTCTTAGCAAATATAAAAAACTAAAGATACTACACTGCATTCTATCTGATCATATGGAATGAAATTAGAAATCAATGATAAAATAAGAAATAAAAACCACTCCAACACCTGAAGATTAAATAATATGCTACCGAATGAACAATGGGCTGCATAAGATATCAAGGAGGGGATTTATAAAATTTTGATATGTGAATGAGAACGCAGATATAACGTATCAAAATTTCTGGGACACTACAAAAGCAGTTATAAGAGGAAAGTTCATTGAATGGACTTAATTCCTTAAAATAATAAAAAGTCAACAAATAAATGACTTAACAGTACATCTGAAAGCCCTAGGGAAAAAAAAAAGTACAAATCAACATCAAAAGCAGTAGAAGACAGGAAATAATTAAAATCAGAGCTGAAATCAATGAAATTGAAACAAAAGAAACGACTGAAAAAATTGACAGGACAAAAAGTTGGTTGTTTGAAAAAATAAATACAATTGACAGACCCTTAGCCATGCTAATGCAAAGAAGGAGAGAGAAAACTCAAATTACTAACATATGTGATGAAAAGAAAACATCACAACAGACATTACAGAAATAAAGAAGATAATTAGAAATTATTTTGAAAACTTTCACTCCAATAAAATAGAAAATGTTGAAGGCATCGACAAATTTCTAGAGTCATAAGATTTGCCCAAATTGAATCAGAATGATATACACAATTTAAACAGATCAATTTCAAGTGATGAAATAGAAGATGCCATCAAAAGTCTACCAACAAAGAAAAGCCCCGGACCAGATGGATATACAGCCTAGTTCTACAAGAACTTTAAAGAACTAATACCAATACCCTTCAATTTATTTCAGGAAATAGAAAAAGAGGCAGCACTTCGAAACTCATTCTATGGGGCCAATATCACCCTGATTCCAAAACCAGACAAAGACACATCACAAAAAGAAAACTTCAGACCAATATCTCTAATGAACATAGATGCAAAAATGCTCAATAAAATTATGGCAAATTGAATACAGAAACATACCAAAAAGATTGTGCACCATGATCAAGTGGGATTCATCCCAGGGATGCAAGATTGGTTCAACATATGGAAATCAATAAATGTAATTCACCATGTCAATAGACTTAAAGATAAGAATCATATTATCATCTCAATAGACACAGAAAAAGCATTTGACAAAATACAGAACCACTTTATGTTCAAAACACTAGAAAAATTAGGGATAACAGGAACTTATCTCAACATCAAAAAGGTCATCTATGCTAAGCCCCAGGTCAGCATCATTCTAAATGGAGAAAAATTGAAGGCATTCCCTCTAAAACCTGGAGCAAGACAGGGATGCCCTCTCTCACCACTTCTATTTAACATAGTTCTTGAAACACTGCCCAGAGCAATTAGACAAAAGAAATTAAAGAGATACACATAGGAAAAGAAGAACTCAAATTGGCACTATTTGCTAACATTATGATTCTATACC
Source organism: Marmota marmota marmota (assembly GCF_001458135.2). Taxonomy (NCBI): domain Eukaryota; kingdom Metazoa; phylum Chordata; class Mammalia; order Rodentia; family Sciuridae; genus Marmota; species Marmota marmota. The sequence goes on along the minus strand of NW_026000249.1, from coordinate 17,041,354 downwards.
TAGAAGACCCTAAAAGTTCCACCAGAAAACTTCTAGAACTAGTAAATGAATTCAGCCAAGTAGCAGGATATAAAATCAACACCCATAAATCAAAGGCATTTCTGTATATCAGTGAGAAATCCTCAGAAAGGGAAATGAGGAAAACTACCCCATTTAAAATATCCTCAAAATAAATAAATAAATAAAATATTTGGGAATCAATGAAAGAGGTGAAAGATCTATATAATGAAAATTACAGAACACTAACAAAAAAAGTCAAAGAAGACCTTCATAGACGGAAAGATCTACCTTGTTCTTTGATAGGCAGAATTAATATTATCAAAATGGCCATACTACCAAAAGCACTATACAGATTTAATGCAATTCCGATCAAAATTCCAATGACATTCCTCATAGAAATAGAAAAAGCAATAATGAAATTCATCTGGAAAAAATAAGAGACCCAGAATAGCTAAAGCAATCCTTAGTAGGAAGAGTGAAGCAGGTAGCATCACCATACCAGATCTTAAACTATACTACAGAGCAATAGTAACAAAAACAGCATGGCATTGGCCCCCAAACAGACTGGTAGACCAATGGTACAGAATAGAGGACACAGAGACTAACCCATAAAACTACAATTGTCTTATATCAAACAAAGGTGCCAAGAACATGCACTTGAGAAAAGACAGCCTCTCTAGCAAATGGTGCTGGGAAAACTGGAAATCCATATGCAACAAAATGAAATTAAACCCCTATCTCTCACCATGCACAAAACTCAACTCAAAATGGATCAAAGACTTAGGAATACAACCAGAGACCCTGTGTTTAATAGAAGAAAAATTAGGTCCTTATCATCCTCATGTTAGATTAGGCCCAACTTCCTTAACAAGGCTCCTAAAGGGCAAGAATTAAAATCAAGAATCAATAAATGGGATGGACTCAAACTAAAAGTTTCTTCTCAGCAAAAGAAACAATCTGTGAGGTGAATAGAGAGCCTACATCTTGGTAGCAAATCTTTACCCCTCACACATCAGATAGAGCACTAATCTCTAGGGTATATAAAGAACTCAAAAAGCTAAACACCAAAAAACCCAAGTAACCCAATCAATAAATGGGCCAAGGACCTGAACAGATGCTTCTTTGAAGATGATATACAATCAATCAAGAAATATATGAAAAATGTTTATCATTGCTAGCAATTAGAGAAATGCAAATCAAAACTACTCTAAGATTTCATCTCAACTCCAGTCAGAATGGCAGCTATTATGAAGACAAACAACAAAAATAAGTGTTGGCAAGGATGTGGGGAAAAAGGTACACTCATACACTACTTGTGAAACTGCAGATTGGTGCAGCCAATATGGAAAGCAGTATGGAGATTTCTTGGACAACTGGGAGTGGAAACACCATTTGACCCAGCTATCCCTCTCCTCAGTCTATACCCAAAGGACTTAAAAACAGCACACTACAGGGAAACAGCCACATCAATGTTTATAGGAGCACAATTCACAATAGCTAAACTGTGGAACCAACCTAGATGCTCTTCAGTGGATGAATGGATAAAGAATATGTGGCATATATACACAATGGAATATTACTCAGCAATAAAAGGGAATAAAATCATGGCATTTGCAGGTTAATGGATGGAGTTAGCCAATCCCAGAAAACCAAATGCTGAATGTTTTCTCTGATATAAGGAGGCTGATTCATAGTGGGGTATGGAGAGGGAACATGGGAAGAATAGATGAACTCTAGATAGGGCAGAGGGATGGGAGGGGAAGGGAGGGGGCATGGGTTTAGAAATGATGGTGGAATGTGATGGACATTTTTATCCAAAGTACATGTATGAAGACACAAATTGGTGTAAATATACTTTGTATACAATCAGAGATATGAAAAATTGTGCTCTATATGCATTCCACTGTCACATATAAATAAAAAAATTAATTAAAAAATTTAAAAAAAGAAGACCATCCCTGAGATATACTATATCAAAATAGTCAAAAGTCAAAGACAAAAGGAATTTTGAAATCAGCAAGAGAAAGATGAATGATCATATACAAAGGCAACCATAAGGCTATCAGCAGAAAATGTGCAGATCAGGTGGGTGTGGCCTGGTAAGATAAAATTGCCAAAAGAAAGAACTACCAACCAAGAGTGTGAAGCTAGCTGTTTTTCTCTAAGGAATGAGAGATACAGACAGTCTCAGACAAACAATTGCTGAAGGATTTCATCACAACTAGACCTTCCTTACAGGAAATACTAAAGGAAGTTCTTCAAAATAAAATTACAGAAAACTAAATAAGAACATGAAAATATACAAAAGTATAAAACTCACTGGTAAATGTGAATACATGGTCAAATTTTAAATATTCTAATACTTTAATGGTAACGCATAAATCACATTTAATACTACTATAAAAGTTAAAGACACTATAGCACTACATGCAAATCCATGTTTCCAATACTCAAACTACATGTCAATGAATGAATGGATAAAGGAAATTCATTCATTCTCTCTCTCTCTCTCTCTCTCTCTCTCTCTCTCTCTCACACACACACACACACACACACACACATACACACAAACATACAATGGACTTTTATTCAACCATAAAGAAGAATTGAATTATGTAATTTGCAGGAAAATGAATGGAACTTGGGGCTGGAGTTGTGACTCAGTGGTAGAGCACTTGCCTAGCATGTTTCATGCCCTGGGTTCAATTCTCAGCACCTCATATAAATAAATGAATAAAATAACTGTTCATCAACATTTAGGAAAATATTTCTTTTTAAAAAAGCAAATGAATGGAACATGAGAGCATTATATTAAGCAAAATAAGCCAAACTCAGAAAGTCAATGATCATATGTTTTATATGTGGAAGCTAGAGAAGAAAAAGCAAGGTGAGTGTTCTCATGAAAATTGAAGGGAGACCAATGCAGTAAAGGAAAGGGACCAGGTGGAGGGAGGAGAAGAGGGAAAGATAAAGTATTAGGGAATAATAATGGACAAATTATGTATGAATACATAACAGTGGATCCTACCATTATATATAATTATAATGTACCAATTAAAATAGGAGAAAAATTAAAGACAAAATTCCTGAAAATAATCATAACTATGATAATTTCTATTCATAATATAAAAATATGTAGGGAGTAATGTCAGAAAAATGGTTGACTAGAGGTTCCTGCTCTTCTTCTCTCCACAATAAAAAGAGCAAGACAAAGAAAAAACTGCTATTTCACTAGAGTGTTTGAAGTAGATCACCAGAGTGCAGTAGAAGTAGGAATGTAGCAGACATGTCACAGGGCATAGAAACATTACAGCTTTACAATGAAGGGAACTAAGCACATAGCAACTATAGTCATCTCTTGAGGTCAACTGTGAATCAATAGGGAATGTGGGGAAAGGGTTAGAAGAAGTCCATAGTAATCTCTGCTAACTCCATGGACACCAGAAGTATTTGTTGCTGGAGAAGTCTGCAGCCCTCATAGGCTCTGAGCCCAGTTTGTGGAGCTGCTGTGTTATCAAACAACTGCACTGCCCAGAAAAAGTCCAGCTCATGTTGTGTCTTTCCCCATGTAGGCTTCTGATGCCATCTTGAGGCCCTGCCTACCAGTGGTCCTGTGAAGAGGACAGACAAATGTTCCCAGAAACTCAGCTGACTCAAACCTGTAAACCAACCCAGTGGTCATTCTGCCACAGCTCTGGGAATCAGTTACACAGCCCACTCTGAGAACTTCAGTTCACAGGGGCCCCAGAAGACTGATGGACAGTCTTGCCCATCCCACCTTCTTCCATAAGAAGGAGCCAGGTAGCCCTACCCACCTTTCTGATATCTCAGGAAGCAGCTGAACAGCAACACTCAAGTACTAATGATCACTAGGATCAGTTGAGCATCCTGATCTACAGGCCTTGCCATCCCGAGGCCCTAGGGAGGCAGATGAGAAGGCACAGCCTCCCACAATCAGCATAGGAAGCAGCCTATCAGCCTTTCTTGAGTAGCTAGGCCCACTGAAACTCCTAAGAAGCAGACAGGCAACCCTATCTTGACAAACACAGCCTGCTGAGAACCTAAAACCTTTTCAGGTGATTCTGTCCACTTACCCATGACCCTCCAAAAGCAGATAAGGAGCTTTCCTGAGCAGGTCAGCTCAGTAGTACCCCCAAGAGGTAAACAGGCATCCTTCCTTACACACTAAAATTCAGAATTGGGAAGAGTTGGGAAGCCTATCCTGAGCAGATTGGCCCCATGAGGCCCCTGTAAACTTAATGGCTCAGTCCTTGGACACTGAGAAGCAACCCAATTGGGTCCACAAGTGTGAACCAGCCCCCATGCAGCCCATAGCCACTGAAATACACCCTATACCCTCTAATAGACACGTTGTATTGCACCCATATGGGCCTGTCAGATCTTTCCTACCCATGCAAGGACACTGGAAACTAGTAGGGGTCCTGCCTTTACTGCCATGCCATCTGTGCCTTGCCTGCATAAGTACACGAGAGTGGCCTCACCCCCATGCATCTTGTGAACACTGACAGAAGTCTCACACATGCAGCAGGACGCATCAGACACAAAGCTGCAAGAAAACCTGCCCTAGCTAAGGTAGCTGCATTCTAGCTGGTGGAATAAATCCCAAACACTTATAGCTTAAACCAATGATAACTTACAGGCATTGTTGACAAATGATTATAACTGAAGGAGTTACACAGACTCTAAACTACTTAATTCAACTGGAACCAAAACCAGTGTAACTTACCTAACTGACATTCTAGAACATATTGACAGAATATATTTTACTGCAGTAATTACCCTATAAAACTATTAGAATCAACTGATCTGCCACATGCACAGTTATCAACACAGTTACAAGAGAACTGAAAAAGCAAGGTCTCATGACATCTCCAAAGGGAAACAATAATCAATGGACCAAAAATGAAAGGCAGTTGATGAATTGCCTGAAAAAGAATACAAAATTATATATTTTTTTAGGAAATTCAATGAAATACCAGAAAATACAGATAGATAATTCAATGAAATTAGGGAAATAATTTATAATTCAAATGAGAAAGTCAACAAAGAAATTAATATCATAATAAATAACCAAACAGAAATCTTGGCACTAAAAAACTTAATAGCTGAAATAAAAATATGGTTTAGAACCTCTATAATACACTAGATCAAGCAAAAGAAAGAATTTTTGAGCTAGAAGGCAGGACTTTTGGAATAATACAGTCACATAAAATGAAGAAAAATATAAAGAAAGCCTATAAGCCATTCCAGACACCATTAAGCAAACAAATGTTTATATTATGGATGTTTCAAAAGAAGAAGTAAAGAGGAAAGGCATAAAAAGCCCACTCCGTGAAATAGCAACTAGAATCTTTCCAAATCTTGGAGTGGATTCTGATATCTATGTTCAAGAAACTCAACATTTACATAATAGAGTTGACCAATAAAATTCCCTACAAGATACACTGCAATTAAACTGTCAAAAGTACAATAAAAAGAGAGAAGTCTAAAAATAGCAGTATACATATGTGAAGTTATATAAAGGAATCCATATTACACTAATTGTAAAATTTTCAGGAGAAACCTCGCAGAGCAGGAGAAAATGGGATGATGTATTCAAAGTCTGGAAAGAAAAATGCCAACCAACAATACCACATTCAGCAAAGCTATCTTTCAGAAGATCAATAAATTCTTCCAAAGCCAAGGAAAATTAGGGATTTAAACACCAAGTGACCAGTTCTACAAAAAAGAGAATTCTTTACTAGAAGACAGAAGATGATGAGTACCATAAAAAAACATTTAAAAATACAAAACTCACTAATAGAGGAATACACAGAAGAGAAAATAAAGACAATCACAACTTATCAATATAAAAACTCACCAAATGACAAAGAAGAAAAAAGAAAGGGAGGAAAAAAGGAACAAAGAATATATACAACAAACAGGACATTTAACAAAATTATAGGATTATGTGTTTAATTATCAATAACATTCTATGGAACAGATTAAATCCCCCAATTAAACAATTTAGACTGGATGAATGGATCAAAGGACATTTAAAAACCAAATATTAGGTCACAAAACCTAACTCAAGGAACTAGAAAAGTAAAAATAAATTAAAATCAAAATTAGTAGAAGGAAAGAAATCATTAAGATCAGAGCAGAAATAAACAAAAACACTAAAAATAACACAAGATCAAATATTAGGTTTTTTTTGCAAATAGAAAGAAAAGTAACAAAATTTGAACACAGGAAAAAAGAGAGAAACCAAATAAATAAAATCAGAATAAAAAGGAGACATTAAAACTGACTCAACAGGAATACAAAGATAATTAGGGAATGCTATGAACTACTATATGCCAACAAATTGGAAAACCTAGAAGAAATGGCATGTTTCTGAAAACATTATAACATACCACATTTTAATAATTAGGACATAGAAAGCCTGAACAGAACAATAAGGTGGAATGAGATTGATGGTAATAAAAAGAATTCCAACAAAGAAAAGCCCAGGACTGGATAGCTTAACTGCCAAATTTTACCAAATCTTTAAAGAAATATTCCAAACCACTGAAAGCAAGGAAATCTTTCCAAACTCATTTTAGGAGGCCATCATTACCCTTATATGAAACCCAGTCAGGAGCACAACAGTAAAAGAAAACTTTAGACAAAAATCCCTTAAGAATATTGATGTAAAAATTCTCAACAAAACACTTTAAAACCAAGTTCAACAACACATCTAAAAGATTATGCACGATGACCAAGTGGGATTCCTCCTAGGGAAGCAAAGATAGTTCAACTTATATAAATCAATAAATGTAAATACATCACATCAATAGAATGTGGGACTAAAGCCAGATGATCATCTCAATAGATGTAGAAAAAGTATTTGATATAATTTAAGATCATTCATGACATAATCCCTCAAAAAGTTAGGTATAGAAAGAATGTGTCTCAACGCAATAAAGGTTAGATAGGACGAATTCACTTCTAACATAATGCTAAATGGGAATAGCTGAAATAATTTCTTCAAAGATCAGGAACAAAATAAGGATGCTGAGTCTCACTACCTCTATTCAACCTCGAAGTCTTGGAAATCCTGGCTTAAGAAAATGAGGCAGAAGAAATAAATGAAAAAATGTCCATATTGGAAGGAAAAAATAAAATTATCTGTTTATAGATGACATGATCTCACATATAGAAAACATTAAAGACTCCACCAAAAATTGTTAGAGCTGATAAATGAATTCAGTTAAGCTGCAGGATACAAAATGAATGTACAGAGATCAAATTCACATTTTCTATACACTAAGAGCTAGCTGAAAAATAAATTTAAAAGGACAATTGCATTTATAATGCCATCAAAGCAAAATTTTTAGAATAGATTTAAATAAGAAGGTGAAATATCTGTACAATGAAAACTATAAGACACTGATGGAAGACAGAAATAAATATAAAATATCCCAAGTTCATAGATTGGAAGGATTCTTGTTGTTCAAATGTGCTTGCCACACAAATGATTAATATGTTCAATGGAATCCTATTAAAATTTCAAATAACATTTTTTTTCAAAGAAGTAGAAAAACAATGCTAAAAATGGTATATAACCACAAAAGATCCTCATTGGCAATGGTAATCATGAAGAATAAAACTGGAGGCATTACACATCTCAACTTCAAACTATATTACAAAGCTATAGTAATCAAAAGATATGACACAGGGATAAAAACAGTCATACAGACCAATGGAATTAAATGGAGCCCAGAAAAAATCCAAGTATATAGAGTCAACAAATTTTTGACAAAGGCATCAAGAAAACACAATAGGGAAAGTATAATTTCCTCATGAATGATGTTGGAAAAATTGGATATCCACATCAAAAATAAAATGAAATTGTAGAGCCAGCTATGGTGGTACATGACTAAAATTTCAGCCACTTGGGAGGCTGAGGCAGGAGGATCATAAGTTTAAGGCCATCCTTGGCAACGTTGTGAGACCTTATCTCAAAATAAAATTTTAAAAAGGGCTGGGGATATACCTGAATGGGTAAAGTACCCTTAGGTTCAATCCCAAGTACCCCCCCCCCCCGCAAATACACACACACACACACATACACACACAAAGAAAATAAAGAGAGATACTGTATCCATATCTTATACCACACACAAAAATTAACTCAAAAAGGATTATAATTTTAAATATAAGATCTGAAATAACAGTATTGCTACAGAAAATCATAGCAGAAAAATCTCCTTTACATAGATCTTGGGAATGATTTTTTGAGTATGAAAGCAAAAGGTGAGGCAGGAAGAAAGAGAAAAAGAGAAAAAATTAAAATTAAAATACTTTTGAACATTAAAAGAACCAATCAATAAAGAGAAAATTTTGCAAACAATATGAATGATAAGGGATTCATAAAACACACTAGTAGCACACAGATAAACAACACAATTTAAATGGACAAAGTATGTAAATAGATATTTTTACAAAGAATGCATATAAATATCCAATAGGTATAGGAAAAGATGTTTAACATCACTACTATCCAGGAAAATGCAAATCAATCAAAATGAGATATAACTTCACAAATGTTAGGATGGCTATTATCAAAGAAACTAGCAATAAAAAGTGTTGGCAAGGGTGTGGAGAAAGGCAAACCCTTGTCCATTATTGCTATGAATGTATATTGGAACAGCCATTATAGAAAATAATATAGGGGTTACTCAAAAGTAAAAAAATAAAACTTTCATATCATCCAGCAATCTCACATTTGGTTATATATCCAAAGGAAATGAAGTTAGTATCTCAAAGAGTTATCTACATTCCCATGTTCACTGCATCATTATTCACAATAGCCAAAATATGGAAACAACGTAAGTGGTGACCATAAATGGATGAACAGATAAAACAGTGTGTGGTGTGTATTGCACACACACAAACAAATCTATGTATGTAGGTGTATATGTATCAGTCACTAGGCCCTGTGTTAAAAAAAAAGGAGGTCAGGAATTAAAAGAGGTGGAGAAGAAGAAAGAAGGAAAAAAACATTGTTGAATGTTTTCAGTCACAAAAATAAGAAAATCTTACCATCTAACATAGATGAACCTAAAGAACATTATGCTATGTGAAATAAATCAGATACAGAAATACAAATTCTGTGTGACTTCACTTTTATGTAGAACCCCCCCAAATTGAACTCCTAATGTAAAATGGTGCTTTCCAGGTGCTGATGTAGAGAAAATAGGCAGATGTTGGTCAAAGGGTACATATTTTATTGATATATGAGTATGTTCTGGGTATTTAATATAGAACATGTTAAGTATAGTTAACAATACTGCATTGTAAAGTTGATATTTTTAAGAAAATGCAGATGCACACATACACACACACACACACATACACATACATATATCTGGAGGGATTGAATTTAGAGACAGTCAACCACTAAGCCACATCCCCAGCTCTATTTTGTATTTTATTTAGAGACAGGTTCTCAACGAGTTGCTAAGCATCTCACTGGTGCTGAGGCTGGCTTTGAACTCACGATCCTCCTGCCTCAGTCTCCTCAGCCACTGGGATTACAGGCATGCACTATTGTGCCCAGCTAAGAAAGTATATTTTAAATGCTTTATCACAAAAATTGGTAACTATTCATGATGAATATGCTAATTAGTTCGTGGTGATCCTTTCACAATATACATGTATATCAAATCATCACATTGTATACCTTAAATACGAACTCAGTTCACAATAACTAAATATGGAACCAATCTAGGTGCCCTTTAACAGATAAATGGATAAAAAATGTGACATATATACACAATAAAATATTACTCAGCCATATAAAAATAATGACTCTATGACATTTGCCAGTAAATAAATGGATCTGGAGACTATCATGCTAAATGAAATAAGTCAATCCCCCCAAAACCAAAGGTTGAATGTTCTCTCTGATATGTGGATGCTAACACACAACAACTGTAAGGGGGATAGAAGTTCAGTGGCTTAGACAAAGAGGAATGAAGAAATGGGGGGCATAGAAATAGGAAAGACAGTGAAATGAATGTGACATAAATTTCCAATGTACATAAATGAATACACCACAGTGAATCTCCACATCATGTACAACTACAAGACTGGGATTATAATTAGAATAAGATATATCCATGTTTGTATAAATATGTCAAAATATGCTCTACAGTCATTTGTAACTAAAAACAACAAGTAAAAAGATGCATACTTTTTAATTTTCAATTATATCTCAATAAATCTGGAAAAATAAAATTACTAGGAAATATAATAAACACATTTTGCTTTAGTCATTTTTTTTCATCACCACAACCAAAAGACCTAACAAGAACAATATAGAGGAAAAGTTTATTTTGTCTCACAGTTTCAGAGGTTTAGTTCATGGTTAGTTGACTCCAAAGCTCAGACTAAAGATGAGGCAGAACATCATGGTGGAAAGGCATGACAGAGGAAGCTATTCAGTACGTGTCAACCAGGATACAGAGAGAGAGTTCTGCTCACCAGGAACAAAATAAAAACTCCGAAGTCAAACCACGAATGACTAACTTCCTCTAGCCACAATTCACCTGCTTACAGTTACTTCCTGGTAAATCCATATCATGGGATTATTCCATTGATTAGGTTATACCTCTCACAATCAAATCATTTTACCTCTGAAAATTCTTGCATTGTTTCATACATGAGATTTTGGGGAATACTTAATATGTACACCATAACATATTTAAAAATTAATAAAATACACCTTTGAAGTAAGAGGACATAAGTGTTTCTTTCCTCCCTCTTTCCTTTTTTTTCCATTTATTCCCTTTTTCCTTCTCTGTCTTCTACTTGCCCTCCTTCTCCTCATCTTCCCTTTTTATTTAACATAGGGTTTGTGAATGATACATTTACAAACATAGATTCATACATATATAAGTCCATTTATGTATATATACACACATATATGTGTATATATGCATTATTACATACAGAGTTTTTCAAACTGTTTTTTTTTAACCTACCTCTTTATACTGTGGACACAATTTCAGTTCTTCACACACAGGTCACTTCTTTTCAGTCCCATAGTTCTACTAAATCTGAAATCTCCTCTTTCTGAAACAGTTACATTGCTATAATCCTTGTATACTTTGTTCATGCCAAATTCCTTTACTGTTATTTTAAAATTTAGAAGACTAGAGAGATGATTTCCCTGGCATCTATCTTTTTTAAAGCTGTCATATAAAGTTTAGACAAATGTCTTATGCTATCTGTAAATTACTTCTAGCAAGATGGCTCATCCAAATCCATTCCACAGACCTTAGTGGTGCAAGTGGTGCATTCATGAGAGTGAGATCAATAAAGGTTTATTGCTGTTGATCATGATGATTTAGAATTTCTCTACCTAAAAAGCATTTTTAAAAATAAGAGCCAAAACAATATGTTTTACTTTTATTCTCTCATATAGTTTTAGTCATGGATACAGTTGCTTAGGAAGGAAATGAAATTTGTTGTGAAAGGAAATATTTAGCATGGATCACTATTTTTAGTTGGTACTGTTGTGGAAAAGTGATGCATTGTTCATAGCTATCCAAGTACTTCTCAGCTTGTTGGAAATTTGTAAAAATAATGATAAACTCATTAGCCTAGAATTTTAAAATGATGAATTAGATTTTCTTTAAGCTATTAAGATATTAGAATAGATAAATATTTATCGACATGAAAATACACTTGTGATGCACATTTGAAGGAATAAAGCAAGTTATTTTTGGTTTCAAGCAACACCTCAAGCCTGTGTTTACTTTTCTTCCCTACTGACATTACATTTAATTTACCAAAGAAACATGAAAATAGCTAATGATGATTTTAGAGGTCAGTAAGTTTAATTTCTGAAGAACTCATGGTGTTGACATCAACTGTTTAAAATTTCAATAAAAAGAAAGCGTTATCACTATAATATGGTAGGCAATATTTCATAATGAAGCCAACAGAGCAGCAGGAACTTGCTTCTAGCCTCTAGTTTGGGCAAAAGAAAGACTTCGGATATGACTTCAGGATGCTGCATAAAGAGTGGGTAGTATTCTCCAGTTTGTATGTGCACAGATTAGTGTTGTTTACTTCCCTCCTCTAAGATGGTGGTTATGCTACTCACAGATACAGTGTGGCAATCCAGGCAATTTTAATGTCAAGTTTCCTCAACAACCTACATATATACATGTAAGCACATGAACACATAAATATGTATAGACACATACAGAAGATAATTAAAAGATATTTTCTCTATATGGTAGCTACTTCCATGTTTCTAAAGACTATTATAACTCTGGCCAAATACAATGGCCACAAGATCAGATTCATTGAGTTCAGAGGCAAAGTTTTATCTGGAATACTTGGCAAAGAGTCAATCTCAATCCCAAGAAGATTTTGGGAAATTCAATCAATGGTGTTTATATATGAACCACTGAAAAGTAACCACACAGAAAAATAATAAAATCATCTCCATGATACAAAGTCACACTTCAGCCAATTTTTTATTTGACTAAGACTGCAGCATTTGAATATGCCCACCTGATTTCTTATAAAATTTATCTTTGTAGTATGATCACAGAGAAGAAAGATAAATGTAAATATTTCACTATGCACAAGTAAATGATTTTCTATGAAAAAGCAAAGAAAATATTTTAAAAAGATCTAACTATCCCCAGTGCCACAAAAGCTCTATTATTAGCCTTAAAATGAACCACACTGTTATTCTACCTATGGAAACGACTCAACCAGAAATCCAAAATGATTATTTTTAAGTAAGTGAAAAAGCCAAAATCATACTGAGAGATTTTAACATCTTATTATAGCTTTTAAAAATCAGTAGACAGGCTGATCAAATTTAAAAACTCAATAGAGACACTAAAAAACAAACTCAGTGTTGCAGAAATCCATATAATTAATTTAGACAATTGATCCAAGATGTTTTCTCAGAAGTCTGAGGAAAAATTTAATGAAATGAAGGTGATAAGTGAAAAGATAAGAGACCTAGAGGACAGATCCAGGAAATCCATTAATATAATAAGAACTCTGTAAAGAAAGAACAGAGCAAACCAAAGGAAAACAGAAAGTGAAAAAAATGTTTCCTGAGCATAAGATATAATTGAATATTAAATGAAAGACACCTGGAAACAGAAAAAAATTATAATAACTACAGTTTATTGAGCCCTTATTTAAGATAATAAAATTGTTTTTCTTTAAGCCGACAATTTTGTGTTGATTTATTGCAGCACAATAGGAAACTAGTATAGAAATAGAGGATAAAATTGAGAAAAATCACAGTCATGGTAGAGTATTTAAAACTTATCAGTGTTTTAAAAAGTCAAATAATAAGGAAATAAATAACATAAATATTTTATACATAGGTGGTTTCAAAATGACAATACAAGATTCAGAAAGAAGATACTTAAATATTATTAGCTTTATTTCTAGTAACCTCTCATTTCCATGTAAGTAAATAAATGGGAAATTTGAAACCTCAAGTGAGGTTTCATTTATAAGACATTTGTTGATACTCTGCTTTTGCTTCAATGTGCTTCATGAGAAGAACAGATATGTGTAACACCATAGGAAGAGATTTTCTGAACTTACTTTAAGGAGTCTTCTGTACAGGCAAGAAAAAATCAGCAGAAATATGGGATAGGAGAATGACAAGGGTATTAAGTTGTCAAGTATAGAGAAGTATTCCCCAATTTCAAGGGAATTTCTGTTAAGTAATTCCCTCAGAGGCAAACCACAAAAAGTACGAAAAAAAGACTTAGGTGTTTGCCAAAGAAAACCAGTGACATACAGATACCAACCAGTTGAAGTATTTTAGACCCCTTACTATTCCTGTCACACCTCTTATTGCCAGAGGAGATGGACATAGCCTGGAAATTAAGAAGGAGAGAAAGTATGCTGGAGGAATGTAAGCATACAATATAAGAGGCAACGATAATCTGAGTTTTGATACCTGGCAATTTGGTAGAGTAAAAATCACTCTGTGCCTTATATTGTAAACTATTTTTTAAGGACAAAATAGTTAAATTCACAAAATGAAACAACAACAACAAAACTAACTTGACACACACTTGGGAGAATTCTTTTACAACAAGGAATTGGGTAAGATCTTTTTTTTAAATTTTTGGTCAAATTTCAGAAATCACATATAAAGGACTGATAATTTAATGCAACTCATTCAAAAAATAAGTATAGCAAAAAGGTCATAAGCAAAGTCAAAGGATAAATAAGACTGTGAAAAAATATTTGCAACTTATATTACAACTAAAAAATGTGATCCCTAATGTCTGGATACCACCCCTCGAAATGGCTAATGAACATAAACAGATGGCTCTAGAAAAGGAAATACAAATTATTACCAAAAATAAATAAACAAACTCTATTTTGCTGTTAAAAGGAAATACAAATTAGGGTACCGTAAGAAAATATTTTTACTTACTGTTTGTAAAAGATTGTAAAAGTTTGAAAATATATCATGTTGAAACTGCTATAGGGAAACATGCATGTTTGTCCATTTCTAATGATATTCTATTCACAGACAAGAATAAATTTAAACATGAATCACGTAAAATTACCACAGACTAGAGCTACTTAAAGCACATATTTATATTTTAAAAAGAAATAATATTTTATTTTGGTTATTTACTCTTTCCCTATTTTATCCAGTCTCAGGTTTTCTGTCAATATCCTTACCATCTGCATCAGTTTTCTGTGTTCATTTTATTTTATTTTATTTTTTTTTTTTTAATTTTTTATTGTTGGCTGTTCAAAACATTACATAGTTCTTGATATATCATATTTCACACTTTGATTCAAGTGGGTTATGAGCTCCCATTTTTACCCCATATACAGATTGCAGAATCACATCAGTTACACATCCATTGATTTACATATTGCCATACTAGTGTCCGTTGTATTCTGCTGCCTTTCCTATCCTCTACTATCCCCCCTCCCCTCCCCT
>NW_026000249.1:16982598-17022278 GCF_001458135.2 Marmota marmota marmota | reverse complement strand
ACTTTTGTGCATGGCGAGAGAAAGGGATTCAGTTTCATTTTGTTGCATATGGATTTCCAGTTTTCCCAGCACCATTTGTTGAAGATGCTATCCTTCCTCCATTGCATGCTTTTAGCCCCTTTATCAAATATAAGATAGTTGTAGTTTTGTGGATTGGTTTCTGTGTCCTCTATTCTGTACCATTGGTCCACCCGCCTGTTTTGGTACCAGTACCATGCTGTTTTTGTTACTATTGCTCTGTATTATAGTTTGAAGTCTGGTATCGCTATACCGCCTGATTCACACTTCCTGCTTAGCATTGTTTTTGCTATTCTGGGTCTTTTATTTTTCCATATGAATTTCATGATTGCTTTCTCTATTTCTACAAGAAATGCCGTTGGGATTTTGATTGGCATTGCATTAAACCTATAGAGAACTTTTGGTAATATCACCATTTTGATGATGTTAGTTCTGCCTATCCATGAACAGGGTGTATTTTTCCATCTTCTAAGATCTTCTTCTATTTCTCTCTTTAGGGTTCTGTAGTTTTCATTGTATAAGTATTTCACCTCTTTTGTTAGGTTGATTCCCAAGTATTTTATTTTTTTTGAAGATATTGTGAATGGAGTGGTTGTCCTCGTTTCCATTTCAGAGGATTTGTTGCTGATATACAGGAATGCCTTTGATTTATGCGTGTTGATTTTATATCCTGCCACTTTGCTGAATTCATTTATTAGCTCTAATAGTTTCTTTGTAGACCCTTTTGGGTCTGCTAGGTATAGAATCATGTCATCTGCAAATAGTGATAATTTAAGTTCTTCTTTTCCTATTTTCATGCCTTTAATTTCTTTCGTCTAATTGCTCTGGCCAGTGTTTCGAGAACTATGTTGAACAGAAAAACTTAGAATTTTAAAAGAGCAATAAATTACACAAGACTATTTTAATGTTAATCTAGAGTAAAGAACTAAATATAAAGTACATGATGAAATTATGAGTAAGAAAAATACATAAGCAAATGTTTCCTCTTCCCTAAGCAAAATATATTAGTCTGGGTAATTCATAAACAGCAGAAATTTATTTCTCACAGTTCTGAGATGCTGGGAAGTCTGAGATCAAGATGCCTGCTGATTCAATGTCTAGTAAAGGCCAGCTCTCTGTTTCTAAGATTGTGCCTTATTACTGTGTCCTCTCATGTAAGGTGGCAGGGCAAAACAGGTGAACTTTTTCCCTCAAGCCCTTTTATAAGGACTCTAATTCCATTCATGAGGGTATAGCCCTCATGGCCTAATTACCTCCCCAAATACCCACCAATTGATATAATTACCTTGGGGTAGAATTTCCAACATATGAATTTGGAGGAACACATATATTCTAACCATAGTACCACTTATGCAGAAAAATATAAATACTACACAAAAACATAAAAAGCAATTGAATCATAATCAATGTGAATACCTCTCACCAGCAATGAAATTTTTCTAGAAAAACATGAATTAACAAAACTGAAGAAAAGTCCAGAATTCAGAAAAAAATTAAAAACTTTTGAAGAAATTCAGTTAGATTTCAAACAATTACTGACATAGAAAAGCATCTAAATAGATTTCATGGGTGAGTTGTCCCCAGTATTTAAGAGGATCTAACTCATGGTATCTAACAGTTTCACAGTACAAAAAAAGGAAGGAAGCAAAGAAAGAAGGACGATAAGCATTCTAATTTGTTTTCTACAACTAATAGAATATCAAGAAATATATACAATTAATATGTATTGACAACAACAACAAAAATGAGGTGCCTTCTCATGTTGAATCAAAGTGGCAAATATGTTTGTCTCTATGCCTTTTATTGGGAGTACTTTTATCAGTTATATTCTCACAGTGAATAAACATACATTTATATGTTTTATTCTATTGTGATTTCCTTCATGACTATTGTGTTTATGACAGCAACTTTACAAAATATTTCTGTTTGTGGTAGGTAACTGTCCTCAGAAATATATTACTATATGAATTCTAAGCAGCACAGGCTTTATTCCGGTATCTTATGTTCTCAACTAAAGTGACCTTTTTCATGAACATACAGAATACCAATGAAATTGTCCTCTTCTTCCTTCTATGAAAGATTTAGGTTTAATTTGGGGTATAGGTTTTTATTCTGTAATTATAAAGTGGAATAACTAAAACATCTTTTTAAAATTAATCTAAATGAACAAATCCTGCAAAATAAAGTTTGATGATGTAATCATTGATTTATATTAGTATTACATTTAATTATTTATTTTCTCTCTAGGCTTACCTAAAAAACATTGATTCCAAATATATATGACATGACTATAAAATCATAAATAAAATCATAGAATCATAAATATTCATTTCATTAAGAATAAAGCCATAGGGATATAATATCTATTCTTTTACTAAGAACGGACAACAAAGGGAAAATAATGCATCAATGAGTGAATTTATATATACTAGAAATTCTTGCAGTTTAGCTGTGTTACACAAATTAAATTATGTCATTTCCAAAGTGTGTGCCAAATTCTAGACAAGTAATTTCTTGATGATGTTGAATAAATGTATAGCATACATAGTGGAAAGAGACAAATTTCTGTTCATAATTAGTTTGAGCTTTGCTACTTGGCACTATATAATTCGTAATATGGAGGATGATTATAAGCCTTTTTGCAAGCCAAGAGTTGCAGATTTTCATGCATTGCATTTCAAAGAAATAATTTATGTCAACGGTCACCAATATTTTGTACTTTTAAAAAACCCTGAAACAGCAGAGAAAGAATAAGAGGAGATTGTGTAAGATTTAGATAATCCTCTCAGCCATCTACATCTCATTCTTGTTCAGTGTTCATTATTTTTTCTACTTTCATCATGTCTTCTTTTTCTTGTGAACTTACACATCCTATAATTCTTACTTTCCACGGTCCAATTTACAAATGTTATCTCCTGCATTTAATGCAAGATTTTCTTCAGGCAAAAATGCCTTATGTTATTCCACCAAGATATACTGCACTTATTTCAACTATCTATCATTGTTTTGGTTATTCCTTATACATATTTTTTCACATTAACTTCAAAATCTTACCAAGGCTGGCAGTGCAAATATTTTACTGACTTTGTGATGTATCCTTAAAAGCCAAACAGTCCTGATTTTCCACTCACATATACAGTATACACTTTATATTCTGATACATGCATAAACTTAATCATGTATCTTATATGATATTATTTTGCTCTCTACATGATTTATATATTTTATATCTGTCTCTTGAAAACAGCAGAAGCTTATTAAAGGCAGTATCCTTTGCTAATGCAATTGTATATTTGATCATATTACCTTACATATTAGTTCTCAAAGTGTGGTTTCTGTAAATAGGGCAGAAGCTTCACTTGGTGTTACAAACCACATTTTGTTCTGCCAAATCCATATATCGAAGCCCCAATCTCCAATGTGACTATATTTGTAGATAGGGCCTTTACAGAGGTAATTAAGGATGAATGAGGTAATAAATATGGGGCCATGATCTAATAGACTTGGGATCCTTGTAATACAAATGACAAACACCAGCAATATCCCTCTTTCTGCATGCACAAAGAAGAGGTCATGTGAGTACAGAAGAAGATGGCAAACACCTATAACCAACAAACCTCAGAATGAAACCTACCTTGCAGGTACTTTGATCTTGGACTTCCCAGCCTCTACAATCTTGAGAAATAAATTTGTGATGTTTAAGCCACCCAGTCTGTGGTAATTTGATATGGCATGCTGAGCAGACTAATATAAATGGGAATTTGTTAGATAACAATTATTGGATCCCACCATAGTCCTACTAAATCAGAAGCTTTGGAGTATAAGATCGACCACCTGTAGCATAAGAAGCCCACCAGGGGACTCAATATAATCAAAAGTTTGAGAACAACCAACTTGCTGAGTATACTAGTGTATAATGAGGAATTTGAGGAATGAATTTGATTCATCAATTAGAAATATATGTCCTCAATATAGGTTTGAATTATGAATACTTTGATAGTATAAATTCTGAAGACAGTTTAACAAGGCCAGTCAATTCCATTTAACAATGGCACACCAGATAACGAGCTTTGAATGCTCCTGGATTTTACCACTAAATCCTCATTTGGACATCTAAAACTATCTCCTTCAAACCAGGCTTCAGTTTTGTCACTGCTCATTTGTCCCTCCCATTGTTATTCTTCATTTCTTCCCTACATTTTTATAGTGTGGAAATGGCTTCAAGAGATTAGGATAATTCATTCCCCAAGTAAATAGCTTCTGGCTTTGGTCTTCACATCCAATATTTAAAAAGCTTGAAGGCTTTTTAGAGAGTCCATGTAAGTATGAAGAAAAGGTTTCAATGGAAATCAAAATGAGTTAGAGAGAAAATATGCACCCTATTGATAGTGGCACTTTTGTTCTGAGGGCTTGGTAATATGAGAAATTGAAGAATGCCATTAGAGTTACTGACTTGAAACATATCCGACATTACTTTGTTAAAGTGTTCTGTATAGCAGAAAGAATATATATATTTTTAATAACCAGACACTTTGCCATCTTTCCTGTATAAATATGACATTAAATGTTATGGGAAAGACAATATGTAAACATGTATCATTTTGAACATTTTAAAAGAAATAATTTGCCATTTGGCCTCTTTAGCAATATCTTCTCCTAATTATAGAATACAAAAGTTGTATTTTCGCAATCTGTCATTGTGTGAAAGGAACTCAAGTAAAATGCAATCCTCCTAAACACTTAAAGATTTGTAATTAAAGAACTGTCTGCTAAACAATTGAATTTATTCACAGTGCAAGTCATTCACCTTCAAATGCCTTTTACCACGATAGATTGGTAGAGAAAAGTAAGAATCAAGTATTCCTTTGCAATTCATGTAACAAAATACACTAAAATCTTACACCAACTCAAAGTCTGAAAGCCCTTGAATAACTCTGTTCAAAAAACAATGTGACACAATGTTCATGAAACCCAAAAGATTTCCAAACATGAATGATTTTTTATACTTTAAAACATTCTTGAAAAGTTTCCTACTGCAGTGTGACCTCAATATCAATTATGAGGAACTCACAAAATTTCATTAGATTGTGACTGTTGGCAGCATCTATAACTTTTTTTTTGTATTCCCTGAACAGGTACTTGGTACAGTAGAGAATCTCCACAATTTGGTTGAAAAATATTTGTTTCTTAGACTTTCCTAAATTAACCTTTATTAAGAAGGTGCATCTAATTAAACCAAAACAATGAATTTCAGATGGATATCATTACAAAACAAACTTGATAGGACTTTTGGAATTCTCACAGCAGTAAATCATTATACTCCTCATCAGTGCTATCAATGCTGAATCAAACTCTCAAAGCTACCTGATATTCTGTATATGTATGTATATACACATATGTATGTATTTTTTTCATCAAGTAGATATACGAATATATGAAAAAAATACTCATCATCTCTAGCAAGCAGAGAAATGAACAACTAATAAAAAAAAAACTACTCTAAGATACAATCTCACTCCAGTAATAATGGCAGCCATTATGAAGTCAAACAACAACAAGTGCTGGCGAGGATGCAGGGAAAAAGGTACACTCAT
Organism: Marmota marmota marmota; assembly: GCF_001458135.2. Taxonomy (NCBI): domain Eukaryota; kingdom Metazoa; phylum Chordata; class Mammalia; order Rodentia; family Sciuridae; genus Marmota; species Marmota marmota. The sequence goes on along the minus strand of NW_026000249.1, from coordinate 17,016,666 downwards.
ACACTGCTGGTGGGACTGCAAATTAGTGCAGCCAATTTGGAAAGCAGTATGGAGATTCCTTTGAAAGCTGGGAATGGAACCAGTATTTGACCCAGCTATTCCTCTTCTCAGACTATACCCAAAGGACCTAAAAACAGCATAGTACAGAGCCACAGCCATATCAATGTTTATAGCAGCACAATTAAGAATAGCTAGAATGTGGAGCCAACGTAGATGTCCTTCAATGGATGAATGGATAAAAAAATGTGGCATATATACACGACGGAATATTACTCAGCACTAAAAAATAATAAGATCATGGCATTTGCAGGGAAATAGGTGGCATTAGAGCAGATTTTGCTAAGTGAAGTTAGCCAATCCCCCCCCCAAAAAAAAATGCCTAATGTTTTCTCTGATATAAGGGGAGTGACTCAAAATGGGGTAGGGAGGAAGAGCATGGGAAGAAGATTACCTCTACATAGGGAAGAGGGGTGAGAGGGAAAGGGAGGGAGAAGGGGAATTGCATGGATGGTGGAAGGAGACTCTCATTGTTATACAAAATACATGTATGAAGATGTGAGGGGAAAAAAAGACTAGCATTACTCTAGATTAAGTAGAGAGAAGAAATTCTAGCTATTGCAATATAAAAAAAGTAAAGTTACCAGGTTAAAAAGGAAGAATTAAAGTTATATTTGTTTTCTAGGAAAAAAAAAGAAATCAACAAAAACTTCTGGAATGAGGATGAGACATCTACATTAAGATGGTGGAATAGAGGAGGTTGCTTTCCAAGCTACTCCATTGCATGAGACCAGAAAAGCAGATAAATAGTTTCTCAATAGGGTGGGTGAAAATAGGGGTTTTACTAACATTTAATTCTGGACTCTCAGAAAAGTGAAGAAATTCATAAGTTTAGACATAATAAAATAAAAGAAAAAAATCTACTGCTGGCAGCCAGTGGCCACTGGAGATAATGCACCATGGGAAAATTGGGGAAGGGAACTAAGAAAGCCTGCATTTCAGGGGGCACCATAGCATGTCTTGGTATAGAGAAATCAGAGATAAAGGAAACTGTAGAACTGATCAAGAAGGTGAGCTACACTATATTCTTATGTGGGAAAGATGCCCTGCATCTCCCAGTTGTCTGCTGAGAGCCAAGGCAGAAGCCATATTCTCATCATGCTTCAAAATCACAGTTGTGGGATAAATCCCAGGTGCCCATATCTATATAATCTGAGCTGGGCCTGAAAACCAGACCAGGCATAGGAGAAATATACATGTCAAGAGTGTTTTACCCAGGGGGATATGTGTCATTGAGACCCAGGAGGTCCTGGGTCCCTCTCACCCTCTGAATCTGATGGCCTGCAGGACCAGCTGGGCAGGCCAGAAGTTCAATCTGGTGCGTGGGAGTGACCATGTGCTCTGGGACTGAGCCCAGAGGCTGGGAAGGATAAGATCTGATGGTGGCAGAGGGAGTGAAGTATTGACACCTCTGCCACATGATTAGGGAACCCAGAGAAGAACCCTGGGATACAGATTCCCAGTGTGGATCAGCAGCTACCAGGATCTGGAGGTGTGCTGATTCAAAATCTTCAGATCAATTGCCATTCAATGAAATACCTGGGCATGAGACCAGAAAAGCAGATAAACAGTTTCTCGCTAACACTAAGGTGGGTGAAAAGAGGGGTTAACTAAGTTGACCTAAACCTCACCCTCAGGAGCTCCACTTACAGGAACTCCTCTCACAGAACTCTACAGCAACCCCAACCTGAAACTGGAGGAGAAAACACTCTCCAACCTGCCCCACCTCATAGTGCCAAGAAAGAAGCCAAGAATTTTTGAACTTCAACTGGAAATGCACAAAGAACACAAAAAAGGAAGGCCTTGACAGCCTATGGCTACAACTCTTGTGCCCAGTGCATATCTCAAGAAAAAATGGAAACACATTTGAGAACAGACAATAAACATATACTCTCATTGACAATTTTTGACTAATGTAATGAAAATAATTCCTTAATTTTTCATCAAGAATTTTTTATAATTTTATTTTAGAAGATTTTTTTTTCCTCCCCTCTCTTTTTTAACATTTGTTTACTTTTATTTATTTATTTTAATGTGGTACTCAGGATCAAACCTGGTGCCTCATATGTGCTAGGCAAGCACTCTATCACTGAGCCACAACCTCAGGCTTCTCTCTCTTCTTTCTCTCTCTCCTATTTCATCAGTTGTGTACTGAACAGCTTTTGGACATTTGTACATATACATATTTGTCTCTCTTTCCTCATTTCTAACTTTTGAAAATAGCTATTTTCCATGACCCTGTCTTTTGAGGGCTAGGATTTTTGATTAGCGTATTTTGGTTTTTGGTGTTGTATTGTTTTTCATGTTACTATTTCTCTTGATTCTTTTTCTCTCTTTTCTTTTGCTGACTGCCAAATTCTATTCTCTCTTTCACTCTTCCTTTAATATTTTTATTTCTACATTCTCTTCTCCTCCTTCATATCCATCACATCCTACATTTCTTCTGAATTCACTCTGTTTACCTTTTGAAATAGCAAACCCTTTTTGAAAACTTACTATTTTACTATTGGCAATTGTTTATCATATTATTTGTTTGTTGAACCCATTAGTAGTGTAGATGCATAATAGAAACTAAGTATATAGCTTAATGCTGTATATTGTTTGCATTGGATGTTGTTATTATTTGTATCCCCCTAAGCTGTGAGGTACTAGAAACCTTCAGGGACACTATAAGTTCATAGGGTAGAAGCTCTGCTGACTCAGATTCATATTGATAAATGGGTAGACATGCAAACAATATGAAAATAAAGGAAGCAAACCATCCCAAAAAACCCAAAATACCTCAATAACAGAATCCTTTGACTCCACAGTGCAGGAAATAGAGAAGAAATTTTAAAAGTTCATAGTCAAAATGATCCATAAAGTAAAATATGAAGAGTAAAATCAGAGAGAAAATACAGGAAGTGGAACATCACTTCAATAAAGAGAGAGAGATTCTGAAAATGAAAAAAAAATATGAATCCTTGAAATGAAGAAATCAATAAACCAAATTAAAAATTCAATGAAAAGAAACATCAATAGATCACTTGGAAGATACAATTTCAGGCAATGAAGACAAAATATATAATCTTTTAAATAAAGTTGATCATGGAGAAAAGATACTAAGAGATTATGAACAGAACTTTCAAGAAATATGGGATAACATGGAAAAGGCCCAACATAAGATTTGTTGGGATAGATGAAGGCTTTGAAATACAAACTAAATGAAGTACAATCTTCCCAATGAAATGTTATCAGAAAGTTTCCCCAATCTTAAGAATAAAATGGAAAATGATATACAGGAGGAAACAGGACTCTAAACATACAAAATTATAACAGACCCACAACAACACACATTATTATAAAAATTTCTAACATACAGAATAAGGATAGAATTTTAAAGAGTGCCAGAGAAAAATGCCAGGTCACATTTAAGGGGAAACCAATTTGGATTTTAGCTTATTTCTAAACCCAGACCCTAAAAGCTAGGAGATCTTGGAAAAATATACACCAAGACCTAAAAGACAATGGATGCCAACCAATAATACTACACCTGACAAAATTAAACTTTAGATTTGAAGATGAAATAAAACCTTCTGTGATAAACAAAAGTTAAAAGAATTCACAAATAGAAAACCTTCACTACAAAATATACTCAATAAAACATTTCATGAAGAATCAATGAAAAATAAAATTGAAAACCAGAAAAGAGTAAAACTACACTAGAATAGTTAATCAAAGAAAAAACTGATTCAAATTAAAAACTAGAAACAAATCCAAATGACAGGGAATAAAAATCACCTCTCAATAATAACATTGAATGGCCTATATGTATCAATCAAAAGATATGGGCTGGCAGATTGGATTAAAAACAAGACCTAACAATATATGGTCTCCAAGACTCACCTCATAAGCAAAGATATCCACAGACTGAAGGTGAACGAATGGGAAAAACATGTCATACACATGGATCGCATAAGCAAGCAGGGATTTATATCCTTACAGTGCTTGAAGTCCTTTAAAATTGACTTCAAGTCAATTAGAAGAGACAAAGAAGGTCATTTAATGTTGCTTAAGTGAATTATATAACAACAAATAATAATCATACATATTTATGACCAAAATAATGGAGCATCTATGTACATCAAACAAACCTTCTTAATATCAAGAATAAAATAGATCACAACACAATAATACTGGTGACTTTTTAAAAACTTTATTTTATTTATTTTTATGTGGTGCTGAGTATAAAACCAGTGCCTCATACCTGCTAGGCAAGAGCTCTACCACTGAGCCACACCTTAGCCCCTACTGTGTCTTGAGTGATGAATAAGTTATGGGTCTTTGAAATTCCCAGAGACAGAGGCTGACACCTTCCTTGGGAATCTCTCAGTGCAAAAGTGCCAAGAATACTGTCCATTTGTATGATGACACCCTGTTCAAAGGGAAATACCATGGTTGCCAAGGGGTTTATCAGTTCATGAACCAAGATTCAGGTGCCAGCCACCCAGTAGTGGAGAATTGTGGATGCAAGCTGATTACTTAATTGGGTGTTCAAATTTTTTATCTTGGTTCTGTTTTAAAGTAATTTTCTCACATTGAATCCCTTTGATGTGAAAACATATATAATAAACGTGTGGAGCCTGCTCATTTTCAGTCCTCCTCCATGAGAGGTCAGCTAAACCACTGGGTCCTGCTTTTCTCTAATTTTGTGTTTGTTTGTCTTTTTCCAATTCACTCATCAGTTTGGTTCAGGGAAACTGAGAAAACCTCGTGCCAGCCTCAATACTGCTGGGGAAGTAGTATTGCCTCTTACATTACTGAATAGATCTTCCAAACAAAAAATAAATAGAGAAGCTATAGAACTAAAATATACACTTAATAACTTAAGGTAGTTATAGACTTAACAGACATCTATGGAATGTTTCATCTATCAATGACTGAACACAATTTTTCTTAGTAGCACATGGATCATTTTCTAAATTAGAACACATCTTAGACCCCAAAGAAACTCTTAACAAATAAAAAATACAGATGATACCTAGTAATCTATCAGATCATAATCTAATGAAATTATAAATCAATGGCATGATAAAAAATAGAAGCTACTCTAACACCTGGATACTACATAATACACTGTTGAATGATGAATGGATAGCACAAGAAATCAGGGGTGAAAACTAAAAATACTTAGAGGTAAATGAGAATAGTGATACAACGTATCAAAATTGCTGGGACACTATGAAGGCATTTCTAAGAGAAATGTTCATAGTATTGAGCTAATTCATTAAAAGAATACAAAGACACCAAATAAATAATGTAAAGTTACATCTTGAGGCCCTAGAAAAAGAATAACAAGTCAATGCTATAATCAATAGAAGACAGAAATAATTAAAATCAGAGTCAAAATCAATGACACATATATGCCAGATTTTTAAATAAATCTGAAATTAAAAAAACAATTCAACAAATCAATGAAGCAAAAAAGTTAGTTCTTTGAAAAAATAAACAAAACTTATAAACCCTTAACCTAGCTAAACAAAAGGAAGAGGGAAAAAACTCAAATTATAAAAATTCGTGATGAAAAAGGAAATATCACCATGGACACTACCAAAACCCAGGAGATCATCAGAAACTAGTTTGAAAATTTATACTCCAATAAATTACAAAATCTTGAAGACATTGACAAATTTCTAGAGACATATGACCTCACCAAATTGAACCAGGAGGACATAAAAAATTTAAACAGATCAACTCCAAGTCATGAAATTGAGGATGCCATCAAAGCTTACCACCAAAGAAAAGCCCAGGACTGCATGGATTCTCAGCCAAGTTTTACCAGACCTTTAAAGAAGCACTAACACTAATCTTCCTCAAATTATTCCATCAAATAGAAAATGAGGGAATCCTTCCAAACTCATTCTCTAAAGCTACTATCATCCTGACACCAAAACCAGACAAAAACACATCGTGAAAATTCCAGTATCTATTCCTGATATATATAGATGCAAAAATTATTAATAAAATACTGGAAAATCACATTAAAAACACACATTAAAAAGATGGTGCACCATGCTCATGAGGATTTCATCCCAGGGATGCAAGGTTGATTCAACAAACAGAAATCAATAAATGTAATTTGCCACATAAATAGACTTAAAAACAAGAATCACGTGATTATCTTAATAGATGCAGAAAAAGCATTTGACAAAATACAGCATCCACTTATGTTTAAAACATTAGAAAAATTAGGGATAGTAGGAATATACTTCAACATTATAAAAGCTATACACAACAAACCCAATGCTAACATCATTCTAAACAGAGAAAAACTGAAAGCATTCTCTCTAAAACGTGGAACAAGACAGGGATGCCTCTTTCACCACTTCTATTCAACATAGTCCTGGAAACTCTAGCCAGAGTAATTAGGCAAAGGAAAGAAATTAAAAGGATACAAATTGGAAAAGAAGAGCTCGAACTATCTCTATTTGCTGAAGACATGATCCTATATTTAGAAGATCCAAAAATTCCACCAGAAAACTTCTAGAACTCATAAATGGATTCAGCAAAGTAGCAGGATACAAATAATCACCCCTAAATCAATTGTATTCCTGTACACCAATGATGAATCAGCTGAAAGAGAAATTACAAAAAAAAAAAAAAAACTACATCATTCACAATTTCTTCAAAAAATACTTGAGTATCAGTTTTACAAAAGAAGTGAAAAGGGGCTGGGGATGTGGCTCAAGCGGTAGCGCGCTCGCCTGGCATGTGTGCGGCCCAGGTTCGATCCTCAGCACCACATACAAAACAAAGATGTTGTATCCACCGAAAACTAAAAAAAAAAGAAATGTTAAAATTTTTTAAAAAAATTCTCTCTCTCTCTCTCTAAAAAAAAGTGAAAGATCTCTACAATGGAAACTATAGTACATTCATTTTAGTCAACTTTATTGCTTCTGTGACAAAAGGACCCATTCATATTAACTGTAGAGCAGGCAAAGTTTATTTGAGGGCTCCAGGTTTCAGAGGTCTTAGTCCATAGAAGGCTGGCTCCATTCCTCAAGGCTAAGATGAGGCAGAACATTGTGGCAGAAGAGTGGGATGGAAGGAAGCAGCTCACATGATTAGAGAGAGAGAGAGAGAGAGAGAGAGATACTCCAATTGCCAGATACAAAATATGTACCCCAAAGCGACACCCTCACTTTCCACCTCCTCCAGCCACACCCTACCACTTCAGTTACCACTCAGTTAATCCCTACAAGGGGATGAATTCACTGATTTGGTTAAAACTCTCACAACCCAATCATTTCTCCTCTGAACACTTCTTGCATTGTCTCACACGTGAGCTTTTGGGGGACACCTCATATCCAAACTATAACAACGCAAAAGAAAGAAATTGAAGAAGACCTTATAAGATGGAAAGGTCTTTCATGTTCTTGGATAGGCAAAATTATTTTTTTCAAAGTGGCTACATTATCAAAAACACTATACAGGTTTAATGTAATTCCTATCAAAATTCCAATGACATTCTTCATAGAAATAGAAAAAGCAGTCATAAAATTAATTTGGAAAATACCCAAATACCCAAAGCAATCCTTAGTGTGAAAACTGAAGCAGGAGGCATCACAATTGGTGTCCTTAAACTGTACTAGAGATCTATAGTAACAAAAACAACATGGTATTGGCACCAAAACAGGCAGGAAGACCAATGGAATAGAAAAGAAGACACAGAGTCAAACCTAGCTAAATACAAATATGTCATACTAGACAAAGGCACCAAAAATATACATTGGAAAAAATATAGCCTCTTCAACAAATCATGCTGGGAAAACTGGAAACCCATATGTAGTAGAATAAAATTCAACCTCTATCTCTCACCCTGAACAAAACTCAACACTAAGTGAATCAAAGACCTAGAAATTAGACCAGAAACCCTGCACCTACTAGAAGAAAATGTAGGGTCCAAACTCCAATGTGTTGGCTTAGGAATTGACTTCCTCAACAAGACTACTAAAATGCAAGAAGTAAAATAAAAAACAATACATGGATGTTATTAATCTAAAATCCTTCTTCACAGCAAAGGAAATAATCAAGAATATGAAAGGAGGGTGTACAGAATGGAAGAGAATTTTTAGCCATATGCACTTCAGAGAAGGCAATAATTTATAGGATACACAAAGGACTCAAAAAACAGTGCCAAAAAACCCCTTCAATAAATAAATTGGCAAAGGAACTAAACAGACACTTCTCAAAAGAAGAAATATAAATGGTCAACAAATACATGCAAAAAATGTCAACATCTCTAGAAATTAGAGAAATGCAAATTAAAACTATGCTGATATTTACCTCAATCCAGTCATAATGGCAATTATCAAGAATACATGTAACAAAAAATGCTGGCAAGAATGTAGGGATAAGGGTACACTCAAACATTGCTGGTGGGACTGCAAACTGTTGCAATCACTCTGGAAAGCAGAATGGAGATTCCTCAAAAAAAAAAAAAAACAAAAAAAACTAGGAATGGAAGTACCATTTGATCCAGTTATTCCATTCTTTGGTCTGTATTCAAAGGTTTTAAAGTCAGCATACTACAGTAAGGCAGCCACATCAATGTTTATAGCAGCATAATTCCCAATAAGCTATAGAACTAACCTAGATGCCTATAACAGATGAATGGATGAAGAAAATATGGTTTATATGCACAATGAACTATCACTCAGTCATAAAAAATAATAACTTTTGCCAGTAAATGGATATATCTGGAGACTATCATGCTAAATGAAATAAGCCAATCCCCAAAACACAAAGGTTGAAGTTTCTCTCTGATATGTGGATGCTAACCCACAATGGAGATGGGGTATGGATAGAAGTTCAATGGATTACACAAAGGGGAATGAAATACAGTAGAATAGGAAAGACAGTAGAATGAATCTAACATAACTTTCCTATGCACATATATAAATACACCAGTAAATCTCAACATTGTGTACATACAGAAGACTAGGATACTAATTAGAATAACATATATTCCATGTTTGTATAAACATGTCAAAGTAGATTCTACTATTATATATTACTAAGACAAACAAATGAAATCTTTAAAAAAATGATGATGAGAATACCAAGGTGTCAGGGCACAAGATAAAATAAAAAATAACAATTGTGTTTCCATATACTAGCCACAAATGATCCAAAGTTGAAATTAAGAAAAAAATTCCAACCACAACAGCATCAAAATGAAGAAAATATTCAAGTTATAGGACTCAAACTTCCTGTTTCAATCATACTACAAAGTTAAAATTATCAAGACTGCCCAATGCTAGTATAAGGATAAGACTATGTATAGACCACTGGAATACAACCAAAAGTCCAGAAGTCAACTCACATATTTATGCCAATTCATTTTTTAACTTTTTTTAGTTATATGGATTCAATGCCTTTATTTGTTTTTATGTGGTGCTAGGATTAAACCCAATGCCTCGCACTTGTGAGACAAGTGCTCTACCACTGAGCTATAACTCCAGCGGGGCCAATTCATTTTAAAAAATATTTATTTATTTTTTTTAGTTGTAGTTGTCAATACCTTTATTTATTTATTTAGTTTTATGTAGTGCTGAGGATTGAACCCAGGGCCTTGTTCCTGCTATGTGAGCACTCTCCCACTGAGCCACAAACCCAGCCCCACTGGCCAATTCATTTTTGACAAAGATATTAAGACTATTTGGATAAAGTGTAACCATTTCCACAAATTGTGCTGTTATAATTAAACATTCACATGAAAACAAGTGAATTTAGACTGTCAACATCACACCACATTTAAAATTGATTTCAAAATAAATCATTGACATTTTAGTAGCCAAAACTACTGAACTTTTATGAAAACACAGGAGAAAATTTCTGTGGTCTTTTTTTTTTTAAGAGAGAGAGAGAATTTTTTAATATTTTTAATTTTTTTTTTTAGTTTTTGGCGGACACAACATCTCTATTTGTATGTGGTGCTGAGGATCGAACCCAGGCCGCACGCATGCCAGGCAAGCGGGATAACTGCTTGAGCCACATCCCCAGCCCAATTTCTATGGTCTTTAATTTGGCAACATTCTCAGCACACCAAAAGCATGATGTGTAAAAGACACATTTGATAAGCTGGACTCCATAAAATTCAAAACTTTGGTGCTGAAAAAGACACCATTGAGAAAATGAAAAGAAGTTCCAGGTTGTGAGAAAATATTTGCAGGTCATATATTTAATAAAGGACTTGTATTCAGATATCTACTTTCACAACTCATTAATAAAAGAACAACCCTAATTAAAATAATGGACAAAAACTATGTAGACATTTCATCAAAAAATATGAATTGCTAACAGGGATATGAATAGGTGCTTATTATTGTTAGTCATTAGGGAGGAAAAATTATATCCACAATGAGAAATCACTGTACACCTACTAGAATAAATATTGAAAAAGAAGAAAATCCTAAGCATTTTTAAGGATATAGGGACTCTCGTGCATTGCTGGTTCCCACTTTTAGAAAGAAGTTTAGTTTTGTCTTAAATAGTTGTATATAAACCTCATACATTCCATCAATTGTACTCCTAAGACTCTATGAATGAGAAATGAAAACATGCCCACACAAAGACACATAAGTAAATGTTTATACCAGCATTACTCATAATAGAAAAAAATAGAAATTACCCAATGTCCATGGACTGGTGAATGGAAAAACAAAATGGTATATACTCATAAATTCAATACTATTCATCATTAAACTGGAACAAATAATAGTTTATATATATACAACATGAATGAATCTCAATCACATTTTATTGAAAGAAAAAGTAGATGCGAATAAATTGTATCTGATTTCATTTATAAAAATATTTTAAAGGGCAAATATGTACAGAGAGCAGATCAGTGGTTACCTTTGGCTGTAGGAGGGACTCAGTATTAAATGTAAATGGGAATGAGATAAATTTGGGGAATGATGGAAATGTTCTACTAAATTATAGAGATAGTTGCATAGTACTGTTAATTTACTATAATTATTTACTAATATTATTGCATTACATACATAAATGGTTGAATTTTACAGTATATGTATTATACCTCAATAAAGCTATTAAAAATAATAGTTTTTGGCCTATGTATATTAAGTAACTATGGATTTTACTGTTACTTTAAGACCACTAGTTTGCATAGCTTTAAACAATGGCTAAAAACTCTTGAGGATATTATAAAAGTAGTTTGAAGTTTTAGTTAACTCATATTTGCATAGAATTGACATTCCTGAATGACAAGTCCTATTAGGGAATAATAATCATAGTCTATATTATATTCTCAATCACTTTGGGATACAAAATATTTTATCCATTTAATGTTCTTTCTGTAAGTCCTTGTCTGGTGAGGTCTCACAACTTTTGTGAGAATTGAAACAAATGAATAAAGTTACACCTTATTCTTTCTCCTTTAAGAGATAAAATCTTCTCTGAGAAACTATATATTGCCTTAAAAATGTCCTCATTCATTCCTACAATGGCTTTTACAGTGAAAAGTAAGTCTAAAAACAGACACAGTCATTTTGTTATTTCAAAATTTTGCTTGCTTCTTACATTTCAAGAATTGATTTCAACATAGAAACTAGAAGGAATTACCTGATCATTTTAGCTTGGTAATGTTAGTATGACATTTTTAATGATGCATTTATAATATCCATAAAATATGTAAAATTTACTATTGAGTGAAAAATACACTTCAAATGGACAGATAAAAAGCATTCTACTTCAAGGAATGCTGGAATTAGAAGTGCATTAAGCTTGATTAAAGTGGTCATGTCTTTCACTTGAAAAATAGGAAAAAAAATACATGTCACATATGTTTCTTTCTCCCTAAAATGTTTATTCTACATTTTTTTTCCAGATTTAGAAAGATCTTTAAAATATCAATGATTTCAAAAGGAAAAATAAATATATTGAATATTGAATATAGAAAGTCAACTGAATAGAATTCACTATCACATTCTTGGTTATCTGGATAGTTTCCTTCAAACTAATTTCCTGTTTATAAATTTTGTATAGGGTTAAAACTAGATTTTTGTTGTGAACTTTAAATTTGTCATTAAGTATAGACTGTCACTAGATATCATTGTTAGATTCTAGAATTTAGAATACTTTAAAAGTGCCATATAAATCCATGTAGTACCTCTTCAAAAAAGGAGAAGGTTGATTGTGTTAATGAATCAAGAGCAAATACCAGCGATTTAATTGTACTTACGGGATAATGAAATACTAGTCCAATTTAAATTGTTAACCATCTAAAACGTCTTTCTTTGACTCACAGAATACTTATTAGAGTTGAAAATATAGAGGGTATGTGCAAAATATGTATTTATTTATTCAACAATCATTCATGTAGTGACTATTATCCATTAGATTATAAGGGTGGCTGAGAAAAAAAATTGATGGTAGTTAGATGTCACTATTTTTTATAAGGTGGGAGGAAATATCTTTCTAAAGTGGTAACATCTGAGCATCAAAATTAAGAGGAATAAGCTATGTAGTTATCCCAACCCAGGGAAGAAAATCTGTGAAGTCTCTGAGGTGGAAATGCACTGGGGACCCACTGTATTAAGAGCAAGAAAAGCTGGGAGGAAAGCAGATGAGGAGATAAATGTGAATCACATATTTTCCCTAATATATGGGGACATTTTCTTTGTTAATATTCATTGCTTTCTCCCCAAGCCCCTCCACTTTCACAACTCACAGCATTAAATCATTGATTTTTAACTCTAACAGTTGAATACCAGAGTAACTCATCATTTAAAAGGCTTAAGTAAAAATTAGTAGCACATGGATGATCCAGGAGAAGAGTTTGTCTTCCCTAACTAGTTTGCATTTCATTTTTAAATGTTGCTTTCCAAAAGTAGACCATAAAGCATTTTAAAGCTACAACTGTACTCCTAGCTTAAATTTTTATAAGGATATCTCATCATAGCTGGGCATGGTGGCACATGCCTGTAATACCAGTGGTTTGAGAGGCTGTGGCAAGAGAATTATGAGTTCAAACCCAGCATCAGCAAATTAGTGTGGCCCTAAGCAACTCTGTGAGACCCTGTCTCTAAATAAAATATTAAAAATGGCTGGGGATGTTGCTCAGTGGTCAAGCACATCTGTGTTCAATCCCAATAACAACAACAACAACAAAAGAATTCCTCATCACATAATCTCTCCCAGTATTCAAGGAAGTAAAGCAAACATACAAACAAAAACTTAAGAAAACAAAAAGTCACAAGGAGTACTACAATACAATGTCAGAGGTATAAAATATAAAATACACCAAGGAAATTACTTGCTTAGTTTGTCGCAATACTGAGAATACTGATTAGAGGGAAACTTCTCAACAAAGTTAGAGAAAACTTGATGTTTTACAAAACAAGTTATTGAGGCATGGTGTGTTTTATCCTAGAATATGAGAGTGCAATTTTGTCCTTTGTTGGGGAAACACTTCTGGAAACACAAAAGGGTTGGGTGGTTTCTTAATCATTGTTTTCCAGGAGCACAGTGATCAGGAAACTCTCAATATTATCAGGGTGCAATCCAAGAGTGAGAGCCAAAGAAGGAAAAATAGAATTCTGGGTAAGTGTTGAGGAGCCCTTTATTTCACCCACCTGAGCTCCAAAAAACAATACTGTTTGGTAAATTGAAATATATTCTAGGAATGTTTAACAAAATCCAAAATTTGGAAAAATGGAAAGAAAGTGAGTATTCTTTTTTTATTTGTTCTTTTTAGATATATATGACAGTAGAGTGTATTTTGACGTATTATCTATACATGGAATATAACTTATTCTAAGTAGGATCCCATTCCTATGGTTGTACATGATGTGGTAGTAGATTCACATAGGAATATAGAAAAGTTTGAAAGTGAGTATTCTTATCAAAAGGCTCCCTGGGGAAAAAGTGAAACATAAAGCTGACCCATTTTTATGGAAGTGATGACTGTAAGCCTCACCAAATAGAAGCAAATTAGAATTTTGAGGTTTGAAAACAGCAAAAGTTCTCAGCAGAAACATTCCAGCCTACCAGCAGCCTAAGGTCATGACCCTAGTACAATCCAGAACCTTTTCCAAATTCCTGTCTGGAAAAGCTCAGGGTTGTCAAAAGAACTTGTTGTTTGTTCTAGGCAAGATGGGCCCCTGATTTCCCTTTCTTAGCACATTTACTAAAAAAAAGGGCTACCATTGTGAATACTTCCTCTGTGCTTTTGAGATGTATATTCACCGTCTACAACTCAGCTATATTTTTCTCAAGGACCTGAAAGCCTTTTTTTTTAAATGAAAAGAGGATCCTCTTTCTTCCACTCTTTTTTCCACTCTTCCATGCATTGTTCCTCTCTTTTCTTGTCTTTCCCTTCTCCCCCTCACTTCCCTCATACCCCTTCTATTTCCATGGGATCCCAACATTTTTTCCCTATTTTAATCTAGCTTCTACATATAAGCAAAAACATTTGTTTAAAAGTGTATCTTTTCTTCAATGTATGTTTTTGGAAACTTTGTTGAGTATCACATGATTCTCTCTCTCTATATATATGTATTTGCCTCCATGTCTTCTATGCTGTTCCATTGGCCTTCATGTCTATTTTGGTGCCAATATCACACTGTTTTGGTTACTATAGCTCTGTAGTATAATTTGGGGTCTGGTATTGTGATGCCTCCTGCTTCACTCTTCTTTCTCAGGATTATTTTTACAGTTCTGGGTCTTTATTTTTTTTTCATATACATTTTGGGACTCTTTTTCTAGTTCTGTGAAGAATGTCATGGACATTTTGATGGGGATTGTACCGAATCTGTATAATGCTTTTGGTAGTATGGGCATTTTGACAATATTTATTCTGCCTATCTAAGAACTTGGGAGGTCTTTCAATTTTCTAAGGTCTTCTTCGAATTCTTGCTTCAAAGAAATTAGAGATGAAAAAGGAGATATTGCCACAGATACTTCTGATGATTCTCTGGAATCATCAGAAACTATTTTGAAAATTTATACTCCAAAAAACCAGAAAACACAACCATATTGACAAATTTCTAGGCACATATGACCTAAACAAGTTGAACCAAGAGGATATAGAAAATCTTAACAGACCAATATCAAGCCGTGAGATAGAAACAGCAGTTAAAACTTTCCAACTAAGAAAAGCCTAGGACTAGATGGATTCTCAACTGAGTTCTACCAAACTTTAAAAGAAGAACTAATGCCAATCATTCTCAAATTATTCCATGAAATAGAAAGGGAGACAACACTGCCAAATTCATTATATGAAGCTAATATAAAAATCTAGACAAAGACACATCAAGGAAAGAAAGCTTCAGGCTAATATCCCTGATTAACATAGGTGCAAAAATCCTTAATAAAATATTGGAAGATTCAACTTAAAAACACATTAAGATAGTGAGGGGCTGGAGTTGTGGCTCAGTGATAGAGAGCTTGCCTGGCATGTATGAGGCCCTGGGTTCAATCCTCAGCTGTGCTTATAAATAAATACATAAATAAATAAATATCTATTGAAAATTGAAAAATATTTAAAAAATAAAATAAAAATAAGATAATAAACATTGATCAAGTGGGGTTCTTCCCAGGGAGGCAAAGTTATTTCAACATACACAGATCAATAAATTTAATTTACCACATAAATACTGTTAAGGATAAGAAACACATGCCCATCTCAATAGATACAGAAAAAGAATCTGACAAATTCAGGCACTCATTCAGGTTAAAAATACTGAAGAAACTAGGGATGGAAAGAACTTACCTCAAGAACTTAAAGTCTATATATGACAAACCCAAGGCAAACTGAAAGAATTTCTTCTAATTGCATTTAAAGTGGCCAATGCTTTATAATTTTCCACTTCTCTGACTCTACTTTAGCATATCCAGTTTGTACTCTGTCCTGATACTCTCTTGTTCTCTCTTTCAAACATCCATTCAAATTGAAATGGAGTTCAGCTCTTTTCCCTAATGTTAGTAGTTACTGAATAAAATCTATTTTTATGACTTTAAGTAATAATCTGCTTCCTTTTTCTTTGATATGCTTATTCTTTTATGGAAATGGTATATATTACTTTTCACATAGGAGAAACAAACACTAACTAGTCCTTTAGCAAACTCTCAGAAGAGTGAGCTTTGCTTAAGGAATTTTAACAAGATATCACTGCCTGAACTGTAATTTCTTTCCCCTTCTATGAACACAAATTGTAAAAGCAGAAGGGAGTAAAGGGTGGAGGTGGAGTGGGAAGGGGGTTACATAACCTTTCTCAAATTTAAGCTCCAAGTAAAGCAAACATGTATTTTGTATTGTAGGAAAGGTGTTAAAAAGATATCTACATAATATCAAGGTGAAAGAGACATAAAGATAGGTGCTGAAGTGCCCTGAAGATGAAGAGAAACAGCATGATAACTATGAAAAAGGAAGGAAAGAAAATGAAGAAAGGCAGGAAGAGCTGAAGGTTTTGAAAAAGAGAAATTACCCATCTGAGAAAAAAATATAGCTCTAAGAGAAACTAATTTCCCACCCATGGTTTGCATTATAAAATAATACATGAATTCAATACAACTAGAGCTTAAAATGAGATGATTAATGTAATGAGATTTAAAAAATGGAGATTTTAGATCATAAGAAATAATGAATTGAGGATCAAATAGCATTCAGAACAAATAAACTTGCAATAAATATTCTAAAGGGGGACAGATTCAAAAAGACTAAAAACTGAATTACTAACATGAAGAGATGACTGTTATAACCATACTGAATGCAGATAAAAATATTTTTTAAAAGGTAATAAAATCATAAAAGAAAAACTAAGATACAGTGGGTGGACAGCTATGATTCAAAATAAAACAATATGTGTACCTGAAGTAGAGAATCTAACAAAGTCTTAAACATATAAAAATTCCCTGAAATAAAAAAACAATCTAAAGTTGGAAAAAGCACTATATTCCAGGAAACACTGAGACATATCCTGGTTAAATTATTTAAATTGAAGGATAAAAAATTCTTTAGTCATCCAGACATAAAAGTTAAATCACTTTAATGAGGAAAAATCCAGACCAATGGCCACTGAAGGAAACTTTAACTGAAAAATGTATTATCAGATAAGGAATCATTGCAGTATGAAGACTGTAACCATTTCCAGTATAAAAGAATCAAGGAAGTAGAATACTCATAAGCCCTTTTTGTAGTGTTTTGTGTTTGGGGATAAATGATTTATATCACACTACATTATTGAAATCCAGAAAAATTTTAAAAATAAAATAAGGATCCTATAAAAGAATGGATGAAATAAATTAAATGTAAAATCACTTTCTAATAAAAAATAATATTAAATAATTGTGGGAGCTAAGGTCCCTGAATAGAATATAAACTGCAAATATTGACAGTATAAAGTGAGTATAGAGATTAACAGTTAAGTATGAAAGAGTACTAAGATCCTCAACTTTAACAGTGAAGAGTTGAACAATATTGTCTTAATTGATGTAGGGATAAAAATTGTAATGATCCCAGGATTTTAATAATTTTTTCATGATCTATTTCTGACACTTAGAAGGCTCTTTTTGATATAATATCTTCTGCAGAAAGAAACCATTTATTTGATGAGAATGGATTTTTGTTTTGTTTTCAGTTGACTTTTTCTTGAATTTCAAATAAAATCAAATTTAATTTAAAAATAAAAATATAAATTATATTAATCATTGTTAATATGATTAGAACAATATTCAACTGTTGTTCTTGATCACTTTCACTGATCTAATTTTTCCCCAGTCATATTTTTTCCAGTTTTCATTTTGATTTTAAATAAGAATGACTAGTGAAACTTAACACAGAATTCAGGTACAGATTTTAAGGATCAATAATAAATACTATTAAATCAAGTATATGTTAATGTATAAGGATGAATGTGCATGAGGAATTTAAAAGATGCTTGAAAACAAACTAAAGAAAATATAAAAGGTCTCTACTACTAAAATACAGGTATTTGATATGGAATATATGTTATTCTTGGTACATGTCACTTGTGAAATTTAATATATAAACACAAATATATTTTATTTCATATTTACTTGCTCTTGAGAAGTCAACTCCATTATATTTTAAATTGAAAGCTTGCCCTCTTTTATTACCAAAAGTAATAGAGGTCATCTAAGAACTCAGTAATAATGCAAGTAGAGTTGCATGAAGTATAAGTTAACTGAATGACTCCTAACAAGTTTATTTGATAGCCACCCTCCAGCTTATTTGATTAAGAAATACATAAGGACTTTGAAGGTAAATGTAAGAAAAAATAATTCTTATAGACTGCTATTGTTTGAATATATCTTCCATATTTCACGTGTTGGAAGCCTAATCCCCAATGCAACACTCTTGATGAATGGAACCTTTAAAAAGTGATCTGGTCAAGAGTGGTCTGCCCTCATAAATGGATTAATGCTATTATTTCAGGAGTGTATATGTTTTTGGAGGAATAAATTTCTTATAAAAGGATGCATTTGGCTGCTTTTCCTTTCTTTCTCACCCATGTGACACCTCCTGCCATGTTGTGTGTTATGACACACTGAGAAGAAACTCAGTCTTGGACTTTTCAGCTTCCAAAAGCTTGAGCCAAATAAATATCTGTTCATTATAAATTACCTAGTCTGTGGCATTCTTTTATAGTCTCTCTCTATTTCTCTCTCTCTCTCTCTCTCTCTCTCTCTATCTATCTGCTTTTGTTTTATGAGAGCATAAAAATGATGTTATTCCTATTTTCTAGCAACAGGGAAAAGATTTTATAATAGTTTCAGTAGTGATGTTTACTTAAAATGAGCAAATAAATATGTATTTACTATAAGCTTTGGGCAGATGCATATATTAAGTAGGAGATGAGTATGACCATCCTGACCTAAAATAGCTTAGTGTGATTTTTGTGCAAAGCTAAAACCAGTGTGTTTTAAGCCTTTTCCCAAAATTATTTAATCATACTTTGCCTTTATGTAGATCTTTGCTTATGTAAATAATATTTAAAAATATTAGTCCATTTATTACCATACCCCCCCCAATTCCATTCTATAGGTAATCACAGGTTTTCCCTTATTTTAATAATTCATAGTGTGAAACATGGAAACAAAAATTTAAAAATAATCAGTGTATTTTTCTACTGTACAAATTTTTTTCTATATCTTGTTCTAATTTCTAAATTAATTCTTGTGCATGCTTTCTCCTAATTACTAACATCATCTCAAGGCCAATATAACTCCTATTTTAGAAAAGAAAGAAATAACTCAGTAGCTTACCTTAGATTACACAGCAAAGACTAAAAAGGAACCCTGAATATAAGACAATCCCCCAATTCTCCACTAAGAAGATGTTATAAATGTTTGCAAAAATATGAATGCATTAGCTTGTAGATGAATTACCAAGTTTCTACTTGGTATATTAAAAATTTAATTATGTATTTAAATATGTTATGTAAATATTATTTACTTGAATATGTGGTTTATTTTCTTATTCACATTACATGCAGCAATTTTATTTAAACTATTTGCATCTTTGATATAGTATCAGAGACAGACTATTACAATTTGTGGCCCCCAATGAAACATGCCATCTACAGTTGTGTAGTCTCCTTCTCCCCACTGGTCCTAGCCTTGCAATTTGTTTTTACCATTGGAAATTTAGAAAGTATGATACAAGCAAAGGATTGAGAACCACTTACATATTCAAGTTTATTCTATTAGTCTTATCACTCTTGAAAACCATACCATGTGGAAATAAAGCTTATGCAAAACCACTAAATGATAAGATAAGAGGTTATCTTGAACACACAAATTCTGACCAAACTTCCAAATGCTTGGTGACTCTAGGTAATGCCATGTAGAACAGAGATAAACTTGGTGACTCTAGGTAATGCCATGTAGAACAGAGATAAACTATCTCTAATAAGTCTGGTACAAATTGCAGAATCCTGAACAAAAATTTATAGAGTAGAATGGTGGTAATCAGGAGAGAGAGTAGTAGTTGGGAGATGCTTATTAAAAGAAAAATTTCAGTTTGGAAAAATAAGTTTAAGAGATGTATTATACAACATGTTTAACTATAGTTAATAACAATTTGTTGCATTCTTGAAAATTGCTGGGAGAGTAGATTTTAAGTGTTCTTACCACAAAAAATTGATAATTACATGAGGTAATACATGTTAATTAGCTTAATTTCATTCCACAATGTAAACATATTTGAAAACCTCATGTTGTATATGATAAATATATACAATTTTTTATTTGTCAATTTTAAAAAGTTGTGTTTCAAGCTGCTAAATTTTGCAGTGGTTTCTTTTGTTGATAACTTTAACCACTTTAACAGTTTTCCATTTCATATAATCTTTGTTTATTTCTAAACTTTGTTTATTTCTAAAGTTTTATATTTTCACCAGATTTTTTTCTGTATTGAGTAACCATTGCCATAAAATTAGCACAATTCAATTTATTTATATTATAACTATATACTTCTTATTGGCAAAACATCAGCATTTATTGTACAGCTTTTAAAACTCAGTAATACAATGTTTGTTTACAAAGGCATCCAACAACTGCCTTTATGAAGTTATACCATAATAATTCCCATATTTTTTAACTTTTAGAAACATCTCAAAGGTGTTGTGACTAAAGTACTTACTGATTAATTTGTCTTTCTGAAACATGACTTTGTTGTTTAAAAGGACATTATTGAGAGAAAGATTGATAACATGCATGGCTTTCTAAAGTCTAGATTTGCTACTCCAAGTGTAGACATATGGACTAGTAGGGTCCTGCATCAGTTGGGAACAGATATTTAGACTCCATCTCAGAATTACTGAGACAGAATCTGTATTGTATATTACAGTTTGAGAAGCAAGGCAACTAAAAAAGGGAAAGGCAAACTATTGACCCAAGGGTCAAGATTTACCTACTTACCATCTGTGTTTTTTTTTTGGGGGGGGTGTTTAAAAGAGTTTATTCAAATCTTTCTTTGTTCTGAAGTCTCATTTCAGTTTTTAATTCTGATTAAATTAACTACAATTTTTAAGTTTATAATATTTTTTAATTGATTCTTTTTAGTTATACATGACAATAGGATGCATTTTGACACAAAAGCATTAAATATAACTTGTTCAAATTCAGTCCCTAGTACTCCCCTTACTCTCCCCTCCTCCCTCCTACTATTCCCTTCCCTCCACTCTACTGATCTTTCTGCCATTTATTTACATATTTTGTAAAATTAGTGTCTTATAGATATACATGATGGTGAGATTTACTGTGGTATATTCATATGTGTACATAGGAATGTTAGGTCGAATTCATTCCACTGTTTCCGTATCCCTTCCTTACTCCCTTTCCTTCATTTTCCTTTGTCTACTCCAGTGATATTTCTTATACTCTTTTTTAATCCCCCATCTCATCTTGAGTTAGCTTCTTCACATCAGAGAAAACATTTGACCTTTGACTTTTTGGAACTGGCTTATTTTACTTAGCATCATAGTGCCCAGTTCCATCCATTTACTGGCAAATAATATAAAATCATTCTTTATGGTTAAGTAATACTCCATTGTACTACTTGGTTTTGTAAATAAAGTTTTATTGATGCATAGTCTAGTCCATCAATTTACAATGCTATTTTCCCACAATAATGGCAGATATGAATATCTGTAACAGGGAACATTAGAGTCTCCAAAGCCCATAATGATATTTACCATCTATCCCTTTATTAAAAAGTTAGATGATATCTAGAATATGACTATCCCATATATTTGAGAGATAATTTTGAGAAAAATCATCACATTTGTATATAAAGTGTTAGCTGTGACACTGTACTTTGACCTATACTTGATTTCCTCATTTGTAAACTGATGAACACAATGTCCAACCGATTTAAGGCTCTACATGTCTTTATAAAATTAGATATACAATGATATTGGATTCCAAATCCAGTACTTTTTGACTACTCTGTTATTCATAATATGAAGATGAAAAAGTATATATAGAGTCTAGTTTAAAAACATTACTCTTTCTACACTTAACTCACATGTTTATGGGAAAGGAAGTCTACAATAAGAAGTAAGGTGCATTAATCTAGTGAATTTATACATGATTTTGAACTCTCTTAAAAGTAAACATGCCTAAATTTAATAGGTATGACTCTGTTAATTTGTTGCTTTGAGAGTCTATTTCACACTCGCAAATTGCTACTATGATCAAATCATTATGGGAAAAGTAAAATCAATGATTGTATAATGTTAAAGCTAGTAATTCAATGAAAATACATGGGACTCTCAGGATGTAGCACATTGTAGACTGAAATCAAGAAGCAAAGCCTGATAAAAAGAATTTATTGCTTGGAGCCCAAGTGGGCAGCATGCCAGAAGTTCAGAAAGTAGTAACATTATTCTAAACCTTGTGCTGTTGGGCTATGAGAGATATAGTGAAAAGCAAGATAAAGATAACTTTTGTGATGCAATATAGTTCTCAGTTGCATATTTTAGGAATATTGCAAGTGAACTTGTATTTAATAATTAGCCAAAAGGGCAAAAAAGCAGATGCAGGTATTCTATGCATATTCTATGTATTTAGAATCTCAATGACCTATGGATATTTTAAAGGTTAGATAAAGAAAGTTTGTGAGTGGCTGTTGTTGGCATTTATATAAAAAGCAATTAAATAATACTTAAGAATTAATAATACTTAAGAATTAAGAATAGGGATGGCATAACTACTAAGACAGCTCTGTAATCAAGTAAATTATATTCAAAATCTAACTAGTCAGCAAATCCTCAAGATTAAATCCAACTGCAGATTTCTAACTGCTTTTTAGAGTTAAATAGATTTGAAAGACCAGACAACAGACAATCATTAATTAAGCTGTCTAATATGAGGGGTTCTCAAACTTGAAGGTACATCCTAATTATTTGGAGGGCTTATTAAAACACAGATTTGATGGGACTCTACATGGAGAGTTTCTGATTCAATAGGTCTGAGATGGAGTCTGAGGATTTCCATTTCTAACCAGTTTGCAAGAAATGCTGATGCTGCTGTCTGGGGACCAACTTTAAAAATCACTGGCTGAGATCACACTTTGCTGGGAAGAACTGAGGGACTCTGACTCCACATTTCTCATTCCGGATGTTTTAAATTATTAGAAGAGGATCAGAAAGCCTACAATCACTTAAAAATCAAGTAAGAAGTTGTAAACATCCTTTGGTCCAGGCATGCTATAAGACAATTTTTACAATAGCATTTGTATCTTGGGCTTAGTATTTCAAGTACTTAATGTGATCTCACTGTATAATCTTTTCATAATTAGAATTCACATTAGAAGAGAAAAATTAGGCCAATTATTACCTTGTCCAAATCAAGTTTCGAAAAGAGAAAATAGTTTGAAGACTGCTTTTTATCAGAGTTGTCATCTAATTACTCAGCTTCAAATTATCAATGCAGTCTTTCATTTATAAATAACTTGACTTTAATTTTCAGTGTTTTTGAATATTTAATATGAAAACATACTTTCTTTTGTTTACTTACAAGGTGTTAATAGTAGGTAGGTAATATAATTATGCTTTAAAAACTGTACAATCATCTGTCATGCCACTAATGTCTGTCTGATAAACAACATATTTATGCCTTGGTTGCCAGATTTAAAAAATTATAAGATGTTGGAAAATTTAGAAAAAAAGGTCTTCTCTCAAAACCAAAATTCTTCTTTGAAAAATCTGTAAACATTGTAAATGTTCATAAGAAAAGCTTAAGGAATCACTGACACATAGGAAGTATGCAAATTTTGGTAATCCTTTAATTAAATTTATGGTTTATATTGCTAACTAGGATTTTTGAAATGAAAAGTTTCTACACCAAAATATGTGTTTCCACTGAATAAGACCAATATCTATAATAAAATCCAATAAAATAATGTCAGCCAAGAAATCAAAATAAAATAAAAATTTAAAAAGCATTAAAGCTTTATATGCTCTTACTCAAAGGAGTTTCTCATTTTTCAAGATTTGCTAGGGGAATGATGAAACATTGCAAATATCTTACAGTGTTACAGACAGTAAAATAACAGAGGAATGAACATAATATTGAAAGTGAACTGTGCACGTTATTATGGAGAGTAGAGAGGACAGGTTAAAGATAGGAAAGGGAGTAGGTGGTATCCATAGTAAGTGAAGAACATTTTTCAATGTCATAATATATTAATATATACTGTTTACACAACAGGGAACTGAAGTATTAAAAGAAAGAATCATTTTTTTCCCTCCATAACCCTGTCTAGCTGGCCAAGCCACATTGGTATTTTTAGCTATAAAAGGGGAAGAAGATGAGCAAAGTCAAGGAAGTATGACAGGATAAATCTAGGAAGAAGAGTAAATTTCCTCAGTTGCAAGTAATAAAAACATTCCATCAAATGCAAGTAAAGGAAGACAAAAAACAAATTTACTATCTCACAAAACATAAAGCAAGTAGGTAGAGTAGATTTGAACAATGATATGCCAGGGCTCCATATCAATGTCTCTGAGATATTTTTTGGCTTGTTTCTTATAATTCTCTCAGCCTTTTTGTATACTTTTCACTCAGATTCTCCAAATATTAATGTGCTCTTATTTTCTCTGCATTCATATCTTTTTCCTGAACTGCTTGGGAGCAAGTTGAAGCAAGCTATTTTTTTATTTGTGTATTTTAATTATACATATTAGTGGGATTTAATATGGACATATTTCTTTTTTATGATTTTACTTGTGCATTATAGTTATACATCATAGTTGGGTTCAATTTGACATAATCATACATGTATTAAATTTAATTTCCTCCATTTCAGTCCCTAGTGCCTCCTCTTTCCCTGTACTTCTCCCTCTCCTTACTCCTCCTCCTCTATTCTACTGATCTTCGTACTATATTTTTATTTTAAATTGGTGCTACACACACACACACACACACACACACACACATATATATATACACACACACAAAGGTGGAATTCACTGTGGTATATTTATACATGCACATAGCATAATTTTTTAGAGAGAGAGAGAATTTTTTAATATTTATTTTTTAGTTTTCGGTGGACACATTTTTTTATGTGGTGCTGTGGATCGAACCCAGCGCCCTGCACATGCCAGGAGAGCGTGCTACCGCTTGAGCCACATCCCAGCCAAAGCATAATTTTTTAAACTTTATTTTTTTTATGCGGTGCTGAGGATCAAACCCAGTGCCTCATATGTGCTAGGCAAGCACTCTACCACTAAGCTACAACCCCAGTACCACATAGCATAATTTTGTCAAATCCATTCTGCATTCCTTGTCTTTTCCCATCCCTCCTCCTTCCCAGTCTTCCCTTTATCCATTTTTTTTCTTTTGTAGTGCTGGGGATTGTACCCATGGTCTTGTGTATGCAAAGCAAGCACTCTAGCAACTGAGCTATATCCCCAGCTTTTCCCTCCATCCTTACGGTATTCCACTCCACCTTTTTTCCCCCTTACTTTGTTCTAGCTTCCACATATGAGAAAACTTTTGACCCCTGATTTTCTGAGTCAGGCTTATTTCACTTAGCATGATGCTTTCCAGTTCCATCCACTTACTAGCAAATGCCATAATTTCCTTCTTTGTGGATGAGTAAAACTCCATTGTGTGTATCTATCACATTTTGTTATTCCATTAATCTATTGAAGGACACTTGAGCTGGTTCCATAATTTGTCTATTGTGAGTTGCACTGCTATAAACATTGATATGGTTGCAAAACTATACTTTTGGAGATGATATTTATTCATTAAGCCTCCAAAATATTGAAGGATTTAGGAGTAAAGGACAGTCATAATTATAGTATAATCATACAAAGTAAATTACTATTGATATAATATTATTTGTTTATCCAAAGACCTTCTTCAAATCTCACCAATTATTCCAATAATGTGCTTTATAGAAAAAGAACCCTCTGGATTGTGTTATGCATAAATTTATAAAGTCTCTTTATTTCCTTTAGTCTGGAACTTTTCCTCAGTACTCCCATATCTATTATGATACTGACTTTTTGATAAAAATTGGTCAGCTGTTTTACAGAAAGTTCCTTAACTTCGATTTGTCATGATGTTTTATTTGTGATTACATTCAGATTATGCATTTTACAGCAGGAATACCATAAGTGTGTGTTATGGACTGAATGTTTGTTTCCCCCACTCCCCTGCAGCATTCATATTTTGTGAACCGAATCTCAGTGTTATAATGTTGGGCAGTGGGTACTTTGGTAACATAATTAGGTCATGAGAGTGGAGCTCATGAATGGAATTAGTGGCCTTGTACAAGAGGTTTCTCTTTCTGTTCCCTGCCATGTGAGGATACAATGAAAAAAGCAGCAATCTGTAAAACAGGTAGTAGATTGTTAGTGTCTTGATCTTGGACTTCCCAGCCTCCAGAGCCAGGGAGAATAAGTTTCTGTTGTTTAGCCTACCCAGTCTATTTTATTTTGTTATAATACTATAAACAGATTAAGATATTGTGATATTATTCTTTTAAGTACATCATGTTAGTGTAGCAAATCATGCGATATAATTGATATTATTAGTTTATCTGAAGACCTTCTTCAAATTTAATCAATTATTCCAATAATGTCCTTTATAGAAAAAGAACCCTCTGGATTGTGTTTTGCACAAATTTATAGAGTCTCTTTATTTCCTTTAGTCTGGAACATTTTCCTCAGTACTCCATTATCTATTATGATTTTCCCTGTAACTACTTTCATTTACTTTGGTCACTTAATTTACTGGTTTCCTACTGTTGCTGTAAGAAATTATCAAATATATGGTAGCTTAAAGGAGCAGAAAACATTTATATGACATCTCTGTAGGTCAGAAGTCAGAAACAGATCTCACTGAATTTCTTTTCTTTTCTCCTCCTCCTCCTCCTCCTCCTCCTCCTCCTTTCTTCTTCTTTGTTGAGAGCCACAGCCGAAGGGGCCCCAGCAAACTTCCAGCTGCCGGCTGATGATTGGCTCACAGCGGCCCCAGCAACATCTAGCTGATTGGCTCCTCTGCGGTGATGCTCATTGGGCTGTTTCCCTGCCCTTTCAGACCACAGAGCTGCTCATTGGGGGACTTTTTTGGCTCCGCCCACGTGACCCAGCCAATCGGCCTCAAGAGCAGGAGGATTGTGGGAGGTGGAGAGAAGCTTGTGGGGGAGAGAGAGGCTTGTGGAAAGCCGGTGGTGGCAGTTGAGGCTCTGAGGGTTTTTCCTGAGAGGCTGTTTTGTTTGGCGTGTGTGGTTCTAAAAATAAAGTTAGTTTCTTTTGACAAGTGGCTCCTGATTGTGCCCAGCCAGACTGCGGCATTCTTCTTCTTCTTTTGGTGGAAGGTACCATGGATTGAACCCACGGATGCTTAACCACTGAGCCACATCCCCAGCCCTTTATATATTTTATTCTCACCAAGTTACTGAAAATCTCAGTAACTTGTAAATTGTAAATTTCTGAGGCTGGCTTTGAATTTGCGATCCTCCTGCCTCAGGATCCCAAGCCACTGGAACTATAGGAGTGCACCACTATGCCCTTCTAGATCTATTGAATTTTACTAGGCTATATTTAAAGTGTTGATTATGCAATTTTCCTTTTCAGGGTTCTAAGGAAGAATGCTTCCTTCCTTTTTCTAGCTTCTAAAGGTTATCCATTTTCCTTGCCTGATGGCTTCTTCCTTCTTATTCAGAGCCAGCAAATTGTGCATTTTGACCATTTTTCTCTAGTCACATCTCTTTTGGACCACAACTGGGAAAATCTATGCACTATTAAGGATGCCTGTGATTGTATTGGAGCTATATATATAATTGAGGAAATCTCATATTGAGGTATTTAACTTTAATCACATCTGCAAAGTCACTTTTGCCATTTAAAGATCAGTTACAAATTCTGGAGATTGGGATGGGGACATCCTTGGGGAAACAATTATTTTGCCTTCCAATGTTAAGAAGGTATTTACCATGTTTTTCCTGTAAAGTAACTATTTCCATTTTGCAATTGATAAGTTTATTGTGGGAGATAATGTGAGACTCTCTTGTTACTCATAAATATCTTTCTACTCACAAAAATTTCGCAAAGTAGTTTTAGCAGCTATTGCTGATTTTTGCCTTGCATATGAGACATTACTTTTTCCCTACATAGTTCAATCTTTTAAAGAATCAAAGGCTGCTCTTCAGATCATGTATCTTAGATGCCACAAAAGCAGATCCTAAGACAAGGATGTAGGTGGAAATAATTTGGGATGTCATCCTAGGACATGCAGAGAAGAAATAGAGAAGAGACAAAAGGAGAAAATCCAGTAAGGGATGTGTTAGTGAACTGAATACTTATATGAGAAAGTGGTGCTTAAACTCCCTGAGCACCCTCTAAGAAAAAGAACAGAATGTGTTCCAAAATTGTTCCATTAATTAGTGAAAATATTGGGTTATTTATGCTCCATCTCTGTATATCTGAAGGCATTAACTCTCCATCATTTCTAGTTTCCTGGTGCATGGATCAAACATACTCTTGTGACTACAAAAACTCTCAATCAGAGAGCCAAGTGCTTGAGATACGAAGCCCTACCCATGTGCTGGAACCATCCAACGAAGTAGCAGGTTCTTTCTGGGTTTATTGAGGGATGTGAGTAAGGCACTGAGTGTGTTTTGTACTTCAATTCATTTGAAACAACTACAATAAATCTTTATTATCTAATGTATATCATGTATACAAATCATAAACATTGATATAAGGTTATTTTGTTAGCAGATTTGAAGTTCTATTTCCTTTGTGTGCCCATTTCATTGCTTTTCTTTTTTTCTTCTTGTCTTTCTTCTTGCTATCCTCCTTAAACCTGTTTTCATTGCTTCTTTATATACACTTAGAGTTAATTCATTTAGGTGATAGTTTAACACTTATTTGTTAATTTTTAACATATAAAATTCTTAACTATTTAATAAGGGTTTAGTAAATAATTTCCTAACAAAATGATAGCTTGTCTAATTTTGTGAGTGAAAGTTTGAATGTAATTGTAACTGTAAATATGTCATTCATAAAACATTTTAATTAGCAATGAATCTTCTAATACATAGTTAGTTACATGTTATTTTTTTTTCTTTTCTATTTTTTTTCTTTTTGTACTGGGGATTGAAACCAGGGGTGCTTTACCACTGAGATATAGCCCAGCCCTTTTTAAATTTTTACTTTTAGAGAGGGTCTAAGTTGCTGAGGCTGGCCTTAAACTTGGAATACTCTTGCCTCAGCATCCCCAGTTTCTGGGTTTACAGGTGCACACCACTATGCCTGGCCATATTATATTATTTTTTTTCAAAATAAATGCCTGAATTCTTGTTTGATTACCCAATGGAATTATCAGTTATCATACTGTCATGTGTTTTACATGGTTGGTTAGAAGTGTCATAGTGAAAATGTGGACTCCTGAATTTCTCATTAAAGTGTGTGTGTGTGTGTGTGTGTGTGTATGACAAAAATTCACTAAAATAAACTTTTATGGACATATTTTTTATAAAGAGGAAAAACATTTTGTGGTAAACTTTTCTACTCTATAATCAGTGTATCTTTTCTGGATTGACATTAAAAATAAAAACTTAATTCATCTTTTTCAAAGAAATATTTCAGTTGTCTTTAGCCTTTTTATTTGAAAGACCTGGGAAATGAAAGCATTTTCAGTTCCATAATTTGGGCACAAAAACAAATTTCCAGAAACAGGCCTCTGCAAAGGTAGGGTAATGTTTTGTTTTGCATGTAGTGATTTTAAGTGTCAAGTTACCTCTTATACTGCAACTATGTGTTCTGCTCCTGGTCTAGTGATTTTTTTGGCAAGACTCAACAACATTATGGTAACCCTGATCCTGTATAGCCAGTGAGAGATAATAAGCCTTCAAGAGCATAGGACATTATTTTCTCTAGATATATTTTATAGAATAATCATTAATTATTTCAGAACTTAAGTGAGTAAAATATCAAAATTACACTTACAGAAAATATAAACAATAGTAATTTCCATATACTTAGAGAATATATAAACATTAGTCATTTCCAAACAATCTATTATATTTTAGGTTAGGGTAGTGATTAAATACAGACTTGGAATTCAAATGACTGGGCTTTTTTTTTAAACTGTGTGACTATGTGTAAGGGTATTTTTTTGCCTCTGAAAGCAAAGGTTTTCTCATCTATATTATGGAACTAATAACAGGACATACATACCTTATAAGATTGTACATGATTGAGTAATTTGGCAACCATTGTGTATACAACTGAAAATGCACTAATGGCTTCCCCATAATTCAGATTTTCCACTTCATGTGTATATACACACACACACACACACATATACACAAACATTTTTAATGGTAATTGCAGTTTTCAGTATTTGCCTTTTAGGATTTCAATATTTGGGATGGTAGCATTTGGGATTGTATCTTTCGGGATTATGATCAGCACCATCTGAATGTTTTGTTCTCTCAAAATTTTTATGTTGGAATACTAATCACCAAGGTGATGTTATTATGGGCTAGGCCCTTAGGAAAATTGTGCACTTATAAAAAACATATTAATGCTTTCCATTTATATGCTTTAACATTATAAATATTCAACAAGATGGCAAGCATATACAAACTAAGAAGTAGGCCTACATCAGACATCATTTCTGCTGGTACATTGATTTTAATCTTTGCAGCCTCCAGAGTATAAGCAATGATTTTTGTTGTTTATAAGCCACTTAGTCCATGGCATATTTTTATAAATACCTGAATGAACTAAAACATGACCCATGTTTTAAGTATTTTCAGGAGTTTTGGGTGTAAGAAGTAAGGGGAGCCAAGATATCTTTCCTTCAATGTCCCATGAAATGAGCCTAAGAAACCATTGACATTGTAGTTAGTGATTGGGGGGATAAAAGAGTCAAGTCAGTATTCAGTATAATAGGCAATCATGGAACTGTGGTAAATGTGAGATTATATGTTCCATCCAAATTTTCAAAAATAATACTTGCAAACCAAATAAAGTAGTTATATGACCCAAATTTGACACACATGGGAGCATTTAGACTTACAGAAGCCAAAGACTCTCAAAAATATGATTTATTTCAGAGTTTTGTATCAATAAAAATAATTTAGTTACAGTAAAAACATCTAGAATTTTCTTTAGACTCTGTCATGGAAAATTGTATATATTATGAACAAAGCACAATCTTGGAGACTATATAATATATTCCTTACCAAATCTATAAAAAGTTTTTGATCTCATGTGTCACAGGTTTACTGTGAATGACTGCTTTCTATGTTCTCTTTCCCACATTCTCTCATCTTATCCTTAGAACACAAATGCATTTGTATCATTATTTTGATGTTACTAAGTATAAAATAGTTACTAAGAACATCAGTGGAATTTTCTGAAAGCTTAATAACCAAATGAGATAGGAAGGATTTGAAAACAGGTTTGTTTCTTACTCCAAATTCGATGAAATAAAATGTTGTGCTATATTCCTGTTTGGTGAGAAAAATCTAATTAGATAATGCATTTAAAAGATCTTGAAAACTACAAAATTCAAGATTAACCATAATTAATAGTTATATCAAGGAGTAATTTTATTTTTACTTTTAACAGTGCATGCCCACTCTACCACTGAACTATGCTCCAATTTCCTAAGGAGTAATTTTGACACTAAAAATCCCAATAAATTTGATTAAAATTCAATTATAAATATATATATATATATATAATTTTTACTTTTGCTATAAAATTGTGTAGTAATATTAAATAAACAGGCATATTCTTAAAGCATGAAACAATCGGATGTTATCATTATTAGATTCTCTTGAAACTGACCAAACTTTTATATATTCATATATAAATATATCACAGTGAATTTCACCTTTATATATACCCATAATGCACTAATTTAAAAAACTATAAATAAATAGAAGATTAATACAGTAGCAGAAAGGGAACAAGCAGTGATGAGGGGATTAAAAGGGGAAATACTGGGGGCTGAATTGGAGCAAATTATATCCCATGCTTGTATAATTATGTAAAAATGAACCCCAATATTATGTATGTTTAAAATGAACTAATAAAAAAGAAAATTCTTCGTGAGTACTTCATTAAAGCTTTTATTTTACTTGAATTTTCAGGGGAAATAAAATAATAACTTCCCATTTTGTTGATCTTAGATTAGATAATTATACACCTGAATATTTCCTTAGAATCTAGTAATTTTAAATTTAAAAATTCCAAATTTATTGTTACTTTTACCTAGATAATGTGTATATAAAAACTGTATTCTCATTTTTCTCTCACCCTCATTTTCTTTTGCACTTCTCATTGAGTCCTTCTCCCCAGAAACATGTAATCTCTTGCCATGTTTTTGCTAAGGTACTTAAAATTGCTGTTTCTTGATTTATCATATTTATATTTACAGTACAATCTTATTAACATTTAAGTTTCTGAACACCTTCTTTTCTCATTTTTTTACACACATATTTTTCTGGGCACTTTTAATGTAATTATTCTAGCATTCAGGAACACAGGAGTATAAAAAAGCACCCAAGGGCTTCTTTACATGACTCTTTCATTCTAGTAGGGGAAATAAATGATAAAAGTCTATAGGTGATATAAGAAAAATAAGTAGGATATAGTGTGATGATTAGGGGAAGTTTTTCCTTTTCAGTTTCTTAGAAAAGAGTAACCAAAATGCTTTCCACTTAATTAGAGTATTGTGATGTACTTTCTTTCTTGTAATTTTTAAAAATTTTTTTCTGACACTCTTAATGGTCATGTTATTCTTTTTGCTTGTTTTTCTGAATAGCTATCAATATTAACCCCTAAATCCCTTAACAGATCTCTTACAAGTCTATTGCTATTTTTTTCACAAGTGATCAAAATAATTCTTTTTATTTTAAATAGTTTTTACACCCACTGTGTTGCAACTTATTTTTTAAGTTTTAGTTGGACATAGTACCTTTATTTAATTTATTAATTTTTATATGGTGCTGAGGATTGAATCCAGGGCCTTGCACATACTAGGTGAGCTCTCTACCTCTTAGCCACAGCCACAGCTCCTCAAAATAATTCTTAACACTATATCAGTTATATTTTATTTTCAAGACCTCTCTTCTCCCAGCTAGCCATGATTTCTCTTCAGATTCATCTATTGCTCTTGAATGTTGATGCTCTCTGCCATAGTGGTACTTATTTCACCATTACCTTGAATTTTCTTTTTCCTAATTGCCTGAATCTTAGCCATTTTGTTAGTATTTTGTTATAACAAAATACCAGATGCTAGGTAATATACAAAGAATAGATATTTATTTAGCTTATAATTCTGGTGGCTGGAAAGTCTGAACAGTCCCCTAACTGAATCACAATATGGCAAAGGAGCAGAAAGTGAACAATTTGTGTATAAAAGGGATCAAGCATTTGGATATCCTCACTTGATAATAATCACTCTGGCAAGAACTAATCTATTCACAGAAAACATAACCTACTCTTAATATCTAGGCATTAATCCCTTCTGAGGATGGTGCAAACATAATTTACTTATCTCCCACTAGTCCTCCATTAATGTTTCTACTACCTCAAAACTGCGATTTTCAGAGCCAAGCTTCTATTACGTGGACCTTTGGGAAGGGGGGGAATTATAGTCAAATCACAGCAGCCTGTTTCCCTGTTTCTCAATTTTTTTCTTCTTCCCTTTTGCTAGTGTACATAGGAAGTACAATATTTTAATTTTTGCATGTCCAACTATTTTATTAATCTTCCCTTACCAAATGTACTATCCCCTATTTCATTTAATTATCATTCTATACTTCTAATTATTCAGATATCCTGGAATCTTTCCTCTCTGGATGGCCCACATGCCAAACCATGCTGGATCGTCTGCATTGATCCTCCTCTTCTCTCTTTCTCCCCGCCCTCTCTCTTTTTATATATATATATATATATATATATATATATATATATATATATATATATATATATATAT
>NW_026000249.1:16953943-16981090 GCF_001458135.2 Marmota marmota marmota | reverse complement strand
ACATCTTATATATATATATATATATATATATATATCATACTGCTTTTGGGGAGATGAACTGATTAGGTCTTATAACTTATTTCTATTACTTTGAAATTCATCCTTCCATTCTATTGGAGATACCAAGGGTAAAGTAGATTTGTGTAATTGGGTTTCTTTATTTTTTTGTTTCCTTCTCATGATGCAAGAAAATTGAGTCTAGAGAGTTAGAAACTGAAATAGCCTCAATGATATCATCAGGTATAGAGGCATTTTTCATCTTTATGGGCCACAATTCTTAAAATAAGAATGTTCATTTAAGTTTCAGGCAGGGAAAAGGAAGAATATACACAGGGAGAAGTAGAGGATGAATGGTAAGAGGATGATAATAAAGGAAGTTTATTTTATTGAAATATTGCCTTTCAGCTTAAATAGGGAAAGAGAACATACAAGAAAAAGAAGCTTTGGAGAAAAACAACACAGCTTCTACCACAAGTTCCATTGCTTTATTTTTAGCCATCAGATATGAAACTTCTAACTAGTTCTTTATTGTTCTTTTGTATAGCTAGTTCTTCTTTTACCCAGGAAACATGGCCTCTTATTTTATCATATTGATTGTTATATTAATAGAATTTTTATTTTAATTTCCTTCCTATGTTGTATATCTTACATATTCTTTTATGTTTTGTGCAACCAGCTTTCCTTTTTTAAATTACATAGTTTCTGTTGTATTTTTATCTTTAGTGTTTTTGGGGGCCACCAGGGATTGAACTCAGGGGCACTCAACCACTGAGTCACATCCCTAGCCCTATTTTGTGTTTTATTAAAGACTCAATGAGTTGCTTAGGGCCTCACTTTTTGCTGAGGCTGGCTTTGAACTCGTGATTCTCTTGCCTCTGCCTCCTGAGCCGCTGGGATTACAGGTGTGCACCACCACACCAGGGTGTCTTTAATTTTTTTAATATTTATTTTTTAGGTGTAGATAGATACAGCACAATACCTTTATTTTTATGTGGTGCTGAGGATCGAAACTGGGCCCCACCAGTGCTAGGCGAGCCCTCTGCCACTGAGCCACAATCATTTACATATTTGTAGGGTATAATGTAATGTTTCGATTTTTGTGTACCATTATATAAGATCAAATTTGATAAAATACATATGCATCACCTTAAACTTATTGTGAATGCATTAAAAATCCCATATTTTACAGCTATTTTGAGATTATACATGATTTTTAATGGTATTCACCCTAGTGTTCAATAGAACACCGAGAACTTATTTCTTCTATTTAACCATAACATTGTAGCCATTGATAAGCCTGGGTCAAATAATTATATTCAATATATCATAATCCTTGTATGTCTCTTTATACTTGAGACACTAAAAATGCATGGTAATTATTGGTTGACATTTCTCTAGAAAAGTTTTTCTGTAAAGTTTCCTTTACAGAAAAAAAGGCCAAGAATAAATATTTGAGACCTTCTGGGCTACATGTCTTCTGTTACTCAGCTCTGCTGTTGTCTGCTGAGACCAACCATATGTAAATGAATGGGCATGGCTGATTTCCAATAAAACTTTATTTACAAAAACATATTATGGGGGACTGCAGTGTGGAAGAGTCTAAGGGCACTGGAAACCCAAATCCATAAGTTTGCAGCTAGGTCTGCATGGGTCTCTCTGCAACTAGAAAACCTGTGGAAAGTTAGAAACTGGGTGCATTTTGCCAGAGGGAACACAGGTTAGAGAGGCAGGAGAGAACCAGGCTCTCCCCAGCTTGTGGGGACTGACAGGACTGGTTACATTGGGTAGGAGTTCGGAGGTTGGAAGAGGGTATAAGGACATTTTGCCTTCAGTTCCCCCAGCCAGCATGTCTGGCACCCATTGTGTTCCTGGGGCTGCCCTGGGCTGGCACTTATCTGGTCCTGGCACCAGTCTGATCCCTGACTCCCTCCTTCCCCAGTCTGGCATCCAACATTACCCAAGTCACACCAGGTCTGGCATCAGTCCAGCACCCAATAGGGCCTCTTGGCTCCCTAGTACCCCATCTCCCAACCTCTCTCTGGCCCCCCAACACAGCCTATCACTTGCAGCTTTGGGGCTGGTTTGTTAATAATGGTGCCTGGCCTTGATCCACTCTCCATGGAATAGCTAGGTCCCCAACATGGCTGGGCCCCAAATTGCCCCACCTGCTGCTTAGCCCTGTCCAGCACATTGCTTCTTGGCTGCCCACAGGCCCAATGCCTGGCCTTCATCTTCCCCATGCAGAACAGATAACAACCCCACATAACTGCTAAGAAGGGAATCTGAGAAACTTTTGAACTCCAATGGAAACAATTGTTCAGTTTTTCATTGAGATATTTTTTTCTCTTCTATTTTTCTTTTATTCTCACATTCTTGCCATTTTTGGATCCAAATATTTTTCATGCATCAGTTTATTGAGGATTGTTATGTCTGAATAGTATCTCTCAGTTTTATTATGCATTCTTTTATTTATACCTTTTTCTATTTAGGATTTTTACGCCTTTTTAAAAATTTATTTTTATGTGATGCTAAGGATCAAATCCAGTGCCTCACACATGCCAGGCAAGCTCTCTACCACTGAGCCACAACCCAGTTCTTTCTATTTTTATTTTTACTTTTTAGATTTTTTTACTTGTAGATGGTCACAGTACAGTATCCTTATTTATTTATTATTATGTGGTTCTGAGGATTGAACCCAGTGCCTCACACAGACGAGGCAGGTGCTCCTCCACTAAGTTACAGCCCTAGCCCCTCTATTTTTATTTTTTTGAATTTTATTCTAAACATATATGTTTTCTCTCACTTATATATTTCCCTTTATCCTTTCTCTCTTTTTTCCTGCTAACAATCAACCTCAATTATTTCCTCTTTCATTTTTCCTATAATTTTTTACATCTATCTTCTCTCTTCATTCCTCATAAACATCACATCCTACACCACTCCTATTCTCTCCTTGTCTACCATCTAAAATTATAAACCCTTTTGCAAAGTTACTGTTTTTATTGTGGGAAATAACTGAACACATCATTTCTGTTTATTGCGACAAAACGTTAGATGTGATAATAGGGGCCATTTGGTTTAAGGCTATATATTGTTTACATTCATGGCTGTTATTATTTGTCTTCCTCTTAAAGGCAAGGTACTGGAATCTTTCAGGGACACTATCAGTCTACAGGGTAGAAACTGTACTGCCTCAGATCCACATTTCTAGATGGGTAGACACAAACACCCCGTAAAAACAAAGGAAAAAAATTGCCCCAAACAAACCAAGATGCACCAACAATAGAATCCAATGACACCAAGTGGAAGAAATGTCAGAGAAGAAGTTTAGAATGTACATAGTTAAACTGATCCATGAGGTAAAGGACGATGTAATGAATGAAATCAGAGAAAAAATTCAGGAAGTAAAAGATTACTCCAATAAAGAGATACAAATTCTGAAAAGAAATAAAAAAGAAATCCTCAAAATAAAGGAATAAATAAACCAAAGAAAATATTCAATGGAAACCATCACCAACAGACTAGACCACTTGGAAGACATAACTTCAAGCAATGAAAACAAAATATATGATGATGAAAATAAAGTTGACCACAAAGTGAAGATGTTAAGAAACTATGAACAGAACTTCTCAAAAGTATGGCACAACATGAAAAGACAAAATTTAAGATTTTTAAGGATAGATGAAGGCATGGATATACAAACGAAAGACTGCAAAATCTTTTCAATAAAATAATATCAGAAAATTTTCCAAACCTAAAGAGCAAAATGGAAAATCAAATAAAAGGGGCTTACAGGATTCCAAATGTACAAAATTACAACAGACCGACATCCAGAAACATTATAATGAAAATGCCTAATAGAATAAGGATAGAATTTTAAAGGCTGCCAGGGAAAAATTACAGGTCATATTAAGAGGGAAACTAATCAAGATCTCAGCTCATCTCTCAACCCAGACCCTCAAAGCTAGGAGGTCTTGGAATTATATGTACCAAGCTCTCTAAGAAATGAATGCCAACCTAGAATGCTATATCCAGCAAAATCAAGCTTCCGATTTGAAGATGAAATAAAAGTCTTCTATGACAAACAAAAGTTAAAAGGATTCACAACTAGAAAGCCTGCACTATAGAACGTTCTCAGAAAAATAGTCCATGAGGAGAAAATAAAAAAAATAAAAAAAGGAAAACCAGCAAAGGGAGGAACTACAATAAAAGGAGAAACTAATTCAAATTAAAAACAAAGAATAAACTAAATGACTGGAAATGTAAATCATATCTCAAATAATATTTCAATAATGTCTTTGAACATTACTGGCCTAAACTCATCAATTAAAAGACATTGAGCTTCAGATTTGATTAAAAAACAAAACCCAATAATATGCTATCTACAAGAGACTCACATCATAGGCAAAGACATCCACAGACTGAAGGTGCAAGGATGGGAAAAAAAAACATATCACTCACATAGATCACACAAACAAGCAAGACTTTCTATCCTCATGTCAGATAAACTGGTCATCAAGCCTAAGTAAATCAAATGGGACAACAAAAGGACATTTCATACTACTTAAGGGAATTATACACCAATAAGACATAACAAACATAAATATTTATACCCCAAACAATGGAGCATCTATGTACATCAAACAAACCCTTCTCAGCTTCAAAAATCATATAGACCACAACAAAATAATACTGGGTGAGTTTAACACACCTCTCTCACTACTGGATAGATCCTCCAAACAAAAACTAAACAACAACAACAACAACAAACTATAGAACTGAATAATACAATCAATGATTTAGACCTAACAGAAATATATAGAATATTTCATCTATCAACGATCGAATACACTTTCTTCTCAGCAGCACATGGATCTTTTTCCAAAATAGGCTATATCTTTTTGCCACAAATCAACTCTTAGCAAATACAGAAAAATAGAGATAATACCCTGCATTCTATCAAAGGATAATAGAAGAAAATTAGAAATCAATGATAAAATTAAAAATAGAAACTACTCTAACATCTGGAGACTAAATAATACACTACTGAATGATGAATGGATAGCAGAATAAATCAGGAATGAAATAAAAAAATACATACAGGTAAATGAGAATAGTGATGCAACACATCAAGATCTCTGTGATATCATGAAGGCAGTACTAAGAGGAAAGTTCATTGCATTGAGCTAATTCTTTAAAAGATTAGAAAGTCAACAAATAATCTAACATTACATCTCAAAGCCCTAGAAAAAGAAGAACAAATCAATACCAAAAGCAGTAGAAGACAGGAAAAAATTAAAATCAGAGCTAAAATCAATGAAATTGAAACAATTCAAAAAACTGACAAAACAAAAAGTTGCTTCTTTGAAAAAAAATCAATAAAATTGATAACCCCTAAGCCATATTAATGAAGACAAAGAGAAAACTCAAATTACTAAAATTTATGATGAAAAAAGGAATATAATGATAGACAACTACTGAAATACAGAAGATAGTCTGAAAAATTTATATTCCAATAAGATAGAAAATCTTGAAGATAAAAAAAAATTCTAGAGACATATGACCTCCCCAAATTGAACCAGAAGGACATAGTAAATTTAAACAGATCAAATGCAAGTCATGAAATTCAAGAAGCCATCAAAAGCCTACCAATTAAGAAAGTCCAGGACCAGGTGGGGCTGCAAATTGGTGTAATCACTCTGGAAAACTTCCTCAGAAAACTTGGAATGTAACCACCATTTGACTCAGCTAACTCACTCCTAGGTTTATACTCAAAGGATTTAAAAGCAGCATACTACACTGATATAGCCACATCAATGTTGATAGCAGCTCAATTCACAATCACTAATCTATGGAACCAAACTAAGTACCCTTCAACAGATGAATGGATAAAGAAAATGTGGCATATATTCACAATAGAATCTTAGCCTTAAAGAAGGATGAAATTATGGCATTTGCTGGTAAATGAATGGAGCTGGAGAATATTATGCTAAGCAAAATAAGCCAATCCCAAAGAACCAAAGGCTGAATGTTTTCTCTGATATACAGATGTTAATTCACAATAAGGGAGGTGGCTAGGGAAGAACAGAAGTACTTTGGACTAGATGGAGGGGAGTGAAGTGTGGGGAGTGGATATGGGGGTAGTAAGGATATTAGGATGAATTGGACATTATTACCCTATGTTCATATATAATTACATGACTGGTAACTCTATGTCATGTACAATCACAAGAATGAGAAGTTATACACCATTTATATATGATGTGTAAAAATGCATGTTACTGTCATTTATAACTAATTAAAAAAAGGAAAAAAAAACATGGTATTGGCCAGGTGTGGCCTGTAAAGCCATACTTCTAGAGTAATCAGGGGAGAATTATATTTTCTTTATCAATAAAACTTTTCTCTTTGTATATTCAGTTTATCCAGAGAAGAAAACTCTAATTTCCTATCTGAAAGTATTTGGATAATATGTTGACACACAGGTGGAAGAAGGTCTATTACTCAATATATATTATGCAGGTAACTCCCCATTTTGTCACATCTCCCATCCTCTCAGAATACACATTCCCTATTGGTTTCTTTTTCTTTTTCTTTTTCCACTGAATAGCCTCTAACATTTGAAAGTTTTATGCCTGGGGTAGTCATCTGACTTCTTTACCTCAGTCTTCCTACTAACTATTACCACCAAGTCCTATGCCTTCCAGAATTCTGCAAATAGACTTGTTATTCATCATATCTGCCTCTGTACCACTTAGGTTTAGTTGCTGCCTTAGCTTCTCTTAATGAGGATAACCCTTTCATCTGCCTTTCCATTTTCAAATACTGATAACATATCTTGTCCAGTGTTCTCATATCTGCCATTCTCAATTTCTTTCTGGATTTATAAAATTTTCAATTACTTTACTGTCATTGTAGTGAAGTTTTAGGAGACAACAGAGATACATGTACATACCCAGCCATATTTACCTAAACATACATAGGTTCTTTTTATAAAATAGCAAGCTTCACATAATATGGGAAGTGAAGTGGAAAAATAGAGAACATATAATCTATAATAGAAAGAATATTTAATTGTAGTATACAAGAAATATCATTATATTCATGTTCCTGTACATCACTGCATCTGCTTTTTTTTTTGCCATCACAGGACTTTTATTATTATTATTTTTTCAATATAAAATTGTTTACTGTGTTATTTTCAGTATGATACAATTCATTCAATAAAAATAAGTTTAAATTGTGAATATTATTCCACTGCATCTGCTTTTAACCAGTATTCACTCCTCAGTTTAACTTCAGCTTCCATATTTGAGTATGTTAAAAAAAAAATCCTTCCATAAGAGAATCTTGGTTAGAATACACAGAACAGCAGATTGGGAGTATATGCTAATTCCTCTAATCAGAAGAGGGTTTCAGCTACACTTGGTCTTCCCTTTCTTGGGCTTCTTAGCTTTAGAATTACCCTTTTTAACTATGCCATTAGTATCAGCCTTATTGGCTTCAGGTTTCTTCTATTTAGTGTCCAACTTCTCAGATTTTTCATATGCCATCTTGTAAAATGGGAAAGAGCCCATTTGCCATACACTGTTATTAGTTCAATGTGTGTCTATAATCTAAACATAAACAACAAATGAGTCTAATTAAACCCTTTTTATAGCCCCAAAATGCATACTATCTATACCATTCATCAGTTGATGCCTTCCAATATTTTATGAAAAGCATTCATCTTTATTGTTCCCAGGTATAGTATTTGATTTTTCATAATTTGTAATTACATACAGTTTTGAAGTAAATAACCTGGGATATGCACAGAGATAGGCAAGTATCTGTAAAACAAATTCTCAGGTAATTTATTTTTTGGTGGATCAAAGGATTTATGCATTTTGACTTTAGTAGATGGTCCCAAATTACCTTCTAGTTTGTTATACCAGTTTATATGCTAGGTAATGTATGAGAGTATACCTGAGTGTTGTTTTATTGATACATAACTTACATATGGTAAAAGTAATGCTTTTTAACTGCAGTTCTGTGAAAGTACCAGCAAGAGAATTTTTATCATTCATATGTTTCCCTCAGATTCCTTATATATTTAGCTGTCTCTCCTGGCTACCACTTATCAAATTTTAATTTATTGAGTTTTGTCTTTTCTATAATATCATAAAGTATGCAGCCTTTTGAGCCTGGCTTCTTAGCATAATATCTGAGATTTGTTCATGTTCATGGTACAGTATTTCTTTTTGTTATTGACCGGTATTCCAATGGCCACACTATGGATATTAATAAAACTGGAACTGTAGACCGTACTCTACTAATGCAGATGTTAATATGGGTCCCTAAGTAGCAAATTTATCAAGTTACATTTTTGCAGAATATTAGCCTTAATAGGACTTATTACTTCCTGAATTATTAGTGCTTAGTACAGTACCTGGCATATAATAAGAAGCCTTTGCTTATGTAATTGCTTTTGATTTTTATTCTTCCCTTAGTTTAATTTAATAACATCCCAGAAACAACCAGGAGCTTAATTTGGCCAAGTAGCTTACATTCTTTTTCATTCTTTCCTTTTGAGGCTTCTGCAACCTGATTTACAAATATAGATTTTTATAAAGTAATGTCATTAACATTGAAAACATACTTTTCAATTATTTAAAAGCACTAATGAATGTAATTCTCAAGGAAGAAACATTTTAGATCTTTTGTAATTAACTTACCTAATATAATGTCCATTTGACTGAATAGGCTAGTTACAGGATTCATTAAAATATACACAAGCCCTAAAGACAAAATATAAAAATATCAGGGTCTACATTTTACTCAGACTGATTTAAAAAAGCTACTTTGAGGCAATTGTAGCAGATACATTTTTCCTTATACATTTTCACTGACAGTGTGGACCCAATACTGTTGGTTTCCAGGCAACCTTGGCAAGATCTTAAATTTTACGTATTTTCTGTGTAGATTTCCAAATTTCTTTCTCTTATATCTACATGATCCCTGATGCTTGTCACTTTTGTTCTTCAAAACATGATAGACAGGAGATTTATTGCACGTGTCTGTTTTCCTGTTAACCCCACTGCTTCTCACTAATTAATTAAAAATTGCTTCTAAAAAGCATCTCTCAAACATTTTATCCTTATAACTCCTCTAATCAAAATCCTTAACTGTGCAAAATAGTCTTTCCACTGTAGTCAAATTAAACTTAAATAGATTCAGCTGTTGCTTTTCCACATTCTTAACCTGATAACGTCATTTTAATCAACTGACCGAATATGTTATTTGCTAATCCTATCTCATACAAATGTCTTTTGAGTTTTTGTTGAGATAAGCACAACTTTAGATGAATCCTTGGATTAGTCTTTTCTGCACTTGTAAGATGAAGTTGAATGTAATTTTTATATGAATTAATTACATTAATATTTCAT
Organism: Marmota marmota marmota; assembly: GCF_001458135.2. Taxonomy (NCBI): domain Eukaryota; kingdom Metazoa; phylum Chordata; class Mammalia; order Rodentia; family Sciuridae; genus Marmota; species Marmota marmota. The sequence continues at coordinate 16,971,665 of NW_026000249.1, read as the reverse complement.
GCAATAGTTTTCATTTGTTTTATATATGCCTATTCAAAACACTGGCCTGAATCATGGCACACAGGAAATTAGAAATATATAAAGAAAATATTTTTACAGTCCACCTCTGCCATAATTATTCACAGATCTTTCATTATGCAGATTTACATACTTCATCTTCTCCTAACCCAGACTTTCTACCTCACTGACAATGCTCTAAGAACATTTTGAAACTTAATGATTAAAAATTGTTTTTTCTAAATAATCCTTCATATTAAGTGATGTAGGAATTTCTAATCTTGGGTACTTGCATCCCTGGGTGAAGCAAAAGCAAAATTAGTGACCCTTGTTTTATGCTTAGGTGTTTCAAAACCCAAATGTAACTGACAATGTTTTTATAAGCTGAAGCTGTATTATTCAATTGAAAAGTGATATTATTATTATTTTGTTTATTTCCTGGGTATCTTTATATGTTACATGTTAACTGGTTATCAAAGCTCATTTAAAATGCTCTTACTTCTATTTTGTTCTAAATAAAATGGGAAAAAATGAAATATGAACAAGCGGTTTATTTGTAGTAAAACTATCAGAACATGAAGTCTGGAGAGTTAAGTAGGAGAAATGAAGATATTAATTTAAAAATCTTTAGAAAATCTGGGATAAAACATTTTAGTATGTGCTGTAGGTGCAATCTCTGGATTAGTTCATGACTTTCAGAGACAACTGAATAAGGATCCTTGATTTAGTTACAAAGCATGTGAAATTCAGAAATATTTTTGGACATGGTTATAGCTACTCTGGGGAGTTGAGGATAAAGGAGATATTTACTTTCTACTGCAAAGCAATGGCTTTTTGAGTATATTGTATGTTGTAAAACTGGGTTTGATGAGGAACTACTGATCCAAATGCATACTTAAATATCCAGAAACAACCACATACATAATTAATTCATTGTATATCTATCTATGTACATGTATATTTATATATTATATGTATGTTTATGTATATGTGTATATGAATAAATAAAATTGGGCAAAGAGCAGGATATTTCTGTTTATGGAAGCATTTTTGGCTCAGATAATTTAGCCATTTACCCTAACAGCACAGATTTCCTTTTGTGATAAGTAAAGCTTATTTTATCTACCCAATCAATAGCAGTGCCCAATTGTTTCATAAACCTGAGCATACTATGGGCCCATGTCAAAACAACTGTCAGGTAATAATGAAGAAAAGTTAGGAATATTTAACCACTAAATTGACAGTTTTTACATAAATCTGGAGCATAGCTATTTATTATCAAGTACTATGTGCTGTACATAATTGTATGTGCTATACATAGATGACCAGCAGAACAGTAGGTGTGTTTAGGTGTGTTTACACCAGCATTATCAGCTGCACATGTGCATTGTGATATGCATTAGCATAGCTACAACAATCTAGGTGATACAAACATAAAACTGATATGCTTAAAAATAATGTCATGAGAAAGAACTACATTAAGAAAAAAGTCACTTGAAAAGCATATGATACATGTTTTTCAGTTTTATTCAAATATGAACTTATTGGGCAAACAAAGTAAAAATTGTAATAGAGGAAATACAATTGAGATTATCTAAAACACAATGATTGAACTTCTTTAGCCCCTTTCATTTTTCTCAATTCCCTTCCAATCTTCATCTAGTACTATAGATCTCACATACTATAGCCAAAGTTTAACTGAATGCTCTCACAATCAACAGATATACATTGTACTAGATTTTTCTATTTCATATAGAATATACCATAAATAATATCTCAAATTAAATATTACATACTAATTTTTGGCATGTAGGACCAACAATACCAATAGGGTAGTGAATGGATGATGAAGAGAGCAGAGAAGACTTCAGGTAAACATAAGTAAGATCACTTATGCGATGTAAAACAAAACAGGTGGCCCAAGTCCTCCTATGTAGGACATACATTCTGCAAATTTCACGAGCCTTAACTTTTACATTTTTATTTCAGATTAAATTTCTATAAAACATTAAGCAAACTTTGTTATATAAATGAGTATTTTGGAAAATTATTACATTCTTTTTGTATATCTGTTTGCTTTATAATATTTTTTGTGTTGAATTTTAACTAAAAAGGGAGAGACCCTTACTGTTATAGTTAAAGCTTCATCCCAGGGTTTCATAAACTGACTTCCAGACCACTCACGTATAATCGAATCAAGCCTTTATTGAAGCACACTGGTGGCGGCTGACCAGAACATAAAGCTGTTCCCTTGATCAGCCCCGAACAATTGCAAGGGCACTCCTTATAAGCCTGAAAACCGCAAAAGGGATGTTCAGGGGGTCTAGCCAATGCAAGCAAGCCATGTTAAAGAAGCTGGACAGTGCAGTCAAGCGAAGGGAAGCCTAACCAATCACAGTTAGCCCAGTCACCCCAGTTACAGAAACAGAGCCCCGTTACCCTAGTTACAGAAACAATACCCCATTAGGTAGTTCTGTGTTCTTAAAGGTTTCTATAGCAAAAGGAAAAGAACATCTTGCTCCAGTCATGACTCTTCTACTTGGCATGGTTGTTTTACAGGATGAAGTCATAAAACAAAATGGAGTCACATTTGCTCCTACTATCACATACTATCCCAAGGCTATAATGAAGAATATTTTGTCAAAATTCTCTCTTGTTACCCTCTTACTAAAATTTTAAAAACTACACTATAAGAAAAAAAATCTATAGACCAATATTTCTCATAAACCAAGATGTAAATATCCCTACCAATATTTAGTTAATGGAGTCAAGCAATATGTAAAGAAATGTCTTAAGACCAAGTGGGTTTAATCTCAGAACAGTGTTGGTAGAAATAAGTAAAAGTAATTTATCATATCAACAGATTTAAAAAAGCATGGAATAATTTCAATAGACACAGAAAAGACATTTTACAAATTTAACAATAAATAAAAAACAACTCTTAGTAGCTAATCATACTTAGCGGTAAAAGACTTAATGCTTTTCCTCTAAGGAGAGTAGGAAAACAGAGATATTTTCTCTCAACACTTTTGTTTATTGTTGTGCTACAGGCTATAGCCAGTGCAATAAGGCAAGAAAAAAAAATAAAAAGTAAAAGGAATACATATTAGAAAGGAAGACATATAACTATATTTGCAAACAACATGACTATGTGGAAAGTCCTAAAATTATTTTATTTAAAGTCAAGTTTAACAGTATATGAGCATCTTCTGGCACTGTGCAGTACAAATAATCAGTGAGGTCAATTAAAACAGCCTTAAATAAATTGGTTGTAATTTGCATTTTGCTCATAACTTTTTCTGTGCTTATTTTCATTTATAAACATTATTTGTTGCAGTATGTATTCACATAGTTTATCCATTTTATAAAATAAAAGATTTATTTTAGAATACTTTAGACATATAAAAAAGTTATGAAGAGAGTACCAAGAGTTCTCATATACCTCACATCCATTTTCACATAATATTAATATTTTATATTAATAGTAGCATAATGTGCTATTACTGATGAACAAATAACCAAATAAACTCATTAATATGGTTTATATGTTTATGATATGTGAGCTATATATCCATGATAAATTGAAATATAAGTCCCAACAAAGATATATACACAGATGCTCAAGCAAGCTTTGTTTAAAATTAACCCCAAATGGGAAACACCCTGGTTGTCCATCAATAGGTAGGTGGATAAGCAAACTATAATATATTGATACAAAAATATTATTCTGAAAAAATGCAATGATGTACTTAACAATGTAAATAAATCTCAAGAGAATTATGCTATAAGTGAAAGAATTCAGACACAAAAGCCTACATGTTTAATCATCTGATTTATATGAAACTCTAGAAAAAGAAAAATTATAGTAACAGAATAAAAATATCAGTTATTTGTAGGGGCTAGAATGGAGGAAGGAGATTGAATACAAAGAATCCAGAGGAATCTTAGGACAGGTGGAAATATTTCTGTGGTAGTTACAGGACTATATGCATTTGTCAAAACCTATACTAGAAATCTAAAAAGTTTAACTCATGAAAACAAAGTAGAAAAGTGGTTATCAGAGGCTGTGGGAAGGAGTTAGAAGAGGAGAGGGAGATGTTGATTAAAGGTTACAAAATTTCACTTAGACTGGAAGAATAAGTTTTAGTGATCTATTGCACTCATCATGACCACAGTTAATATTTTGTATATTTCAAATTACTAAAAGAACTATTTTTAATATCCTCAGCCTAAAAATGTGATAGATTGGTGGGGTGATGTATAGGCTAATTAGCTTGATGTAACTCTCTAAAATGTATACATATATCAAAATATCACATTGTACCCTATAAATATACACAATTATTATGTCAATTAAAAATACATTACAAACCTCACAGAACTGTAACCTTATAATGAGTGAATTTAAATATATGTATATTATATATCCCAATAAAACTCACTTAAACACTAATACAGTAAATGATATTAGGGTGGAGGTCATAGAATTCTGCAACAAGAAGGCAGAGAAGAAAGCATGTTCTTCCACCTGGCTGTTCAACTAAAAAGACCAAACTTTGAAAACATTGAAAGATGAGTAGGAGCTTATAATAATGAAAGATGTTATGGTATTTCAAATAGAAGATACTTACAAATCACCAAATTAAATAACTCACTTAGACCAGGACTTAACGATTTTATATCAGAAGAAAAAAATAGTATCTATAAGTTCTTGACATAATAAAAATACCTTAGGTTCTTACCCTTAGGATACACTCTTAGAGTAAGTAATTCTCTCTATAAATGTATATTTTTCATCATGAAGCAAGCCTTTAACAGCATACAATAATGCTCAGTACTGTTTCAACTGAAAGTGGTGAAAATCCAATGTAAACACAATTATGAAACAAAAGAAAACTTTGTTTATTTATACATTCATGTTCACATAATAAAAAAAAATTCAAGGGTAATCCTGGTCTCAAGTATACCTGGTTCAGAATGCCCAAATGATAGTGCCAAGAATTTGTTGGTTACTTTCCATCTAAAAGATTTTCTTTCCTCAATTTAAAAGTTATTCTCAGTTTTTCTTCAAAGAAAAAATTCACTCCATAACTTATTATCCAAACCAGGACAATGTTATTGCTAAATACACCATGACCACAGGCATAAGTTAGGATTTTTCTGGGCAATTGAGATGTATGGGGCCATAATAATGAAATGAAAATAAGCTACTTCAGATTATATATTTCCATTTTGCAGCTTCAATGGAAACATTTATTTCCTACTGGTTCCAGAAAAGCCATGTACTTGATTTTCATTTGGGGTTACCTATTTCTGAACCATTTCCTGTGTCTGAGAAGATGTAATATACTGATAAGTCAGCTTAGGACATTTGCTTGCCTCTGGAACTAATGTGTAAGTCCAACAACTTCCAGAAACAGATATTTGAGCAGATTTGGTTGTCTAAAGGAAAATGAAGATTCTATTACTAGTAGAAAGAAGAACAGATGATAGGTTGACAAAGATGGCTACAGTATACAGTGCATATTTTTATATCACTTCATTTGTCAAAGACTGACTTGATTAAATAACTTCACCTTTGTATTATTTTTTTAGGAATGGGAGTTTACTAAGTTTTTGTAACAAGTTGAATCACTATAATAAAATGTGAATAGAACTAAAATAAAATTTAAAGTACTTTTCATCAAGTGACTAAAAGTACATGGTTGAGAAGGTAGGCTAGACTGAGGAATGCATTCTATATTATTTTCCCCAAAACTGAATCTTAGTTATAAGTGAAAACTTTTTATAATATCATACATTCTTCTTTTATTTGCCACTGTTGCTTTATCTATATTTCATGAAGTTTCTATTAACTTGGTTTTGGTTTTCTGAAATGAATCCACTGAAATTATGGTTGTGTATTTTCTGGAGTGTTTCATTTTCCCTGTCAATCAAGATCATAAGCATGACTTGTAATATGGGCATGTAATGGTTTATCCAAGTTATTTCAGCCACTTCATATTGTTTGAAATTGAGAACCACAGGAAACTGTTCTCTTTTCTCTGAATCAAATCATTTTTCATGTGTTTTGCTCTTTTCATTTAAAAAAATGGTGTTCTACACATTGGGAGACATTCATCTAAATCTATATTGGAGAACAAAGCAATATGAGAAAGCTAAGAGTTAAACCATGAAACTGATGCTCATGTTTTTACTTCATCTGCTTCTTCTGAAGGGTACCAAAGAAGGTTTGTTGCGTCCTAGCATCCCCTATTTTCTTTCTTCCTATGTTCTCTCCTTGGATAATTACAATCCATGTGTCATGTGTCAAAATCCCATGAGTATTCTCCAGTATCCCTATTGTCTATCTCTAGTCAAGTTTTTCTAAGTTCTAAGTTCATTAGCATTTCACCATTTCCAACTAGTTATCCAAAGTACAACCCAAATATAATAAGTTCTGCATTTTAACTCAGTATCTGCTTGTAGCACCCCCTGATGTGAAATATTCTGTTTGTTGAAAGACCTTAACATACCCGATTTTTATTGTAAGAATTTCATAAGGCTCCCAAATACTTTCATATTTACATGCACATCAAACCTTATGTATCATATGCTTGAATCATTCCTTAAGTATTTTAATGAATTTTCTCTAGACCTCTTGCTTTTATTATAGCTCTGTTCATTGTTAATTCCCACCCATATAATTGCCTATTATTCCAGGCTGGTTTCCCCCAAATCCAATTTCTATTTTAACACTAGGGATATCTTTTAAAATATGATATGAATATCTACTTTCTGATAGAAGAACTGTGGGCAGCCAATGTGGCCATTTATAACTAGAAAAAAAAGAAAGAAAAGTAAATTTTAGAAAACCCACTTAAGAGGCTGAGATCTCTGAGTGAAGGGAAGTACAGAGAGGTGAGCCAACATTCTATAAGCTCCTTTCCCTATTCTGGCATCTGCTGCTTCTTGGCACTGGGCAAGAGGCCAAGAATTCTGTCAGAAAGCTGCAGTCAAGAACTAAAGAAGGCAATAGAGAGTTTGGCAATCCTCTTGGGGCTTGAGAAACAAAGACTAGGGATTGGGACTGACAAAGCAGCCAGGATTTATAGGGCTGATATGCTAGTGAAATTGGAGGCAAAGCAGTGACACCCAATACTTTGATAGTGCAGTTTTCAGGTTATTTGTTCAAATTTCATAAATAGCCAAAGAACTAAGCAGAATGTTCCATGTTTAACATTGTCTATTTCTGAGTAACAAATAATCTCAAAACCAAGTAGGTTAAAACAATAGAAACATTAATTTGCTCATGATTCTTCTTATTTGGGAAAGGCTTAGAAGGAACAGATTCTACTCATTTTTGGCTGTACTGCTTGAATCCTGGTGGCTGGAATCCTATGAAAGCTCACTTCCTTACCACTTACTGTGTCTGACAGCTCATATTGGATATTAGTCAGGACCTCAGTGTTAGCTATGACCTGAACACTTCCTTTGACTTTTCTATGAGACTTTTTGGCTTCTTCACAGCAATGATGGCTTGGTTCCAAAGGAGAATATCCTTAAAGGACCAGTTAGAAGGAAATCATGCTGTCTCTATACATAGTTACAAGAGTGGCATAACATTATTTCCTCCTAAATAAACAGATCTATTTAGATTCAAAGAAACATGGAGTGCACCTCTTGATGTCAGCAATAAATTATAAGAAAATAGAGGGTAGGATATATTGGTGTAGTTATCTTTGAAAAGTATATTTCCTTGCTAAAGTAAAGCAGGACTGCATTTATATCATTATCATAGTGCTGAGAGGATACAATTAAAATTCAGGACTCAACTGAGGGGGCATACCTAGTAAACCCATTAGCTTCTAAGTTGGAATTCTTACTGGGCTATCCACCAAATATAAATGTGTAACAGAGAAAAATGGAATCTTAAGAAAATTGCAATCTAACTTCACAGAGGAGGACATATAATCAATCAACAAGTACATGAAAAAATGCTCACCATCTCTAGCAGTCAGAGAAATGCAAATCAAAACCACCCTAAGATACCATCTCACTCCAGTAAGATTGGCAGCCATTATGAAGTCAAACAACAATAAGTGTTGGTGAGGATGTGGGGAAAAGGGTACACTTGTACACTGCTGGTGGGACTGCAAATTGGTAAGGCCAATCTGGAAAGCAGTATGGAGATACCTGGGAAAGCTGGGAATGGATCCACCATTTGACCCAGCTATCGCCCTCCTCGGACTATTCCCTGAGGATCTTAAAAGAGCGTGCTATAGGGATACTGCCACATCAATGATCATAGCAGCACAATTCACAATAGCTAGACTGTGGAAGCAACCTAGATGCCCTTCAATAGATGAATGGATAAAAAAATGTGGCATCTATACACAATGGAATACTACGCAGCAATAAAAAATGACAAAATCATAGAATTTGCAGGGAAATGGATGGCATTAGAGCAGATTATGCTAAGCGAAGCTAGCCAATCCTTAAAAAACAAATGCCAAATGTCTTCTTTGATATAAAGAGAGCAACCATGAACAGAACAGGGAGAAAGAGCATGAGGAAAAGATTAACATTAAACAAAGATGAGTGGGGGGAGAGAAAGGGAGAGAGAAGGGAAAGCATATGGAAATGGTAGGAGACCCTCAGTGTTACACAAAATTACATAGAAGAGGATGTGAGGGGAAAGGGGGGGGAACAAGGGAGAGAATTGAACAACAGCAGATGAAGTAGAGAGGGATGATGGGAGGGGAGGGGAGGGGGGATAGTAGGGGAAAGGAAAGGTAGCAGAATACAACAGTCACTAATATGCCATTATGTAAAAATGTGAGTGTGTAACCGATGTGATTCTGCAATTTGTATTTGGGGTAAAAATGGGAGTTCATAACCCAATTGAGTCAAATGTATGAAAGATGATATATCATGAGCTTTGTAATGTTTTGAACAACCAATAAAAAAAAAAGAAAATTGCAATCTAGTTTTTAGTTAATTCAGTCCCTGGCTGGATTAGCATAATCTGCTTCTTCTTTTTCTTTCTTCTTAAAAATATAAATAACTCTCTTGGGAAAAGATGATATCTTTCAGAGCCAATATAATTTTTCATACACAATGTATTGGATAAGTAAAAAAAAAAATTCTCAGGCCAAAGTATTTAAGAAGGTATAAATAAAATGATGTTATATAAATTTTGAATAATAATAAGACAGACTATGATAAAGTAATTTATTACTAAAGCAAGGAGACACAATAGATAACTAAAAATATTGGGTTAATTTAAAAAATAAAGAATATAGTGGACGAATATAAAACAAATTGTAACCTGGTAGACTTAAATCCAACCATATTAATAATAGAATTAAATTTAATCATCTAAATCTCTAAAATGTCAATTTTCTGATTGATTAAGAAAGCAAAAATTAAACCTAGAAACTAGATGAAATGTAAAAATTTAAAAAGGTTTACCACACAAGTTTGAAATATAAGAGAGATGATGTGGCTGTATTAACAAAGTAGATCCCAAGAAAAATAAACATTTTCAGAGTTTTAAAAAAGGTCATTTAGGGGCTGGGATTGTGACTCAGCGGTAGAGTGCTTGCCTAGAATGTGTGAGGTAATATGTTTGATTCTCAGCACTGCATAGAAATAAAGTAAATAAAGGTCCACTGACAACTAAAAAAAAAGGTCATTTAATAGAAAAAAAGGGTCAACTTATCAAAAAATTTATACCAATATAGCTTCCAAAAACATATTAGAACTAATAGAAAGAAAATCTTTAAGGATAAAAGAGATTTCTATATCATTGGTGGACACAAGGATGCACTACCCAAATGCCCATTCAAGGAATAATTTTTTGCCCCAATTGTTAGCTCCCTCAGATTTTGCCTCAACTTCAGAAAGCTACCTCATTTAAGAGTATGCCTTAACCACATAATGGCTAATTACAGACTTTCAACCCACTGGGAGATAATTCAGATTATACATTACATTGAGCCCCATCAAGTAATTTGAGACATTTTTTGGAATGCAATACAATTCAAATTCTCCCTTTACCTAATATTCCTATTATTTTAAAACCTTTAATTGATAAATATTTCATATATTCAATGTGTACATGATAATTTAATACACGTTTACCTTGTTTAATGAATATCACAATGAAATTAATTAACACATCCATCATCACTCACGGTGCACATTACATCTCCAGAACTTGTTCATCTTATAACTGAATGTTTGCATATTTTGATCAAGAGTTCCCAATATCCCTCCCGTCCTCAGCTCTGGCAACCACCATTCTCTTCCGTTTGAATGGGTTAGACTTTTTAAGATTCTGCATATAATGAGATCATACAGTATTTGTCTTTCTGAGTCTGACTTTTTCACTTAGCAAAAATCCATCCAGGTTTGCCACCCATGTTGTCACAAATATTAGGATTTCTTTTTTTTAACCCCCACCCCCATATTCATAGGTGTTAACTTCTAATAAATATCTTAAATGGAAAATTTATGTTCAGTGCCTGCTTTTGAATAAGTCAAGCTGAGATTCATCAAGGATGAATCTCACAAGTAGTGTTGACCAAAAAAAGCAAAAAACAAAGAATTCCTTACTGTTTCATTTAGGTTATAGAAAATTCAAAAGCAGACCAAACTAACCCATGGTTTAAAAGTAAAGTGAGGCAGTCAATGGTGTTAAGAGGGGTCTTTTGGATGTACCAGTAATGTTTGACTTCTCTATCTAAATAATCCCCTATACTGAGTTTTATGGGGCATCTTTAGTGGTTTCTTTTGTCATTTTAGGTCTCCCCTGTATTGCTATTATTATTCATATTGCTTTTCTTAGTAACTTAAAATTAACTGTGCTTATAAAGTTTTTACCATTGCTTCCATCACTATCCTGGATATGAATGACTTAAGAAAAAAATCACCACTCATTAAACACTGTGCCTGAGAAACAGTTGGTATTTGATTCGTGTTTATTAAATACTTGACTCCTTGTACTGAGCACCAGACAATCTAAGGATTATGCAATGGCTGTGAAATTCGAATCCATTTCCCCCCCCAGTTTTATTTGTTTCCACTCAGAGTTAATTCTGAAATGCTTCCTACTAAGGGTGTAGAATGTATTTTTCAGGGTCCAGACAGAATACAAAGGTAGATGAATTATTTTAAAAGAAAAAAAAATTAAATAAAGAATCATTATTTGTCAATTATTAAAGAAAATGCCAAAAGAGAACATTAAGGAATCAGAGAGATAGTAAATACAGAAAAAAAACAACTGTCATCTTATGTGTGGGAAAGTTTATAATATTAAAATTTAGAAGCTTGAAAGTGGATTCTCACAGAAAGCCCTTAATTTTTCCTCTAGCCTTCTTACTTCCTTCCATCTTGATCTTTTTTTTCTCCTGACAGCACCCTTTATTAGTAAAGGCTAACATGGAGCAGCTTCTAGGTAGAAATGGGTTTTGCAAAGTCTCAGCCTGAGCATCACAAACCAGAGTGCAGATTGATAGGTTTGAAGTTGAGAGCCAACAGCTTAACCACAGTGAGGGGTGGGATAGAGTTATTGAAACTAGAATCTCAAAGCACAATCTTTTCCCTCTCTGCTAAAACAATTAAGGGTCAGTTCTTAAACTGCTCTCAAATGGGATTTTTAGCCTTCAGAGAGACTGAATGGCCAACATAATGCTTTCTTCTAAATTCTGAGAGGACATAAAATTTCCTGGATATTTCCAGGAACAAACCTAGATAAAGAAATATATTTTCATAAAAGATGACACAGAAAAAAAGATTTCACAAACATTGACTAAACTGAGCAAAATGAAGGGCTTTCTGCCTTAGGGATTATAATGGTAACCATAGCAACTATAATGTTTATGAGACAAACCGCATGACCTAGTAAATTTTCTATTGCTGTTGAAAATATATCTTCATTTATAGATACTATTTCATTTAATAATAGTGGGAAGATGTAAAGTAGTTTTCTGAGTGAGTAATTAGGGCTTAATTTAGCCTATCAGCTTGAGAAGGACAAGAAAGTTTATCACACACTGTAGTATTTTCAGCTGCTATTACTGGAAAATGCAACTCATACTCATCCCTTTGCAACATTGGCCAATTTAACCAAGATTCCAATAAAAATCTGTTTTCTAAGTCTTATGGAAAAATAAATCTTATTCTCTAAAAAAGCACAATCTGCTTTTGCTTTAATATGATAGTGAAAGTACTAAGAAACCTCATATTACTTTTTAAAAATCCATAATAAAAACCATTGTTTAAGGTGAGAAAGCATTTTATAGTCCAAAAAGTTCCAAATGAGCAATAATAAAATTCCCTTACCTGTAGCAATTTCAATAATGAAGGTATATTTATGTATGTGTGTTTACCACTGGAAATATACCCAGAATATTCTCACATTAATTTTGATTTTAGAATAATGGATTTCATTTTTTAAACATCCTTAGCAGATATTTCTCATATGGCTGTATCAACATTTATCAATTTCATCACCTATTGTTATGCTGAAAAAATATAGTCACTCGGTTTGAATTATGAAAACTCCATGATGTTGCTGGAGCCCTTGAATAATGGATTTGGATGGCACCTTGTGCTGGGAGACAATTTTCCATGGGTCATGTGCATTTATGCATATCTTGCAAGTGAGACACAAACTGCCCTTTGTTTCAATCTTTTCAAAGATGTTTGTATAACAAGCGAACTTAGGAGACAGACAGTATCTCTCCATTGAGCAAACGAAAAGCATACTCGTTTCTCATTAGAAATCAGATTTCTTAAGCTGAATGTTCTTCTCCTATATGTTAACCCATTGCATATGGTAGGAATCATCTGGCCTTCCTTGCATTGCTTGCCCTGTGGGGAATTGGGGTTCGGGGAATCAGTACAAAAATTTTGACAATTTGGCTACTATTTGCATTTGTTTACTATTATTTGCTATAACCAATTACCACAAACTCAGTGGCTTAAAACAACAAAATTACCTTATAGTTCTGGAGGTCAGAAGACTAACACAAGTCTCACTGGGCAAAAATTAAGGTATTATCAGGGCTCTGTTCCTTCTGGACTTCAAGAAAAAAAATTCATCTTCTTGCGTTTTCTACCTCTCAAGGCTGTCCTCTTTCTTTGTCTCATTCCCCTCCTTCTTCCATCTTCCAAGCCAGTAAGGAAAAAGCATGACTCTGGCCCTGATTCAGTCCTCACATCTCCTTCTCTGACTCTAGCCAGGAAAGGTTCTTCATTTTTAAGGATTCATATGATTAGATCAAGATCACCTGTACAATCAATGATAAGCTCCCCATCTCAAAATCTCTGACCCAGTAGTGTCCTTTCTGTCTACCAGAAACCTTTAAGCCCTGACAGGCTCCTGTGTTAATTCAAAACCAGAGTAAAATCTCAGACTCTTCCCAGTTCTTGAAATCATTACTCTTTGTTTATAAACTGAATTTTAGCATTTTAGAAAACATGCTTGTGTATGCTAAATAAAGCTAAACATAATCAATTTAAATGTCTATAACTTCATTATTTTCATCATCAGAAAGCAGAGGTTCAAACTGCTGAGGCCATGTGAACCCAAGAAAACTATTATTATTATTATTATTATTATTATTATTATTATTATTTGCACTGGGGTTTGAACCCAGGGATTCACATGCAAGCACTTTACTACCAAACTATACATCTCAAGTCCTCCTTTTTTTAAAAAATTTTGAGACAGGATTTCACTAAGTAGCTGAGGCTGGCCTCAACTTTAGGACCCTCCTTTCTTAGCCTTCTAAGTAGATGGAATTACAGGCATGTGCCACTGTCCCTGGATAAAGAAAATGATTAAAGAATCCCAAAACTACTTTCTAAGTCAGTGATTCTCAAGATATGGCATGAACAGGAATGTTCCCAGAAGCTTGTTTAATGATCACATTTCCATCATAGCCCCATCCACCTGAGATTCCACTTTGGATTTGATTGCAAATGTCTAAATTTTTAATGAGTACACCTAGTTATTCTTATTTGAGTGTTCTTTAAAGTATCTAATACAGAAACAATAACACAATTGTAAAATCACTAGCATATTGAAATGACTAAGCTTTCAGTCACTTCACCTAGCCTAAATATTTATAAGATTACACATGGACATTTATCATTTTGGCCTATTGTTATTTCATATCTGTTAAAGATAATTTGAGGTTGGTTTGAGAAAAAATATTTTAGATTATTTTTATAGACTATGAAATGTATATATGCTATATTGTCAAAGTTTATGTAAGTATTAAATTATTTTAATGGGATATTTTGTGTAGATCAAATTGTATTAACATGTAAATTTTGCTCTCCATGCTTTCTGTTCACCCAAGTAAGTGAATCTCCCAATTTGCTAATTCAACAATATTAAAAATTCCAATTTTTAAAATGACCCATTTCATTTAAACTGGAATCCATTGATCTTCAAGCTACAATTACTATCTACTATCTTCTTTTAATATGCCTGTAATCCTAGTGGCTCAAGAAACTGAGGCAGGAGGATCACAAGTTCAAAGCAGCCTCATCAAAGGTGAGGCACTAAGGAACTCAGTGACATCTTGTCTCTTAAATAAAATACAAAACAGGGCTGGGGATGTGGCTCAGTGGTTGAGTGTCCCTGAGTTCAATCTCCAGTACCAAATAAATAAATAAATAAATAAGGTTTTCTTGTTCTGTCACCTAAGTAGTCAACACAAATTTTAAAGTCAACTCATTTAGTAAAGATTAAGATAGAAATTCATCTTATTTATTGTATTATGCTATTGCCCTTGTCATATACTTTTGTGTGTCTCAAGTTGGCATACTTTTCTGATGTCCAACAACAGGTCATAAGAAGTTAAATTTTTTTTTCATTAATTTAACAAACATTGATTTGTTTCAGGGTCATTTTCCATGTGTGTTTGGTTGTGTGCTGCATTACTTCAAGAGTATCATTTACATCACATTTATTAGTATGATAATCCTGGAATTGTGCATTGCACACCTGTATAATATCTAAGACAGTCCTATCTAATACAAATTTAGGCAATGTGACAGGTGCATGAATATAATGATAATGACATCAAAGTAGTTTCTCTTTCATAACTTATCGTTTAGTAAGGGAGAATGACAAATATGGGACACTGTGATAAGTTACATGACAAGAAAGTGCAGGTCTTCATATCTATGTAGCTATCTAACTAAAGCAAAATAAAGCTGAGCAGTTAAAGCTAGAACTTTCCCGAGAATATTTCAAACTATAGAGTCCTGATCAGTTTTTTTTTTGTCCTATAGTGGCTCAATATCAACATAAAATTTAATCACAAAACCAGTGTTTGTGTAAAGGAGCTAAGTGCTCTTAGTAGCATCATCCATGCCCTTTGTGCATGCACAGATATTGTATAAAACTCTGTTTTCTTGTGTATTCTCTCAGCACTGTCCTGGTTCTGCCTTTTGAATCCAGTAACCCAGTCTTGTATGTCTGTATCTTATTCATGCTCAGCTTTCAATCCTGTTCTTACCTGTTGGTTTCTCCCTTAGTACTTGATGGTCTAGATGTTTCCCAAGCTAAAGTCAAATGTCCATGATACACTTTCTTCTCTGTCCTGCCACTGTATCCCAGCACTACTCACTTCTAAACCAAGATTTGGAAACCAAATCCCTGTGATGCATTGTTTAACAACTAATGAGTTTTGAAATTTTATTATAGTCAAGTCTAGGTGTAAACTTTTGTTTTGACAAATGGATGCTTCACAAGGACAGGGATTTATATATATATATTTGTTCAGGTATAAGTTGAGTACCTAGAAAAATGCTTAGCATATAGTATTTGCTAACTAATTAAATGTGTGTGAGATAATGCACAAGGGCCTTTCATTGCTACTTGCCTCCCATCTGTTGCTGATTTTTGTCTGTCTGCAGAGTGTAGTTAGCTTTGTTTATAGTGGTTCTTCTTAAGCTTCCAACATAGGACTTCTCAGGTTCACACTCAAGCATCCTTGAAAAGTAGAGTCTATACTGCTGCTACAGCTCAACAGTGCCTCCACATGGGGAGGAGTTCAACTGCATCTGAGCAAGTGAATCTACATCTCCAAATTCCCTCCACCACACCATGGTAGGAAAACTGCTCAAGAAAATATAACCAACTCTCCTAGAGTGCAAGAAATAAAATCAAGAATCAATAAATGGGATGGATTCAAACTAAAAAGCTTCTCAGCAAAGGAAACAATCAATAACATGATGAGAGAGCCTACAGAATAGACGAAAATCTTACCAAGCACATATCAGATAGAGCACTAATCTCTAGGATATATAAAGAACCCAAACAATTTAACAACAACAACAAAAAACTCCAAATAACCCAATCAATACATGGGCTATGGAAATGAGCAGACACCTCACAGAAGAAGATATACAATCAATCAACAAATATATGAAAAAATGTTCAACATCTCTAGAAATTAGAGAAATGCAAATCAAAACTAGGATTTCATTTCACTCTAGTCAGAATGGCAATTATCAAGAATACAAGCAACAATAAATGTTGTTAAGGATGTGTGGAAAAAAGGTACACTCATTCATTGCTGGTGGGACTGCAAATCAGTGCAGCCAATATGGAAAGCAGCATGGAGAATCCTTCGAAAAATGGGAGTGGAACCACCATTTGACCCAGCTATCGCATCCCTCAGTCTATACCCAAAGGACTTAAAATCAGCATACTATAGTGACACAGCCACATCAATGTTTATAGCAGCTCAATTCACAATATCTAAATTGTGGAGCCAACATAGATGCCCTTCAATAGATGAATGGATAAAGAAACTGTGGTATATATACACATGGGGTATTACTCAGCCATAAAGAAGAATGGAACTATGGCATTTTCCAGTAAATGGATGGAGCTGGAGAATATCATGCTAAGCAAAGCAAGCCAATTCCAAAAAACCAAAGTCCAAATGTTTTCTCTGATAAGAGCATGCTAATACAAAATGCGGGGTAGGGGTAAGGGAAGAATGGAAGAACTTTGGATTGGGCAGAGGGGACTTAGGGGAGGGAAGAGGGTAAGGGGTTGGGAAATACAGTGAAATGAGATGGACATTATTACCCTATGTACCTGTATGATTGCACAAATGGTCTAACTCTGCAGCGTGCACAACCAGAGAAATGAAAAGTTGTGCTCCATTTGTGTACAATGAGTGGAAATGCATTCCGTTTTCATGTATAACTAATTAGAAAAAAATAAAAAAAGATTACAAAAGATAAATAAAAAAGAAAATATAACCAACTCTCTTTCTCCTGGAGATGCCCTTATATCAGAAAACACTACAATTTAGGTTGCCAATAGAGACAATATGGATTGTCATCAAGCTTTTGCTAATGGCAGATAAAACAACTATCATGGTACAACTCTGGCAAGGATTCTGGAAAACCAAATATATTACTTTGAAAAATTTTCCTTTTTCCTTGCCATTTTTGTCCAACTATAAAATATAGCTTATGGCTAAGACTTATAAGCCTATTAGATTTATCCACTTCCTTTTGTGAACTTGAACTCTGAGCCTCTCTGAAGCTTATCAGCAACACATTATATTTGGAATCCACTAAGATCACTACCCCAAATAGGGTCCTAGGTCTTTGTGCATATATGAACTATAATGTCATACAGCCTTGCAAAAGAAAGGTGTGTGCATGTGTGTGTGTGTAGATAGGTATAGACATCCATAAG
>NW_026000249.1:16931461-16953918 GCF_001458135.2 Marmota marmota marmota | reverse complement strand
ATATATGAAGATATCTGCAGTAATCCTAACTCATATCTACCCAACATACATATTTAGCTTCAAGACTGATGGCATGAACTAAGCCTCTTTGACCTAGGCAATAACAGATCTTCAGACCTCTATCCTATACTTATTTATTTTAGTTGCTGGTCCCAGAAAATAGCAGATACCTTGTTTAAATGTAAATCACTATTCATTATAGCCATGTTAAAAACTTTCAATATCACCTCAAGTCTCTGTGGAATCTGGTGATGTGTGCTCAATGAGTAATTTGGTAGACCTGGAAACTATCCACATAAGAGCCAGTGTGTCATCATTGTCTGGTCAGGCATTAGTAAAGCATGAACAATACTTATTTAGAATCTCAAGATGTAATTTTCACCTAAAACATATATTTAGTATATTAAGTTCTGATTTTTGCAGTGATAGTTGCAATTGTTTTCTCTTATGTAAAATTCAGACTAAAATGTTGATAAGAAGAGATGTTATTACCAAATTGTAATTCTAAGTCACCTAAAACTAAATTTTTATTATTTTGAAAATGTTAATGAAAGCATTGGTGATACCAGGCATTTCAAGTTTGGGATTATGCTAATTAGTAGTTTTTTAATTTAGAAATTAGGATAATATTAGAAACAAATGTATCTCTATAGTAATCAAAGATGTCATTCCTATTATTCTGAAAAGTCATAAACTTGTGAATAAGGCTTTAGACAAAATAAATTTGATTGGAATTATCAAATGAAATGAATTGTTAATTGTCATTTCTATGATTCTATTTTCAAAACTTAGATGTTTAGTGGGTTTTGTACAGTATGTGGTCAACTAATATTTAGTGAATGGTCAGTGAGTATTAAAGGCACTCAAAGTATATAATTTTAAAAGAAGTTAAGAAATTCCTAAAACAATCTTTTTTTTTTTTTTACAGTTTGGAATTCTGATTGTAGTTAGTATCTCCATGAAAATAAGGTAAGTTTTAACATTAAAGGAAAGAAATATTAAGGGTACAAGAAGGAGTGAAATACATGCTTTTAGGATATATAATGAAGAAGGATAAATGGTGAATGGACAAGGTGCTGTCCTCACATAAGAGAGAACTATGCTCAAAACTTCTTCAAATAGTACCTCCTTTTGTTACAGCTCTGGCAGATGGCCAAATGTCTAGTGCATTTTCTGTGGCTTTAAATGTTTTTGAGCAAATGTCAATCCCAGTTCTTCTAGCACCTCTTCATTGATGGTAGAAATTAACTCCTCTGAGTATCAATTGTCTTACAAATAATATAAAATGGTTAAATTATATGGTACCTTCCAACTCTTAAAAGTAAAGAAACAGCCTCCATAATGTGATGGTCCAAATGATATTCAATAGAGTACATGTTTTAGTTGTGTTATCATAAGTTTAGCTAAAAGAACTACAGCTTTAAAATTTCTTCTACTTACTGTGTGGAAAAAATAGAAACAATTTTTCATTTATTGCATATGTAGGAAACAGACCTATACTAACCTGAGGAAGTCTCATAAGGTAAGAAAGTAGATACATTCTAACTCATCTTACTAGGAAGAACTTCAGCTAAATTAGAATAGCAAATGTATAGAGGATTAGAGCCAATACATTTATAGGCTAATATGCTTTTGTTTTGTGTGTGTATTCATATATAATATACATATCTCCTACTACTTTTATTCCTTATTGTAAACTCTTTATTGATACTTATATATATGGTAATTTTTTTCCTTTCTCAGAAGAGAATTCAGCAATAGATGCAATTAAAGTTTGGTATCCATTAGAACCAAGAAAAGATCATAATGCCAATATATAATATTTTTATGCCAGCATTCCAGTATGTTTTTAGGAAAAATCTGCATATTTAGCTTCATGTTATATTTATTTTTGAGTTGGATGAAAGAAGTATTCAACTTAATTTCCATATTGGCATAGTAAATTATAAAACCACTGGAGGAATAGTATTGAGATTTAGTATTACATTTTATATCAATTTTGAACATGAATTTCACATAAAAATGTAGTTTAGGTGAGCTGAAAAGAAACTTTGTGATATAAAAATGCATTTCAAACTTCAATAAATAATGTAACAGGTAGAATAACAGTACCCCCAAAGATGCCTGTGTCCTAATCCCTGGGCTTTTTGAGTATGTAATGTTATATGGCAAAGGGGAATTGACATTGCAGATGGAATTAATGTTATTAAACAGATGACTTTAAAAGGAAGACATTATCCTGGATTATGAAGGTGGACTCTTTAATCAGAAGGGTCCTTAAAAGAAGAAGAGGGAGGCAGAAGAGAAGGTCAGAGAAGGTAGGTGAGGTTATGGAAGAGGTCTGAATGATGCACTAAGACTTGCTTTTCTTCATAATTTTGTTTCATATGTAGAATTAAGTTTTGCTTGTATTTGGACTATTTGTAAGTTTAATCACATTGATTGTACCAGTTTATGATTAAATTCTCTTGTTTAGTATTGTGTTGCAAGATCCTTAAAAGTTGTGAAATGAAACAGAAATCTACTCACCATCAGTGCTCTGTAGTGCCTACAAAATACCAGTTTATTTAAGCATCCTACATTTTATGAGGTTTATTAATAATCCCTTTCAAAACATTTAGAACAAAAAAGATTGAAATTGAAGAAAAATGCAACATATACACCTATATGCATTTCCTTCTTGTGAATTTATATTTGAATCCCTATTTCTGATATCAAACAGAGATCAGAAAGTATGAATTTAGATAGTGTCTTACTAGGGAAAGAGTTTCTTCTAGAAGAATCTTTAAAGAAATATATTCAATTCTAATGAGTTTGCAAGTTCACATAACAGAAGTTTGGATGAGACATGCTTATATCTTTATGTTGTGTACATGTATTCTAATTTCTTGGATATTCTTTGTGCAATTATGGCTCCAATTTCCTTAAGAACATCTTACATGCAGCTATGTTCTCTCTCTCTCTTTCTCTCTCTCTCTACACACACACACACACACACACACACACATGCACACACATATAGAGAGTTTATTTTTTTATGTTTTTGTTTTTTTACATATACATGACAGTAAAGTGTATGTTAACATAATATACATATATGGAGTACAACTCATTCCAATTAGAATCCCACTCTAGTGGTTGTACATGATGTGGAGTTACACTGCTTCTATATTCATATATGAACATAGAGAAATTATGTCTAATTTATTCTACTGTCTTTCCTATTATCATCATCCCTTCCTTCCCTTTATACCCCTTTGTCTAATCCAATGAACTTCTATTTTTCCCCTACCTCCTCTCCCTTTTTGTGGGTTAGCATCCACATATCAGAGAGAACATTTGGCCTTTGGTTTTGGGATGGCTTATTTTACTTAGCATATTTTCCAGTTTCATCTATTTACCAGCAAATGCCATAATTTCATGCCGCAGTCTGGCTGGGCACAAAATAACCGAGCCACCACAAAAACTTGTAGATTCCAACAGCAACTCTTTATTCCTGACTCTCACCGGCTCTACACGCACGTTCTGGGAAAATTCCCCCTCCACCGGGCTCTGCGTCCCAAATACTCTCAGAAGCCTGCGAGAACTCAACGGGAACTCAAGGAGCGGGCGCCTGAGGCAGCAGGATACGCCCTATTCCCAGCAGGATCCACCCTAAACCTGGAACCACTCTAATCCAGCAGGATCTACACTAAACCTGGAGCCACCCTAATCCAGCAGGATCCACCCTAAACCTGGAGCCACCCTAATCCCTGAGCAGGGTCACCTTTCAATTAAAAATGCCATGTCATTCCTACTTGGCTATGGCTCTCAGCAATTTCATTCTTCTTTATGACTCAGTAATATTCCATTGTGTATATATACAACATTTCTTTTTCCATTCATCTGTTGAAGGGCATCTAAGTTCATTCCACAGCTTGGCTACCATAGATTGAACTGCTATAAACATTAATGTGGCTATGTCTCTGTAGTATGCAAACTTTAAGTCCTTTGGATATAAGTTCAGGAGTGAGATAACTGGGTCAAATAGTGGTTCCATTTTAAGTTTTCTAAGGAATCACCATACTGCTTTCTAGAGTGGTTGCTTTAATTTGCAATCCCAACAGCAATGTATGCATGTACCTTTCTCCCTACATCCTTGCCAACATTTATTGTTACTTGTATTCTTGATAATTGCCATTCAGACTGGAATGAGATGGAATCTCTATGTAGTATTCATTTGCATTTCTCTAATTGCTAGAGATGTTGAACATTTTTTCATATATTTGTTGATCATATGTATTTATTCTTCTGTGAAGTTTCTATTCAGTTCCTTTTCCTAGTTATTGATTGGGTTTTTTTGTATGTGTGGTTTGTTTTTGGTGTTAAGTTTTTCGAGTTCTTTGTATATCCTGGAGATTAATGCTCTATCTGAGGCATAGGTGTAAAGACTTTCTCCCATTATGTAGGCTCTCTCTTTATGTTCTTGATTATTTCCTTTACTGTGAAGAAGATTTTTTATTTCATACCATCCCAGTTATTGATTCTTTACTTCTTGCACTTTAGGAGACTTATTGAGGAAGTCAGTTCCTGAGCCAACATGATGGAGAGTTGGGCCTACTGTTTCTCCTAGTAGCACAGGGTCTCTGGTCTAATGCCTACATCCTTGATGCATTTACAGTGGAGTTTCATTCAGGGTGAGAAATAGGGGTTCAATTTTAATCTAACACTTATGGGTTTCCAGTTTTCCCAGCAACATTTGTTGAAGAGGCTATAATTTTTTCAATGCATGTTTACAGAAACTTTGTCTAGTACCCAGTATCTAGTATTTATGTGTGTTTGTCTCTGTGTCTCTTTTGGGTTCCATTGGTATTCATATCTGTTTTTGTGCCAATATTATACCATTTTTGTTACTAGAGCTTTGTAGTATAATTTGAGGTCTGGTATTGTGTGCATCATTTTTCCCTCTTATGATTGCTTTGACTACTCTGGGTCTCTTATTTTTCCAAATGTATTTCATTACTGCTTTTTTTCTATTTATATGAAGAAGGTCATTGAATTTTAATAGGAATTGCATTAAACCTGTATAGTGCTTTTGATAGTATGGCCATTTTGACAATGTTAATTTTGCCTATCCAAGAACATGGGAGATCTTTTTATTTTCTAAAATCTTTTTCAATTTCTTTCTTTAGTGTTCTGAAGTTTTAATTGTAGAGGTCTTTCACTTATTTTGTTAGATTGATCCCCAAGTATTTTATTTTTTGAGGCTATTGTGAATGGGATAGTTTTTCTGATTTCTCTTTCAGATGATTCATCACTAATGTATAGGAATACAACTAATTTATGTGTATTAACTTTATATTCTGCTACTTTGCTGAATTCATTTATGAATTCTAGAAGTCTTCTGGTGGAATTTTTTAGGTCTTCTAAATATAGAATCATGTCATCGACAAATAGGATAGTTTTCTTTTCCTATTCATATGCCTTTAATTTTACTCTTTTCTGTAATTGCTCTGGCTATGGATTCAAGGACTATATTGGATAGGAATGGTGAAAGAGGGCATTCCTGTCTTGTTCCAATTTTGTGAGGGAATGCTTTAGCATATATGTTATTATTGAGAAATGATTTTTATTCCCTGTCATTTTGATTTGTTTTCAGTTTTTAATTTTTATTAGTTTCTCCTTTGATTGACTATCCTTCTAGTTTAGTTCCTCTCTTTGCTGGTTTGCACTTTTATTTTTCATTTCTTCTTCATGAAATATCTCATTGAGAATATTTTGTTGTGCAGGCTTTCTTATTGTGAATTCTTTTAATTTTTTTATCATGGAAGGTTTTTATTTCATCACCAATTCAGAAGCTTAATTTTGCTGGGTATAGTATTCTTGGCTGGCATCAATTTTATTTCAGAACTTGGTATATATTACAAGACCTCCTAGCTTTGAGGGTCTTGGTTGAAATCAGCTGAGACCCAGATTGGTTTCCCTCTAAATGTGACTTCTTGTTTTTCTCTGGTAGCCTTTAAAATTTTATCCTCTTTCTCTGTTAGTCATTTTCATAATAATGTTCCTTGTTCTGGGTCTGTTATAATTTTGCATATTTGGGGTCGTTCCCGTAGGCCTCCTATATTTGATTTTTTTTCCATCTCATTCTTTAGGTTTGGGAAATTTTCTGGTATTATTTTATTGAAAAGATTGTGCATTCCTTTTGTTTGTATCTCTGAGCCTTCATCTATCCTGACAAATCTTAAATTTGGTCTTTTCATGTTATACCATATTTCTTGAAATTCCATTCATGGCCTCTTAATATCTTCTCTCTGTGTTCAACTTTATTTTCAAGATTATCTATTTTTGTCTTCATTGCCTGAAACTCTGTCTTCCAAGTGATCTAGTCGGTTGGTGATGCTTTCAATTGAATTTTTAATTTTGTTTATTAATTCTTCCATTTTGAGGGTTTCTGATGGATTCTTCTTCAAGATCTCTATCTCTGTATTGAAATTATCTTTAACTTGTATTTTCTCACTGAATTCACTTCTTATGTGATGATTTATCCTGTTCTACAGAATAACCAAGAACTTTCTTAATTCCACCTCTGACATTTCCTCCACTGTGTATCAATGGAGACTATAATTGAGGTTTTCTTTGTTTTTTTGGCATTGTTTATTCCCATGTTTTTTCATATTATTTGTCTACCCATCTATCTAGATGGACCTGATGCTGTAGAGTTTCTATCTTATTAGTTAATAGTGTCCCTATATGTTAATAATACCTCACAGATTGGGGGTGCCCAATCATAGGAATGATCTATGCAAACAATATATAGCAGTAGACTAGGTCTATAGTTTCTATTTTGAAATCTAGTGCTAATTGGTACACTATGTAGAAATAGTAGGATCAGCAATTTCCATCATTAAAAACAGTATATAATCATGACTTATGTCTGGCTTAAAATCAAACAATAGGTGTTATTTATGATTTCCACTGTATTAATCATTGCTGCGAAAATGGTTGTAGGAGCAGACATTATATACCTCAACTAGTACTAATAGGTGTTAAGGATAGAGTAGAACATGTGGAAAGAAGAAGACCTAAGAGGGTAGAAAACTGTTTGCAATTTCAAAGGGTGAATAGAGAAGATGCAGTGGTAACTTAGGATAAGTTGTTAATGTGAAATGGGAAGAGAAAATGGGAAATTATAAAGGAAGAGAGAAAATGGAATTTGGGTGTCAGCAATAGAAAAAGGAGAGAGGGAGACAAATGAGATAGAGCAGTGGCAATGACTATACAAAACAAAATCAAAGTATGCTAGTCAAAAACCCTAACCCTCAATATACAGGGTATGGAAAAGTAATAGCTCCTGAAAGACAAAGAGAAAGAGAGAGAGAGAGAGAGAGAGAGAGAGAGAGAGAATTGTAGAAATGAGAAGAGAGAAACAGATATGTATATTTATAGGAGTCCTTGATTCAATAAGTACACATTCAAATAAAACCCAATATAGAAAACCCAAAGCAAACCAGAACAACAACAACAAAAATCTTGGTGAAATGTTAAGAAATTAAGGAGTCATTTCCACTAAGGTGGACAAAACAGTGAGTATATGTGTTCACTGTCTGTGCCCAAATGATTTTCCTTTCCTTTCTACTTGAACTAAGTGTGGGAGTATGGGCTGCAGGTTTTCAAGTCCTTCTTTTATATTATGTTGCTCCAAATTGAAGGTTGAGGTTTAAGACTTCCCAATTTCCCTTCTTGGGAGGTTAGCGTGGGTGGGCCAGGTGTGAAGCAGCTGCCTGGGTCAGGCAGGCCTGGCAAGGAGGTGGCAGAGTGGGCAAGCTGGGTTATGAGTGGCAGTGAAGCTGCTGATCATGTATAGGGGAACTGGCTGGCTTGGGGCACGTGGATCAGAATTTTTCACTGGTTCCCATGGGTCAGCATTGAAGCTTTGTGGTCACCTCGTGGGTCTGGTGGCAAAGGGGTGTGTGGGGCAAGCTGGGTTGTGGGTAGGTGGTAAAACTGCAGGCCTAGTAGGCTGAGTGGTGAACTGGATTGCTGACAAGTGGGTTGGGAGACTGGGGGTAAGGGGGCTGGAAATCCCTGGCGGGTGCTAGATGATGCCAGACCTGGCAGGTACTGGGGAGGGAACCAGGAGCCAGCAAGTGCTGGCCCAGTTATTCCTGGCAACTCGTGGGTACTGGGCCAGCCAGATGGTCAAGCTGAGAGCCAAATGCCCCCCTCATACTTAACCCTCCAGCCTCTCAACCTGTTATAGCTGGCTCTGTCAGTCCCTGCAAGCAGCAGGACTCTAACATGTGTTTCACTCTGAGTGAAATGCTCCCAGTTTCTGAATTTCTACTGGTTTGCAAGGTCCAGCCCAGTCCTTGCTAAGGTATCCTACTTTTCTTTTGTTGTTGTTATTGTTGTTGTTGTTGTTGCTGGTGATTGAACCCAGGGCCTTGTGCATGCAAGGTAAGCACTCTACCAACTGAGCTATATTCCCAGCCCAGCTTCCTACTTTTGATGGAGATTTGTTGAACATTTTACTTGATCCTGTAATAAATAAATAAATAAATAAATAAATAAACAAATAAATGTAAGTATTGATGTGAGTGGACATGCAAATATTTTGCTATAGCTTAGTGTTTTTCATATATTTTAGATATTTGCAATTATGTCCTAAAAGTCAATAATCCACTATTTCTCTCCTCTCATTTTGGGACCCCTACTAAATACAAATTAAACCTTCTGACTGGAACTCACTCTTTTTTTCTGTATTTCTCTTCTTTTTTTGACTTTTTAACTCAATTACAGATAATTTTTAACAATTGAATCTCTCTTCAGTTCTATTTGTAGTTAAAATCATGCATTGTCTTTTTATTTCACTTATTATATTTTGTAATTTTGGAATATCATCTTAGTATTCAAAAATGCTCCATCAGCTTTTAATATCCCTTTTTTGGCACACATATTTTTGGCTTATATTTTATTTATTTTATAAATATATAGTTCTTTTATAACTGTCAATTAATTCAATATCAGTATTTTTGTGGGTTTTTTTGTACTATGTATTGGTTGTGTTTATTTTCTTTCACATCACATTTTCCTATGTGTGTGTGATCTGGATGTTAATTTTCTTTTTAAAAATGTGTGTGTCATTCTTTACAGATTACAACACACATACAATAAGAACATTTTATCAAAATATATCACATTTCTTCTATTATGTCCATAAAGTTAATTCTTACTAATATTGACTTTAAAAGTGAATAACTATTCATGCACATTTGTAGAAAGGTAGTTGAAACACTATTTATTTATAATCACAGGGGGGCAATGCCTCAGAAATATTTACTTTTATGTGTTCTTTCTTCTCATATAGTCTTTTAAAAAATTAATAAACTGCTTTTGATTCATTTTAGAATAATAGAAAAACTGATCAAAAAGAATAGAAAATTCCCATATACATCCTGTCTCCACACAGGCCCAATATATACTATCAACATATGGCACCACAGTGGTACTTTGATTACAATGGATGAAGCCAACTTGAGACATTATTATCAACCATTGTCCATAGTTTACATTAAGGTTCATTCTTGGTACTGTAAATTCTATGAGTTTGTACAAATGTATAAGTCCTATATTCACCATTATGCTATCATACAGAATAATTTTACTACTCTAAAATATGATTTTCCTATTCATATTACCTTTCTCCATACCTCCTGACAACCACTGGTCTTTTCACTCTCTCCATAGTTTTGCCTTTTCTAGAATATCATGTAGTTAAAATCATGTAGTATATAGTCTTTTCAGATTAGCCTGTATTATGGTTTGGATCTTTAATGTTCCCCCAAAACTCATTTGTTAGACAATGTAGCAATATTTGATGGTGAACAGGTTTGATTATGACACCTGTAACCTCATCAATGAATTAATCCATTTAATGGATTAATAATTTGAATGAATAACG
Source organism: Marmota marmota marmota (assembly GCF_001458135.2). Classification (NCBI taxonomy): domain Eukaryota; kingdom Metazoa; phylum Chordata; class Mammalia; order Rodentia; family Sciuridae; genus Marmota; species Marmota marmota. The sequence continues at coordinate 16,943,975 of NW_026000249.1, read as the reverse complement.
GGGTGGTAACTTTAGGCAGGTCAGGTGCGACTGAGGGAGTAGGTCTCTCTCTGCTTCCTGGTTGCCATGAGCTGAGAAGATTTCCTCTGCCAAACTCTTCAAACATGATGTTCTACCTTACACCAGGCAATGGAGTTAGCTGACCATGGATTGAACCTCTGACACTGTGAGCACAGAAGAAACTTTGCTTCCTCCAAGTTTTTCTTGTCAGGTGTTTTAGTCACAGTGATGAAAAACTGATTAACATAGCTTATTTCAAGTAATTATGTGCATTTAAGATTCCTTAAAGTCTTTTCATGGTTTGATAACTATTTTAGCGTTCCATGTTATTTCATTGTCTTGGTATACCATAATCTAATTATTCTGTAATTTATGGAAGAACATCTGAATTGCTTCCATATTTAGGCAGTTACATATAAAAGCTTCTATATGTGCAGGTTTTTGTGTGGGTACAAATATTCAATTTCTTTGAGTAAACACCAAGAAGAATGATAGCTGGATCATATGATAAACAAGTTTTAGTTTGTAACAAACTGTCAAGCTGTCATCTGAAGTGGATGTATTATTTTGTATCTCCAGCAGAAATGAATGAGGTTTCCTATCATACCAGGTTCTCACCAACATTTGGTGTTATCATTATTTTGGATTTTGGTTATTTTAATAGGTATATGGTCATGTCTCATTTTAATTTTCAACTCCCTAATGACATATGATATTGAGCATCTTTTCATATGTTTATTTACCATCTGTAAATCTTTGTGATGTCTATTCAGGAATTTTCCTTATTTTTCAATTAGGTTATTCATCAAATTTTCAGAGTTCTTTGCATATTTTGCAAGATAGTAATTTATCAGATGTGTGTTTTGCAAATATTTTCTCTAAGTCTACAGTTTGTTTTCTTATTCTCTTGATAACACCTTTAACAGAGGAGAAATTTTAAATTTTAATGAATTCCAGCTTATCAATTATTTCTTTCATGGTTTTGCTTTTTGTGTTACATCTGAAAAGTTATCGATATACCTCTGGCCAACTAGGTTTCTTCGGATGTTAAAGGAGTTTTATAGTTTTGTGTTTTACATTTAGTTGTATCATTCATTTTGAGTTATTTTTTGTTTAAGTTCTATGTCTAGGTCAATTGTTTTGCATGTAGATGTCCATTTGTTCCAGCACCATTTAGAAATAAAAGTACCTTTGCTCCATCATATTGCTGGTCTTCCTTTGTTGAAGATCAATCGAGTATATTTATGTAAGTCTGTTTCTGGGTTCTCTATTCTGCTCCATTGATCTGTCTACCTTGATGCTACACTATTTGATTATTGCAGTTTTTCAATATTGAAGTTGGATAGTGCCCTTTCCCAATTTGCTTTTCTACATCAGTGTTTTGTTAGCTAATCTAGGCAAACCCATTCCATATGAACTTTAGAATCAGTTTGCTGATAACCACAAAATACCTTGCTAGGATTCTGATTTGACTGCATTGACTCAACAGATCAAGTTCAGAAGAGTGGATTTTGCAACAATGAGTCTTTCTATTTATGTACATAAAGCATGTCTCATTAACTACTGCTTTCATATTTTTTATCCTAGTTGTATAGATTTCCTTGTGGATATATATATATATATATATATATATATATATATAATTAAGTATTCTATTTGGGGGGATGCTAATGTAAATGGTAATGTATTTTTTATTACACATTGCATTTGTTCCTTGTCAGTATGTAGGAAAGCGATTTGATTATGTATATTATCCTTATATCCTGCAACCATGCTATAATCAATTTTTTTAAGTCAACTTAGAAATTTTATTGGCTAATAGACAACTGTCACACATTCTTCTTACCACCATCCTACTATTCCTGAATTTAATTTGCAAAAGGAAGCAGAGACCAAAGAGAATTTCTTAGGTATTCTACAAAATTTGAAGAAGTGGGAAAAATATGCTTATAGTTACTGAAAATAGAACTTTCTTCAGTTAAGAGAGGATTTTTCTTTGTACATATTTTAAAATAGCTTTATTTTCCATTTAGGAACTGTGGGAAATACCTATTTATATTGTTTGGAAGGGTACCCCATTTCATAATAGGTAGTCTTCCAGATTCTTTTCAAATGGTCTTCACATTTCCTATGAATTGATGCTATCTGGCAGAGCCTTCTATTCAGCTTTCTGATATCTTATCAAGAATTTGTAGAGGCGCAAGAATTCTTGCCCTATTAGTTTCCACAATGCAGCCATTTAACACCATCGCATCCAAAATTATGTGTACTTTTTCCAAATTAAACATTATATCAAGTTCACTCACTCAGCTGAAGTACTCTTCTAAAACTTCCACAAAATTGTGGATGAATTCATAAATAGCCATCTCATTCTCAGTGTCATTAACTCCAACCACAATGAAGAGAGCTGCGTATTGCCTATATATCAGCTTAAAATCCTTATATTCAATGAAAGAATATTGTTCATTGGATCGAGAGAGACAGATCTTTATGACTTCTGTTTCCAGAAGTGTAGGCTTATTAATCTCCACATGCTCATAGTACTTAGAAAGTCGGGTCTGGCCTTGTTTATTCACCATAAGGAAAAATTTTATATTTTTTTTTCATGGCCAGTGTTTTTCCAAATACAGTTTAAAAGTTATAGCAAGGGATGGCTGTCATTGGAACCTGTGCGGCTTGGGGGATGATGGTCCTGCGATGGGTCTTCCTAGAGTCCCCCCTCCCCCTTTCCCCCTGAAGCTTGTTCCCCAACCCTCACTAGCTACCCGGTCTGGGCTTCCTTGGGGCAGCCATTTTGGCTTTTAGTCTATAATTAATTACTAATTCCAGAGATTTTGTAATTCTTTTGTATTTTCCACATAGATAATCATGTCACCTGCAAACATAGTTTCATTTCTTTCTTCCTAATATGTATAGCTTTTATTTTCCTTTCTTGTCCTACTGTAATTGTTAGAACTTTCAATACAATGACGAAGATCAGTGGGGAGAGAGGATGTCCTTATCATATTCCTGATCATGGCTAGAAATTTCAACTTTCTCACTATTAAGCAGTATGTTGACTGTAGGTTTTCTGTAGATGTTCTTTATGAAGTAGAGGAAGCTCTCCCACTATTCACAGTTTTCTGAGTGTCATTACCATTAATATATGTGATTTTTCTCTATCTTGTTGATGGAATGAGCTACATTAATTACTTTTGAATGCTGAGCCAGTCTTGCACACTTGAGGTAAATCCCACTTGGTCATGATATATAATTATTTTTATAAATTATTGAATTTGATTTGCTCCTATTTTTTATTTTTATATTTTTTTAATATTTATTTTTTATTTGTAGCTAGACACAATACCTTTATTTTATTTATTCTATGTGGTACTGAAGATCAAACCCAGGGCCTCACATGTGCTAGGCGAGCACTTTACCACTGAGCCACAACCCCAGCCCTCCCTCCATTTGCTCTTATTTCATTGAAGATTTTTTTGCAACTAAGTCCATGAGATATATTAGTCTGTGGTCTTCTCATTCTGTAATATTTTTTTGTGCTTTTGGTCTTAGGATAACTGTCACCTCAGAATGAATTAGAAGAGTTAAGAGGTTTGGATTGATAAAAGAAAAATATCATAGAAAGAGTACCTTAAACAATAGAAATGTATTTCTCAATTTTATGTAGATGGAAATACAAGATCAGAGTTCCAACATGATTGATTTCTGGTGACAGCCTGAATCTTGACTTGTTGAAAGCCCCCTCTTACTTTATCCACACAATTCTAAGAGAGAGAGAGATAATTCCTCTTTTTTCTTTTTTTAAAGGTCACAAATCTCATTCATGAGGGATCCTTCTTCATGGCCTACTTACTTGAGGAAGCTGCTACCTCCAAATACCTGACACTAGAATTAAGCTTCAACATATAAATTTTAGTGTGATGCAAACATTAAATCATAAAATGAAGTATCCCCTCACTTCTTTCTTACAATTTTCTGGATTAACATTGTATTGCTCTTTTCAAAGAATCAGATTTGAACTTGCTTGATTCTCTCTACTGATTTATTCTATCATTTCATTGATTTCGGTTCTAATATTTATTATTTATTTTCCTCTGTATGCTTTTGATTTAACTTGCTCTTATTTTATGGTTTTCTAAGTTAAAGTTTAGAGAGATGGAAGATGGAACAGTTTTTAGCTCTTATTTTCTAATATATTCATTCAGTGCTATGAATTTCCTTTTAAATATTATTTTTATTGCATCTTACAAATATCATGTTTTATTTTCATGTTCATTTTATTCAAAATATTTCTGAATTTATCTTGAGAATCCTTCTTTGACCATTCTGTTATTCAGAAGTGTTGTTTAATTGCATGTATTTTGTGATGATTTTTCCATGTATTTTTCTGCTATTGATTTCCATTTTAATTTCATTGTGGTGTAAGAGCCTACATTATATTAGTTATAGTCTTTTAAATTGTTTAAGTATGTTTCAAGTTCCAGAATATGGTCTATCTCAGCAACTGTTCCATTTGACATGATAAGAATGAGTAATCTGCTATTCCTGGGTGAAGAAACCTGAAGATGTCTATTCTATTTAGTTGATTGATGGTGCTGTTGAGTTCAACTATGTCCTTACTGAATTTCTGCCTGTTGGATGAAAGGGTGTTAAGACCTTCAGCTACAATAGTGGATTCATCTATTGCTCCTTGCAATTCAGTTTTTGACATGTTTATTTTGATGCTCTGTTGTTAGGAGCATACACATTAAGAACTGGTATGTCTCCTTGGAATACTGACCCCTTATCATTATGTAATGTTCCCTATTATACATGATAAATTCTCTTGATCTAGTGTCTTCATTTTTCTGAAATTAATATAGACACTCTTGCTTTCTTTTGGTTGACACAATATATATTTCTCCATCCATTTGCTTTTAATCTATATATGTATATTTATTTATGTATTATTTTGAAGCTTGTTCATGCTAGGCAAGAATATTATATCAATAAGCCACATTCCCAGCCCTGTATTTTTGTTTTTAAGGTAATTGTTTTTATTGTCAATATACAATTGGGTCTTATTTTTTCTTCTCCATTTGTCCAAACTCTTTCTTTTATTTGGTATATTTAGACCATTGATATTTAAATAATATTTGATATCATTAAATTAACATCTATTATATTTGTTATTGTTTAATATTTTTGTTCTTTTTTCTGCCTAAAGTTCATTTTGGCATAAGTATAAAAACATGGGAAATCATTTGCTCAAATTCAGTACCCAGTACTTTCCCTCCCCCCCCCCAGTTCCCTTTTTCTCTGTTCTAATGATCTTTCTTTTATTTATTTATAGTTAATTAGTACATTATGTAAATACACAAAGGTGAAGTTTACTGTGGTATATTCATATACATATATAGGAAAATTTGGTCAGATTCATTTTACTGTTCATCCTTTTCCATTCCCTCCTCCATCCTCCTCAATCCCCTTCCTCTACTCCACTGTTCTATTTCTGTTTTGCTGGAATCACTCTCCTCCTCCCCCACCCCTTATTTTCATCTAGCTAAGTGGGATGGCATCAAATTCAAAAGCTTCTGCACAGCAAAGGAAATTATTAAGAGCATGAAGAGAGAGGCTACAGAATGGGAGAAGATCTTTTCCACTTATTCCCCACATAAGAGATTAAATATGCAGAATATATAAAGAACATCAAAAGCTTAACACCAAAAAATAATAATGACCCAAATAATAAAAGGACAAAATAACTAATCTAAACTATTCAAAAGAAGGAATATAAATGGCCAAAAATATGTGAAAAAAGCAATTAGGGTAATGAAAATCAAAACCACATTGAGATTCCATCTCCCTCAAGTCAGAATGGCAATTATGAGGAATACAAATAATAATAAATGCTGACGACAATATGTGAATAAAGGTGTACTCATACATTGTTGGTGGGACTACATTTTAGCACAACCACTTCAGAAAGCAGTGTGGAGATTCCTCCAAAAACTAGGAATGGAACTACCATATGACCCAGTTATCCCACTCCTCAGTGTTTATCCAAAAAAAAAATTAAAATCAGCATGATATAGTAATACAGGCACATCAATATTTATATAAGCACAATTCACAAAAGTCAAGTTATGGAACCAGCCCTGGCACCAGTCAGCAGATGAATGGATAGAGAAAATGTGCTATGTATTTACAATGAAGTTTTACTAAGTCATAAAAAAGAATGAAATAATGGCATTTGCTGGTAAATTGGTGGAACTGGAGAATATCAAGCCTCTGTTCTTTGCTCCTACTTTTGTCTTCTACCTTTTTTGCCTTTTGTAGTCATAATCATGCATCTTACAATATTCTATTTTCTTTTCTTAGCATACCAATTATAATTCTATTTTAACTTTTTAAGTGGTTTCTCTAGAGTGAATTATACACTTACGATTAATTAAAGTCCACTTCTAAAAAAACACTCTACTGTTTCACAGGTGGTATATGAAACTTATAGAGCAAAATATTTTTATTGATTCATTATAAATACACAAAATAGGATTAATTGTGATATATTAGTATATACATGTAACATAATTTTGTCAATTTCATGGCCCAGTACCTCCCCTTTCTTTTCCCTCCTCCCTCCACCCAATCCCATTCTTCTACTATTCTCCTTTCTATTTTTCCTGAAAATATCTTTAAACTTTTCTTTCCCTCTCTGCTTCCACATATGAGATAATACATACAAACTCCAATGTTTTGTCTGGCTTATTTCACTTAACATGATGCTCTCTAGTTCCATTCATTTTCATGCAAATAGCATATTTTTCTGTTCTTCTTTACGGCACATAAAACTCCATTGTGCTGTCATGTATAACTAAAAAGAACAAATAAAAAATCTCCATTGGGTATATATACAAAATTTTCTTTATCTGTTCATCCATTGATAGGCACCTAGGCTGGTTCCATAATTTGGCTATTGTAAATTGCACTGTTATAAACATGTTTATGCATGTATTGTTATAGTATGTTGACTTTGTTTTTTTGGGGTAAATACCAAGGGGTGGTATAGCTCGGTCATATGGTGGTTCCATTCCTAGTCTAGAGAGAAAATATTCTTAATCAGTCCCTTCTGTCTCTTTCACTACTGTTCTAATTATTTTTATACACAAATATATGCACATAAATAATGTATTTAAATTATAATTGAATACAATTTTACTGTTATTGTTTTGAACAAACTATTACTGTTAGATCAATTAGAAATAGGAAAAATAAAAGTTTTTAATTCTGTTTCATTTATTCATTCTCTAATACTTTTCCTTTCTTTATGTAGATCTGAATTTCTGACATATATCATTTTGCTTGTCTTTGAAAACTTTTCATTAACATTTCTTTCAAGGCAGGTCTACAAAAAAATTTCTCACAATATTTATTTTTCTAAGAAAGTTTTTATTTCTGCTTCACTTTTAAAAATTTTTTTTTTAGTTGGACACAATATCTTTATTTATTTATTTTTATGTGGTTCTGAGTATCAAACCCAGGGCCTCGCATGTGCTAGGTGCGCACTCTACCGCTGAGCCACAACCCCAGCCCCTCTGCTTTACTTTTTGAATTATAATTTCTCATGGTAGAGCATTATAGGCTGTTGTTTTTTCTCTTTCAATCCTTTGTTTTATTCCATTCTCTTCTTGCTTACACCATTTATGAGGAGAATTCAGAGGTAATTCTCATGCTTGCTCCTTTGTTTTTTGTTTGTTTGTTTGCATTTATGCTACTTGGTGTTCTGAGGTTTCTGGATCTGTGGGTTCAATGTCTGACATCAATTTGGGGGAAATTCTCAGTGATTACTGCTTAATATTTTACTTCTATATCCTTCTCTCTATTCTTCTTTTGGCATACCCATTACAAATATATTATACCTTCTGTAGTTGTCTCATAGCATAGTTCTTGGCTATTCTGTTCATTTTTTTTACTTTATTTCTGTTTTAAGTTTTAGAAGTTTGTGTTTTTATCTCATAGTTTAGTCAGATTTTTCAATTTTAAGGAGGAAAAGTTTGTGTTGGGCCTCACAGTTTCAGCAGTCACAGTCCATAGATGGCCACCTCCACTCCTCAGGGCTCAAGGTGAGGGTGAACATCAAGGCAGAAGAGTGTGGTGGATGAAAGTGGCTCAAGACATCACACCAGAAAGAAGAGAGAGAGAGAGAGAGAGAGAGAGAGAGAGAGAGAGAGAGAGAGAATATGCTCTGCTCAAAAAGGACGAAATATATATCTCCATAGGCAGGCATCTGAGTACACATCCAGAGGAGTTATAATTAGATCTTGACGAGGTATCGGCATACCCATGTTTACTGCAGCATTATTCTTAACAGCCAGGATATGGAAGTAAACTAAGTGTCCATAAGTGGATAGATGGAGAAAGAAAATGAAGCAGACACGTGCAATGGAATATTATTCAGCCTCTAAAAAGGGAAAAATCCTGTCATTTGCAACAACATGGATGAACCTGGAGGATATTACGCTAAGTGAAAAGTGTAACAACAGATACTGCCTGCTCTCAACCACATGAAGAAACCAAAATAGTCAAATTCACAGTAAAGAGGCTGATGGGGTGGGGGCACAATGTACTAAAACAGAACATGTGTACTTTGACTCAGCAATTCCACTCGTCCATATATACCTAAGAGGAAAACACAATATTCACCAAAGACACCTACTAGTAGAACATTCATAGCAGCAGTGTTCTTAATAGCCCCCAAACTGGAACCCTACCCCAACACCTGTCAACAACATAATAATAAACTGTGGGATGTTTATAAAATGAAATGCTTTGTATTGAAAATGAATAAATTAAGTATGACAATAAGAGGAATCTCACAAACATAACAGCAAAGGAAGCCACTCAGGAAGAGTGTGCATGATTCCCTTTGTAAAAAGTTTGGAAACAGGCAAAGTTGATTGACTCTGTAAGAAGTCAGGATAGTGGTTAGCTACCTTGAAGGAAACATTAGCCACTGGGAGATGACACAGGGGCTTTGGGTACTTGTAATCTTCTGTTTCTTGACTTGAGGCTGATTACATGGGTATATTTAGTTTACAAAAATTCATCAAGGTATGCTTTTATAATTTGTATACTTCTCTATGTATCTGTTATACCTCATTAAAAAGTTTTAAAACATAAAAAAGGATGAAATATATATTCCCATAGGCAGGCCTCCAGAGCCCCATCTCCTCTAGCCACCCCCTACCTGCCTACAATCACCACCCAGTTAATCCCTATCCAGGGATTAATGCATTGATTAGTTTAAGGCTCTCAGAACTCAATCATTTTACCTCTAAACTTTCACTGTCTCACACATGAGCATTTGAAGAACACCTAATATCTAAACCATATCCTCAGGCTCAGAGATCATTTCTTCAGCCATCTCTAGGCCACAGATTATCCCATCAAAGATATTATTCAATTATTTTAGTGTTTTTATCTTATATGACCTTTTAATTCTTAGAATTTCCATTTCTCTGCTTGTAGTCTCTATGTGTTATTGTATGTTATCTACTTTTACATTAAAGTCCTTAACATAATATTAATAGTGTTTTTAAACCCTGGTTTGATATTTCTATTATTTCTGTTATGTATGACTCTGGATGTTATGCTAATCCAGTCTGTTCAAATTCTGTGAAAGTTTTGCTCTTTAGTGCCTTATAATTTTTTGTTGAAAAACAAACATGATGCACTGGATACAATAAACTGTAATAAGCTGGTCTTCAATAGTGATAAGGTGGGGAGAGATAACATTTTCTATATTCCTATGAGCAGGCCTCAGTTTTTTGGTAAGCCAATGGCCCTGAAATATGAACTTCACCAGGGACCTCAGTGTTTTTTCCTCTGTAGGTAGAACAAGATAACTGAAGGAAGCTGGAGTTGGATGTATCCAAATTTGTGAAATACTAAAGGAAACTACAGTTGGCCTTTTCCCTTCTAATTGAAAGGTTAGGCTCTAATATAATCTCGGAAGATTAGGCTTCAGTATAATAACTTTTCTGAGGGAAGGCCTTGGTAAGAATAACAGAATATCTGGCATATTTGAAAATGATTACTTTCCCCCTCCCCCTGTTGGAAACAGTGGGATTTTTCTCTCTAATATTCATAACAGAGCTCCCAGAATTAAAACTCACAAAATTATGAGGATCCTTCTAATACTGAGTGCCCCTGGAGGTTTTTTCTTCCAGACTTATCCACACTGAGCCTCTAGCAATTCATCAATTACAGTTCAGATTTTTGCTCATGGATTTATGTTATGGTAATTTGTGATTCTCTGCAACAATCAACTCATCTATCCAATTTTAGAAGCAGCTTTTTATCCTGTGACCTCACTTCTTTGATGGAGCTAAGAAGAGTTGATGAATTTTCCATTCATTCAACTTTTACCTGATGATTTTACTCTTTGATGTAAGGAAAGAGTAAAATCATCTAAACTCACTGTATACTGGATCTGGAAACATATTTAGATGTTACTTTTTGGTATAAAAACATTAATGAAAAAAATATGTGCTTAGTATAATGTTTCTTTCTCTAGGAGGATCTTTGAATTCTTCAGCCCATGAGTATGTGAGCACTGTTAATCTGAGAATGTTTATCCAAGTTGTCAGAGCTCCATACTACCATTAGAAAATCTAGTTTACTATTATTCTTCAGGGGTAGGACTTGGACATCTCAGTTGTCACTGAGTATATTAATGGATTCACTACATTAATAAGGCTATGGGCTCTGTCTTTTACTATTTTCCCATGAGGTTAACTAAACTATTGCTTCAGTTCTCAGATTTTTTTCCCCAAGAAGAGAAAATGCCTTCAACTTGAGAGACGTTTTGAGAGATCAGTTTATCTTTCTGTGTTTTCAGTTTTCCCTAGAGTTTCCTGAATGTGCTGCTATCTATTTGCTGTTTTTTTTTAATTTGAGAAGTTTTTTTAATTATTTAGTTGTTCAGAGGGGAGAATTGGTTATATTACCTAGTTTTCTGTTTTTAGAAATACAAATTTCAACAACATTGTTTTTAATATTATATTTTCAACAAGCAATTATTACAGATATGAACAATATTTTAGGGAAAACCCTTACTACAGGTTGGTGGGGGCATTGTCAGGGGTTGGATCTCAGAGGATTGGCCTCATTATCTCTTCATGCATTTACAAGGAAGAAGAGCATATCTCATTAATCATCCTCTCAGTTTAATGCCTGAAAATATTGGCCCTGAAAAAAAGAATCTAAGGGAGGGAGGAGCAGGCGGAGAGAGAGAGATTTTTCAAAGAAAATTACACCTTAAACTTAAACCATTTGGATCCTGATGTCTACTTGGATGTAGAGGGTATAGATGTGAATCATTTATTTTTCTGAAACCAACTTGATTGCAGCAGAGAACACAGCAAATCTAAACAAAATACCTTTCCCCTTGTGCATGGCAAAATATACACTCTTGTGAGTTTTTCCTTCAGAAATTTGGAAGATAAAAAGTAATTTGAGCCTTTCTCAGTCAAATTCATTCTTAATTTCAGCTCAGGAGTTTCCAAGTTAAGAAAAATATATGATATTGCCTTTTTCATCCCGTATGTTAGTAATTTGAGTTCTCTCTCTTCTTCTCTTCGTTAGCATGGCTAAGGGCCTGTTGATCTTATTTATTTTTCGAAGAACCAGCTTTTAGTTTTGTCAATTTTTTCCATGGTTTCTTTTGTTTCAATTTCGTTGATTTCCACTCTAATTTTAATTATTTCTTGTCTTCTGCTACATTTGCTGTTGTTTTGCTCTTCCTTTTCTAGGGTTTTGAGATGAAGTGTGAGCTCATTTATTTGTTGGTTTTTTCTTTTTTTGAGGAATGACCTCCAGGCAATTAATTTCTCTCTTAAAACTGCTTTCATTGTGTCCCATAGATTCCGATATGTTGTGTCTGTATTTTCATTTATCTCTAAGAATTTTTTGATTTCCTCCTATATGTCTTCTGTAACCCATTGATCATTCAGTAACATATTGTTCATTTTCCAGGTGATGCAGGATTTTTCCTTCCTTCTTTTATCATTGATTTCCAGTTTCATTCCATTATGATCAGATAAGATGCATGGTATTAATGCAACAACTTTATATTTACTAAGAGTTGTCCTATGGCATAATATATGGTCTATCTTTGAGTAGGATCCATGTGCTGCTGAGAAGAACGTGTATCCACTTGATGATGGTTGACATATTCTATATATGTCAGTTAAGTCTAGGTTATTGATTGTGTTATTGAGTTCTATAGTTTCTTTATTCAGCTTTTGTTTGGAGGATCTGTCCAATGGTGAGAGAGGTGTGTTGAAGTCACCCATAATTATTGTGTTGTGGTCTATTTGGTTCTTGAACTTGAGGAAAGTTTGTTTTATGAACGCTGCAGCACCATTATTTGGTGCATACAAATTGATAATTGTTATGTCTTCTTGGTGAATGGTTCCTTTTAACAGTATATAGTGTCCTTTTTTATCCCTTTTGATTAACTTAGGTTTGAAGT
>NW_026000249.1:16921585-16931437 GCF_001458135.2 Marmota marmota marmota | reverse complement strand
AAAACAAAACAAAACAAGAGAGAGAAATGAATTACAGTAGATGGGGTAGAGAGAGAAGATGGGAGGGGAGGGGAGGGGAGGGGGGATAGTAGAGGATAGGAAAGGTAGCAGAATACAACAGTTAATAGTATGGCAATATGTAAAAACGTGGATGTGTAACTGATGTGATACTGCAATCTGTATACAGGGTAAAAATGGGAGTTCATAATGTACTTGAATCTAATGTATGAAATATGTCAAGAGCTTTGTATTGTTTTGAACAACCAATAAAAATATTAAAAAAATATATGGGCTGTTCATTGTTTTATTGAAGAGAAATTAAATTCTGTTTATAGGATTTTATGGCAAATATGCATTTTATTTTAACCCTCATTCTTAAAACCTGGATATTTGAAGAATGAAAGAATACCAAATGAAATTATTGAAATTTAATTCAGACAATGTTCAATGACCCATATAATAAGCAATCAGAAATAAACAAGATTTTAATTTCTTCTAAATGTTCAAGCATGTAATTTTTAAAAGTCATTTTAAAAACTAAATTATTTGATAGCAATTGAGCTCTAATTGCTCAAAAGGATGTTCTAACTCTGTTATTAAAGAAATCAATGATTGCCTGAGGTGGATAGATATAATTTAAATCTATACAAATTAGTTATCATTGATCCAGTTGACACTTGGTACATTTTAATTTTAATTTTTCTTGTTTATTAGCTAAAGGCAGTTTACATGAATTTATAATCATGACTCATGATGCACACCAATTGCATTTCTAAACAAATGACATTGATTAATATTGTATAAGAATCATCACTGTTTTACATTTGTATAAGTGAATACACTGATATTTTTAAAGAAAAAATGAGTTAATCTTTATGAAGAATTTGTATTCATAAAGATTGAATGTTGTATTTTTCACAGCATATGATGATATTTTAAGAAATGTTTCCATCAATTGATCTGATTGAAGCTTTTGTTGTTCAATTTGGATTTCTTTATTTATTCAAGAAGTTTCATTCTGTATGGAATTTGTCATTATGGTCATCACAGGGCATCTTGAAAAACAACTGGAACAACCTTTTTCAACTGATGATAACTGGAGAATTGTGTTAGTTTTCCAACACTGTGATAAAATACCTGATGATTTACAAGGAATAAAAATTTATTTTGGCTCACAACTTCAGGTTTCAGTCCTTGGTCACTTGGCCCATTTGCTTGGGGCCTGTGGTGTCACAGTACAGCACAATGGCAGGAATGTGTGGTGGAGCAAGAGTGTTCACTTCAAGGTATCTAGTAAGCAAAGAAGGGGCAGGTATCTTAATATCCCTTCAAGGACATGCCTCCAACGATCTAACTTCCTTCTACTAGGTACATCCTCCTAAATGTTGCACTACCTCCCAATAGCACCCTGTTTGGTGACCATTTTAGCATATATTTTAGCATATAGACCTTTGGGGGACATTTAAAATCCAAACTATGGTAGATGTAGGAGGTAATGGAGCATGATTTCTGGAGGTTGCCTGTGTCACTGAAACATAGGGTAACTCCTAAAGATGCTCTGTGGACCCACTGGTTGGAGATATTAAAGAACTCAAGCAAAAGTAAGTCCCTTCCTCCATGTGGAATATGAGTTCTTACCACAAAGACTAGATGGTATTTATGGGACAACAAATATAACATTGCTTTGTAGTTTGAGAGAATAGATTCATCTTTTAGCTCTATACTTAACAGCTGGATGAAGAAGCCTTGCTTTCTTATCTATAATATGGCATCCCAACTATTTCTGCCTCACAGACACCTTATAGGGACCAAGATATAATATAATGGAGGAAGGTTTTTGTTTAATTGGAAAATTAGCATATGACCTAGTAATTATTCATAATGTAAGACCAAATGAAATAAGTAAGAAATGGAAATCAAAACAATTGTGCTGTGGGAACTATTAAGGGAATTGTTAATGTTGTAAGTAGGACTAATTAACTTTAAAGAATTCAGAAAGTGAATGAGGTGAGAAATGATGCTTTACTAGAGAATTTGGTCATATTTTATGTTCACAAGTTCAATGTAACTGTGCATTGATTTGAATTTTATCTAAGATTGTTGATTTGAGTATAGGAGTCAAGGGTGTTCAGTTTTGATGGTATTTTGATGGAACGTTCACTTTTTCTAGTATCTTTCCTTTGTACATGCAAGATAATTTGTGAATTTTATCTACATGAAAGTAATCATCTACCTGATAAAAGCCTTAAGGGCATTCTAAGTCTTAAATTTGCCAAAGGCTTTTACTTATCTTTATCCTTTGTAAAGAGATTAACTAGAAATTGGACATAAGAAAATGGAAATGCATTTGATGAACTTAACTTTCATATCTCCAATCTCAAATGACATGATGATCTTCTACTAGGAATCAACAAAATATAAAAATTTCATGTTGCTCTCTTTCACCATCATTTTTCAAATATATAATGTACCTAAAAGGCACATAGCATTAAAATTTTGCCTATAGGCAAAATAGTCTTAACATATATGTATAGAAATGAGGTTTGGCACTGCTGTTTGGAAAGGCAAGGGATAAGATGGAATATAATGAAGGCATCTGAAGAATAGATTGCATTCAAGGAAGGAATTAAGGTAAGAAGCAATAAAATTAGTTATCATGGATCAGGTTAAAACTCGTTGAATAAAAGAAATAAGAAATAAAAGAGGTAACATATGGAAAAAGTAAAGAGAGATACATATAGCGTAAGTAAGGTCAGTATGACTACACTGTGAATCTATGAGTAAAATTAATACATTTTTCAAGGACTAGCATTGTAACCTTCATAATCTGCTACCTGGACTGCTGCAATTGTCCCTCACATCTGCTTTTGTCAAGATGCATTTATTCTTCACAAAATAAGATTCTGCCTCTTCTCAAGTTTTACATTGTGTGTGTGTGTGTTTGTGTGTGTGTGTGTGTGGTTTAGGTACTGGGGAGTGAACTAGAGGTGCTTTACCACTGAGCTGAATCCCCAGCCCTTGCTATTTTTTTTTTTTTTGAGAGAGGGTCTTTCCAAGTTGTCCAGGCTGGTCTCACCTTGTAATCTTCCTGCCTCAGTCTCTCAAGTAGCTGGAATTATAAGCATTTGCCATTGTGCTGGGCTTCTATATTTTTTAAAACTTCTTTCAAATTCCTCATTCTAGTTTTCAAAGTCACCCGTTATAGGCCCTATCTAAAATTTTACCCAGAGGTTTGCCTCTTGATCTCTAAGCTTTAACAAAACTGTCCTTCTGTTTTGTTCCTATAAAACACCAAGTTTGTATCCAACTTTGAGCCTTTGCATTAGTGTGTACCTGAATTTGAAATGCTTTTCCCTTTTTACCTCATGGCTGATTTCTTCTTACCATTTAGATCTCACATGTTCCTAGAGGGATTTCCTTGACCATTAATTCTGAAACAGTTACCCAGTACCTGCAAAATCTTCCTATTTAATTACAGTAACAGAAATCATGACTAATTGAAACTTACTTGATTCCTTGTTATTTGCATTTTCTTCAACCACTTAAATACATGCTCCATAAAAGCAGGGACTTTTTAATCTTGTTCACCAATATTACTACAGAACTTATAATAATATTGGGCACATAGGTGATATTTGACAAATATTTGTTAAATGAATGAATTAATATTAGAAAGGTGAAAATACTGCTTTAGAGATTTATCTTCAAAATCAGCCAAATTTAGAGTAATCTTATAAAACCCAGAGGTTATTGAAAAAAATAAGGGTATAAGGCAATGAGAATCTGTAGTATTTGCTCATAGTCCTTTAAGAAATTAATGACAGCTAATGGTCTTTATAAATTTGAATATGTATATTAAAATTATCTATAATTTCTGTGGACTTTCAGATTCTATATCATGTCCCCATAACTCCATAGACTCTTGAATTAATAAAAAATACAAGTCTGTCCTCTACCCCTTTCGATGGGGATGGAAAGTAAAAGAAAAATTTGAATGATATATTAAGGAAAAAAAGCATTCAGATCACTAACGTGATGAACAGTGAGAACAACACTGGCATTTAAGTATTGATCTGAGAAATGCCGCTGATATTTAGAGGATGGTACTGAATTTTGTGACCAATTGGCAATTAGAAAACCGAAATGTTGTTGGAAATCTAGACTGGGGAGATAGTTTAGGTAATTAGTAAAAATAATTATTGGAATTGTGAGACATTTTTCTTATGGAGTTGATATATAGAATAACATACATTTGGGGGATAAAAAGAATAACAATTAAAAGAATAGCACCTTGAAATATAGGATAGAATTGGGATTATATATTGTCACAAAAATGAAAGACTAAGAAACTTAAAGACCGTTAAGAGGTAGTGCTCAAGTATCATGGCAGAACTTGACACTTGTGCAATAAATTGAATAATGCACCAGTAGGCAGGGCAACAACTGTTCTTGTTGATCAGTAGGTCTCAAGGGGATAATATCCTTTTTCTCTTATATTGAGTGACATAAGGACTACAAAGCAAAAATAAGTGAAATGAATGAGAGACATGATGTTTCCAAGGAGTTTATGGATAAGTGAAAATTCAAGGGACAGGTAAAAATAAAGATATGTGCTGAGGGTCTATTTGAGGCAGAGTAGGGTGATCTCATTTAATAAATCAGATCCAACAGGAGTCAGGCACAGAGAAGGAAAAACAACTGACCCAGAAAAGAGAACTATTGATAGGAGTCAACTTTCTATTTTACTGCCCCACTTTTTCCTTTGTTGTGTGTGGGTGGGGGTGTTTCAGGATATCAAATATTGAAAAACAATCAGATATCTGGAAACTCCATGATACTGAGCATAGAAATAAGGAAGTTTCCAACTTGGAAAAATAAGGAGGGGCTTTAAAAAGCAGGTTTTGTGTGGTATCAGATGGAAAAGTATAGATTATATGTTCCCATCATAGCTCTTCCTGGTGCTATTGCTACATAAAAATGATGCAATTTCCCCCAAATTGTGAAGTAGATAATGAAAATTAACCTGCCAATAACTAATCATCTAAAAATAACAAATAATACCTAACCAAATAAAAAAGGAAGAAAATATCTCCTTCAAGGCTGAAAATATCTGACTGAAGTGAAGAATGGAGGACCAAAGACACAAATCTTTGGGGTGTCTTTTATTCCTCTTGGGCAAGCAACAAACAATTAAAAAATAAATTTTTAAAATATGTCCTATATTATGAAATTCAAATGTCCAATAGACATAATAAATGGGTTTTGAACTCATTAATGTCATCAGTGAAATGCAGATTAAAATATGAGATATTGTTGCATTACTAGAATAGCTAATATCAGAATTGTTATTGATATAACATTTTAACAAAATTATGTGGTGTCCATGGATTATACTACTGCAGTATCTTCATTTGTTTGGGGCCATTTGTTCCCTTGATTTTTAATGTTGTATGTGTGTCTACCATCTAACAGTATGGATGTGAGGCAGTAGAGTTTCTACCTGTGGACTTATAGTGTCCCTTGAAAGTTTCCAGTATCTAACTTGCTGAGAAGCTGCCTATTTCTTGGTTCACACCACAGAAAAGTCAGGCAAGTGACCTCCTCCATTGCATCATCATAAACCTCTTGCTTGTGAAATTTTCCTTGGAACAGTTTTGATTAAAAGTTCTAAATGAGAATGACCTTTCAAGCATTAAATAAAATAAAAAAAATTAAATTAAAATAATTTCTCCTTTTTTCTAGATTTCTTACAGTACAAGGAAAATTAAAAATTTTAAACTTTTGCTCTTCCAGAATTCTTTATTTCAACATTTGTTTTAATATTTTTAAAATTTATTTTACTATGATGATTGATCTTTCACCAGAACATGAACTGGAACTCTGATTAACTTCAATTTAAAAATATGGCACAATACAATGTAACAGGTTTTAAATTGAAGTATGTAAATGACTCATGAGTCAACTAAGGGCATAAGCATTAAGAGCTGTCTTCAAGAATTAATTACATTTTTCTTAAAATTCAGAAATGCACAGGAATATAGCTAAATTACAGTGAAGTCAACTAGTAAAATTTTACTTTTTAAAACAAAAGTTTAGGGGAAAGATGTCCATTTTATCAGTTTAAGAAACAACATTGGCAAATAAAAAAGTAAATCATTGGGGTAGAGTGTGTGGGGAAGAACTGTACTTTCCATGAAATTTTGCTGTGAACATGAACTATTCTGAATAATAAAATGTATTAATTTAAAAAATCAGTGATTGACCTCAGTACACAAATATTTCCTACTAATATTTAAACTGTAAATATCATTAAATAATTTTCATTATAAAGTTTAAAAAATGAATTGAGGCAAAGTGATTTAATAGCCCATTCATTGATCTGTACATATAAGAATATTCCTCCTTGGAAATGGGATTACTAGAAAAGAAATTATTTTTTTCTTAGTATGCACAGATTAATGAATACATGCTCATTCATAACATGGTTTCTAGTAATAATTCTCCTAAATTACTTGAGAATGCTAAGCAAACTACAAAGGTCATAAAAGGTATTTGCAATCTGCTAAAACTATAGGTAGAAATCTAATGCAGAAGCATTCAGTGTCATTATGTGTTTCAGCATTTATTCCTTGTTTAGTAAAAATTTGTAGATTACTTCCACAAATTCAAGTTCTCTTAGTATAGAATAGCTTTAAATAATCTCAATTGTATAACCATAATCCAATATTATCAATCTAATTCTCATCGAATTTAAGCATAATGTGATTACATTTATTTTGTCAGTGACCTTTTGGACTCAATACCGTTATACTGTGCATACTCAGTATTCAAAAAGAGGCATGTTGTCAAGTCAAAGGAAAAACAATCATGGATTTAAATTCTATTTCTCTGCAATGGATTCTGGGTTTTCCTCCATCAAATGGAGATTGTTAGTATCTGGAGTCATGTTGTCATTGTCAGAATCCTGGCCATAGTATTTACTTGCTGTGTTACTCAGGACAATGTTACTTAACTTTGACTTACCAATTTACTCTCTTTTTAATGGTAGCTGAAACTAAAATTGTTGTGTGAGCCAAGAATTCTTATGTGTATGTAATCTGATCTTTATAATAAACTTTCTGAGATATTATTTTGATTATCATTTTTTTTTTGTTAGTGGATACAGAAGTAGTGAAACTAAAGTACCTTGCACAAGATCACACACTTGGTCAATGGCCAGCACTGGTACTATGGCAGTCTGAGTCCTATTCTATAACCTATTCCATGGGGTTTCTGTGAATATTAAGTAATATTAACTCTATAAAACACTCATTCCAGTTATAGGCCTTCAATAGTAATTTACTAAATATTAATTTATTTGGGCATAGTATTCTTGTGCAGAGAATGGAAGGACAGGGCCTCAATTTTAAAATTTTGATGTAAAACAAAGTGTTGGTATCTGTTACTGAGTAGGATCATTGCAACAGTCTATGCTAAATTATTACTTTATTGTAATAAAACATTTGATTATACTACAATTTTTGTAATCATTTTAGATATTTCTTCATTTACAACATACATTAAAAATGGAAAATAACACAATGACATACTATTTAGCAATAAGAAAGAATAACATCCTTATGTACTACAAGGATAAATCTCAAAAACATTATGCTAAGTGGAAGGAGCAAGACATAAGACCACATATTATATGATTCTACTTTTATTAAATGTCCTTAAATGGCAAATATAAAGAGGCATAATGTAGTAGTTCATGATTGCTTGGGACTGGGAGTGGGAATAGAAGTGTGATACAGATTGATAACAAGTTTGAGGTCAGTCTCAGCAACCTAATGAGACCCTGTCTCAATTTTAAAAGAGGGGGTAGTGTATTGGAGGTATGGCTAAGTGTTAAAGCTCTCTGGGTTCTAGCTCCATTACTGAAAAAAAAAATATGTGGCTATAGTTTCAGAACTGTGTAAATGTATTAAAATCCATTGAAATATACATTCAAAATAGTGATTTTATGGTATGTATATTATATTTCAATAAAGCTGTTAAAAGAATATGGAAGTACCCTAGGTCTCTCTTAATTTCTCTATCTTTAATTAAATGCTTGAGTGACATTGAGCAGGTCCTTTTTTTTTCTTTTTTCTATTTCCTCATTCTATCAAGAGGATCATGACATTTATCTACTAGTCCTATTCTTAAAGACTGGGGCAATATGTGGTTTGGTTCACCATTGTATATCCAGTAGGCACTCAACAAACTGTATAGAAAATAATTTTTTATAGATCAGTACAGATGATATTCAACTTAAAATGAGATTAAACCCTGATATGCCCATTGTAAATTGGAAATATCATAAGATCAAAATTTGTTTTCTATTCCTAACCTACCAAATAACACAGATTATAACACAGTACACTATAGAGAATCAGCTGTTTCCTCTTGTGATTGTGAGGCTGACTGGGAGCTGTGACTTTCTGCCACTGCCCATCATCTTGAAAGAAGATTGTCCACATATTGCTAAAACAGGAGAAGACCCAAATTCAAAATTCTGATGATTTTGCAGCATTATAAAGTAAAAAATATTATAAGTTAAACCATCATAAATTAGGGACTGTCTGTACTTTCTCTTATAAGTACGTCCTGATTTGGACAATCTAACATCATTTACACATGTGAAAACAAAGGGTAAGGCCAGAATAGCCAAAGGAGTTCTAAGTCAAAAAAGCAATGCTAGAGGTATCACAATACTTGGCTTTAAATTATACTAAAGAGTCACAGTGACAAAAACTACATGATACTGGCATAAAACAGACACATAGACCAATGGAACAGAATATAAGACCCAGAGACAAACCCACACAACTATAATATAGTCATCTGATCCTTGACAAAGGTACCAAAGTGTACATTGGAGGAAAGATAACCTTCTTTAACAACTAACGCTGGGAAAACTTGTTATCAGTATATAGAAGAATGAGACTAGATCCTTATCTCTCATTCTGTGCAAAATTCAAATCAAACTTGATCAAGGACCTAGGAATTAGACAAGAAAATATGTAGAAGAAAACATAGGGTCAACACTCCAATATATAGGCACAATGATTGTCTCAATAAGATCCCTAAAGTCAAGATATAATACCAATAACTAAGAAATGGTATGGCATAAAATCAAAAAGCTTCTGCACAGTAAAGAAAACAACAATGTGAAGAGTAAATCTACAGAATGGGAGAAAAAGCTTCAGTAGCTATTCTTCTGACAGAGGATGAATATCCAAATTATATAGAGAACTAAAAAAAACTCACAAATACAAAATTAGCAAATGGGGAAATGAACTAACTAGACACTTCTCAAAAGAAAAGATACAAATAGCCAACAAATATGTGAAAAAATTTTCAACATCTTTCGCAAACCTATGCAGAGTTTACATCTCACTGCAATCAGAATGGAAGCCAACAAGAATACAAACATTAATAAATAAATGCTGGAGAAGCTGTGGAGAAAAAGAAATACTTCAGATTGCAAATTAGTACAAACATTATATAAATCAGTATGGATGTTCCTCAAAAGACTAAGAATGAGCTGGGAGTGGTGGCACATGCATAATCCCAGCAGCTCAGGAGACTGAGACAGGAATATCACAAGTTCAAAAGCCAGCTTTAGCAACTTAGCAAGGCCTTGTCTCAAAATAAAAAGTCAAAAAAAGGGTTGGAGATGTGGCTCAGTGGTTAAGTGCTGCTGGGTTCAATTCGCTATACCAAAAAAATAAATAAGTAAATAATAATAACAAAGAATAGGAATGTAACTCCCTTATGACCCAGATATACCACTCCTTAGTATATATCTTAAAGAATTAAAGTCAT
>NW_026000249.1:16882338-16916676 GCF_001458135.2 Marmota marmota marmota | reverse complement strand
AGAAAGAAAGAAAGAAAGAAAGAAAGAAAGAAAGAGAGAAAGAAAGAAAGAAAGAAAGAAAGAAAGAAAGAAAGAAAGAGTATCAATAAATAATGAAATAGGTTTTTGTCTTCTCTTTAATATGCAAAAGTATTCCTCTGAGCATTATGACAAACTATTGAAAAATGTAATTATGAGATCTTCATTTAGAATGAGGTGAAATTCTAAACTGAATAAATATATTACTATGAAAACATCATGCTTAATTTTGGGTGCTATAATGTTGTTGTGAAATGTGAGTTGTTGTGAAATGCCAAAGAAAGAAAATAATGAAGAATTCCACATTTTCTGGCATGATAAAAAGCAACAATACCTCCAAATATTCAGGGAAATCCAAACTTGGAACAAAAGAATGTCCTTTAAATCCACATAATGTCCTTTACCCAAGAGTATTAATACTGCCACTAGATTTGTGTATTTTTCCCGTCTCAGGGATTTGGCTTTTATCACTAATTGATTATTACTTAACAGGTGACTATACATGTAATAAAGATAACTGTGGAAGAATAAGAAATAAAGTTTTACACAAAGAATGAAGATTAAATCACAACCAGCAATGCAACCAAACATTTATTTCCAGAGTGCAAATATATCATCAACTTGTAAAACTGCTAGTAAAACACTTTTATATTGACATTATTGGACAGTGGGAAAATATTTTAATGAACCAAATGTATTAATAGCTTCCTTCTTTTCTGTTGTTTTCACATGTGATAAAACAATTTCTAAAGCACCTCATTTTCGAAGTCTACCATAAGAAATATTTTTAATCATAAAGTGAAAACATATAACTAAATATATGGCATATATATGCCTTCCTCTCATATTTTACATGTTGATACTTACAAATGCAAAGAGTCATGAAAGTTACTTGTAAAATCTTGCCCTTTGATGGGAACAAAGATATTAATTCACCCACTTACTTAAAAGCCCACATTTAACTCATGTTCATCATTTGACAGTTTGCACATCCATTATTTCTGAACAGATTTACTAAGTGAAGAGATTTCATGATGCACGTTAACTTCTAATGGAAAAAAGTTTCACAGAAAAATTAACAAAAAATATATCTTTAAAATTCTATTTCAAGATATCAATCTATTTGTCATAGGAAATGATTTGCAGCATAAATATTTTTTCCCAGGGAAGAGAGTTTATTTAATCTTCCAAGTTTTACAATACTCAAATTTAAATTCCATCCCAAGAAGACTTTAGCAAAAGTAACAGTGAAGTGAAAAAATACACACACACACACACACACACATATAGAGAATGGTATATATAATATATGTGCTATATGTACTATATATTATATGTAGCATAATGATTATATGTAATAAATAGTATATAAGAATATATTATATAATAAATATTTAAATATAATATATATATTAAGCATAAAATCTTATTCTCACTTTCATCTAGTTTATATAGTATTGAGTTTATATTGAAAATGCTAGGCTTCACTTTTTTCATTAGTAGAATAGAAATATGAATGGCTCTCCTGGCTTCTTGCTATTTGTTGAAATAGATTAAGCTTTCACTAAATATAAAGGACAAAAATATGATAGACCCTCAAGATAATTTTCTCCATTTTTGTAACATGATAACACTTTTTATCTTGCTTACCTTTAAAAATTTATTACCATAATGCAATAACCATGATAAAACTGAAGAAAAATGTACATCTCAGTTCAGTTATATAACACAAAGCAAAGCAAGCACCCTAATACCACTCTTCTCTCCAGATTTGGATCATGACCACGATCCAGATGCATCTCTGTACCCACACATCACTCTCCTGATTCTCATAATAATCACTTTCATTTTATTCCTTATACTTTTACTAAACAAAAATGCATCCCTATATTTTCTTGGGCCTCAAAATTTATACTCATTAAATTGTATATCATATAATTTTTCTATCTTCCTTCTTTCACTCAACATTATAAATGTGAGTTTCATGTATTCCTTTGTCCTGTTTCATTACTCTTTATTATTACACTGAGTGAACATACAATAATTTTTGTTTCATTTGTTGTACTACTGATGAATGTTTTTGTTGCTTCCAGTAAGTTGACTGTAATGAGTAATGGGTATGAACATTCATGTCCTGGGTGTATTGATATACATACACATGCATTTCTGTTAAGTTTCTACAGAGGAAATGCTAAGCAAAAATGCTATTTTCAAAAGTGACAAATAATAATATATGAGAATTTTCATAATTTTGTTAAAATGTTATATCAACAGAGGAGTTTAGAATGTACATAGTTAAACTGATCTGCAAAGTAAAGAATGGTATAAGGAGTGAAATCAGAGAGATAATACAGGAAGTAAAAGATCACTTCAATAAAGAAAGATTTTGAAAAAAAAAAAGCAGAAACCCTCAAAATGAAGAAATCAAAAATCCAAATTACAAATTCAATTGAAAGAATCACCAACAGAGTGGATCACTTATTAGTCAGAAACTCAAGCAATAAATAAAAACAATCTATAATCTTAAAAAAAGTTGACCATGGAGAAAAAATGTTAAGATACCATGAATAGAACTTGTAAGAAATGTGGGATAGCCTGAAAAAAAAATGTAAGATTTATTGGGATAGATGAAAGCTTAAAGATACATACCAAAGGAATTCACAATGTTTTCAATAAAATTAATATCAGAAAA
Source organism: Marmota marmota marmota (assembly GCF_001458135.2). NCBI lineage: Eukaryota > Metazoa > Chordata > Mammalia > Rodentia > Sciuridae > Marmota > Marmota marmota. The sequence continues at coordinate 16,913,966 of NW_026000249.1, read as the reverse complement.
TTTCCCAAACCTAAAGAATAAAATGGAAAATCAAATTCAGAAGGCTTACAGGACCCCAAATATACAAAATTACAACAGACCCACCACAAGGAACATTATTATGAAAATGCTTAGCATACAGAATGAGGATAGAATTTTGAAGGCTGCAAGAGAAAAACAGAAGTCACATTTAGAGGGAAAAAATCTGGATCTCAGCTGATCTCAACCCAGAACCTCAAAGCTGGGAGGTCTTGAAAATAATATATGCCAAGCTCTGAAATAAAATTGATGCCAGCAAAGAATACTATACCCAACAAAATTAAACTTCAGAATTGATGATGAAATAAAAACCTTCCATGAAAACTAAGAGTTAAAGTAATTCACAACTAGAAAGCTTTCACTAAAAAACATACTTAATGAGATACTTCATGAAGAAGACTTGAAAAATAAAAGTTAAAACTAGCAAAGGGAGGAACTACACTAAAAGAAGAGTGAATCAAAACAGGAATAGTGATACAACATATCAAAATTTCTTGGATACTATGAAGGCAGTGCTAAGAGGAAAGTTCATTGCATTGAGCTCATTCATTAAAAGAATAGAAGTCAACAAACAAACAATTTAACATTACAGCTCAAAGCCCTTGAAAAAGAAGAACAAATCAACACCAAAAGCAGTATAAGACAGGAAATAATTAAAATCAGAGCTTAAATCAATAAAATTGAAATTTTAAAAAAATAGTTGAAAATATCAACAAAACAAAAAGTTGGTTATTTGAAAAAATAAATAAAATTGATAAACCCTGAGCCAACCTAACAAAGAGAAAAAGAGAGAAAACTCAAATCATTAAATTCACAATGAAAAGGAAATATCATAACAGGTACTATTGAAATACAGATATAATCAGAACCTATTTTTAAAATTTATATTTTAATAAATTAGAAAATCTTGAAGACATTGACAAATGTCTAGAGACATATGATCTACCCAAATTTAATCAGGAAGACATTGAAATTTTAAACAGATCAATTTCAAGCAATGAAATTAAAGATATGATGAAAAGCCTATCAACAAAGAAAAGCCCAGGACCAGGTAGATACCAGCTGAATTCTACCAGACTTTCAAATAAGAAATAACACCAATTCTTCTCAAATTATTCCATGAAATAGGAAAGGAAGGAATGCTTGCAAACTCATTCTATGAAACTAGTATCACCTTATACCAAAACCAGACAAAGACACATCAAGGAAAAGAAATTTTCAGACCAATATCCCTCATGAACATAGATGTAAGAATTCTTAATAAAATACTGGAAAATTACATATGAAAACCGATTAAAAAGATAATGCACTATGATCAAGTGGAGTTCACCCAAGGGATGCAAGGTTAGTTCAACATAAGGAAGTCAATAAATGTAATTCATCACATTAATAGACTTAAAGTAAAGAATGACATGATTATCCCAATAGATGCAGAAAAATCATTGAACAAAATACAGCACCCCTTCATGTTCAAAACACTAGAAACAAACCTACATATGTAGAGTTATCTAATACTAGACAAAAGTACCATAAACATACATTGGAGAAAAGATAGCCTCTTCAACAACTGCTGCTGGGAAAACGGAAAATCCATATGTGATAAAAAGAAATATAACCCCTATCTCTCACCCTGCACAAAACTCAACTCTAAGTGGATCAATGACCTAGGTATTAGACCAGAGACCTGTGACTACTAGAAGAAAAAGTAGACCAAATCTCCATCATGTTGACTTAGGAACTGAATTCCTCAACAAGACTTCTTAAGAGCAAGAAGTAAAATCAAGAATCAATAAAAGGGATTATATCAAACTAAAAAGCTTCTTCACAGTAAAGGAAATAATCAAGGATATAAAGAGAAAGCCTACAGAATGGGAGAAAATTTTTGCCACCAGCACCCCAGATAGAACATTAATCTCCAGAATATAAGAACTTAAAAACAATACCCCCAAAAAAACAAATAACCCAAACAATAAATGTGCAAAAATACTTAACAGACACTTCTCTAAAGAAGAAATGCGGGGTGGGGGGAGATGGTGGAATAGAGGAGGTACCGCATCTGGCAGCTCTGCAGACGAACCCGAGAAAACAGTCAAAAGGCTTCTCCACCAGGTACTGCCTTGACAAAAAACACATCTCAGAGCATGTGACAGGGCACCATACAACAAATCTTTCACAGATTCCATTGGAGCAGCGAGCATGGCAGAGAACGCAGAGGCTTTGCTTGCCACTAAGACTCCAGTCGCCAGCCCCAAAGCCTGCAGTCTGAACATGCGCAGATCACAAGCAGCAGATCAGAAGTAGAAAATCAGCAACTCTACAGACGGAATTCTGACCACAGCACAAGGTCACCCCAGCACCCCCACCTCACCAAATACCTGATGCTGGAAACAATGGAATCCATCTTGGAAAACCTTTTTCACAATCTCTTGGTGGGCGTGGTCACCAGCATCATTCTGTGGCTGATCAGGTACCTGGTTCCCAACTCCCCCACCACCAGATGTGATAACTCAAAACCTTTTTCACAATCTTTTGGGGGCAAGGCTATCAACGGGCAACAGCAACTATACAGGCACCTGGTTTCCAACTCAGAGAGAACAGGGAGGCTCCAGGCAGAAGCTCAAACCCTCTCAAACTGGTTATGTTCACCACCATGAAGGCAGAGACTCAAGCTTGGAATAGACAATGCCACCTATTGGAAGAAAAGAAAACAGAATTCTAACATTTTTTTTTTCTCTTATCATCAATTCTCCTCTATCTTTCCCCTCTGGTCCTCACAACCTCAATATATGTGAAACCAAGAACTTTGCATGAAATACGAGTTTAAGAACTGAATCACCAGAATAATATAATATAGAGGAATTGCTTAAGCCCCCCTGTTTTTCTTTTTCTTTTTTTTCTTATTTCTCCCTCTCTCTCTCCCATTTTCAACCTCCTAACTTTTACTATTTTTACTTCGGGTAATTTTCTAAAAACATACAGGTGTTTTATTTTATGCATTCTTCTCTAAATTACCTCCTGTCTATTCATTAGTGTTCTCCTCCAAAGTTGCTAAGATAGATTAACCCCATACCCTCACACCTTTCCCCCTTAACATAATGTCCTACCCCCAACACTCTCCATGAGAAACTGTATGCCTTTTATGAAACTAATAACTATATTTAAATAATAATTGAATCCAACATCTCTAGACATAGAGACTAACTATAAATGTATTAATAATGAAAACTTGCACATAAATGATGTATTGTTGATATTGGGAACTGTTAATATTGTTTTTCCCCACAAAGGAGAGATTTTGGAACTATATAAGAGCAATATAAATCTATAGGGGAGAACCAATAACACAACAGTCTCACAGAGCTGGAGAGAAATGTGAGCAACATGAAAAGACATGGAAAGAAAGGACCACAAACAATGCAAGACAATACAACATTAGAAGAGGTAACATCTACAGCAGAAAAAAAAATTCACATAAAGATTTTAGGATATATATGGGTCAGATGTTCTGGAGTCTCAGGGAAGACATTTGACAACAAATGCAGACAATGAAAAATCACTTTGACAATGAATTACATAAAAAATCCAAGAAGCAAAATATCAACTCTACAGGGAGATAGAGATTATACAAAAAACCCCAGAAATCCTAGAAATGATAAATGATAAACCAAATTATAAACTCAAATGAGAGTATTACAATCAGAGTCGACCACTTAGAAGATAGGACATCAGACAATGAATAGAGTATATCATCTCAAAAAGAATGTAGACAGCACAGCAAGACTGATAAGAAGCCATGAACAGAACATCCAAGAACTATGGGATAGCATAAAGAGACAAAACATAAGAGTTGTTGGGATAGAGGAAGGTATTGAGGTCCAATCCAAAGGAATGAGTAATATATTTAATGAAATAATAATAGAAAAATTTCCAGAAATGAAGAATGAAACAGAAATCCAAATCCTAGAAGCCTACAGGATGCCGAATGTGAAAAATCACAAAAGATCCACACCAAGACACATTATAATGAAAATGCCTAACATACCAAACAAGGAGAAAATTTTAAAAGCCACAAGAGAAAGGGAGCAGATTCCATATAGGGGTAAACCAATTAGGTTAATGGCTGATATTTCAGCATAGACCTTGAAAGCTAGAAGATCCTGGAACAACATATTTCAAACACTGAAAGATAATGGGTTCCAACCAAGAATCTTGTATCCAGCAAAATTAAGCTTCAGGTTTGAAGATGAAATAAAAACCTTCCACGATAAACAAAAGTTAAAAGAAATTGCAGCTAGAAAACTGGTGCTTCAAAACATCCTTGGCAAAACATTTCATGAAGAGGAAATAAAAATAACAATGAAAACCAACAGTGGGAGGTAGTACACTAAAGGAAAAACTAATCAAATAGGAAAATCAAGTCAAGTTAAATAACAAAAATAAACAAATATGGCTGGAAATACAAACCATATCTCAATAGTAACCCTAAATGTTAACGGCTAAACTCACCATTCAAAAGACATAGGCTAGTAGACTGCATTACAAAAAAAAAGATCCAACAATATGCTGCCTACAGGAGACTCATTTGATAGGAAAAGACATACACAGACTGAAGGTGAAAGGTTGGGAAAAATCATACCACTCACATGGACCTTGGAAGCAAGCAGGGGTGTCCATTCTCATATCAAATAAAGTAAACTTCAAGACAAAGTTAATCAAAAAGGATAAAGAAGGACACTACATACTGCTCAAGGGAGCCATACACAAACAAGACATAACAATCATTAATATATATGCCCCAAACAATGGTTCAGCTATGTTTATCAAACAAACTCTTCTCAAGTTCAAGAGACAAATAGACCACAACACAATAATCATGGGTGACTTCAACACACCTCTCTCACCACTGGACAGATCTTCCAAACAAAAGTTGAATACAGAAACTATAGAACTCAATAACACAATTAATAACTTAGACTTAATTGACATATGTAGAATATATCAACCAACATCAAGAGCATACACTTTCTTCTCAGCAGCATATTAATCCTATTCAAAAATAGACCACATATTATGCCAAAGGGCAACTCTTAGCAAATACAAAGGAGTAGAGATACTACCATGCATTTTATCCGATCATAATGGAATGAAATTGGAAATCAATGCTAAAATCAGGAAGAAAAATTCCTACATCACATGGAGAATGAACAATACGCTACTGAATGAACAATGGGTTACAGAAGACATCAAGGAGGAAATTTAAAAAATTCTTAGAGGTAAATGAGAACACAGAAACAACATGTCGAAATCTCTTGGACACTATGAAAGCAGTACTAAGAGGAAAACTCATTGCATGGAGTTCATTCCTTAAAAGAAGAAAAAGCCAACAAATAAATGACCTCACTCTACATCTCAAAGCCCTAGAAAAAGAAGAACAAACCAGCAGCAAAAGAGTATAAAGCAAGAAATAATTAAAATCAGAGCTGAAATCAATGAAATCGAAACAATTTAAAAAATTGACAAAACTAAAAGTTGGTTCTTTGAAAAAATAAATAATATTGACAGACCCTTAGCCATGCTAATGAAGAGAAGAAGTGAGAGAACCAAAATTACTAGCATACGTGATGAAAAAGGCAATATCACAACAGACACTACAGAAATACAGAAGATAATTAGAAATTATTTTGAAACCTTATACTCTAATAAAATAGAAGATAGTGAAGGCATCGATAAATTCCTAAAGCCATATGACCTGCCCATATTGAGCCAGGAAGATATATACAACTTAAACAGACAATATCAATTGAGGAAATAGAAGAAGCCATCAAAAGATTACCAACCAAGAAAACCCCAGAACTGGACGGATATACAGCCAAGTTTTACAAGAATTTTAAAGAAGAACTAATACCAATACTCTTCAATCTATTTCAGGAAATAGAAAAAGAGGGAGTACTTCCAAATTAATTCTATGAGGCCAATATCACCCTGATTCCAAAACCAGACAAAGACACCTCAAAGAAAGAAAACTTCAAACCAATATCTCTAATGAATATAGATGCAAAAATCCTCAATAAAATTCTGACAAATCAGATACTAAAACATATCAGAAAGATCATGCACCATGATCAAGTGGGATTCATCCCAGGGATGCAAGGTTGGTTCAACATACGGAAATCAATAAATATAAATCATCACATCAATAGAATTAAAGATAAGAACCATATGATCATCTGATAGACATAGAAAAAGGATTTGACAAAATACAACACCCCTTTATGTTCAAAACACTAAAAAACTAGGGATAACAGGAACTTACCTCAACATTGTAAAGGCTATCTACACTAAGCCTCAGGCTAGCATCATCCTAAATGGAGAAAAACTGAAGGCATTCCCTCTAAAATCTGGTACAAGACAGGGATGCCCTCTTGCACCACTTCTATTCAACATAGTTCTTAAAACACTGGCCAGAGCAATTAGACAGATGGAAGATATTAAAGGAATAACTATAGGAAAAGAAGAACTTAAACTAGCACTATTTGCTGATGATATGATTCTATACCTAGAAGAACCCCAAAACTCCACCAGGAAACTTCTAGAACTAGTAAGTGAATTCAGCAAAGTGGCAGGATATAAAATCAACACCCATAACTCAAAGGCATTTCTGTATATCAGTGACAAATCCTCTGAAAAGGAAATGAGGAAAACCACCCCATTCACATCCTCAAAAAATAAAAAATAAAATAAAATACTTGGAAATCAACAGAAGAGGTGATAGATCTATACAATGAAAGCTACAGAACCCTAAAGAGATGAATCAAAGAAGACTTTAGAAGATGGAAAGATCTACCTTGCTCATGGATAGGCAGAATTAATATTATTAAATGACCATACTACCAAAAGCCTTATACAGTTTCAATGCAATTTCAATCAAAAATCCCAATGGCATTCCTCATAGATATAGAAAAAGCAATCATGAAATTCATCTGGAAAAATAAGAGACCCAGAATAGCTAAAGCAATTCTAAGCAGGAAGAGTGAAACAGGTGGTATCCCTATACCAGACCTTAAACTATACTACAAAGCAATAGTAACAAAAACAGCATGGTACTGGAACCAAAACAGGCTGGTAGACAAATGGTACAGAATAGAGGACACAGAGACCAATCCACAAAATTACAATTATCTTATATTAGACAAAGGTGCCAAAAGTATGCACTGGAGAAAAGATAGCATTTTCAACAAATGGTGCTGGGAAAACTGGAAATCCATATGAAACAAAATGAAATTGAATCCCTATCTCTCACCATGCACAAAAGTTAACTCAAAATGGATCAAGGATCTAGGAATTAAACCAGAGACTCTGTGTCTAATAGAAGAAAAATTAGGTTCTAATCTTCATCACGTGGGGCTAGGCCTCAACTTCCTTAATAAGATGCCTATAGCACAAGAATTAAAACCAATAATCAACAAATGGGATGGATTCAAACTAAAAAGTTTTTTCTCAGCAAAAGAAACAATCTGTGAGGTGAGCAAGGAGCCTACATCCTGGGAACAAATTTTTACCCCTCACACATCAGATACAGCTCTAATCTCTAGGGTATATAAAGAACTCAACAAGATATGCACCAAAAAAAAATAATAATCCAATCAATAAATGGGCCAAGGACCTGAACAGACACTTCTCAGAAGAGGATATACAATCAATCAACAAATATATGAAAAAATACTCATCATCTCTAGCAATCAGAGAAATACAAATCAAAACTACTCTAAGATACCATCTCACTCCAGTAAGAATGGCAGCCATTATGAAGACAAACAACAATAAATGTTGGCGAGGATACGGGAAAAAAGTACACTCATACACTGCTGGTGGGACTGCAAACTAGTGCAGCCAATTTGGAAAGCAGTATGGAGATTCCTTGGAAAGGTGGGAATGGAACCACCATTTGACCCAGCTATTTCTCTTCTCGGACTATACCCAAAGGACCTAAAAACAGCATACTACAGGGACACAGTCACATAAATGTTTATAGGAGCTCAATGCACAATAGCTAAACTGTGGAGCCAACCCAGATGTCCTTCAGTGGATGAATGGATAAAAAAATGTGGCATTTATACACAATGGAATATTACTCAGCACTAAAAAAGAACAAGATCATAGCATTTGCAGGGAAATGGATGGCTTTTGAGAAGATTATGCTAAGTGAAGTTATCCTATCCCAAAAAACCAAATGCTGAATTACTTCTCTGATATAAGGGGTGGACTCAAAGTGGGGTAGGGAGGGAGAGCATGGGAGGAAGATTACCTCTAGATAGGGAATAGGGATGAGAGGGACAGGGAGGGAGAAGGGGAATAGCAAGGATTGTGGAAGGAGACAGTCATTATTATACAAAATACATGTATGCAGATGTGAATTTGGTGTCAACATACCTTATATAAAAACAGAGATATGATAAATTGTGTTATAAAGGTGTATTAAGAATTATAATGCAAAAAAGAGAGAGCTCATGTATAATAGCATAATTTGGTGTGAACATACTTTATATACAGAGTTACAAAAAATTGTGCTGTGGATGGATAATTATGAATGTAATGCATTCCACTATTGTCATGTATGTAAGAAATAAAACTACACAGAGATTCCATCTCATTGGGAGGTTGCCAGCACCTCACCAAGGGGTCCTTCTTTCTGCCCAGGAGAGATAAGCCACCAGAGAAAATAAGTCACAAATAATTAGTAAAGAACAAAAGAAACAGAGGCAGAAAAAATAGTTTCAAAGAGCCCCTGATAGATACAGCCCGAACTCTGATATAAGGGGCGTGACTCAAAGTGGGGTAGGGAGGGAGAGCATGGGAGGAGGCTGGGGCCGAACAATTAAAAAATGGCTCTTGTGGTTTATTTAAGGGGGTACATCAAAGGTAGGGATAAGGTTTCAGGGATGGAGTCTTGCTTCTTGATATCTTTCATTCAGCAGGTTGATTGGCATCTTGGCAGGTCACACCAATTTGTGAGAGGCTGTGTGACTACAGCAGGTCACCCCATCTCTGGTGCTGTGTGGGACCAGGCAGAGCTGAATAGAAATTCACATGTATTTTGGGTGATCTTACCCTGTGGGATTGCCATGAGAAGTTCCCAAACACCAGATATTCCTATTCACTAGGCTGCAATGCCAATGTACTCCACACACAGTCCATGGATGGCTCTCAACACATCTCACTCTAGTCATAATGGCAATTATCAAGAATACATGTAACAATATATGTGGGCAAGAATGTGGGGCAAAAGGTACACTCATACACTGCTGGTGGGACTGCAATTGGTGCAACCAGTCTGCAAAGCAGTATGGAGATTACTCAGAAAAGTTGTAATGAAACCATGATTTTACCCAATTATCCCATTTCTCATCATATATGCAAAAGACTTAAAATCAGTATACTGTAGTGACAGGGCCACATCAATATTCATAACAACTCAATTTGCAATAGCTAAGCTATGGAACCCAACCTAGGTGCCCTTCAATAGATAAATGTATAAAGAAAGTGTGGTACCTATTCACAATGGAATATTACTCAGGCATAAAGAAGAATGAAATTATGGCAGTTGCTGGTAAATGGATGGAGCCAGAGACTATCATGCTAAGTGAAATAAGCCCATCCCCAAAATACCAAAACTCAAATGTTCTCTCTGATATGCAGATGCTGACTCACAATAGGCAGGGGCTGGGGGGAGAGGAGTGAATGTTCACATAATTGGGCAGGGGTAAATGGAGATAAGGGAGGGGGAATGGGAATGAAAAAGATTGAATCAGAGATAACTTTGCTATATTCATATATGAATACATGACCAGTGTAATTCCTCATCATGTACAACCACAGGAATGGGAAGTTATACTCCATGTTTATATAATATGTCAAATTATATTCTACTGTCATGAATAATTAAAAAGAACAACAAAAAATTTGTTCCAGTTATTATGAGTTAAATGCCAAAATTAGCATTTAAACACATTGTTGCAAATAAAAAAAATCTCAAGAGAAAATGAAAGATACATGTTAATCCTGGATAAGCCAACATCTGATAAAATTATATTACCTAAGAAATTTATGAAATCATGAAAACAAAATGTTAAATATTAGAGTAGGTAACCAAAAAAGGTGTGAAAACTTATTTCAGAAGGACAATGTACATACTGATATGGATTATATATAAATAAATTAAATAAATATATAAATGTGTCTCAACTTAAAAGCAATCAATAGTAGGACAAATTAGAATATTTAGGGCTGGGGATGTGGCTCGCCTGGCATGCGTGTGGCCCGGGTTCGATCCTCAGCACCACATACAAACAAAGATGTTGTGTCCGCCGATAACTAAAACATAAATATTAAAAAATTCTCTCTCTTAAAAAAAATAGAATATTTAAATTTAAGCCAAGAGGAAAAAATATGATCTAGCCAAAGGCAAGCAGGGAGTAAAAATGCATGAAAAATTCAAGTAAAAATACAATGTAAGGAAAGAAAGATATTATAATATATAAGTATAAATCTTTTAAAAATACTTACTCATGTTATCCATAGAAGAAACCCTTTATGTGAAAGGTCATAAAAAGACTGAATATTTTAAAAATGGGAAAAGACATATGTCTATCAAAAAATGAGTAAGGATTTCAATCACAGACAATAATTTTAAGCAACATACAAAAGTTAGAGAGGAAATTTTCTAATAATAAAAAATGAAAATATATATTGTCCTAAACCTATTGGCACCTAACATTACAGACTTAAAACATGTCAAATGACAGAGCAAGCCAACAATCAATCAGTAGAGATCTTGAAGATTTGAATAATGTAGTTTTATTTTAATACGCATATGTAACTTTTTACAGGAAATCCTGAAAAATTTACAAACAATAGAACAAAATTTAGTCATAAAGGAAACCTAAATGAAGTCCAATTGATCAATATCATCATAATTTTCCCTAATTATTATGCAATAAAATAGAAATTACTAACAAAATATTAGTTTCAATATGATCTACTTTTGAATAATATTTGTTATTGTTTGGATGTGAGGTGTCCCCCAAAAGCTCCAGTGTGAGACAATGTGAGAGGGTTTAGAAGGAAAACGATTGGGTTGTAAGAGCCTTAACCCAATCAGTGAATTAATCCCCTGACAGAGATTAACTGAGTGGTAACTTGAAGAAGTAGGGCATTGGGAGCATGGCTTTGGGGTATAATATTTGTATCTGGTGAGTGGAGTCTCTCTGATTTCTGATCATCCTGTGATCTGATTCCCTTTTCTGCTGACATTCTGACTTACCTGGAGACCTGAGGAATGAAGCCTACTGTCTATGGACTGAGACCTCTGAAACCATGAGCTCCCAAATAAACTTTTCCTCCTATACAGTTGTGCTGGTCAGGTCTTTTAGTCAGAGCAGCAAAAAGATGACAGAATTTGGTACTGAGAAGCAGGGCCTTTGCTGTGACTAACTTGACCATGTGGTTGAACAGCGTTCTGAGCTTTTTGAAATTTGTGAAAGGAATTTTGAGATGCTTAGCAGTGCAAGCTGAAAATGCTTTAGGTTGTTGAAAGCAGAGATTAATGGCTGATTCTGGTGGGAGTTTAGAAAATCAGAATGTCCATAAGACTCTGGATGGTGAAGATGGGGCTCAAGAGGGTTTAAAGGAAAAGGAGGACACATATTGGTAATTGGACTAGATGCCATACATGTTATGTTCTGGCTGAGAAGTTGTTTGCATTTTGCCCATGTCCTGAGACTTTCTGAGGCTGATTTTAAAAGCAATGGATTTCTTAATCTGGTGGAAGAAATGTCTAGTCAGCATAACATTCAGGCAGTGGCATGGATATTGCTGGTGGCTTTTAGCCAAATTTATTGTGATATTCAGGAGCAGAAAACAGAGCAGAAATATTTGAAAAACTCAAACTTGAAAGGCAGGAGTAAAACTGAGGCTAAGAAAGTTACAGTTGTTAAAGAGATTACTACCACTAAAGAAATGCTAAAAACTTTGCCCAGAGACAATAAGAAAGATGGCTTAAGGGAATCTCAGGACCTGGCAAGACCATACCCATCTCAGGCTCAACAGAATAAAAGTGAAAAATCTCTTGAGAGCAGTGGGGACTCCTTCTTGCTCAAGGGGCCCTAGGAAGTTTTTTCAATATGCTCAGCCATCTAAGCATTCAGAGACCAGGGTACCTGGAGGCTTGGCTTCTGCTCAAGATGGCAGCAGGCCTTGTCATCAACCATGTGGTGCTGGTTCTGCAGAAATGCAGGTTGCTGGAGTTAGGAGATTATGGAGACTTTCACCAAGAGTTCATAGGAAGGCCTGGAAGGCCAGGCAAAGTGCAGCAGGGTTGGAGCCTCTGTAGGCACGCTCTGAGAGGGTGATGTGTAGAGATTTGAGGAGAAAACTGAAGCTGCAGTGGAGACACCTGAGATTAAGAAATTCCAGTACTGTGGAACATCCACTGAAGAAGGCTCCAGGAATTGAGCAGAGACAAGCCAAAAGAAATAACACTTGCAGTACAACCAACATGGCCACAGCAGTGGAGCTACACAAGTCATATGCCCCAGATGATGGATTGTGGAACTATAGGACTTGTTTGCCTAACTGGATTTTGGTTTTACATTGGTCCCATCCCTTCTTTCTATGCTCCTATTTTTGTGAATAGAAATGTTTACTCTGTACCTTTATATATTGGATACTTGTAAATTGCTTTTAATTTTACATGAGCTCACAATGCAAGATTGCCTTGAGCCTCAGAGAACACTTTGGACTTGAACTTTGAGAAATCTTGGAATTGTTGAGACTGTAGGGACTCTTGGGAACATACCAAATGTACTTTACATTGTCAAATGAGTGTGAGCTTTTGGGGGCCAGGGTGAGAATGTTATGGTTTGGATGTGAGATTCCCCCCAAAACTCACACATAGACAATGACAGAGGGTTCAGAAGGGAAATGATTGGGTTGTGAGAGCCTTAACCCAGCAGTGAATTAATCACCTGATGGGATTAATTGAGTGGTAATTCAAGGCAGGTAGGGTGTAGCTGGAGGAGGTGAGGCACTGGGGGCATGGCTTTGGGGTATATATTTGTATCTAGCAAGTGGAGTTTTTCTCTTGCTGCTTCCTGATAACCATGCAAACTGCTTTCCCCTGCCACACTCCACCATGATGTTCAGCCTTACCTTGAACCCTGAGGAATGAAGCCTGCTGTCTATGTATTGAGACCTCTGAAACTGTGAGCCCCCAAATAAACTTTTCTTCCTCTACAATTGTACTGGTTGGATCATTTTAGTCACAGCATAAAAAAATCTGACTAAAATAATATCAAAACAAATTTCACAATAATCTTCCAGTTAAAAATGAAGTTATAACATTAGCTAAGAGAAATACAGAACTAAAAAACAATCAAAATAGTACATATTACAACTCAAAGAATACAACAACAAGGGGATGTACTGAAAATTTTATACCTTCAAATTCATTTTTGAGAAACAAAGAGCTTAAAATAAATGAATTAAAATTTAATTTCATGTATTTTGATAGATATAAAATTTAAAATACCTAAAAGATGAAAATAAATCAATGAAATAGTGACTCATGTAGTACAGAAAGTTAACAAAATTAATGGTTATACTTTGAAAAGATGAACAAAGTAAACAGACTTTTGACAATGTGGTTAGCAGAAAAAAAATACAAAATAAACAAAATGAACAATGAGAGAAAATAAAGTTGCATATGTAATAAATAATTTAGTAAATAACTACATGTGCAAATATATAAAACATAATTGAAATTGTGGTTGAGGTATATTATCTCCCCCCAAAAATACAAATATAACTGGGCACGGTGGCGCACGCCTGTAATCCCAGCAGCTCGGCAGGCTGAGACAGGAGGATCGAAAGTTCAAAGCCAGGCTCAGCAAAAAGCAAGGCACTAAGCATTTCAGTAAGACCCTGTCTCTAAATAAAATACAAAAAAGACCTGGGGGATATGGCTCAGGGGTTGAGTGTCCCTGAGTTCAATCCCTGGTCCAAAAAGTAAAATTCAAATGTACAAATTGATGCAAGAAGATATAGAGAACTTCAAAAGACAAGAAAGAATTAAAGCAATTGAAATAACTGTTAAGCCATCTTTTTTCAAAAATCTCTACAACTTGATTTTTAAATTTGACATCCACCCAAATTTCAAGGAGTAATTCTTATTTTATTCTGTGGATAAAAATACCAAAACACACATACACATACACACAAAAACAATAAGAACCACATTTACTCAGCTCACTTTTTTTTAGAATAGTACAGTCTTGATGCCAACATAAAATAAAGATGATTTTAAATAATAAATTATTTGCTCTGCTTTCTTATAAACACAGATGACAATATCATGAAGAAAAAAATAACCAATTCAATTTGAATGTATTTAAATAAACAACATATTCCATAGGGTTATCCTAGAATGGCAAGAATGTTCCAATATCAGAAAATTTATCAATATTTCTTTCAACACAGATAGATTAAAGGAAAATGTATAAAAATATTTTAACCAATTTAGAATATTTAATATAGTCTTTTATCAATTTTAAATTAAAAATACTATTGGGTCACAAATATAAAAACATGGGCTGGGTTGTAGCTCAGTGGTAGAGTACTTTCCTAGCACATGTGAGGCACTGGGTTTGAGCCTCAGCACCACATAAAAAAAATCAATCAATAAAAAAATAAAGCATTGCGTCCGTCTACAAATAAAATATTTTAAAAAAATAATATACAGCAACTTCCTTATCTTGCTAAATTTGTATTCTTCTTTTTAATTTTTAGTTGTGATTGGATACAATACCTTTATTTTATTTATTTATTTTTTATGTTATGCTGAGAATCAAACCCAGGGCCTCACATGTGCTAGGCAAGTGCTCTTCTGTTGAGCCACAACCCCAGCCCCAGTACATTTGTATTGTAATACCCTACAATAAATATTACAATTAATGGAGTAAATTCAATGCATTTTTGTTGTGATATGCACTTAATGCATGCAAATTTAATGCAATTTTCTTTATGTTATCAATGTTACATGGAGATCCCAGCCTAAACAGATAAGGATTAGAAGATAAGGCAGTAAATTTGAGGGTTTTTTTTTTTTTTTAGATGAACTCAGGGACACTCGACCACTGAGCAACATCCCCAGCCCTATTTTGTATTTTCTTTAGAGACAGGGTCTCACTGAGTTGATTAGTGCCTAGCATTTTGCTGAGACTGAGCTTTGAACTTGCAATCCTCCTGTACCAGTCTTCGGAGCCACAGGGATTACAGGTGTGCACCACCACGCCTGGCCTAGGTTTTTTTTTTTTTTTTAAACACATAGAACCATACCAAATACAGACAATTTTACTTATTTGTTTTAAATTTGAATGACTTTTACTGCTTTCTCTTGCCTAATTGCTCTGACTGGGATGTCTAGTGCTATGTTGAAAAGAAGTGTCCAGGATGGACATGCTTGTTTTGTTTCTGGTCTTAGAAAGCCTTCCATTTTTCTTCATGGAGTGTGATATTAGCTATGGAAGGGACAAATATTTGCAAAAAACCCTGTATGAGAAAAGATTCATTTCCAAAATATATAAGGAACTCTTATAAGTCAATAGCAAAAATCCAAATAACTCATTTAAAAATGTCTGATTGACGGAACAGATATTTCTCAGGAGAAAATACATGAATGGCCAACAGGTATATGAAAAGATGCTCAATACCATTAATTATAAGGGAAATGCAAGTCAAAGATTCATGAGATATCACCTCATACCTGTAGGGGTGGTTATTAACAACAAGGTAAAAAGTTCTGAAGAGTCAGTGAATTTGGAATCCTTGTTCATTGTTGTTAGAATGTAAAATGATGCAAGAGCTATGGAAAACAATATAAAAGTTCTTCAAATAATTCTTCAAATAAAACAGAATGACTATATGATCTACAATCACACTTCTGGATATTTAAAAGCATCGAAGCCAAGATTTTGAACAGACATCTGCACTCCCTTGTACATTGCAGCATTATTATTTCTTTTCCATTTAATTAACACATAAAATTATACATATTTATTAGGTATAATGTGGTATTTCAATGCATGTAAACAGTGTACACTGATCAAATTAACTTAAATATTATTTTCATCTCCTTATAATTTCTTTATGTTTAGAGCTTTTAATCTCTTCTCTTTTAGTTCTTCAAAAATGTATAATAGGTTAGTGTGAATTACAGTGACCCCATTGTTCTATAGAACACTAGAACTTATTCATCATCCTATTAAATTGTGGTTTAGCACCCATTATTCAACCTTGTTCTATCCTCCCTCCCAGCCTCCCAGCCTCTAACAATTGCTACTCTACTTTTCAACAACTTTTTTTGTTTGTTTGCTTCCACATATGATGTGATATTTGTTTTCCTTTGTCTGGCTTGTTTTACTTGACATATGTTCTGCAATTTCATCCAATTTTCACCAAATGACAGAACTCCATTCTTTTTTTATGAGTGAATTTCATTGTGTATTTGTAACTTATTTTCTTTATTTATTGATCCCTCAATGAGCACCAAGGTTGATTTTATATTTTGGTTATTGTGAATAGAGCTGATTCATTACAACATTAATCTCTATAGACAATATATGGAAGGAATCCAAATGTCTGTTGACAAATGTAGAGAGAAAATCTAGTATACATATAAAATGGAATACTATTCAGTCTTAAAAGGAGGACATTATTCCATTTTAAAAAAATTGTTTAGTTGTCAATGGACCTTTATTTTTATTTATTTATATGTGGTGCTAAGAATCAAACCCAGTGCCTCACACATGCTAGGCAAGTACTCTACCATTGTGCTACAATCCCAGCCCATGACATTCTTCCATTTTTGAGAAAATGGATGAAACTGGAACACATGTTGAGTGAGGTAAGCCATTCATAAAAGACATATATTTCATGATTCCACTTATATGAAGCAGATAATACAATAGTGGTGACCCAGGGCTGAGGGCAGAATTAACAAGGAATTTCTGTTCAAGGGATATGAATTTCCATTTATATTAGATGAATAATTTGTAGGGAACTGCTATAAAACTTAATGCCTATAATTAGCATTACAGTATTGTGCACTTCAAATTTGTTCAGTGTAAATGTGATGTTAAGTGCTCTTATCCTCAAACTCCTCTACCACCCTGCAAAAAAAAAAAATACAACAAAGGGAAACAAGCAAACTTTATCGGGTATAGGACTGATATCTTCATTCCACTAACAGTATCAAAGGTGTATGTAATGTATATGTCCAAATTCATTAAGTTGTACACATTAAATGTATGTGGTACTTTATATAGCAAAAAAATTATTAAAATATAAATTAAAAAGTGAAAACATGTATACAAAATGATACACATTTTGCAAGATGAAGATGTAATCTAAATGGCGACCTAAGAGGAGAAAAATGAGAATAGGGTATAAAAAGGGGGGAGATTTATTCAAATAATAAATTAATGGACAAAACTTGCATCTTGTCTGAGACAATATACTGTAAGCTGATTAGAATGATTAACTCAGATCACTATATTTAAGTGTGCACTCTCTCTCTGAGTGTCCATTGTTGTGCAATATTTGGCTCTTTTAAACAGCAACAAAAATAATCTGACTATGCCTGTAATCCCAGCAACTCAGGAGGCTGAGGCAGGAGGATTGAAAATTCAAAGCCAGCCTTAGTAACTTGGTGAGGCCCTAAGCAACTTAGTGAGACCCTGTCTCAAAATAAAAAATCTAAAGGACTGGGGATGTGACTCAGTGGTTAAGTGCCCCTGAGTTCAATTCCCAACTCCCCCTCAAAATGCAGTCTGACTAGTTGTGTGTTTTATATGATTGCAGCAACACTAAAAAAATCTGAACTCATAATAAAAAGAAAGGAAGATGCCATTTAAAGTACTAAATTGATTACTCTCTATTGTTTCTTGGTTTAACCCAGACATTTTCCAGTACTTTCTTCATTAAGAATTCTAGAGAGGTTATAGATTATGAGAGAAAGAGAGTATTAACAAACCAAATCCTCACTCTGCAGTGATACCAGACAAGATTCTTAAACTTAGTCTCTGTGCCAGATGCCTACATGTTTGCTTTCAAATTCTCTCTTTGTTCTGTTTCTCAGGGATATTTTACCACATACTATATTTCCTAGGTAACCCTGCTTCTGATTAGGTTTAATCAAAGACACACTACTAACAGCATGCTAGAGGACAGGAGTAGAGGAGAAATCAGGGTATTTCTTTGCTGTTTTGTCTGCTTATGGTGGAATCTCTAGCAAAACCTGCCTGTTTTCTGTTGTTTAAGCTCCTGCCAGACATTTTCTTTACTCTTGTATCAGCTCCACCTTGGCCCTATCCTTCATGTTATCCCCTTCCTCCAGGTTTCCAATTCTTGTTTGGATAGCTGCTCAGATATTAACTATTACAAGGTTCCAAACCAGTTCTTAATAACCCACTCTCCCGAGGTTAACTGACATAAATTATTCTTTTTATTCTTCTAGCCCTGCGGTTGGTAAGAACAACCTCTTCTTCTTCTTTTTTTTTGTCCCCAGTACTAGGGATTAAACCCCAGGGCCCTTTACCAATGAGTTATACCCCTGGCTCTTTTCCTTTTGAATTTTTTGAGACAAAGGTCTCACTAAATTTCTGAGGCAGCCTCAAGCTTGTGATGTTCCTGCCTCAGCCTCCTAAGTATCTTGGCTAACAGGAATATACCACCAGGTCCAGCTGGTAGGGACTTCTTATAGTTTTTATTCTCTGGATTTCCTCAACTTACCCTGATGTCAGCTTCTCCAAAAACTCTATACTTAGTTCCCTTTATTAAATTACCTCTACTGAAATACTTTTTTTCCTGAGAGAGTCTAGATATAACTTGCCAGCAGGAAAGATTTTTTTTTAATTAAAGAATACAGTACTATTAAAAATAATAAGAATGTCATTATTAAAGGGATGGAATGCTTACTATCTGCCAAATTCTATGCTGAACATTTTTACACATTTTATTATTTATTCTCTATTATAACTACTTAAGATCCCTATTATATTATAGTTTTACTAATGAGAAAATAAAAATTCAAAGAATGACTTGTCTAATGTAATATAAATATACAATTATCCCTCTTAATCATTATATACCATCATCTTATGTGATGGATAAAGCATGTGGAACTTAATTGTTATTGTCATTATTCCTAAAAATATATATATTGGGCATGATAGAATCCTTAATTTAGGTTCTTAAAGCAAACGGATGATGACCCACAATGATTAGTCCTTTCTAAGGGATGTTACATTTGTTTTGTTTGTTTGTTTTTATGTTTTTTGTTTGTTTGTTTTTGTGTGTTTTTAGTATTTATTTATTTTTTATTTGTTTTAATTAGTTACACATGACAGTACAATGACCTTGACATATCATACATTTGAATCAGATGGGATATAATATCTCATTTTTCTGAGTATACATACATTTGTTGTTATAACTTTTCTATTCTGAAGGGGGGGTATGAATAAGTATTTAGCAAAAAAGATATACAAATGGTCAATAGGAATATGAAATGATGGTCAACATCATTAGTCATTAGGGAAATTGAAATCAAAACCACAATAAAATTGGACTTTATACCTATTTGAATGTTTCTAATAAAAAAGACAATAACAAAATTTGGTTTGAGTGTGAAAAAAAATTTTACATTTGTATAATTACTGATGAGAATGTAAAATTCTACAGCAACTTTTGAATATATTTGTTAATTTCTCAAAAGTTTAAATACTAAGTTGCCATGTGACATAGCAATATATCCTAGGCATATACTCAAGAGAGATGGAACTATGTATCCACACACCAATGTGTACAGGAATGATCATAACAACATTAGTTATAAGGGACCAAGGTGGAAAAAACTCAAATGTTCATCAACTGATGAATGGATTTAACAAACTGGAATATCCATGCAACAGAGTATTGTTTGTCTATAAAAAGGAATGAAGTGACAATGCATGCCAAAACATCTTGAAAATGCTATGCTAAGTAAAATAATATGGTCAAAAAAGATCACATATTGTATGATTCCATTTATTTGAGAGGTCCAGAATAGGCAAATTGAGAAATAGAAAATAGATTTACATTGATCAAGGTCAGAGTGGAAAGAGTTTAAAATTGCTTATTCATACAAGGCCTCTTGTTAGGTGAAATTGTGTACTTTAGAAGAAATTTTGGCCATGTGACTTATGTTTCAATAAACCTATGAAAAAGAGGCAAATTAAAATCAGCTGTTTCAGAGTTCACATCAACTCACTAATTCCAGACTATTTAATAATATCAGATTCAGAAATTTTGAGGACAACAGAAAAATGGCCCAATGTAAGATTTTAATGGAAATATGGGAGAATGATTATAAAAGAGAGAATAGATAGGGCTTTTTTGTTTAAATCAGTAGTGAAAATAGCAATTATGTACAATGTTATGGTTTAGATATGACATGTCCCCAAGAGCTCATGTGTGAGACAAAGCAATAAAGTTTAGAGGTAAAATGATTGGGTTATAAGAACCGTAGCATAATCAGTATATTAATCCACTGATAGTAATGAACTAGGTGGTAACCATAAGCAGGGAGGGTGTGACTGGAGGTATATATTTTATTGATGGTAAGGGGAGTCAGTCTCCCCTCACCCGCTTTTAGGTGCAACATTCTGAGGTGCTTTTCTCTGCCACAGCCTTCCCTCATGATGTTCTGCCTCAGCTAAAGCCCCAAGGAATGAAACCAACTGACTATGGACAGAGACCTCTGAAATTGTGAGTGCCAAGTAAACTTTTCCTTCTCTAAAATAGTTCTTGTCAGGTGTTTTGGTCACAGAGGCAGAGAAGTTGACTAAAACACAAGTAACATAAAATGATAAGGAAAGAACTATAGCTATGCTGTGTTCCCAAATTAATAGACAGTGATAATAGAGGCAATGAGAAAGACAAGACTGGAGGGAGAATTTTTCATTTATTTACTTGCTAGTTTGCTTATTATGCATCTTCATAGTAAGGTTCCTAGGAGTTCATAACAACTGACGAAGTGGCAAATGCCTGATGCTGATTTGAATAGCTTAGGCAGATTCAGATGATATTTTGGAAAGATATTTCCAGCAAATTCAATTGGATTATAGCCTCAACCTACTGATTCATCCAGAATTAATTTAATTCATCTGGCTGGCCAGGCGGGTGCCCCCATCAAATATTTACCTTTCTTTTTGTTTTCTTTCTGAAGTTTCATGTTTCATTGAAGATGACTTACTTAAATGGATTTGATAAGCATGGAGTTGAATCTGATCTCCTCCTAGAACTTCTAAAACGGTCTCAAGGTCAGTTTAAAGGAGGATTTAAACTATATTAAATTGTTCATAATAAGGGCTTCTTTTTTTAACCCCAAGCATGGATTACTAGTTGAATCTCAAGGGGAGTCTAATATTTAAAATTTGATGTACCACATGTTTTACACACATTATTAAAATTAAAGGATGGGACTGTAGTTTGTAAGGCTCTGATTTTGACTATATACTGTAATAAAGTCTCCTAAGAATTATTAATAACTGAAGCTCCATAGTACAGGTGTGCAACTAAACCACATTTTATAAATGCTTAATGAATATACTAAATGTATTTTCTTTATTTTCTCTTTGAGATAGCACAAACCATAGGAATGAAGAATGTGGAATAAGTGTGCCTAATTCCTACTGTATGAGTATAAAAAATTAGGTAAGAAATCAAGTCCTTGAATTTTAAACAAGAAAGGTTTCATAATGTTTTAAGTAATGATGCTCCACATCATGATAAGCCTAGAATTTAGCAGAAATGAAGCATTTCTTTTCAGATATGGAATGATTATATCACATTTCTAAGCTAGAGGACATGGATATAGATTAGGTTTATTGATCAGGATAGCTTCTAAGTTACTGTATCTCAAATCAATTGGACTTAATAATCTTTTCAAATAATAAATATTTTAATGTCCCATTTCACATCCTGAAATTATCTCCATGGGTAATAGAACCTGGGTATTGGGAGATGGTGGAGTGGAGATAGAAAGCAACTTCCAAACCCTCCATAGTCCAGAAAGTAGTAATTTAATAGGATACATATTTTAAAATGAGCAACTAGATAAACTGTTGTTTGTGTTGCTAGAAAATGTTGCTAAATGACTGTCACTCGTTGTTTTTGAAACTATGAAATAGGGGTAAAAATATTGTGAAAATGCATTTCTGCATTTTATTTTTCTAAGTAGTTGAGTTTGTTCCCTTTAAGTTTGAGAGGTTATATTTCAAAGCACAGAGTTTCCTATCTGAAAGAACACTGTAGCATTTGCACATTGAGAAAATATTAAGCTACATAACCCAACATGGCACTCTAGTGAGTGGTTGTTCTTAAATTCTTAATGTGCACTAAATTACTAAGAAGATGACTCAATACAAAGGAAAAGTCAAATAAAGTTTGAAGAATTGCAAAGATTTATGCTTTTGCATTGTGATAAAAGATAAATTGGTCTCAGTATTTCTATGCACAAGTCATTTTAAGCATTTCTTTTCTTTTGCAAAAGCAGTAGAGAGCAAGAGTTAAACACATTGGATATGAAGTCACATCACCTGGGAAGAAAATGAGATCTGTGTTATACTAACTGAGAGACCCTGGGTCTCTCTAATCTCAGTCTGTCCATCTACAAATACTATCCTATTATTTAATTTGGAGTTAAGGAAGTTCAAATAGAAAAAGTAAGAAAATTCCTTATGGTGATACCTGCTATTCAGCCCTCACATACAACTATGTTCTAATTTTCAATGACTTAATTCAAATCCAGGCTTATCCATTTTTGTGATCTTGAGCAAATACTTTAATCTTTCGCTTTCTCAAACTCCTATTTTGAAATGGAGATAATAACATCACTTACCTCATAGGGTTCTTATTAGCGTTAGTGAATTTTTTTATAAATTGTTATTGTCTTTCTTACTAATATCTTTATTAATACTAATATTATCATCTTTCTCATTAAAGTTTGTTTTATAAACCTGGTGGATAATACTGAACTTTTGTAAGATTTTGTAAGTTGCAAAACACTATGTAAACTCAAGAAAATACTGGCACATACATTGCTAAGAAATATTTGCTTTTCTTCAAAAAAAAAAATAATTGTCAAAAGATTTCCTTCTTCATTGAACACAAATACTTATAGGTAACCTCAGGTCTGTTTCATCATTTGGATTACTCAGAGAAGTAGGATTTAATTTTTTATTACTAATTTTAGCTTAATATTGATACAATTCCTTAAATAGTTTAAATAGGAGTCATTATTAGCTTAGTAAAATATCAAAGTGTTGTGCATGTGTTATGTTGACCTTAAGGCTGCCAGTAATGAAAATGACAAGAATTTCATCTGGTATGGTTAAAATTCCAGAGCATGGGTGGCTTACTTTATCTGCTTAAACTGGACACCAGAATGCTCTCTGTCACTGTCACCTAAGGAATACACTGTTCACATACGAAATTCAGAGAATAGTGCAATATATTGTTTTTTTCCCCTCAGCTCATAGAAAAATCCAGTTCTTGAAAAGTCTGCCTCTCCTCTATTCTCTCTGTTTCCTTAAATTTTACCTTTCTTTTATATTAAGGTTAAACCCAATTATTAAAGAAAATTACAAGACCCTTGGATTTTTTGTGGCGGATCAGTTTTGCTGCCAGGATTAATTGAATATTTATTTATCTAATAATTCTATACAGAAAGATGACAGGAGTGAGCTAGGCAATGAGTACCAAAGTCCTCACAACATAGAAAGAATGCAGTGAAGGAAAAGCAGAATTGAGAGGTGGGTGACAAAATATATGGAACAAGACAGGATGCCCTCTTTCACCACTTATATTTAACATAGTTCTTGAAACACTGGCCAGAGCAATTAAACAAAAGAAATTAAAGGGATACATATAGGAAAAGAAGAACTCAAATTGGCACTATTTGTTGATGACATGATTCTGTACCTAGAATACACTAAAAGTTCCACCAGAAAACTTCTAGAACTAGTAAATGAATTCAGCAATGTAGCAGATATAAAATCAACACCCATAAATCAAAGGCATTTGTGTAAATCAGTGACAAATCCTCAGAAAGGGAGATGAGGAAAACTACCCCATTCTCAATAACCTCAAAAAAATAAAATACTTGGGAATCAACTTAACAAAAGAGGTGAAAGATCTATATAATTAAAATTACAGAACCCTAAAGAGAGAAATCAAAGAAGACCTTAGAATATGGAAAGATCTACCTTGCTCTTGGATAGGCAGAATTAATATTATCAAAATGGCCATACTTTCAAAAGCACTATACAGATTTTATGCAATTCCAATCAAAATTTCAGTGACATTCCTCATAGAAATAGAAAAAGCAATCATGAAATTCATCTGGAAAAATAAGAGACCCAGAATAGCTAAAGCAATCCTTAGCAGGAAGAGTGAAGTAGGTAGCATCACTGTACCAGACCTTAAACTATACTACAGAGCAATAGTAACAAAAACAGCATGGTATTGGCACCAAAACAAACTGGTAGACCAATGGTATAGAATATATGACACAGAGACTAACCCACAAAACTACAATTGTCTTATACCTAGATTGGAGAAAAGATAGCCTTTTCAACAAATGGTGCTGGGAAAACTGGAAATCCATATGCAACAAAATGAATAAACCCCTATCTCTCACCATGCACAAAACTCAACTCAAAATGGACCAAGGACTTAGTATTACAACCAGAGACTCTGCATATAATAAAAAAAGTGGGCCCTAATCTCCATCATGTGTGATTAGGCTCCAATTTGCTTAATAAGACTCCTGTGAACAACCCACAATAAAAAATTAAAAAAAAAAAAAAAAAGACTCCTGTGGCACAAGAATTAAAATCAAGAATCAATAAATGGGGTGGACTCAAACTAAAAAGATTCTTCTCAGTAAAAGAAACAATCTGTGAGGTGAATAGAGAGCTTACATCCTGGGAGCAAATTTTTACCCCTCACATATCAGATAGAGCACTAATAACTAGGGTATATAAAGAACTAAAAAAACTAGACACCAAAAAAACAAATAACCCAATAAATAAATGGGCCAAGGACCTTAACAGACACTTCTCAGAAGATGATGTACGATCAATCAACAAACACATGAAAAAAATGTTCATCATCACTAGCAATTAGAGAAATGCAAACCAAAACCACTCTAAGATTTCATCTCAACTCCAGTCAGAATGGCAGCTATTGTGCATACAAAAACAATAAGTATTGGCAAGTATGTGGGGAAAAAGGTACCCTCATACACTTCTGGTGGGACTGCAAATTGGTAAAGCCAATGTGGAAAACAGTGTGGATATTTCTTAGAAAACTGGGAATGGAACCACCAGCAATCCCTCTCCTCAGTCTATACCCAAAGAACTTAAAAACAACATACTACAGGGATACAGCCACATCAATGTTTATAGCAGCACAATTCACAATAACTAAATTGTGGAACCAAACTAGATGCCCTTCAGTGGATGATTGAATTTAAAAAAGTGGCATATATACACAATGGAATATTACTCAGCAATAAAAGAGAATAAAATCATGGCATTTGCAGATAAATGGATGGAGTTAGAGAAGATAATGCTAAGTGAAGTTAGCCAATCCCCCAAAAGCAAATGTCAAATGTTTTCTTTGGTATAAGGAGGCTAATTCATAGTGGGATAGGGAGGGGAAGCAAGGGAGGAATAGATAAACTCTAGATAGGGCAGTGGGGTTGGAGGGAAAGGGAGGGGCCTGGGATAATTAATGATGGTTGAATTTGATGACCATTATTATCCAAAGTACAAGTATGAGGACATGAATTTGTGTGAGTATACTATGTATACAATCAGAGATATGAAAAATTGAGCTCTATATATGTAATAAGAGTTGGAATGCATTCCATTGTTATATATAAATTAAAAAATAACTAACTAAATAAATTTTTTTTAATTTAAAAAGAATACAAGTAACAAATGCTGGTGAAAATGTGGGAAAAATGAAATCTTACACACTGTTGGTGGGAATATAAATTAGTATAATCACTATTAAAATTAGTATAAAAATTCATCAAAAAACAAAACAAAAATAAAACTACCACATGACCTAGCAATACCACTCCTTGGTATTTATCGAAAAGAATTAAAGTCAGCATCCTTACTGATCTATGCATACCAATATGTATCACAGCACAATTCACAGTAGCCAATTTATGAAATCAGTCTGTGTGCCTATCTAAAGATAAGTAGAGAAAGACAATGTGGTACATACAAATTGGAGTTTTATTCAGGTGTAAAGAAGAATGAAATAATATCATTTGTAAGAAATGGATGGAAGTTGAGATCATCATGTTAAGTCTGAAATCAGACTCAGAAAGACAAATATCACATGTTTTCACTCACATGTGGAAGTTAGAGTGGAGAAAAGGACATGTTAGAGAGTAAAACAGATGAACAGCTGTCAAGAAAGTAGAAGGGAGACTATATGGATAGGGGATGGTGATCAGAAGGAGGAGGAGGGGAAGATAAAGGGGCATATTAGAGAGTGAAATTGATCAAATAGTTATATGCATGTACCATTATGTAACAATGAACACTTGTACAACTATTATGTTCCAATAAAAAAAAATTATTATTGACATAATTGGGTTTGTTTTCTTTCTTTGGTTTGATTTTAATTTTAACTGACAACAATTGTATAAATTTATCAATAATAGTATAAATAATTGTGATATTTCCATACCTTTTTACTTTGTGGAATGATCAAATCAGGCTAATCATCATACCACTTCAAAAATGAATGTATCATTTCTTTGTAGTGAGAATGTTTAAAAATACTGTTTTAGGTTTTTTTAAAATACAGTTTTACTAACTAATATGGTTGGGTTTAATCTGATATTTGGCTATTTGTGTTGAATGAATTCATCGATTATCTGTTCCTTTTTTGTGAGGGACTTTTCAAAATTTCATTTTGTTTCCTTATCTGAATTACTAGCTATAATTCTTAATTTTAAATGTTTGTTTCCTGACTTATAGTATGCATCTTTCATGATCCTTAAGGTAACATTATACTATTTCACGTATAGCACAAGAACATTACAAATTGCATACTACCAGCTTTATCTTCTTAGACCTTAGAGTATGGTTGTCATGCATTTTATTTCGATATACAGCATGAACCACTCACTACAGTGTTATTATTTTATGTTTGAACAATTATATTCTAAGTAGAGTCAACTATTATTGAAATTTTTATATTTATCATTTCTGGTGCTCTTAATTCCTTTGGGAAATCCAC
This sequence comes from Marmota marmota marmota, assembly GCF_001458135.2. Lineage (NCBI taxonomy): Eukaryota > Metazoa > Chordata > Mammalia > Rodentia > Sciuridae > Marmota > Marmota marmota. Next base: position 16,886,528 of record NW_026000249.1, on the reverse strand, counting down.
ATTTTTATCTAGGAAGGTTTTATTCTTGCTGAAGAATTCTTTTCATGTTTTTGTAGGAAAATATACTGGTGTTTAATTATTTCAGTTTGTAAGTATGACTTGAAGGATATTTTCACTGGATATAGAATTCAAAGTTTATAGTCCTCTTTTTTTAACCATTATTTTAAAGATATTTTTCCAGTGTCTTCTTACCTACATTTATTCCAGTGAAAAGTCTTATATAATTATTATTGTTTCTGGGATATTTTTTTCTTCATGTTTCTTCTACTTGATTTTTCAACCTTGAGGATCTTATATTTATAGTTTGAATCAAAACTTGAGAAAATTTTAGCCCATATTTCTTCAAATGAGGTTAACATATAAATATTATTTCAATTATGTATGTATCAGAATGCTTTATCCCTCTCTCTCTTCCTCCTTACCTCCCTCTCCAGTGGCTAATCTCTTGTTCATGCTATGCAATGTAATGTTTTTTATCTTAGATATTATACTATACTATTATACTTTTCATTTTATGAGTTTGTATCTACTAAATACAATCAACTTTTACTTTATATTCTTGATCATATAGAAAAGAGATATTAAAACTGTTTTAAGGTTTTTATATACTATATATAAAGTTTTTTATAAACTGTATGATTTCAGGATCTTTTCCTATTGATTCATTTTTCTTTTTATTTTGTGCTATATTTTCTTACTACTTCGGTAACTTTATTGTATTCCAGAAATTGCAAATATTATTTGGTTAGGCCCTCATGTTAACTTTTCAATATTGTGACAAAATATTTGAGAAAACAAACTTAGAGAAGAAAAATTTTACCTTGGCTCACAGTTTCAGAGGTTTCAGTCCATTGTCACTTGGCCTCATTACTTTGTTTGTGCCTTTTGCAAGGCAGATCATCATGATAGCAAATGCATGTTAGAACAAAACTGTTCACCTCATGGTCAAAAGGAAGCAGAAAGTAAGAGAAGGAGACTGGGGACAAGATATACCCTTTAAAGCATGTCTGCAGTGAACCATATCCTACAAACAGGCCCTGCCTTCCATTGTATCTCCCATATCCCAATAGTTTCTCAGGCTGGCAGTCAAACCTTCAGCACTTGAGTTTGGGAAGAAATTTTAATTCCAAACATAGCAACTCTGCTTATTTTTTAACATTTTTCTGAGTTGTAATTAAGTTACTTCAGAACAATTTGATCCTTCGAGGCTTGCTTAAGTTTTTCTGCATGAGACCAGAACAACCTCAGTCTATGGCTAGTTTTTTGCCTGTTACTTTAGCAATGACATTTTGAGTATGCTCTCCTGTATCTTGTAATTTACAATGTTTTCTACATTGATTGGTAGGAACATGAATTATTCCTGCCCTTGTGGGAGATACAGTGGTTGTTTTCTCTAATTCTTTCAAGTAGTTCTTTTGAAGATCTATGACTAGTATGAGCCTTTGCTCTTCTTGCAAGCTAAGATTTTTTTTTTTTTGCCCACAATTTCATGGATGCTATCAGAAAATACAAGATCCCAGTAAGTGTTCACCAATTCTCTAAGCCCCAATTCTCACAAGGTAATATAAAGAGGGCCAAATGACTCCTGAACATGCAGTAGATTATAGTATGTGAAAGAAACCTTGAGCTTAGTGAATCTAGATATTTTATACTAAGGATGGCTTTCCTTTGTAGCCAAGGGAGACACTATAATTCAATATAAAAATAGCTTTGAAAGAGCATACCAGAGCAAAAGCTGTTAGTGGTTCTGTTAGTAACAAATGCAAAAGTGAGAGACCATTATGGACTGAATTGTGTCCTTTCAAAATTATATGTTGAATTCTAATACTCAAGGTCGCTATGTTTACACATAGGGCCTTTACAGAGGTAACAGAGGTTACAAGAGGTCAAAAAAGTATGGCCTTAATCCAATAGGATTGGTGTCTTGATGAGAAGAGGCAGAGAAACCAGAGCTCTCTCTACACTCACCCTGAGAAAAGGCTATATGAGAATAAATAAGAAGGCAGCCATTTGCAAGCCAACAAAAGAGGTTTCAGGAGAAAACAAATTCCTTGAAGTTGGAATTCCAGCCTCCAGAACTGTGAGATAATAAACCTCTGTTGTTTAACCACCCCAGTCTGTGGTAGTTCGTTATGGCACTCATGACTAACACAGAGAATCATAGAGATTTGTCTTTGAAGAGTTCTTTACTTGACTTTGGGTAATTTCTTTATATATACATATTGATCTATACTTATCAGGACACTTGAAGGACCCCCTAAAGATCTGTGGAGTTAATTTTGCGTGTGTGTGTGTGTGTGTGTGTGTGTGCAACTCTTTCCTCCCTGGTATGCCACCTTGAAAATCCAGCTGTTGCATTCTTTCCAGATCCCTAGTTCCGCTCTTCATCTCAAGGTGACCTCCAGGTTCTTCCTAGTCTTCCCATCTTTGTTCTGGGATCTAGAAACTATCTCTGGAGAGTAAGCTTGGGTAAACATAGGCTTACACCATTTGTTTTTCTTCTTTTAGGGAACACTGTTTTATGTAATGTGATATACAGCACCTGTAAAGCATTCTTTTAAAATATACATTTTTATTTTGTGAGTTGTTCAAGATGGGAGGGTACATGAAGTCCCACATAAAAGAGGAAGTAGCCACCATTAAAAAAAAGAGTAATTTTTCCTTGGAAAAAATCTAAGCCTCTGGGCATGGTGGCACACACCTGTAATCACAGTGGCTTGGGAGGCTAAGGCAAGAGGATCAGAGGTTCAAAGCCAATCTCAGCAATTCAGCAAGACTATAAGCAACCTAGTGAGACCCTGTCTCAAAATTTAAAAATAAAATAAAAAAGGACTGGGGATGTGGCTCAGTGGTTAAGTGCCTCTGGGTTTACTCCCTGGTTTAAGAAAAAAAAAGAATCAAATCCAAATTGATAATTAGTTTGGAACTTAAGGGATTCATCACAGTTTTGATTCAACCATTTTATATAGTTATGAAGGCATAGCAAATATCTTGAGCATTTATTCCTCGTATTCTCATTTGTAGAGTTGGGAAGAAAATAAATAGGCCTTCTATGTAGAATATTAGTGTGCTTAGAGAAAATGTTATGGAGGAGATTTGAATTCTATCAAAGGAAGTTTATACACAAACATAGGTTTCTGCATTATTTACCAGGCCTGGAAAGTTCAAATTATATTATGCAGTTTGGAGAAATATCAAGATCATAGTAAATATAAGATGTCTCTCTTGCTACTCTGGGCCTTGCAGTTAAATTCTGGGATAACATTTCTTTATTTGTAATTGTTGACTACTAAAAATAAAACCAGGACTCTGTGATTCTTTACCTCTAACCATGTAAAGTTGGACTTTTTGTATCCATTTTATTAAAAAGAAAAGAAATAAATGAGGAAAAATGATTGAGTTAATTAGAGCATGTAATGAAAATTAAATAATACAAAAACTGAGTTATATGACCTATAATATTTCTCTTTTATTTCTAAATGATGCCAATAGAAAATAAAGTATTGCATTTGGTCCACCCCATTTAATAAAATATTGGAAAATTATATCAGAAGTGATGCAATTCTTCAAAAAATAAAGTAAGGTGAAAGGGGCAAGAGGCTAAGAAGACATTAGACTGAGGCACCTTTGCCTTGGGGAGAGCAACTATTTAAAAAGTACTTTCTAAAAAAGTCACTCCTCTGCATCAAAGGAAAGATGTCATCAAGGAGAGTACACTGTGAAACTGTTTTTAAATGCTTTTCAAAATTTGTAGCTAGAAAAAAATTATCGTTTAGAAGCATTTTAGAATAACAGTTTCTCTTCCCACACACTAACATTGGCAAAAGAAATGCTAAGGAATAAACTGGATTTTATGATACCTAAAGTTGATTTTTAAATAGAACCTTTTATTTTCAATGAAAATAAGAAATATGAGACATTTTCCTTATTTTGCTTTCTGTGCAACCTTGTCTGACAAGAATTGATAATTTTACATTATAAGAGATTGGCTTTTGCTTCTCCTAATGGAAAAATATATTGTCACATAATTATGAAAAGAGAAGAAAGGAAGAGAAAAATACTTTAGGAAAGGAGTTAGCAAGCTGTAGATCTACAACCTATTTATATAAATAAATTATATTAGACTATACTGTCTATATCCACATTTGAAAGTAAATATATATATTTATATATATATATATATATATATA
>NW_026000249.1:16857706-16882320 GCF_001458135.2 Marmota marmota marmota | reverse complement strand
ATATATATATATATATATATATATATATATATATATATATATATATATATATATATATATATATATAGTAAATATATAAATATAGAGTAAAATATACATACAGTAAAAAATATATATAGTATATATGGCCCTTTATTTATTTATTTTTTGGCAGGACTGGGGGTTGAACCCTGGGCTTTGCACATGCTAGGCAAGCACAATACCATTGAGTTACATCAGCAATCATTTTGTTACTATTTTGAGACAAGCTGTCCCTAAATTTCCCAGGCTGCCCTTGAACTTATAATCATCTGTCTTGGCCTCTGCAGTGTTCAGGAATACACAAATGCACCAAGCCTAGTTTACTTTCTGCCTTTTTGCAGAAAAGGTTTGTTGGTACTTGCTCTTCTATGCTTAATAAAAATGTTATTTCTGAACAAAGTCATTGTTCTTTTAAAGCTCTACTTTTGCCCCAAAACTGGAATTAATGTTTGCTTTTTATTCTGTTTGTTAACATTTTCAATATTTTGCTTATTTTTTCTGGATCATCACAATATTTTGAGGGCCTAGAATTAGTTTAACCAGAATAAAATTATTTTATTAGAAATTTACATATTTATTTTTAAAAAATCTTTTATTAGTGCATTATAGTTACAAATAATAGTGAGGTTCTTTCTCACACAATCATACATGCATGGAATATAACTTGTTCCATTTCAGATCCTAGTGGTTCCTCTTTCCCTCTCCTTGTCTTTCACCCTATTAGTCTTTCTGACCTCTACTGGTCTTCCTTCTAATTATTTTTTATTTGGTGCTTTATAGATACACGTAAAGGAATTCACCGAGATATATTCATAATGCAAATAGCAGAAGTTTGTCAATTTCATTCTGCTATTCCTCCCTTTCCCCATCTCATCTCTCTCACCTTCAATCCTCTTCCTCTACTCTATTGATCTCCCCTCTATTTTTGTGGGATATAACTCCCCCTTTTTTTCCCCTTTGCTCTAGCATCTGCATATGAGAGAAAACTTTCAATCCTTGACTTTCTAAGTCTGGCTTATTTCACTTAGCATGATATTCTCAGTTTTATCCATTTATTAGCAAAGCCATAATTTCATTCATCTCTATGGTTGAGTAAAACTTCATTTTATGTGTGTGTGTGTGTGTGTGTGTACACATATATACTTTCTATATATGCTAATTGGAAATTTAATGCTCAATGGTAAATCACAGTTTTCATCAAATTTTGTCTTTCTTTAGTATGTACCTATAATTACTCCAAATAATTGTACTCAAAGACAAGTTTTTTTTCTTGCTTTTAGTTTTGTCACCCTTCCTGTCTCTTATCCAGTCTTTCACAATGATGATATCAAATTGTAAAATGAAAAATGATGAGGTTAGGAACGAACTGGTGGATAAAATCTGGTCTATTGAATAATTTACTATTTGGATTATTGAATTAATAGTAGAGAAATCTAAATTGTAAATTTCTCTAATCACTTAGTTCTTCTCTCAAGGGATACAGAAGATACTTGTTATGCACATGTAACTTTGGGGTTCTGAGGTGTTAAACATTTCTTCAAACATATATAATCTTAATTATAGTTGTTTGAATAAGCAGTGCCACAAACATATTTCCTACATCCCCTCTTTGCATGATTAGCTTCTATTACTCAGCATTCATGTCTGGGCTTAAATTCCTCTTCTTTCAGGCAAGTTCTTCCTAGCATAACATTTACCATATCAACTTACTTACTTGGTTGATTCCACCAACTTGAGTATAAATTTCTCTCTTGCTTAATTCTCTATCTCCAATGACCAGTAGAGTATCTATACTGGTTTCCTATTGCTTCTATGTCAAATAAACATGATTTTTTAATTAGAGCTTTATAGTTACATGGAGTAATTGGGTTCATCCTTACATAATCAAATAAGCATTGAATTTGATTTCATTTTATAATCCCCCATTTACCCTCCCATCCTCCCTCTTCTACCCCATCTCCTTCCTTTACTCTGCTCAACTTCCTTTTGCTCTTCTATTTAAATTTGATCAGTTCTTTTTATTTACACAGAAAGGTAAAATTCCATGTGGTATATGTATATATGCACATAACATGATTTTTAAGAATTCATTCCACATTGCTTCTACTTTCCCATACCACTACCCTGCCTCAAGATCTCCTTCTTCTTCATTATTGAGCTTCTCTATATCTTCATGATATCCTATTCTTCCCCCTTCTTTTCCTTTATTTTGTTCTCATTTCCACATATGAGAGAAAACATTTCACCTTTGAGTTTCCGAGTCTGGCTTATTTCATTAGCATGATGTTCCCCATTTACAAGCAAATGCCGTTATTTCATTCTTATTTATGACTGAATAAAACTTTATTGTGCATATATATCACAATGTCTTAATACATTCATCTTTGATGGGCATATGGATTGATTCCATAATTTAGCTATTGTGAAACGTGCTGCTATAAATATTGAGGTGCCTTTATCACTGTAAATATACTGATTTTAGTTCTCTTGCATAAATACCCAGTAGGGTAACTGGGTCATATAATGGTTCCATCCCTAGTTTTTTGAGGAATCATCATACTGCTTTCCAGAGGGGTTGTACTAGTCTGTAGTCCCACCAACAATGTGCACCTTTGTTGCCCACATCCTCACCAGCATTTATTGTTGCTTATGTTCTTGATCATTTACATTTTGACTATAGTAATAGAAAATCTTTTTTTAGTTGTAGATGGACACAATACTTTTATTTTATTTGTTTATTTTCATGTAGTGCTGGGAATCAAATCCAGTATCTCACGCATGCTAGGCAAGCACCCTACCATTGAGCCACAACCCCAGCCCCAAGTTGAAATCTCAGTGTAGTTTTAATTTGCATTGCCCTGATTGCTAGAGATGTTGATTATTATTTTCATATATATGTTAGCCCCTTGTGTTTCTTCTTTTGCCCATTTATTGATCAGGTTATTGGTTTTACTTTTTTGGTGTTAATTTTTTTGAGTTCTTTATATATTCTGGATATTAATCCCCTATCAGAGGAGTAAGTGGCAAAGGTTTTCTCCCATTCTGTAGGCTCTCACTTCACACTCTTGTTTCCTTTGCTGTGCAAAAGTTTTTAAATTTGATGGCATCCCATTTATTGATTTTTAGAATAAGCACAAATTTAATGGCTTTAAACAACATGAATGTATTATCTCATAGTTATAGAGATCAGAAGTCTGACAAGAGTGTCACTGGGATAACCTAACCTAAAAGAATTGATAGGGCTTCTTCCTTCTGGACTCTAGGGCAGTGCCACATTTTCCAGCTTCCAGAAGCTACCTGAAATCTTGATGCTTGGCCACTTTTTCCATCATCAAAGCTAGCAACATCAAGTTGAGTCATTCCCACATTGTCATCTAGTTCTTTTCTGTAGTGATACTTTTCCACCTTTTAGGATCCTTGTGATTACATTAGGTTTACACACATAATCCAGAACAATCTTCCTATTTTCAGGTCAACTGATTAGCAACCTCAATTCCACCCACAACCTTAATTCCCTTTTGCCCTGTAACAAAACATATTCAAAGTTTCTAGGGTAGGGGACAGGAAATCTTCACAATGGGGCATTAGATTGCCCAGCACAATTATTGTCACATGAAAGGCTGCCAAGTGCTAGGTACATTGGTGCATGTCTGTATTCCCAACAACTTTGGAGGCTGAGACAGGAGGGTAATAATTATTACTTGGAAGTAATAATTGCATGAATAAATAAACATTAAGTGACACAGGAATAGGCCTATTTATAAGCCTCAGGGGAAAAAAAGTAAGCAAAACCTTGAAAAGACTTGATAATAGAAACAGTGTTTAAGGCTCAAGACTATCTTCAGAGTTACAGGACCTGTAATTTCTAAGAGTAGAAAGTATTTAAAGCTGGATCTAAAACTTCATCTGTTTCTTTTCTCTGTAAAAAGCAATATAGTACAAGCACAGAGATTTTCAAACTTCAGTATGCACCAGAATACTCTAAAGGACTGATTAAAACAAATTTCTGGGCCTATCTCTGGTACTATCTAGTTATGTAGGTATATAACAAAGTACACAAATTTGTATTTCCAAGGTCATCCAAGATGATGCTGATGTGCTACTGGTCCAGGCACCACGCTTTGATAATCAGTATAGTAGAAAGGACAGGGAATTTCTTAAAGCTTTTATTAGTGCATTATAGTTATACATAATAGTGGGGTTCATTTTGACATAATTACTCATTTATGAAATATAATTTGCTCCATTTCAATCACTAGGATCTACTCCGCCCCTCCCCTCTTCCCCACTCAATTCCTCTTTTCTACACCACTGGCCTTACCCTCATCTATTTATTTGTTTTCATAAATTGATACTTTATATGTATACATAACTGTGGTGCATATGCACATGTACATGGCATAATTTGGTCAACCTCATTTGGACATAGATTTATTTTAAAGGCCGATCTTTAGGTTCAAACCTATGTCCAGTCATTTATCATTTGTGTGATTATGGTGTTATTTAGTTTTTCTTAATACATGTTACATGGCAATAGATTGAGAAGAAAATTTAATAACATTATTTAACAATATCATGAATATGAAAATTACTACTTCATTAAACCAATATGTAAATTTCTTGTTTTCTTAATGTATTCAACAAATATTGATATCTTCCACTTTCTCCCTGAAATGAAGTTCTTTAAAAAAGAGCAAAATTATGAATGGAAGTGGTAACAGTGAAATTTGAGCAGTGTTTTTTGTGTCATGAAGAGTGTTTGAGGCTCAAGAAACAGCAGAAGCATGAAGCCTTTCAGATATTACATTAAGGAATATGTACAGGGCTAGGGTTATAGCTCAGTGTTAGGGTGCTTGCCTACTATGTATGAGACTCTGGCTTTGATACTCAGCACCATATAAAAATAATAAATAAGAGGCTGGGGTCATTGCTAAGTGGCAAATGTGAGGCACAGGGTTTGATTCTCAGCACCACATATAAATAAATAAAGATCCATTGACAACTAAAACAATATTTTTAAAAATAATAATTAATAAATTAAATAAAGGTATTGTGTCCATCTGCAACTAAAAAAAGGAATATGTAAGGATGGCTCCATGAAGCAGAAAAGGGAAAGCTGCTAAAAATTAAATTCCCTTTATTAAGACTGCAGCAGCTGGATCCTTACCTGCAGCTTAAGATTGTGATTGGTTTTTAGTCTAATTGGTATCAATTATTATAATTAGTGTTCACTTCTGCTCATAAATATCATAAAACTCATTAGCAATTGGTCCTTGTGAAATTATATCTGATTTAGGGTGGGTGATAAATGCTGGTTTTATTCGGGGATTTTTTTTTTTTGTTCATTTGTGGTTTTTTTATTCACTTTTAGGGAAAAGCTGTATGTTTCTGCTCAGAATTCTCAGGGGAAAGATCTCCTTTTATGAAGTTTTTCTCTTTTTTATCAGATAAATGTAATTTACTTTTATTTTGTAAATGTAATATTTCAAAGATTTTATGAGTCTCGAAATACCCCATATTCTCATTATTCTGTCAAATATTTCAAAATGTTGCAATTTGTATTGGTATGGTTTCTTCTATTTGACAATCACCAGTGATTCAGTTCATAAGCATTTTTGCTTGGTAAAATCTTATTAGTGGTTATCGCCTAAAAGTATAGATCTTGTCTCAATTTAAACTAAAGGTATCCTAAAAACCCAATCTTTTTGTTCTAGTAAATTAAAGTATCCATGTAAAGTATCCAGCAACATATTTGATAGAATTCAAATTAAGCAAATTTACTATACCAAATCCAAGATACAATAAATACGAAGTACTTCTAGAAAATTTCTTTCTCTTTCTAGTAGACCTTCTAAAGACTGCCTTCTCTAGTAGACACCAGAATCCTCCTGGTTAGTGCTACCATCCTTCAGCTGCCTGAGTGTTAAATGTTAACATTTATAGCTGGTCCCTCTCTAGAAAGAAAAAGATGAGACATTACCTCATCTTCCTAGATAATAACATTCATCGCTTAACTCTTCTCTTCTCTTTTACTCCTCCTATTCCCCAGGGCAGCCATTGACCAATGACTGAATTGGGGCATACAAAAGGCTGCTTCCTTGCCTCAAGGCACTACCTACTCTTTGTTGCAATTCATGTTCCAGAGTGCCCTATGCAATCAGTTTCATCTAAACTTCAGGTTAGACCATCTCCTTTTTTGACTTTTTCCTCCTGTTGTATTCGGTATGTTCATTTCCTTTCTCCTAGTGTGCTTCCCATATAAATACTTGTTCAAGAATCTTCATCTGTCTTTGCTCTGAGGAAAACCAACTCAATCTCCCCAAATTGGATACTAGATTATTTCAGAGTCAATTTTGGCTTTTATCTTTCAATGTTTTTTTGCAAAAATGAATATATTGAATTACTATACCTTTCCTGCCCACACAGGATAAGAATAATAGTAAATTATCATGAAGGGGTTTGAATTGATTAATCCAGCCATCATCAAATTACAAAGATGGTACAAATTATGGTCTAAAATTAGGTCATTTTCTTGGTCTGTGTCAGGGAATGAGAGGGAAAATGAGGGAGGTACAGACTAAATTCAGTCACAGTAATAAGGGCAAAGATTGTTGTGAATATGAAGCAAAAATAGTATAGCCTGCCAATCTAACAGCCAGTAGTTATGCTAGTGTATTTTCTGGCTGCTATAATAGCATATTATGGACTAGGAAAATTATGAATAATATAAGTTTATTTGGCTTATGGTTCTGAAGGCTAAAATGTTCAAGAACAAGGGGTTTCACCTTCTTTTTTTTTAAGAGAGAGAGAGAGAGAGAGAGAGAGAGAGAGAGAGAGAGAGAGAATTTCAATATTTATTTTTCAGTTTTTGGCGGACACAACATCTTCGTTTGTATGTGGTGCTGAGGATCGAACCCGGGCCGCACGCATGCCAGGCGAGCGCGCCACCACTTGAGCCACATCCCCAGCCCCGGTTTCACCTTCTTGCTGCATCATAATGTGGGGGAAAGAATCATATGGAGAAAGAACATGACAGTAGTAAAGATGAGAGAGGAAAAGAAGGAGTCAAACTACTCTCTTTTATAACTAATTCAAGTAATAATGACATTAATACATTCATGAGGGTGGAGCTCTCATGCTATAATCACCTCTTGAAGATTCCCAATTCTCAATACCATCAGGATGGTAATTAAATTTCAACATGAGTTTTGGAGGGACATTCAAAACACAGCACTGAGAAACACAATTTAGGATATTCTAGAGATCTTTGTCTGCTGGTAGACAGAATCAAATTGACTTGAATGTCCAGTTGTTAATTTTTCATTAAATACCAGTCATGAAAGATTGAGCAGATATTTTACTTCAGTGATCAACATCCCCATGTTTAGATATAATATTTGAATTACTGTGTGTTTCTTTTGTCCTCCCTTCAATGCTACTTCTTTTAGTTAGCTTTTTTGCCACTATGACTAAAGACACATCAGAACAATTGTAGAACAGAAAAAAAGTTTGATTGCTGGCTCATTATTTCAGAGGTCTCAGTCCATAGACAGCAGGCTCCATTTCTTAGGGCTCAAGTTAAGGCAGAACATCATGGTGGGAGAGTGTAGTGGAGGGAAACATCTCACATAATGATAAGAAGGCAGAGAAAGAGGTCCCCAGTTGCCAGATACAAATATATACCCCAAAGCCACACCCTCACTTCCCACCTACTCTAGCCACAGCCTACTACTTCAGTTACCACTCAGTTAATCCCTGTCAGAGAATTAATTCACTGATTGGGTTAAGACTCTCACAACCAAATCATTTCTCTTCTAAACCTTCTTGCATTGTCTCACACGTGAGCTTTTGAGGGAACCTTCACACAAACCATAACATACTGATTATCAAAAGTATATAATGGAATTGGTAGTTAGTTTTTTTCAGTTTGTGAATTGGTGAAAATCCAACCTCTCCAATGGACTTGGTTGATTTTCTTCTGATGAAGCTATTCAAAATATCCAGTTTTTCTCTGACAGTATAAGGAAATGTTTCTACCAGAAATACCAAGACTACCTTACTTAGACTTTCAGCCTTCCCTTCCAGTATGTTTTGATATGTACTGTCTGCAGCTAAAGTTCTTCATATGTTACTCATCAGATGCCCCTCTCTTTACTTGAAGAACTACTGTTTCTCTGTTCAGTCTTGAACTTTTTTGCCTCTGAGCAGGGCACTTCCTCAATATTTTTCCTGATATATATTTCTTAGAAAATCTTGGGACTAGTCACATTTGAAACCCATCTTGACCATACCTGACCATAACCTTATGTTACAGACATAAATTCTGCAGACAAAAGATTCCATTAAATGAAAGAGTTAAGTGACAAATTACACAAATGAAGTCACCTAAATTATGCATATTATACTTTATTAAATAATCACATTCATTTTAGTATTAATAATTTTTTCTTAGGTGGTTTTTGTTTTGTGTTTCAGTTTGTTTGTAAGAGATAATACCAATTCCTTATCTCAGAAACCCCCTAATTTTAGAAAAAAGACATCCAAGTTCCAAAAATGATAAAAATTTGTATTCACTCTCATCATTTGTAAACATAGTTGATCAATATTATGGTACTTTATAGAATATATACATTATATTATGATTTGTATATAATTTCAGTTATCAGTTTTACTATTGATATCCATTTGAGTTGTTTACTATTTTTGTTCTAAAAACAACCTATTTGGATCTGTGTGTGTGTGTGCGTGTGTGTGTGTATGTGTGTATCGGGAAGGAGCATGTAAAGAGTTGTTACAAGGCTAACAATGTTACAGGTTGTGAATAAGGCAATAGTTATATGGTTCTCCAGTCCATTAGCATTTGTTTATCTGTGTATATAGTTATGCTTATTATTATTACAATTGATTTTATATACTTATTTTAAATGTTTTTATTAGTTTATTATAGTTTTACATAGTGGAGTTCATTTTGACACATTCATATAACTGTGGAATGTAATTTGCTCCATTACAATCCCTAATATTTTGACAATTCCTCCCATCTTCCCTTATCCTCCTTTCCTTCCTCTACTCTTTGTCTTATTTTTACTTATTGTTTTAAATAGGTGCATTATAGTTATGCATAAAGGTGGAATTAACTTTGGTATATTCATATATGTATAGCATAATTTGGTCAATTTCATTCTGCTGTTTCTCCCTTTTTCCATACTTTCTCCTTCCCCTTCAATCCCCTTCTACTCCACTAATTTCCATTTTATTTTCATTACAGTAGAATCCATTTTGACATAATTATAAAAGCATGTAATATATCTTGTTCTAATTCAGTCCCAGTGCCTCTCCTTCACCTTCCCTTTCCCACACCCTGTTCCCTTCCCTTTTGTTGTCAGGTTAAAACTGGCTTCATAGAATGAATTAGAGGATGTTCCCTCCCTTCTTATTTCATGGACTATTTTGAGAAAGATTGGAATTAGTTTTTTAAAGGTCTGGTAGAACATAGCTAAAAATCCATATGGTCTTGGGCTTTTATTTATTGTAAGGTTTTAAGTGCAGCTTCAATTTTATTCTTTGATATTTGTCTGTTTAGGTATTCTATATTCTCTTGTTTTGATTTGGGTAGCTCATATGTGTTTAGAAATTGATTAATATCTTATAGATTTTACAGTTATTGGAGTACATCTTTTCAAAATAATTCCTGATACTCCTCTGGATTTCAGAAATGTTTAGGGTGATATCTCATTTTCATCTATAATTTTGTTGATTTGGGTCTTCTTTTTCTTTCTTTTGACTAGGGTGACTAAGGGAACATAAATCTTGTTTATTTTTTTTAAAGAACCCACTTTTGGTTGCATTAATCCTTTCTATTATTGTTTTTCATTCTCAATTTCATTAATTTCAGTTCTGATCTGAATTATTTTTTGTCTTCTACTAATCTTGGAATTAGTTTTTTCTTGTTTTTCCAAATTCCTAAGGAATAACATTAGATTATTTATTTGGGATCTTTCTGGTTTTTTTTTTAATATAGGCACTAAATTCTATAAACTTTCCTCTTAGAACTGCCTTCATACTGTCCCAAAGATTTTGATAGGTGTATCTCTGTTCTCAATTGTTTGTAACTTTTTAAAAATTTCCTCCCTGATGCCTTCTATAAATATATGGAAGTAAGAGTTTTAAAAACTTCATGAGAAAAATGGCAGATCACATTTAGAGGCAAGGTAGTTAGAATTTCTCATTCAAAATATTTTATTCGATCTCCATGTGTTAAAATGTTTTATGTGTTATTTATGGGTGCATTATAGTTGTATATAACAATTGAATTTGTTGTTACATATCATACATGCAAACAACAGTATAATTTGGACAATATCACTCCCTAACACTTTATCCCTCCCTGCCTACCTGCCACCCCGTGGTCCCTTTGATTTTCATGAGATCCTCTCCCATCTTTCTTTTCCTTTTCCTTCTCCAGCTTCCACATATGAAAGAAAACCTACACTCTTTGGCCTTATGAGTTTCACATGTTTCTCATAACATGAAGGTCTCTAGTTCCATCCATTTTGCTGCAAATGACAATTTCATTTTTTTCTTTATGACCAAATAAAACTCTATCGTGTACACATACCACATTTTCTTGTCCATTCATCCATTGATGGGCACCCAGGTGGTTCCATAGTTTTTGGCTAGTATGAATAATGCTGCTATAAGATTTCTAATTTCACTCTATTATGATCTGATATGGTTCACATAATTATTTCAATGTATTTGAAAATGTAGGACATCCCTTTTGTCCTACAATATGCATTTTAGAGGTCACATATGCAGTTGAGAAGAATGTGAATTAGGTTGTTGATGGATAAAGCATTCTATAGCTATCTGGTAGGTCCATTGGATTAATATTTTAGTATTTGATTAATGCTTGAATAATATTTTAGTATTAATATTTTAGCATTTTCAGTTTTGCAGGATCTTTGCTTAGTTTTTCTGGATGACCTAATAGTGAGAGAGATGTATTCAAATCACCCAGTATTATTGTATTGAGATCTATTTTAGTCTTTAGATTGAGTTATTTTTTTGTATACATAGGTGTACCAGTATTTGTGGTATAAATATTTATAATCATTATATCTTGTCATTGGATGATTCACTTAACCAGAATAAAGTGATCTTCTTTGTCTCTTATGATTATTTGTTAGTTTGAAGTCTATTTTGTCAGATATTAGAATACATTATTCCATCTTGCTTTCAGTCTCCATTTGCATGGTATATTTTTTCATTCTTTCGCCTTCAGACAGTTGATGTCTTTGACTGTGAGTCTCTTAAAAACAACATATGGCTGGATCCTATTTTTTAATTGGCTCTGCCAACCTATGTCTTTTGATTGAAGAGTAGAGACTATTTACATTCAGTGTTATTATAGACAGATGATTTTTATTTCCTACCATTTTGATTTATTTCTAATGTTAAATTCAGACTTGGTTATCCTTTAATTGATTATTATTCTATTGAGATTCATTTGCTGAATATTTTTGTTCATTTTTCATTTCTTTTTTTGTGTAGTATTTCCTCAAGTATGTTTTACAGTTCTGGTTTAGTCACTATGATTTCTTTTAGCTTCTGCTTATAGAAAGTTCTTATTTCATCGTCAATAGTGAATGATAGCTTTACTGGATAAAGCAATTGTGGTTGGCACTCATTATCTTTCAGGGCTTGGTAAAATTATTCTAAGCCCTCCTGGCTTTTATTATCTGGTTTGAGTATCTGCAGAAAGTCTAACTGGTTTACCTCTAGATGTAATATGCTATCTTTCTCTTACAGCTTTAAAAATTTTTTATCCTATATATTATGCATTTTAATTGTAATGCATCTTGCTGAAGAACTTTTTAAAATTAATTATTTTAATTAGCTATATATGACAGCAGAATGTATCTTGATTCCTTGTACACAATTGTAGCACAACTTTTTATTTCAGTGATTGTACACAATGTAGTGTCATACCATATATGTGCATTCACACAGGTACCTAGGATAATGATATCCATCTCATTTTACTATGTTTCCTGGCCCCATACACCCTCCCCACACTCCCTCTCCTTTTCCAAATCACAGATCCTTCATTTTTCCCATGCCTCTCCCCTCCCCATTATAGATCAGCATCCACCAATCAGAGAGAATATTCTGCCTTTGGTTTTTCTTGGAATTGATTACTTTGCCTAGCATGATATTCTCCAGCTCCATGCATTTACCTTCAAATGCCATAATTTTATTCTCTGTTAATGTTGAGTAATATTCCATTGTGTATATATACCAAAGTTCCTTTATCCATTCATCTATTGAGGGGCATCTAGTTTGCTTCCACAGTTTAGTTATTGTGAATTGAGCTGCTATGAACATCAATGTGGCTGCTTTACTATAGTATGCTGATTTTAAGTCCTTTGGGTGTAGATTGAGGAGTGGGATAGCTAGGTCAAATGGTGGGTCCATTCCAAGTTTCTAAGTCATCTCCATACTGCTTTTCAGATTGGTTGCACCAATTTGCAGTCCCACCAGCAATATATGAGTGTGCCTTTTTTTCCCACATCCTTGCTAACATTTATTGTAGTCTCTATTCTTGATAACTGCCATTCTGACTGGCATGAGATGAAATTGTAGAGTAGTTTTGATTTTCATTTATCTAATTACTAGAGATGTTGAACATTTTTTTCATCAATTTGACTATTGAATGTATATTTTCTTCTGAGAAATGTGTGTTTAGCTCCTTAGCCCATTTATTGATTAGGTTGTTTTTGGTGTTAAGTGTTTTGAGTTCTTTATATGTCCTGGAGATTAATACTCTATCTAATGTGTGTGTGGCAAAAATTTCCTGCCAAAATGTAGGGTCTCTCATCACCTCATTGATTGTTTCTTTTGCTGAGAAGAAGCTTTTTAGTTTGAGTCCACCCCATTTATTAATTCTTGATTTTATTTCTTATGCTTTAGAAGTCTTGTTAATCAAGTTGGGGCCTAATCCGAGGTGATGAAGATGGGCCTACTTTTTCCTCTATTAGTCACAGCGTTTCTGAACTAATTCCTAGGTCCTTGATCCACTTTGAGTTGAGTTTTGTGCATGTTGGGAGATAGGGGTTTAATTTCATTTTGTTGTATATGGATTTCCAGTTCTCAACAGCACCATTTGTTGATCATGGTGCACTATTTTAAAATATATTTTTGCATACAATTTGTCATAATTTTATTGAGAATTTTTGCATCAATGTTCATCAGGAATATTGATCTGAAATTTTCTTTCCTTGTTGTGTCTCTGCCTGGTTTTGGTATCAGGATGATACTAGCTTCATAGAATGAGTTTGGAAGGGTTCCTTCCTTTTCTATTTCATGGAATAATTTGAGTCATATTGGTATTAATTCTTCCTTGTAGGTCTTGTAGAACTCAGCTATGAATCTGTCTGGTCTTGGGCTTTTCTTAGATGGTAGGCTTTTGGTTCCATCTTCTATTTCCTTGCTTGAAATTGATCTGTTTAAAGTGTGTATGTCCTCTTGACTCAGTTCGGGTTGATCATATACCTCTAGAAATTTTCTGGTTTCTTCAAGTTTTTCTATTTTATTGGAGTATAAATTTTCAAAATAGTTTCTAATTGCCTTCTGTATTTCAATAGTGTCTGTCATGATATTTCCTTTTTCATCATGTATGTTAGTAATTTGAGTTTTCTCCCTCCTTCTTTTCATTAGAGTGGCTAAGGGTTTGTCATTTTTATTTATTTTTTCAAAGAACCAGTTTTTTATTGTCATTTTTTTGAATTGTTTCTTTAGTTTCAATTTCATTAATTTACAACCTGAATTTAATAATTTCCTGTCTTCTATTACTTTTGGTGTTGGTTTGTTTTTCTTTTTCTAGGGCTTTGAGCTGTAATGTCAGGTCGCATATTTATTGACTTTTTCTTCTGTTAATGAATGAAATCCATGCAATGAACTTTGCACTAAGCACTGCCTTCATAGTGTCCCAGAGATTTTGACAAGTTGTATTGGAGTTCTCATTTATCTTTAAGAATTTTTTTATCTCCTCCCTGATGTCTCCTGTTATCCATGCATCATTCAATAGTGTATTTTTTAGTCTTTAGGTGTTGGAGTATCTTCTCTTTTTAATTTTATCATTGATTTCTAATTTCATTACATTAACATCAGATAGAATGCAGGGTGGTATATGTATTTTTTTTTATTTATTAAGACCTGCTTTGTGGCATAACATGGTTTATTTTGGAGAAGGATTCATGAGCTGCTGAAAATAAAGTGTATTTGCTTGTTGATGGATGCAATATTCTATATATGTCTGTTAAGTTCAAATCATTGATAGTATTATTGAGTTCTATAGTTTCTTCACTTAGTTTTTGTTTGGGATCTATCCAGTGGTGAGAGAGGTGTATTGAAGTCACCCAGTATAATTGTGTTGTCATCTAATTGGTTCTTATATTTGAGAAGGGTTTGATTGACATACATTGATGCCCCATTGTTTGGGGCATAGATAGTTATGATTGTTATGTCTTGTTGATGTATGAATCCCTTACACAGTATGAAATGTCATTCTTTATCCTTTTCACTAGCTTTGGTTTGAATTCCACTTTATCTGATATGAGGATGAAAACCCATGCTTGTTTACAAGGTCCATGTGAGTGGTACATTTTTTACTACTCTTTAAACTTTAGTTTGTCTTTTCCTGTGAGATGAGTCCCTTGAAGGAAATATATTGTTGGGTCTTTTCTTTTTGTTTCTTTCTTTTTTTTATTCCAATCTGTCAGTCTATGTCTTTTAACTGATGAGTTTAGGCCATTCATATTCAGGATTATTATTGAAATATGATTTGTAATCCCAGACATTTGGGGTTATTTTTGGTTTTTGGTTTTTAACTTAACTTGGTTTCTCCTTTGACTAGCCTTTCCTTTAGTGTAGTTCCTCTCTTTGCTTATTTTCATTGTTGTTTTTAATTATCTCCTCCTGGAATATTTTGTTGAGGACCATCTGTAGTGCAGGCTTTCTTATTATAAAATCTTTAACTTTTGTTTATCATGAAAGTTTTTTATTTTATCATATAATCTGGAGCTTAATTTTTCTAAATATAAGATGATTCTATCCTTATTCTGTATGCTACACATTTTCATTATAATGTGCCTTGGTGTACATGTGTTGTAATTTGGTGCATTTGTTATCCTGTAAGCCTCCTGTATTTGATTTTCCAATTCATTCTTCATGTTTGAAAAATTTTCTGATATTATCTCATTGAAGAGATTGTGCATTTCTTTGGTTTGAAACTTTATGACTTCCTCTATCCCAGTATCTCTTAGATTTGGTCTTTTGATGATATCCCATAATTCTTGGATGTTCTGTTCATGGTTTATTACCATCTTCACTGTGTGGTCAACTTTATTTTCCAGATTATATACTTTGTCTTCATTATATAAATTCTTTCTAAGTAGACTAAGTAATCTAGTCTCTTGGTGGTGCTTCCTATTGAGCTTATTATTTGGTTTATTTTTTCTTTCATTTCCAGGATTTCTGATATTTTTTTCAGAATTTCTGTATCTTTCTTGAAGTAATATTTTACTACCTGTATTTTTTCCCTGATCTCTTTTTTGGAGTTATCAGTGTTTGCCCGTGTCTGCTTATTTAGGTAATTCTTTAATTCATAGATCATTTTAATCATAAACATTCTGAATTCCATCTCTGACATTTTATCAACTGTGCTGTCCATGGATTCTGTTATTGTAGTATCCTGGTTTGTTTGGGGCACTTTTTAACCTTGTTTTTGTTTTTCATGTTGTCTATGTGTCTTCCTTTCTTGCAGTGTGGATCTGAGGTATTACAGTTTCTACCCTGTAATCTTGTAGTATCTGTGCAGATTATTTGTACCTCACCTTGGTGTTGGGCTTCCAGAATGCCAGTGTTCCATGAGGGATGCTACTGTAACTAAAGGTGGTGGCAGCAATAGAGGAGGTAACTTGAGATAGTATTGGAGGTGTCCCAAGACGGATGCAACCTCTTTCAGAGATGGAGATGAAAGGATGGGCTTTAAACTGATTTATGAATGCCTGCTCCAAGATGCACCTGCTTCTTGGCCCTGTCTATTGTCGCAAGGTAGCGGCTACTGTGTGGGGAGGGCTATGGCAATGGCTGCAGTGTCCCAAGATGGAAGTTGGTTAGTCCTGGGCTGCCAGGTGGAGGGGGTGGTCAGACCCTAGCCTACCCTAGGCCTGGGCTCCTACAAAGTTCAGTAGATGTGGTCCTGGGCTGGGGTCTCAAGAACTTTGTTTTAATCTTGTCTACTTGAATTTCTAAATGACTCTTGTAATTGGAATTGCATTTCGTTTCTAACTTTTAAAATTATATAATTTCACTGAAAATGTTGTACATTCTTTAGTTTGGTTCTTGTTGCCTTCTTCTATGATAATTATTATTATATTTGGTGTCTTAATGTTATCCTGAATTTCTTACATATTCTGGTCATGGTATCTGATCATCTCTTCTTTGTTCTTGACTTTGTTTTCAATATTGTGTACTTCATCTTCAAGGCCTGAATATTTATCTTCCATATGTGATCTCATGAATTGATAGTGATCTCAAGTGAATTTTTAATTCAATTTATTGAGTCTTTCACTTCCAGAATTACTGTTTGATTCTTTTCCAGAATTTGTACGTCTTTATCAAAATGGACTTTCACTTTTTGCACATTCTCAGTTCATCTTCTTTTAAAAGTAGATCTTCTTTTTAAAAGTAGATCTCCTTTTAGGTCAAAGAACATTTAAATTATCAACTTTCTCAATTCATTTTGCATTATTTCCTTCATTGTGATGTCAATGGGGTCAGTTGTGTTTTGAGCTACTTGGGTGCCTTGTTTCCTTGTTTCTTCATATTGTCAGTATTTATTCCCATCTTCTAGGATGATTATCTCCTCTATATTTACATAAAGGACATTTTTAGTTAGTGGTTTTCTCTTTTCTAGGTGTTCTAGGTTGGGTGAATGTCTTGGTGTCAAAACATTCATTCAATCTGAACTCATTAATATGGTATCTAACACCATATTGAGAGGAGATGCTAATCCTTAGTAATTGCAGATGCTTCAGAACAAAGACTAATATTAATCAATCTCACTATGAAGCAGCATCCCTATCATTTCAATTCTGAACAGCAGAGCAAGTGGAAAATGCCTCCTTCCATAATTCTGTCATCTTGGAGTCCCTGCTATACTGATTTTTTTATCACAAATTTTTTCAAAACTGTATTAAATGTGATAAATAATCTGTATGTTGTGATTCACTAGATTAAATATTATCTAAGAAAATTAGAATATTGTTTCTTCTTTTTGAATCATCAAATTTATTTTTCTTGCATTGTACTGGCTTTTATATTCAGTATAATGTTAAGAAGAAGTAGTATGTTCCTGAACTTAAAGGGAGCATTTTTCCTAAAGTTTCATTGATTATAGTATTTACTGTAGGATTTTAAGAGTCATCTTTAATCAAATAAAGAATTTCCCTTCAATTCCTTTTTTTGAAATCATTATTTTAACTAAAAATGTTGTTAAATTGTGTTGAACATTTTTTCCACACCTACTGAGTTTTTAATATCTGATGTTATCTTTTAGAATTCTTAAATTAAATATAGATTGCACCTTTTCATATGTCCTTATTTTTCTCACAATCACTTATTTTTAAACTTATCACTTATCTATTTTTTTTCTAATAATTCTTATACATGCAGTATCTGCAATTCTGAATTTACAGTATGATGTTTTTGCTAACTTTCATATACTCTACTTTTCTTAATTTGTACTTTCTGATTTTTGAGTTTGAATTCATAATTCTGAAACTTCACCTCTGTGAATCCTTTGAAGTCTGGGTTTTAAGTGAGCTTCTTCAGGGAGGATTTTCATTTTATTTGTGAATCTACCATTATGATCCAGCAGCTAATAACTCTTTAAATTCTTGGCTGGCAATTCTTCAAGCTACTTGGTAGTTGGAATTTAGTTTGTAAATGTAGTTAAGGGCTATCTTTTGGCTACAAGATTTAAAGGTGAATTTATTGTTTTTCCTATTCTTAATCCCAAAGTTCAATTGGATATTTTTCCACATATTATTCTGGATGTGGGGAGGGAGTGAGGGAGACTTACTTCTATTATATTTTTATTTTGAATATATAGTTCTCTATCACCCCAGCTCTAAGTTAGCTCTATGATAAGTCAACTTGGCTGACTCCTGTGCTTTGCCATTTCTCTGGGTCTTGAGAAAAATCTTAAAAAAACAATGTTTAAGTTCTCATGTTTGTCTAGTTGTCAAGTTGAAAGACATCTTTCAACATTTTTTTTTCATTCTGTTCCAGGTTATATGTATTTTCTTGGTTTCTGAGTATTTCTTAACTAATTTTCAAATTATCAATGCAGTGTAAGTATTTAAAATATGTTTCATCATTTTTGTTTATTTATTTTCACTAAAGGGTTGTGCAGTTTACTTAGTCTGTTAAGATGCCAGAAGCAATAACTTAAGCTTTATGATTTCTGACCTCTCTTTCAACTTTGTGGTTGATGCTATGTTCACTATATTAAAGATTTTTTGTGGGTAAGTACTATATTTATAAAAAGAAATAACTTGTGATATTAAGCAATTTAATTGTCTTCTCATGAGAGATTTTTGGGCCACATGTTCCTATAGCTTATGCATTAGTGTTCTTGCCCTAGGCTATTACAGATAAGGGAGTTTTAGTTAAGTGATAAATTCAGTTCAACTAAGTCTCATTTCATAATTTCCTAAAATACACTAACAATTCCTTGACAATTGTTGAAACTTCTTTCTTTTAATAAGAGATAGCCTTTTGAAATAATGTCAAAATTTATATACTACAAGGTACATCAACCTTTACACTATGAGTTTGAGAAATTAAACATTTCTTTTTTATGTTAAATATACATTCTCTTCCAGACAAGGTTTTTAAATTATATATGTATGTATTAAACCATATTCTTGCTTGTCTGTAATTACTATTCTTGCAATGATAATAGTACAAATCTTACAAAGTTGTGATTTCATGAATGTATTTGAAAATTTTCAAAAATCATACAGAAATACAAGACTACCAAGTATATTTTATGAAATTAAATGTTACATAATGTGAATTGTCATAACATTTAAACAAATCATAGATGGATGCATATTTATTTTTCCTTATAAATTATTAGCTTAACAATGAAAGAAACAATCTCTGATTTAATTACCTGAAATATCTAGAATTTAGCTCTGTGCCTGACACATAGCAAACACCGTTAATCATAAAGAATTTTTGTTTTGTTGATAAAATTGAGAAATAAATTTAATGACATGTTTGTAGTAAATCTTATGTCACAGAAATGCTCATTTTTAAGGGATATTAACTTAGATTAAGAATTTTTCATGTCTTCGGCTTTATTATTCTTGTATAATTTATACCTGTTTAAGGATGCTTATAACAACTTTAAAATAATTGGCTTTTGTGCGGATAAGAGCAAAGTTGAGATGATTTCCCAAAGTGTCAATATGAGAGTTTTGTTGCATAATGTCAGTTTTTACCCAGATGTAAGACCCGCTGAGCTTTGGTATTAAGTGAAGAATAGATTTTCACTTACAGATGGTAGTGTGATACTGTGATCGATTTTTAGCCTAGAAAATTCATACCAGAAGACATGTAGGCAAAGTATGAAAATTGTAAAATTTATAAATATATGAAAATTTATTTTTGTAAAATTTATTTAATTTAATTATCAAAATAGGATGATGCAAGGCCCTACCTCTGTACACAATCATACTTGGCTTGGTTTTCAAAGGCATTACCTATAGTTTCATCCTCTTTTTGTTTTACCATCAAAAATTATTTGCTTTGGTTGTTATTAATTTGGGACTATTTTCTCTAACTTCCAAGTTGACAACTAGATAGTCCAATAAAATAATTCATGAGAGTATGCTACTATATTTATGAAGAAATAATTATAGCCAATCTTAAAGTATGATGCTATATGAATTGATTGATTGATTGATTTAATTTCCATGCTGGGGACTGAACCAGGGCTTCACACATGCTAAGCAAGCTCTCTACCACTGAGCTGCATCCCTATCCCTCAGAATTATTTAAATTTAATGAAATAAACTATATTTTTAATTGTTATTTTACCAAAAAATTGTAAATATTTTATTAAGAGTCTCATGCTAGATTTTAATGAAGTTTCACCTAGAAGACTTCAGTGAAAACCAGGATTTTGAGGTCAGAAGAATGTAAACATGTCTATTGTAAGTTTCCATCAGGGTTTTGTGTACTTGGAGGATGTTTAAGTGAGTACCCATTACAAAACAGCTAGTTTTTACATTGCTTATATATCTTCAACTTCCTTAAATGTCTACTGTCTATCAAGAATGGTTCTATGATCAATAATAAATGCTTAGTGAATGGTTAACAAATACCAAATGATTGAGAATTGGATGCATTTCAAAATTAATATTCTACTTGAGGAAATTAAAGAAAAATCTAATTCAATCTTTCCATTACAAATACTTCCTCACTCAGAAGGCATATTTTACATATTTATTCCAAATTTTATGAATGTTATCAAGTAACATTCAAATCACATTTTCATAACTAGAAACATTGTTCTTAAATATTTTCCCATTTCTTATAGCTGTACATTAAAGGCAAGAAAGAAAAGCAAATATTATATATAAGGATACATTGTAAATATTCCTGAAAAGATAACATTTTGTTGTCAACTTAGGTTGTGAAGCAAGAGGATGGAAATAAAAAATGCACTCACAAGAGACAGTCTTTTGAGACTTCTATGGAAGTCCATATTACTCATAAGGAGTGCACAGGTTATCTGTGAGAACTATTGTGTGGTTGTAGATCCAGGAATCTTACTCTTGCTATCAAATTCCCCTTAGGCAGTGAATCAAGAGAGTGTGAACTGAAAAACCTACAGATAAGGGATTTTTGAGTGCTTATAAATAATTCATCTATCCCTTATGGCATTTAAATGACTATAAAACAGTTACTGATCTATGGGCATGTCGTGCTTTTCTCTTCATGTCAATTTCTTGGTTTCTACTTGGTTTCCTTTTCCAACTTTTACATTTTCAAAATAAGAGCATAATAAATTATTATTTTAATATACTGTCTTCAAAAACCATCACTTGGCAACAAATCATTTAGAACTTTATAATGTTAAAAAGATCAACCACATAAGAACAGAAATCACTGTAGCATAATTAGATTGCAAACTGCATTTTGTGCACCTTTTACAACATATGTAGAATTCACACTTTAGCAAAACCTGACACTATTTAACAATAAATTCTTAGTTTTATCTTGCTCTCTGTTGTCCCTTGTATTTGGCTCCCATGAAAAATCAGACATAACATGAAAGAAATGACATTGCAAATTTAGGAAAACAAGTAATAAGGGGATACCAAATTTATTGCAAAAATCAAACTAACAAACTCTTCAGACTAATAACATTTATCATTGATTAAATCAAAGCACTTTGTAACTTATCATCAAGAAGTGAGACCTCAAATTGTACTCTAGAGTGTTGCTAAGCAGTCCCACAGACATAGAACAATTCTAACAACATTTGTTATTGTTGATTAAAAAATGCATGGGAAATAAAGATTCAGTTAAATTTCTTTCATATTTTACAAATATGGTTAATATAAGGGTGAGATGCATATTCAGCATGACTGAGGCAATATATGGATGAATTAATTTAAAAGTTACATATTTACTATGATATTGATATGTACCTAGCATTTAGGTATATTCTGAACATATAAAACTAATTTAATAAAGACCCTTGCTCTCAGTCTATTGAATCATATAAAAAGTTTAGTATTATTGTCTTAACCTATTTTCTGCTGATATAACAAAATACTTGGGGCTGGGAAATTTATAAACAAAAAAGGTTTATTTTGACTCACAGTTCTGAAGGTCCAAGATCATGGTGTGTGTCAGCATCTGCTCACCTTTTGGCAGGGGCTCAAGGTGGAAGGACAAGGGTACATTTGTAAAAAGCAATCACCTGGTAAGAAGGAAAGCAAGAGATATGTATCCAAGAGGTGAGGTACCAAGCTCAATTTATAAAAAGTGGTCTTGTAATAACTTCATTAATCCCTTCATGAGGGTGAACCTTCCATGACCTAATTACCACTTTAAGGTTCCACCACCTCTCAACATCTATTTACATTGGGGAATAAACCACAACATGTGCTTTTGTAGGGACAAATCACATACAAACCACAGAAAGTATCAAATAATTATCATAAAATAATCTGAATAATGTTAAAATGCAATAGGAGCACAGACAAGGAAGAAAGAACTGTCTAGTATTATTCAGAACAACTGAGGAATTCTTATACTGAGAAAGTAGTAACACTCTAAATGGTCTGTAAAGATAAGTAGGAAAATGGGTTGGAAAGATAGGTAGGGACAAGAACACTCCAAGAAGAAATAATGATGAAGCAAAAGTAATATTATGATGGTGTATATTTTGATTTGCAAAAAGTGAATAATTTGGTGAGACTGGGTGACAAGAAAAAAGAATATGATAATTCCAGGCTATAACAGATCTGGCTAAAGAGTTTGGCTTTTATCTTTCAGATGGCAAGCAGAAAGAAAAGATTTTAAACAAAGTGAAGTGTATAATAAATTAGTTAACAATAGGAAAGATAAAATAGAAAATGGATATTTTAAATTTTTGTTTTAATTTTTAATTTATGCATACTAATTACCTGTATTTATGGGTTAAAAACAAGTACTAAAATATCGTTAGAAGGAATAATTTCTGTGTTATACAATGGGTAGGGTGATTATAGTTCACAACATTTATTAAGAAAATAAATATTCTGATGGAAAAAATGTCACTAAGAAAGTTTTTAAAAAGTGATCCTCGAAGGGGAATAAGCAGACTTTAGGGAACCCTAAATGATCCATAAAATATAGGAAGAAAATATTAGAACTTTTATTCTTATTTAAAAAGAAGAAACTTTTACTTATAATTAAAAAATCTTTTAATCATTTGTATATTTAAATATGCATACAGTGGAGTTTATACTCAAATATTTTCCTTTATTAATAGAGCTGTGCCCTTTTAGAGCTACTATGCATCCTTCTCTGTCTTGATCATAGCCCCTGATGATGACTTATATGGTTGACTTCAACCAGATTTCCATTCTCTTTGGATTTCAGGTTGATTCAGCTAACAGAGAACAATGGTAAAAGATTGAAGTGTGAAAAGAGAATTTGGAGAGTATATCCCCTGGCTTTCTCCTCACTAATATGAGAATTTGGTAGTTTCTCATCCCTTCCAATATGATAACAGCTTTTGGGGGGAGAGAATAAAAGAAGAGAATAGAAGAGGGGAGAGTAGAGATGGGGAAAAGAAGAAAAAAGGAGAAAAATATTGACATGGAAAATAAATTAAAGTTGTGTTGCTGTTCAATTTGGTAGTCAATTGGTTATGTGAGACATATGTGAACAAATAATTGAACTTTAAATT
Organism: Marmota marmota marmota; assembly: GCF_001458135.2. NCBI lineage: Eukaryota > Metazoa > Chordata > Mammalia > Rodentia > Sciuridae > Marmota > Marmota marmota. The sequence continues at coordinate 16,858,754 of NW_026000249.1, read as the reverse complement.
TTATTTAATGTAAATTTAAATTTTAAATCTGGTACATTGTTCCAAACATGAAGTTATTAGACAATTTTATGTTTGAAACAATATGGGTAAGTTTTATGACATTTAAATAAAATTAAGTATTTCCAATACAGAGTTAATATCCAAATGAAGATGTGCTATAATTGAAAATTCATATTTTGAAAATTATAAATATATCATTAATAATGTTTATTTTGATTTCATGTTGAAATGATAACATTTTGGATATATTGGGTTAAATTAAATATATTATTAAAAATAATTTCACTTGTTTCATCTTCAATATTTAAAGTGTGGCTACTGGAAATTTTAAATTATATATGTGAAACATATTACATGTATATTGGAAAGCAATGGATTAATGAAATACAGTTATTTTCCCACTGAGGACAAAGCAGGAAAATGGCAATTTAAAAAATGAAAATAAATTCCTGTTCTGACCAAATGGCATACAGCATGCTCCATGTTCTCTGGTAAGTACAATTACAAATCTTGGTAAAATGTAAGAGACAACCAAAGGAGAATTCTGACAGGTAGAAAGAGTAAGACTTTTGCTACAAAAGTTCTTATTTTAAAAATCAAAAGTCAGTAAGAGCAAGAAAGTCGTATTTTTCCCCAATCCTTCTTGAACTCTTGTTTGTGTTGTTATGTAATAAAATACTCAGTGCTGGTCTGGCTTAAGGGCTACACCTCCATTAAAGTCTTCTATTCTACTGTCTCTGATGAAAGTGTAATGGTTACATCTCAGCAATAATTTTGGATCATGAATGAGAAGCCACACGTTGAGTTTAACTGAGTTATATGATAGAAAGTGCTGGAATACCTGAAGATTATGGAGCCTTAAATTATCTATTTATAAAAAAATAAATAAATAAATAAATAAATAAATAAATTATCTATTTATTTATTTATAACATTTTATTTTGTATTATTTATATATATGAAAAATAACCTTTTATATAAGTGGTAGCTCCAAAGAAGAGTTTTAACACAATATGAAACTGATACCTATGTCACTCCCCCCCCCCCC
>NW_026000249.1:16847317-16855509 GCF_001458135.2 Marmota marmota marmota | reverse complement strand
CGTGGTCTGAAAGGGCAAGGAAACAGCCAACTGAGCATCACTGCAGAGGAGCCAATCAGCTGGCAGCTGGAAGTTTGCTGGGGCCGCTGTGAGCCAATCAGCTGGAAGTTTGCTGGGGCCCCTTTGGCGTTGGCTCTCAATACATACATATATATATATATATATATATATATATATATACACATATATATATACACATATATATATATATATAAACATGTTTATACAAAACATGTTTATATAAAACAATTCCTTAATCCATTCATCTGATGATGAGCACCTGGTTTGAATACATAATTTGGCTATTGTGGATTGTGCTGCTATAAACATTGAAGTGACTCTATCACTATAATATGCTGATTTTAGTTCCTTTGGATAAAAATCAAGGAGTGGGATAGCTGGGTCATGTGGTGGTTCCTTTCCTAGTTTCTTGAGGAATCTCCACACTGCTTTCCATAGTGGTTGTATTAATTTGCAGTCCCACCAGCAATGTATGAGGGTATGTTTTTCCTCACATACTCTACAACATATTATTGTTTGTATTTTTTTAATATCTTTATTTTATTTTTATGTGGTGCTGAGGATCGAACCCAGTGCCTGATGCATGGCAGCCGAACCCTCTACCTCTGAGCCATAACTCCAGCCCCTATTGTTTGTATTTTTGATAATTGCCATTCTGATTGGGGTGAGGTGAAATCTTAGTGTCGTTTTGATTTGCATTGACCTGATTGCTTGAGATGTTGAATTTTGAAAAATATATATTTGTTGCCCATTTGCATTTCCTCTTTTTAGAAGTTTCTATTTATTTCTTTAGCAATTTATTAATCAGGTTATTTGGGTGGTTTTGGCATTAAGTTTTTTTAGTTCTTTATACATTCTGGATATTAATCCTCTGTTAGAAGAGTGCTGGCAAAGATTTTTTTCCCAAATTTGTAGTCTCTCTCTTCACTCTCGTTTCCTTTAATGTGCAGAATATTTTTGGTTTAATGGTATTCCACTTATTGATTATTGGTTTTATTTCTTGAGCTTTATAGGTTTTGTTGAGGAAGTCATTGCCTGTATCTATATGTTGAAATGTTTCCCCCATGTTTTATTCTAACAGATACATGGTTTCTTGTCTGATTTCCAAGTCCTTTGATCAGTTTTTGTTTCAAATATGTGCAAGGTGAGAGATAAGTTTTTAATTCCATTCTTCTATATGTGGATACCCCATTTTCCTCTATATGTGGATATCCCATGTGGATATCCCATTTTCCCAGCATCATCTGTTAAACAGGTTGTGTTTTCTCCAACATATATTTTTGGTACCTTTATCAAGAATCAGATGTAAGTATTTGGATTTGTCTCAGTGTCTTCTGTTCTATTCCATCAGTCTTCATGTCTATTTCAATACCAGTACCGTGCTGTTTTTGCTACTACAGCTGTGTAGTATAATTTGAGATTGCCTATTGTGATGACTCTTGCATTGTTTTTCTTTTTGTTCAGAATTGGTTTGGCTATTCTCTCTTATTCTTCCAAATGAGTTTAAGGACTGATTTTTCTAGTTCTGTGAAGTATTCCATTGGTATTTTGATGGGGATTGCATTGAATGTGTATTTTGCTTTTGGTAGTATGGCCATTTTGATGATATTAATTCTTCCTATCCAAGAACATGAAAGCTCTTTTCATCTTCTGAGGGCTTCTTCAATTTCTTTCTTGAGTGTTCCATAGTTTTCATTGTAGAGTTATTTTCTTTCCTTGGTTAGATTAATTCCTAGATTCTTTTTTTTGAGGATATTATGAAGGAGATGGTTTTTCCAATTTCTTTCTCAGTTGAATTGCTGTTGGAGTCTAGAAAAGCTATTGATTTATGAGTGTTGATCTTGTATCCTATAATTTTGATGAATTCATTTATCAGTTCTGAAAGTCTTCTTGTGGAATTTTTTTTTGTTATTTTTGGGGGTCTTCAAGATAGTATCATATAACTAGCAAACAGTGATAGTTTGACTTCTTTTTTTGTTTCCAATTTGTATCCCTTTAATTTCCTTCATTTGCTTGGTTTGTTTAGCTAGAATTTTGAGAACTATATTGAACAGAAGTGGTGAGACTGGACATACTTGTCTTGTCCCTGATTTTAAAGGACCAACTTTCAGTTTTTCACCATTTAGTATGATGTTGGTTTGGGGTTTGTTGTACATTGCCTTAATAATATTGAGGTAAGTTCCTTTTATCCCTAGTTTTTCCAGTGTTTTTAACATGAATGGTCATTTTTTTTGTTTTAATTAGATACACATGACAGTACAATGATCTTGACATATCATACATTTTGTTTTATCAAATGCCTTTTGATAAAAGAATTTTGCATCTATGTTCGTCAGAGATCTTGGACTGTAGTTTTCTTTCCTAGATGTGTCTTTGGTTTTGATATCAGGGTTATACTAGCTTCATAGAATGTATTTGAGAATGTTCCCTCCCTTTTAATTTCATGGAATAATTTGTGGAATACTGGCATTAGTTTCTCTTTAAAGTTCCGGTAAAACTCTGCTGAGAATCCATCTGGTCCTGGGCTTTTCTTTGTTGAAAGGCTTTTGATTGGTGTTTCAATTTCATTGCTTGATATTGGCCTGTTTAGGTTTTCTATATCTTCCTGATTCAATTTGAGCAGGTCATAGATTTGTCAATGTCTTCTAGATTTTGCAGTTTATTGGAGTATAAATTTTTGAAGTAGTTTCTAATGATCCTGTGGATTTCAGAAGTGCCTGTGAAGATATCTCCTTTATCATCTCTAATTTTGTTGATTTGGGTCTTCTTTCTCTTTTCTTTTGATTAGTTTGGCTAATGGTTTATCAATCTTATTTATTTTTCAAAGAACCAACTCTTTGATGCACCAATCCCATGTAACTTTTTATTCTCAATTTCATTAATTTTGTCTCCTATCTTTATTATTTTCTGTCTTCTACTTATTTTGGAATTGGTGTATTGTTCTTTTTCTAAGGCCTTTGAGTGGAGCATAAGTGTTTTTTTTTTTAATTTATTTACTCTTTTATTTCCTTTAATGAACAAAATATAAGAACTAAATGTAGTAATCAATTCACATGGTTACATGGGTGATATTTGTTTTATTATTTTCTATTTGTGTATGTGTGTGTGTGTATATATACACACACACATACATACATACATTCATGCATACACAAATTGACAAGACATAGTGTTTTTTGAGATCTCTCTTTTTAAAATTTGTTTTAATTAGTTACACATGACAATAGAATGCATTTATGTGCTTTGATATATCATACATAGATGGGGTGTAATGTCTCATTTTTCTGAGTGTACATGTTGCAGAATCATATTGGGCATGCAGTCACATATATACATATAGTAATAATGTCTGTTTCATTCTACTATCTTTCCTATCCCCACATCCTCCCCGCTCGCCTCCCATCACTTCCCACTACTTAATCTAAGGTAATGCTGTTCTTCCCTAGTGCCTTACTGTGAATTAGCATTCACATATTAGTAAAAACATTTGACCTTTGTTTTTATGGGATTTGCTTATTTCACTTAGCTTGATATTCTCCAACTCCAAACATTTACTGGCAAATTCCATAATTTTACTCTTCGTTAAAGCTGAGGAATATTCCATTGAGTGTATATACCACATTTTCTTTAGCCATTCATCTATTGATTGACACCTAGGTTGGTTCCATAGTCTAGCTATTGTGAATTGAGTTGCTATAAACATTGTTGTGGCTTTGTCACTATAGTATGCTAATTTTAAGTCCTTTCGGTATAAACCAAGGAGTGGGATAGCTGGGTCAAATGGTGGCTCCATTCCCAATTTTCTGAGGAATCTCCATAATACTTTCCATAGTAGTTGCACCAATTTGCAGTCCAACAAGCAATGTGTGAGTATGCCTTTTTCACTGCATCCTCAGCAACAGTTATTGTTTCCTGTATTCTTGATGATTGTCAATCTGACTGGAGTGAGATGAAGTCTTAGAGTAGTTTTGATTTGCATTTCTCTAAATGCTAGAGATGTTGAACACTCTCTTTATTTTTAATGTATGCACTCAATTCAATAAATTTTCCCTTAGTGTTGTTTTCATATTATCCCAGAGATTTTTAAAATGTTATATCTTTATTTTCATTTGTTCCTAAGAATTTGATTTCTTCTCTCATTTCTACTTCGATCCACTATTCATTTTAAATGGTATTGTTAATCTTTGTGTGTTTGTATGGTTTCTATTTTTCTTGCTGTTCATTTCTAGTTTCATTCTATTATGGTCTGAAATGATGCACATCTTATACTTATGTTTTTGTATTTGTTTAGACTTACATTGTTGCCTAGAATATTTTGGAAAAGATTCCATGAGCTGTTTTGTGGTGAAATATTCTGTAGTTGTCATTAGGTCCATTGGATTTATAGTATTATTTAGGTTGGGTTATATCTTTATTGATTTTATGCTTTTTTGACCTGTCTATTGATGATAAGGGTGTGTTGAAATCTCCCAGTATTATTGTATTGGGGTGTATCTGGTACTTAATGTCACAGGGTATTTTTTATGTAAATACATTGACTTTTTGGGACATATATTTTAACTATTGCTATTTCTTCCTGTTGGATTGTTTCCTTTTCCATATGTAATGGTCCTTATTGTCTCTTCTAATTTTTGCTTGAAATCAGCTTTGTCAGATATGAGAATGACAACACCAGCCTATTTTCAGAGTGTGTTTGCATCAATTTTTTCCAACCTTTTATCTTCAGTCTGTGAGTGTCCTTACTGATGAGATTATTCTCTTGCAAACAGTATATGGTTGGATCTTGTTTTTTAAATCCATTCTGCTTATCTGTGTCTTTTAATTAAGGCATTGAGACCATTTATATTCAGAGTTATTATGGATATGTGCTTGTGGTTTGCTGCCTTTTTTTTTTGCTGTATTTAATTCTACCTTGGTTTTTATTTAGATAATCCTGTGGATTTTAGAAGTGCCTGTGGAGATATCTCCTTTATCATCTCTAATTTTTTGGTTTTTTGTTCAGGGATTTTGTCTCCACAATGCTATGAGTTGAAGTAATGTTTAGGCTCATTTAATTCCCCATCAAATACATTGCTTGTGGGACTACAAATTGGTGCAACTACTATGGAAAGCAGTATGGAGATTCCTCAGAAAATTGGGGATGGAGCCACCATTTGACCCAGCTGTCTCACTCCTTGGTTTATACCGAAAGGACTTAAAATTAGCATACTATAATGACACAGCTACATCAATGTTTATAGCAGCTCAATTCACAATAGCTCAATTCACAATAGTCTTCTATTGATCATCATTTATTTGGGAGTTTGGGGTTTTGTTTCTGGGACCAACTGTGTGCAATTTATCTTTAAATATTCTTTTTAGTGCTGGTTTGGTTGTCATGTATTCTTTTAGTTTATTCTTGTCAAGGAAGTTTTTTAATTCCCCATCAAATATGAAAGAGTTTTGCTGGGTACAGCAATCTTGGTTGGCAATTGTCATCTTCTAGAGCCTGAAAAATTTCATTCCATGTGCCCCTTGATTTGGGGGTCTGAGTAGAGAATTATGAAGTGAGCCTAATTTGTTAACCTCTAAATATGGCCTAATGTTTCTCTCTTGTATCTTTTAATATTTTTTCCTATTTTCTATGTTAGGTATTTTTATGTTTTTTTAAAGAACTTCTCTTCTGGTTAGGTTTATATTGGGTACTGTATGCCTCCTGTATATGGGTGTCTACCTCTTTTCTAATATGGGGAAATTTTTCTGTGACTATCTCATTAAAAATGTTCTTAATGCCTTTAGCTTGTATCTCCATGTTCTCTTCTATCCCAGTGATTCTTAGGTTTGGTTTCTTGAACTTGTCCTATTCTGATAATGTTCTATTGTGGTTTTTTTTTCTTTTGTTGTATTGTGTACTCAAATTCATGTATCCTGTCTTTAAGTCCTGAGGAAATGTCTTCAAGAGCTGAAGTTCTTCAAGAGCTGTTGGTGATGCTTTCAAGTGAATTTTAAATTTGATTCATTGTGTCTTTCATTTTCCAGAGTTCTGATTTCTCTGTATTCAGTATTTCTGTTTTATTATTGAAATTGTCTGTCATCTCTGGCATTTGTTTTCTTATTTCATTCCTTAGTTTTTCTTTTAGTTAATTGAACATTTTGATAATCAGGTTTTTTTTAATAATCATTGTCTGGTATTTCCTTCACTTCCATTTTTGTTATTTCTTTTGTTGGGGGATTTTGAATTGGGAGTGGTTGCCTGTTTCCTCATGTTTTCTGAAGTCCTGCTTTTGCACATCAATGGAGGTGGGATCCTCTTCCTTTTTTATATATGTGTCTTTATGTGTGTATTTCTTTTTATTATAGGATTTCATTTTGGGATATAACCCACCCATGTATTGTGCAGGTAGTGGAATAGGTTTATTGAGAAATAAGAGCTAGTTAAAATAGAACAATGAAAAAACCATAGGACACAGAAAATAGTTTCAAAAGTGGGGGCAGGAGGGGCAAGCCGATCAGACGGATTGAGCTTCTAGACTCTGCTGGAGCCTGTGCCCGCTTTATTTATATTAGAAAACATCAAAGGCCTTCCATAGAATGCTCTTCTCCAAAGAAGGTTAAAGGTGGGCTGTCCAGTTCCCAATGGGTTATGCCCATCTCCAGAGCTACTATGGAGGATCTTCCTGGCAGAGCAGAGATAAAGGTCAAGTGCATTGGGCAATCTATTGCTGTAGGAGAACCACACATAGTTTGCAATGCCAAACCTGAATCTCCCTGGCTTCCATACCAAGAGAAGATCCTCCTGTAATTCACCGATGGCTTCCCACAGATATATGAGTAGACATCTAGGTGGGGCACCTAATATTACCCTCTGATTTTTCCTTCTTGGGGCCTGGTTTTTTGTTCTGGGATTTTGTCTCCTCAATTATATGAGTTGAAATAATGTTTAGGCTCAAGCAGGGTTGGATCAATTATAGGGAAAAGTTCCCTGTTGCTTGGCTCAAGGATTTTCCTCTGGAAACTTAAAGTGTCTCAATGACTTTATAGCCCCTCTTAGTGGGAGTGGGAGCCAAGCATATCCCTAATGACAGTGACAGAAGTATGAATTTTAAGATGATTATCTGGTGTCTTCTTTGAGATTCGTAGCCCCAATTGTCACCTACAATTTCTTAGAACCTATCTGCAAAATGAATACACACACACACACACACACATGCACATACACATCCACATTTATGCACACAGAATTGCACATAATGGGAAAAAGTGAAAAAATAATACTATATGATGAAGTAATATTTGGGGAAAATTTTAAATTAAAAATTTAAAAAGAAATTTAAAAAAATTAAAATGGGGGTATGATGGGACAAAAGAAGAACAGAAAAAGAAAAAGGGAAAAAAGAATAAAAAAAACAAAAAATATTTTTGAGTAAGAACTTCTTTCTGCTGGGGTGGTCAAATATGCTGCCAGAGATAGATGCTCACTTTTGATATTTCCTTTTAGCTTTGTAGCCCTTGGGTCAAGGGTTGGAGATTGTGTAGACTAACAACTTTGTGTTCCTCATTCAGCAGCCAACTTTTGTGGCTAGGTGTCACAACTGGTCGTAGTAGATCTGTCTCTAGTTGCCCAGTATATGGTGGGCTACCACTACTTGGTTTCTGAAAAACTGTATCTTTCTGTGGCTGGGCATGGTGCTGAGCTCTAAGTTGAAGATTCGAGTAATTGGGGTTTACATTTGACTCATCTTTGGAACTCTGTGGGTGGTTAAGGATAATCCTCTACCCCATTGCAGTTGCGGGTGGAGGGTTTGCCAGTCTGTCCTCTCCGGATAGCTAGGGTCTCTGGTAAAATCTGCTTTTTGGGTTTAGGGATAAAAATCCCCACTAGTTTGAGCTTCATGACTATGAGTATGAAGTAATGGTGTTTGCCTTGGAGTACGGATGTTCCATTGTGACCCTTGTAGTGCCCGCAGGAATGTAGGTAGGCTTTGTCTCTTAGGGTCTTGAGGCTGAATGGTCCAGGTCAAGAAAACAATTATGCCTATTTCAGTCTCTTTGGTTCAAGGGCTTTCTGGGGAATTTTAAAAACTATTTTATTATTTTAACCAGCTGCAAGGGATCCTCTTCTTCTTTCTAGTGTATGTTGGTAGTTGCCTCAGACAAGTGCAGCAGCAGCTGATTTTCACAGGGGGTGTGGG
>NW_026000249.1:16840008-16847293 GCF_001458135.2 Marmota marmota marmota | reverse complement strand
CTCCTCCTTCATCTGCTGATCACACATTCTCTTTTATCTGTCTGTGCTACCATCCCCTCATGATTGCTACTGGCAGCCATGTTGGCAGGCCCATACCAGCACATCTTTGAATTATCATTTCTTAGGTTCATGTCTGTCTCTAAAAAACTTTTACAGTTTAGAATTAAATTTCAGTGTATTCACTTAATTCCCACCCTTGCACAGAAGTCATCTTCCCATCTTCCCCCTTTGTAGGTCTGATGAGGTGCTGCCCAATAATGTGTGCACCCTCTACTCTGCCGTCTCCCCCTGCCATGAAATTTTTGCAGTTTGACAATGGATAAGAAACAGAGGCTTCTGTGTACATTTCCTATTTGCCCACCCCCACTTTTTTTGAGTAAAAGCATCATCTTGGTTGTTCTATTAATACTCCATCATTTAATATTAAATAATCATAAGTCAGATGAAATACCTTGAAAACTAGTACCTTATGTGAATCTGACAGAGATGACAACCCATCATCCATGGTGCTCATATTTTAAGATGTAGTATGTTTCCTTGGGATAAATACATATTATTCTACATGGGAAGAATATATTCATGTATATTTGGGTTGTAAGACCTCTATTTGTTCCATAAATCTACCCATTCTCAATTTTTATTTATAGACCCTCTTGTGTTTATTAAACTACTTGACTTCCCAGAAGAGATTACAGTTCTAAGCTTGTTTTTCAGCTATGTGTATGTATGTAAGCAAGTTCTAGTCAATGTGATATAGATGGAAATGGTTCGTTCCAATTAGGACAGGATCATGCCCAGTTCTAATTAGACTTGGGGAGCTGTATGTTCTTAACCCAAATTCTTTCTCTTTGATGGAATGTAGCTGTGATGAGTATGTTAATTAATCTATCTCAAAGTTTGTGAAATATTGGTTGTCATGGGATGGAAAGATAAAGGAAACATAGTTTCACAGAGATTCCTATTATCCTTGGAGACTTTATTTCAAATGTACTTTTTGATAAGACAGAAAAGTAACCTCTATCTTTAGAATTATTGAGTTTCATTACAAATGTCCTCTTATTTATTCCCCTATGGAGCACTTAATTCTTTCTGCATGATCATATTTCCATTTGGAATCATTTTCTTTCTGCCTGATGAACTTCACCTAGTACTTAGTACATGTTTCCTGACTCCTAACCCCATAAAATAGATTGTCTTTCAGAATTATTTTGTTTTTTACTTCTATTATGGAAAAAAGTTTTGTAGATTATACAATTTACATTTAGCTATTATCTTCCTACAGAATTACAAATAGCTCACTTAATTTTCTTCCCACTATCATTTTTATTTGTTACAAAAGTAAGCTGTCAGTCTTATGGATATTTCTCTAAAAGCAACTTTTCAGTATTTTCCTTTAAAATACATGATAATGAATAGGTGTTGTTTTCTTTGCATTTTTTTAAATTTTGGATTTATAAGTATTTTGGAATCTGTAATGTCTTATCTTTAGTCAGTTTGGGAAATTTTCTGCCAATAACTCTCGAATATATTACATTTCTACTGCAATTACATATTTATAATGGAATTATAGAACCCTGTATGTGTGCATATATGTATAAATAAATATATATGATCAGATATACAGAGATCTTTTATCTATTTATATGCATTATAATTTTTAAATTTGGATTTCCTTTTTCTCTTCACTTGGTTAAGTCTTTATATTTTCTACTGATTTCTTATTTAACTAATGCCTTCCTGTGCTATGTCAAATATGATCTCAATTTCACCCATTTTATAATAATTTCAATTGTTTTTTATTGTATAATTTTCTATTAATTCCATTTTATAGGCACCAGTGATATGGCATAATTACCCGTCTTTTTATCTTTTTTTGCACATATTAAGCCTACTTATTTTAAAGACTGTGTCTGAAAACTGTACAATTTACATTGCCTGTTTACCTATTTTATTTTTAAATATTTTATTTTTTAAATTCTTTGGTCATGTCTCTTGAATGTCTTGTAATTATTTTTTTAAATAATACACTTTTTATTTTAGAGATGTTTTAGATTTGTCAAAAAACTGAGCAGAAAACATAGAGTTCCCATATACTCTTCTTTCTCCAACAGGTTTCCTTATTATTAGCATCTTGCATTAATGTGATACATTGTTTACAATTACTAAAGTAGTGTTGATAATATCATTGTTAAAGTCTGTAATTTATGTGAGGATTTACTTTTTGTGTTATATAATTCAGTGGGTTTTGACAAATACATATGTCAAATGTGTCCACTATTAAAATTTAATAATACTTTTATGCTCCTAAAAATCCTTTCCATGTTCTCTACCTAATCATTGCTCTGTTTCTTCCCTAGAATCTCTAGCAAACACTCATATTTTTATTGTCTCTATAGCTTTGTTTATCCAGAATGTCATACAGTTTGTGTCACACAGTAGACATCTTTTCTGAATGGCCTGTATCACTTTATAATGTAAATTTAAGGTAACCCAATGTCATGTCTCTTCATGGCTTGATAACCCATTTCTTTTTTTAAATATATTTTTTAGTTGTGGATGGACACAATAACTTTATTTAATTAATTTATTTATTTTGATGTGGTGCTGAGAATTGAACCCAGTGCCTCATACTTGTGAGGCAAGGGCTCTGCCACAATTCCAGCCTGATAACTCATTTCTTTTCATTGGTGAATAATATTCCACCAAACAATCAGATGCTGAGCATAATGTATGAAAAACTGGAGAATCTTTAAATGATGTTATCTTTCTACAAAAATGGGTTACTTTTTTGTAAGGTAGATGTGGGCATATTACTAGGATCCAATGGGTCTGAGTTGAACTTTAACTTTGGTCTTTACTGCAAAGAGTGGAAAATGTCTAATGACCATAATATATTCTGTTAGAAAATAATTCACCTAGTCTTGATTGTCAAATTAGTGGTCAATTTCATGTAATTATTTATACTTTTTTCATGTTTACTCTTACTTTAAACTCTCCAGTACAATTGATATGTTTTCTTTCATTCATATATAAATATATGTGTGTATTATATATATGTATATATATAACAATATAAATTTTCAAAATTATTTAAACCAATTGCTGTGAAAGACATTGAAAACTGTATTAGAAATATATTATTTAAAAGAAGATTAGGCAAAATAGAATGGAGACTAACAGAGCAGATGAAGGCAATTGACAGTGATGGAGTAAAGGAGGGCATGAGGAAGTACCAGGGAATGCAATCTAGCAAATTATGCTGTGATTATGTACAAATGAGAGGAGTTTTTAAAGAAGGCAGCATGGAGAAGGTTGCTTTCCTGGCTGCTCTGTGGCATTGAACCAAGAAAGCAAATAGGCAGCTTCTTAGCAAGGTGGATAAACAACAAAAAATAGGGGGGCTTTACTAGAATTTAATACTGGACATTCAAAACAGATAGGGGACTCAGGAAATTGGCTATAATAAAATAAGGAAGAAATCCCCAGTGACCCAGCTGCTGCTGTGGCTGGGCGGAACAGCCACAGTGGTCCCTCTACAAGTAAGATGGAGTGATAAGGGAATTAAAGAACCTGCATTTTTAGGAAGCATGAGGTGTGTCTGGGTATGGAGAATATAGAAATCAAAGACTCTGCCTGACTAAACTGAAATATGTGCTGCATAATATTGTCAATGAAAGAAGCCCCATTTCACCCAGCTGCATGTGAAGGACAGAGAAGGAATCATTTTACAGCCAGGGAACATGGGCTAGTAGCTGGAGGAGCTGATTCCTGGCAAACCTGAGGTTGGCCCGAAATATATGCCTGGCACTCACACTGCACAGAGTGTGCCTAAGTGACTAGGAAAAAGTCAAACATGGAGGTTTACACAGGGGACTACTGGTTGCAGAAACCCACCTGGCTCTCTCCTTTTCTCTCCTATATGGCTGCTTGCAGGACTCACTAGGAGAGACCCAACTGGCTGGGAATTCAAAAGGGCAGGAGTGGGAGAGACCAGGGATGTGGGATCTGTAGGTGACATAGTGAACTAAGAATTGGCTCCTCTAGCACATGAGAAGAACCCAGGGAAGATCACTGGGATGCAGTCTTCCAGTAGGGACTGGCAATTGCTGGGCCCTGGAAGGTGCTCTGATTTAAAATCTTTAGAAAAACTATCATTCATAAAAGAGCATGGAGACTACCTAGGCCTAAAATCCCACCTCTAGGAGATTTACCTATGGAATTACCTCTCTCACTCTACAAACTCCACCCTGAGGGTGGAGCCAACATCAGAGTCTGGATGACCCCACCTAACACTGCTGAGAAGGGGAGCTGAGAAACTTTTGAACTTTAGTGGAAACAATCCTTTAACAATATTTTAACTTTTTTTTTTTAGCTTTTTGCTTTTCTCTGTTTAATTATGACTTCAATGGTACATGGATTTTGATACATATTCATATTTGGGTTTTTTTCCATTTCTAGCATTTTGAAGACAGTTATTTTTCAGAGATCAGTTTTTTGAGGACTAGGATGTTTGATACTATATTTCAGCTTTGTTATGTATTCTTTTATTTTTAATTTTTCAAATTTTTTACTTGACATATATTTTTATCTCACTAATCTCTTTCCCTTGATTCTCTAATTCTTTTTTCTTCTGATAAGAGCCAATCTCTATTGTTCTTTCATTCTTCCTTTAACTTTTTAATTCTATCTTATGTTCTCCTCCCTCGTGATCATCATATCATACATCACTTCTGTTCCCTCTCTTTCCACCACTCAAAATTGTAAGCCCTTCTGGAAACTTACTTTTTTTATTGTAGGCAAAAACTGATTAAATTGTTTCTGTTTATTGTGACAATTAACATTGTAGGTGTCATATCAGGAAATATTTCTTTCAATGCTCTGTATTGTGCGCATTGGTTGTTATTATTATTGGTCTCTCCCTAAATGGTGAGGTACTGGAAATCTTCAGGAACCCTATAAGTCTACAGGATAGAAACTACTGACTCAGATCCATGCTGCTCAATGGGTAGAAACAAAAACGACATGAAAAACAAGGGAACACATGACCCCAAACTAACCAAGATACTTCAGTAACAGAATCCATTCACACCACAGTGGAAGAAATGTCAAAAAACTTTAGAATGTACACATTTAAACTGATCTGCAAAGATAAAAATGGTATAGGACATGAAATCAGACAGAAAATATAGGAAATGAAAGATCACTTCAATAAAGAGACAGAGATTCTGAAAAAAAAAAAAGCAGATATCCTCAAAATGAAGGAATCAATGAACCAAATTTAAAATTCAGTGAAAAGCATCACCAACAGACTAGACCACTTGGAAGACTGAGTTTCAGGCAAAGAAGACAAAATATATAATCTGGAAAATAAAGTTGACTGTGGAGAAATGATTTTAGGAGACTATGAATAGAACATCCAAGAAATATGGGATAACCTGAAAAGACCAAATGTAAGATTTATCAGGATAGATGAAGGATCAGAGGTATAAACCAAACAAATACACAATATTTTCCAAGAAATAATATAAAACAAAATTTCAAAAATAAGAATAAATGGAAAATCAAATGAAGGAGGCTTACAGGACCCAAAATATATAAAATTACAACAGACACACAAGAAGAAATATTCTTATGAAAATACCTAACATACAAAATAAGGATAGAAATTTAAAGGCTGCCAGAGAAAAATGACATGTCACATTTAGAGGAAAACCAATCTGGTTTTCTGCTGATCTCAACCTGGACCCTCAATGCTAGAAGTTCTTGGAATAATATATATCAAGCTCTGAAAGTAAATGGATGCCAGCCAAGAATATATTGCAACCAAAACTAAGCTTCAGCATTGATCATGAAATAAAAGCCTTCCATGATAAAAAAAAGGTTAAAAGAATTTAAAACTAGAAAGTCTGCATTATTAAGTATTCTCAAAAAATAGACCAATGGTACAGATGGAGGACACAGAGATTAACCCACAAAATTATAATTCTCTTATATTAAACAAAGGCACCAAAGGCATTCATTGGAGAAAAGATAGGCTCTTCAACAAATGGTGCTGGGAAAACTGGAAATCCATATGCAACAAAATGAATAACTCCTATCTCTCAACATGCACAAAACTCAACTCAAAATGGATCAAGGAATTAGGAATACAACCAGAGACCCTGTGTATAATAGAAGAAAAAGTAGGCCCTAATCTCCAACATGTGGGAATAGGCCCCCAAATTCCTTAATAACACTCCCATGGAGCAAGAATTAAAATCAACAATCAATAAATGGGATGAGCTCAAACTAAAAATTTCTTCTCAGCAAAAGAAACCATCTGTGAGGTGAACAGAGAGCCTACATCATGGGCACAAATTTTTACCCCTCACACATCAGATAGAGCACTAATCTCTAGGGTCTATAAAGAACTCAAAAAGCTAAGCACCAAAAAAAAAAAAATAACACAATCAACAAATGGGTCAAGGACCTAAACAGACACTTCTCAGAAAAGGATATACAATCAATCAACAAATATATGAAAAAATGTTCATCATCGCTAGCAATCAGAGAAATGCAAATCAAAACTACTCTAAGATATCATCTCACTCCAGTCAGAATGGCAGCTATTATTAAGACAAACAACAATAAGTGTTGGCAAGGATGTGGGGGGAAAGGAACACTCACACATTGCTGGTAGAACTGCAAATTGGTACAGCCAATATGGAAAGCACTATGGAGATCCCTTGGAAATCTGGGAATGGAACAACCATTTGACCCAGCTATCCCTCTTCTTGGTTAATACCCCAAAAACTTACATACTACAAACATATTACATATTACAAACAGCATACTACAGGGACACAGCCACATCAATGTTTATAGAAGCACAATTCACGATAGCTTAACTGTGGTACCATCCTAGAAGCCCTTCAGTGGATGATTGGATTAAAAATGTGGCATATATATACAATGGAATATACTCAGCAATAAAAGAGAATAAAATCATGGCATTTGCAGGCAAATGGATGGAGTTAACCAATCCCCCCCAAAAAACCAAATGCTGAATGTTTTCTCTCATATAAGTAAGATAACCCATAGTGGGTTAGGGGGAGCATGGGAGTAATAGATGAACTCCAGATATGGCAGAGGAGTGGGAGGGAAAGGGAGTTAACATACTTTATATACAACCAGAGAGATTAAAAATTATGCTGTAAAAGTGTAATAAGAACTGTAATGCATTCCACTGTCATTTATTTTTTTTTAAATAAATTAAAAAGAAATATCCATACTGAATATATATATA
>NW_026000249.1:16800652-16839941 GCF_001458135.2 Marmota marmota marmota | reverse complement strand
TATATATATTTCTTGAAGAAGAAGTGAAAACAAACAAAGGTAGAAAGGATACTAGAAGAATAGTCAATCAAAATAGAAACTGATTCAAATTAAAAAACTAGAAATAAATCAAAATGACAAGGAATAAAAATCATTTCTGAATAATAACATTGAGTGTAAATTACCTAAACTCCTCTATGAAAAGACACAGTCTGGCAGATTGGATTAAAAAACAAGACCCCAGCTGGGGTTGTGGCCCAGCAGTAGAGCACTTGCCTAGCACACGCGAGGCCCTGGGTTCGACCCTCAGCACCACATATAAATAAATAAATAAAAGGTATAAAAATAAAAAAAATAACAAGACCCAACAATATGTTCTCTACAAGAGACTCACTTCATAGGCAAAATACATTCAAAAATGGCATGTAAATTAATGGGAAAAAACATATCACTCACATGGATCTCATAAACAAGCAGGGCTTTCCATCCTCATATCAGATAAAGTGGATTTTAAGCCAAAGTTAATCATAAGGACATTTCATACTACTTAAGCCTCATTTCATAATGCTTAAGGTAATTATACATCAACAAGATATAACAATTTTAAATATTTGTGTCCTAAATAATGGAGCACTTATGTACATCCAACAAACCCTTCTCAACTTCAAGAATAAAATAGAAAACAACACAATAATACTGGGTGAATTTAACATAAGTCTCTCACCACTGGGTAGATACTCCAAACAAA
The DNA here is from genome assembly GCF_001458135.2 of Marmota marmota marmota. NCBI lineage: Eukaryota > Metazoa > Chordata > Mammalia > Rodentia > Sciuridae > Marmota > Marmota marmota. The sequence goes on along the minus strand of NW_026000249.1, from coordinate 16,839,214 downwards.
AACTAAATAAAGAAGCTATAGAACTAAAAACTACAATTAATAATTTAGACTTAACAGATATATATATATAGAATATTTCATCCATCAGTGACTGAATACACTTTTCTCTCAGCAGCAAATGGATCCCACTCTAAAATAGATCATATCATAGGCCATAAAGAAACTCTTAGCAAATACAAGAAATAGAGATAATATCTTGTTTCCTATCAGATCATAATGGAATTAAATCAGAAATCAATGATAAAATAAAAATAGAAGCTACTCTAACACCTGGAAAGTAAATAATACACTATTGAATGACCAATAGTTATTAGAAGAAATCAGGGATGAAATTAAAAAAAAATACTTAGAGGGAAATGGGAATAGCAATGCAACATATCAAAATCTCTGGGAAACTATGACAATAGTTCTAAGAGCAAAATTACATTGCAATGAACTCATTCATTAAAAGGCTAGAAAGTCACCAAATGAATAACCTAATATTACATCTCAAAGCCCTAGAAAAATAAAAACAAATAAACATCAAAGCAGTAGAAGACAAAAAAAAATAATTAACATTAGAGCTGAAATCCATGAAACTGAAACAAAAGAAGATTCAAAAATTGATTAAAAAAGTTCTTTGAAATAATAAATAAAATTGATAAACCCTTAGCCAAGTTAATGAAGAGAAAGAGAGAAAACCCAAATCACTAAAATCCAAAATACAAAAGTAAATATCATGATGAACACTACTGAAACACAAACAATAATCAGAAAATATTTTGAAAAGTTATACTCAAATAAAATAGAAAATAGAGATAATATCTTGTGTCCTAATTTTCTAGAGACATATGACCTACCCAAACTGAATCAGGAAGACATTGAAAATTTCAACAGATAAATTTCAAGCAATGAAATTGAAGAACTATCAAAAGCATACCAATAAAGAAAAGCCCAGGACCAGATGAATTCTCAACTGAGTTCTACCAGACCTTCAAAGAAGAAGAACTGATACCAATTCTCTTCAAATTATTCCATGAAATAGAAAATGAGGAACTCTTTCAAACTCATTCTATGAAGCTAGTATCACCCTGATGCCAAAGCCAGATAAAGACAGATGAAGGAAAGAAAAATTTGGACCAATAACCCTGATGAACATAAATGCACAATATCTTTAATAAAATACTCACAAATCCCATACAAAAACGTATTAAGAAGATAATGCACCATAATCAAACAGGGTTCATCCAACAATGTGAGGTTATAGAAATCAAATATAGAAATCAAATATAAACATAGAGAAATAAAAAAATCATCACATCAATAGACTTAAACACAAGAATCACATGATTATCTCACTAGATTCATAAAAAGCATTTGATGAAATACAGCATCCATTTATATTCAAAACACTAGAAAAAGTAGGGATAGTAGAAATATACCTCAAAATTATAAAAGCTATGCATGCTACACCCAAGGCCAACATCATTCTAAATGGAGAATAATTGAAAGCATTCACTGTAAAAACTGGAACAAAATAGGAATACCCTCTTTCACTATTTCTATTCAACACAGTTCTTCAAACTCTAGCCAAGGCAATTAGGCAAAAGAAGTAAAATAAAGAGATATGAATAGAAAAAGAAGAACTCAAACTATTCCTATTTGCCAATAACAAGATTATATATTTAGAAGATCAAAAAATCTCCATGAGAAAATTTCAAAAACTCATAAATGACTTCAGCAAAATAGCAGGATATAAAATTAACACCAACAAATCAACTGTGTTCATATACATCTGTTATGAATCAACTGAAAGAGAAAGTGAAAAACCATCCCATTCACAACTCAAAGAAAGAAAATATTTGAGAATCATTCTAACAAAGAAGTGAAAGACCTCTACAATTAAAGCTACAGAACAAAAAGAAATTGAAGAAGACTTTAGAAGAAGGAAGTATTTCATATGTTCTTTGATAGGCAGAATTAATATTGTCATAATAGTCATATTACCAAAAGTGTTATACAGATTTAATGCAATTCCTATTAAAATTCTAATTACATTCTTCATAGACATAGAAAAGGCATTCATGAAAGTAATTTGAAAAAATAAGAGGACCAGAATAGCCAAGATAATCCTTAGTGAGAAAAATGAACCAGGAGGCATCAAAATACCAGAACTTAAATTATACTAGACAGCCATAGTAACATCATGGTATTCACACCAAAACAGACATGAAGACCAATGGTACAGAATAGAAGACACAGAAACAAACCAAAATAAATACAGTTATCTCATACTAGATAAAGGTGCCAAAAACATACATTGGAGAAAAGATAGCCTCTTCAACAAGTGGTGCCGGGAAAACTGGAAATCCATATGCAGCAAAATGAAACTAAACCACTATATCTCATCCTGCACAAAACTCAAAATGGATCAAAGACCTAGGCATTAGGGTTCCGGTGCCTATTAGAAGGAAAAATAGGCCCAAATCTCCATCATGTCAGATTCTGAACCAAATTCCTTAACAAGACTCCTAAAGTACCAAAAGTCAAGAATCAATAAATAGGATGGTATCCAACTAAAACCTTCTTCCAAACAAAGGAAACAATCAAGAACATGAAGAGAGAACCTACAGAGTGGGAGAAAATCTTTGCCATCTGCATCTTAGATAAAGCATTAAACTCCAGGATTTATGAAGAACTCAAATACTTAATACCCAAAACAAATAACCCAATCAATAAATATGCAAAGGAACTGAACAGACATTTCTCTAAGAAAGAAATGCAATTGGTCAACAAACATATGAAAAAAACTTCAACATCTCTGGCAATTAGAGAAATACATATTAAAACTACAATGAGATTCCATCTCACCTCATTCACAATTATAATTATTAAGAATACAAGTAACAATACATGTTGGTGAGAATATGGGGGGAAATGTTGACTCATGCATTATTGGAGGGACTGCAAATTGTGCAACCAGTCTGTAAAGCAGTATGGAGATTCCTCAGAAAACTTGGAACAGAACCATCAATTGACCTTGTTATCTCACTCCTTGGTATACACCCAAAGCACTTAAAATCATCATACTATAGTGACACAGACACATCAATGTTTATAGCAATTCATTTCACAATAGTTAAGCTATGAAACTGAAATAAGTGCCTTTCAACAAATGAATGGATAAAGAAAGTATAGTATATATACACAATGGAATATTATCCAGCCATAAATAAGAATAAAATTCTGGCATTTGCCAGTAAATGGATGAAATGGGAGACTATCATGCTAAGTGAACTAAGCCAATCCCCAAAAAACAAAAGCTGAATATTCTGTCTAATATGTGTATGCTAACACACAATAATGGGGGTGGGGAGAATAGAAGTTCATTGGATTAAACAAAGAGGAATTAAGGGTAGGGAGGGGTAATAGGACTAGGAACGACAGGAGAATGAATTGGACATAACTTTCCTTTGTTCATATATGAATACACGACCAATGTAAATCCACATCATGTACAGCCACATGAATGAAAGATTATGCTCTATGTATGTATAATATGTCAAAATACATTCTACTGTCATATATAACTAAAAAATCAAAAATTAAAAAAATATATATAGCACAATGAATCTCACTTTTATATATAATAATGCACTGATTAAAATAATAACTATAAGTAGAATAGAAGAGAGATCAGTAAAGTAGAATAACTAGATTAGGAGAGGGATGATGGAAGGGAAAGGGGAATAAAATTTTTCAAATTATGCTTTGTACTTATTCAAATATGGCATAATGAATCCAACTATCATGAATTATTATAATGCACCAGTAAAATAGCATAAATTAGAAGATTAGACACCAGTTTACCATTGATAATTTCTCATTTAAAAAATTAAGAATAAGCTGGGTACATTGGCACATGTCTATAATTCCTGCTACTAGGTAGGCTTTAGCATGAGGACCACAAATTTGAGACCAGCCTAGACTACTTAGCAAGACCTATCTCTCTACTTCTTTGTTATTTTTTTGTTTGTTTTAGGACCAGGTTTTGAACTCAGGGGTGCTTACTCAGTGAGCCATATCACAAGTCCTTTTTATTTTTCGACAGAGGCTCCCTAAATTGCTTGCTAAATTACTGAAGCTCATCTCAAACTTGCAATCCTCCTTCCTCAGCCTCTGGAATTGCTGGGATTACATTAGTGTGTGACCACGTCCAGCACAAGACCCTCTCTCAAAGCAAAATATAAGAATGGCTGATGATGTTGCTTAGTGGTAACATGCTCCTAGGCTCAAATCCCAGCACTGGAAAAAAAATCAAGAATATGTACTTTGGCATAGAATGAATTAGCTGGTAAGATTTTTTAAAAAAAGAACCAATGTTTCAACTATAATGTGCCAATAAAAAATGTGAAATAAGTAAATAAATATCCCTCATGAAGAAAAGCAGCAAAGTTGAAAAACAATATTTGTACAAGTTTAGTTTAATTTAGTATAATGAAATTGAAATTTTAAAAGGGTGATGAGGATGAGTGGAGGAGAGATATAAGGACCTTAGAAAATGTATACCAAACATGGTTAGGAAGAGTAATTCTTATGTTCTTCAGCATATTAGGGAGAATACAGTTCACAAAAACTTATTATATATTTTGTAATGAAATAAAAACGAGGAGTTTGAAGATCTCCAACAAAAAGATGATAAATGTTTAAGGAGATATAAATGATAATTACACTGATTTGCTCATTAAACATTACATACTTGTTTTAATTTAGCAAACTGTACTGTATAAATACATAAAATTATTTTATGCCAAATAAAATCTTTATTGACAAATTGGTCAATGATTAAATCATACAAAATTCTTATACACATACAACACAAACACAAATATGCATAGAGTCACACTTTGGAACTAAAATTCCAGATAATTTTTAAAAAATGCATTCATATATATTTGAAAACTACATAAAATATTGAGAAAATTATTTTAATGACTCAAGACAAAATGGTAGTTAATAATCTGTCATAGATACAGGATAAATTAGAAAGATGGTAAATATACCTTTTTGGAAAAACATTGGAATTCCTGGTAGTTTTTTGGGGCAGGTTTATGAAGTTAAAAGAATATAATTTATAGGCTATTCAAGCTATGCCAGAACATTGAAAAATCTCACAAACTCTTTATTAAGAGGTAATGGTGATCACTTGACTAATATATTACCTAAACACACACACACACACACACACACACACACACACACACCACAGAGACCAATATTATGTACTCGAAAATCCCAAATAAAACATTAGTAAATTAAACAGCACATGAATACATCACTACAAATAGAGTTTGATTAATGGACATAAAGATGATTTAACATAAAATCCATTAAATTTATTTAATAAATAATTAAGAAAATAACATGATCAAAAATTGATCAAATTTCATATGCATCTAAGTGTAGACAGAAGATTTATTAATTTGATGAATACCACTTAACAAAAACTTAAAAACAAATACAAAAATAGGGAAACATTAGAATATCACTATTTAAATTAGACAAACACAAGATGCTCAAAATTTGTTTGAAAAAAGTAAAACAGTAACAATTATATAAAAAGCAACTGAAGGAACAAGACTTTATTATAGAGAGACCCTATGATCTTCAAAGGTAAGGCTCAGCCTTGTTAAAGCATTACTTAGCTCCAAACTTATCGAAAAAATCAATAAAGAACATTGAAAAAGAACAGCTTGAAAATGAGAGCAAATTTCTTTACCAGATATCAAAAATTTCATTCAATCTTTCATTCATCTATTCATTCAACAGATACTATTTCATGTGTACATTCTGTCAGACATTGTATGTAATAAAAATTCAGACCTAAGCAGAATTATAATCTGTGCCCTTATGGAGCATAATCACAATCTAATCTGGGTGCACACTCATGAACAATTATAAAAATAAATCATAGTAAGGTGCGACTTTGCTGAAGTAGTTGCTGTCATGGGAGTTTGCATGTGTGTATGGCACAGCTTTATTGAGATATAATTCATATGCTACATAATATTATAATGATTTTTTAAAAATCTTTGTATGTGAGCTTCCAAGAGAAAGTATTTTTTAGATAAATGCAATATCTTTATTTTATTTATTTTATGTGGTGCTGAGGATTGAACCCAGTGCCTCAAACTTGGAAGGCAAGTGCTCCATCACTGAGCCACAACCCCAGCCCAAAGAGGAAGTATTAATGGGGTTAAAATGCAATGTTGATTTTAGATAGTGGTATTATCAGCACACAGATGGAAAATTTAATCAATGAAATAGGGACCATTTCACATTGATAGGAAGAACATATGTGGTTTCGGACCACTTGGCTTTTTACTAGGATAATTAGGTTGTATGTTTCATATAACTTACTTTATAAATTAAATACTTTGTAGATTAATGACATAAATATGAAGACAAAATTTTTAAATTACTAAAAATTATAGAGGATTTGATTTCTATTTGAGAAATGAATTCTTAAATTAGGGAAAAAATGATTCAGAAACCATAAAATAATTTTGAGAGATTCGACTACTTTAATTTGAACAAATCTTTTGTACTAAAAGTACCATGAACAAAAATAAACTACAAAATGGCAGAAGTATTTGTACATCTTGTGAAAAGGTACTTATCAAAACAATTTATAACTATTTGTAATAGCAAAAATAGGGGGGGAAGTTGGACTTTTTTCATATACCTTTTATTAATTCAGAAAAAAACAATTTAAGTTTATAGTACTAAACTAAACCTTTTTCCAGTTAAGATATGCACAGGTGCCTTGTATTTTTAAGAAAATGATTTTATTAGTGCATTATACTTATAAATAATATTGGGGTTCATTTTTACTTAATCATACATGCATGGAATATAATTTGCTCCATTTCAGTCCCCAGTACTTCCTTTTTACCTCCCCTCCTCCCTCCTTCCAAAATTCAAGACTATGCACTAGTGAAGAAGAATAGACTTTGAAATTTATCATATCAAGTGATTTTTAAAAATGAGGAACTGTATGTATAGTTTGCATAGGTGTGTAGGAAGTAGGTAGGTAGATATACACACATAGATAAATGCATTCATACATACATACATAAGTGGAGAAAGACTATACTAATCATAAACATATATACATAAGTGATACAGGATAGTTTTGCACATAAAATTATCTAGATAAATCAAAGGAGTATAAATGGAATCATTAATGGAATTTTATCATCTAAACTGTGCAATGAATCATATAATAATGATTCAAAAGGTGAATGTAAACAGCCACCTTTTAAAATTCAGATAATTGCCTCTAATCACTATTTTGTCACTTAGGGATTTCTAAGAGTGAAAGAGCTACCTGCTTGGTTCTACATTCTGCTTAAAGTTGATACTCTTAATTTAGTGATTCAGAAGCTCATGGTCTTGGTGGCATTCCAGTTAATCTGTCTCATGGGCACTGACTCAGCTGTTGAAATAACTGTGGTATTTAAGTTGATAATGATGTGACCTTCAATATCAGGTGTTTCCCATGAAGAGTTTCCATTTATGGAGTTCACTTTTTCGCTGAACTGAAGACAGTCAAATCTATTTTAAAGCCCCCAAATTTAATTTATTAATCAATGATGTAAATATGCTCTGAGATGTTGAGTATTTTTATTAATATAAAATTTGTTGATGTAGTAGACTGAAAAATGACTTCCAAAGATATATGGTCCTCATCTATAGAAACTGTAAATATGAAAAAAGAGTCTTCACATATGTGATAAAATTAAGGATTCTGGGGCTGGGTTTATAGCTCAGTGGTAGAGTGCTTGCCTCACACATGTGAGGCACTGGGTTCAGTCCTCAGCAGCACATAAAAATAAATACACAAAATAAAGATATTGTGTCCATCTTAAAAAAAATTATAGATTCTGAGATGGGGAGGTTATCCTGTTGTTATGGTTTGGATGTGAGGTGTCCCTCAAAAGCTCATGTGTGAGACAATTCAAGAATGTTTAGAGGAGAAATGATTGGATTATGAAGACTTTAACCCAGTAAGTAAATTAATTCCCCTAACAGGATTAAATGAGTGGTAACTGGAGGCATTTGTGGTGTGGCTACAAGAGGTGGGCATTGGGGGTGTGCCCTTGGGGTATAGATTTGGTGAGCTGAGATTAGTCTCTCTCTGCTCTCTGATCATCATTTTTTTTTAAATTTTTTATTGTGGGTTGTTCAAAACATTACAAATTTCTTGACATATCATATTCCACACTTTGATTCAAGTNAACATTTGCCATTTGTTTTTTTGGGATTGGCTAATTTCACTTCTTCAACTGCATCCATTTACCTGCAAATGCCATGATTTTATTCTCTTTTATTGCTGAGTAATATTCCATTGTATATATATGCCACATTTTTTAATCCATTCATCTATTGAAGGGCATCTAGGTTGGTTCCACAGTTAGCTATTGTGAATTGTGCTGCTATAAAAATTGATGTGGCTGTAGTATGCTGTTTTTAAGTCCTTTGGGTATAGACTAAGGAGAGAGATAGCTGGGTCAAATGGTGGTTCCATTCTCAGATTTCCAAGGAATCTCCATACTGCTTTCCAAATTGGCTGCACCAATCTGCAGTCCCACCAGCAATGTACAAGTGTACCCTTTTCCCCACATCCTCGCCAGCACTTGTTGTTGTTTGACTTCCTAATGGCTGCCAATCTTACTGGAGTGAGATGGTATCTTAGGGTGGTTTTGATTTGCATTTCTTCCCTTCACCACACTCTCACCATGATGTTCTGCCTCAGCTCAAGCTCTGAGAAATGGAGCTGGGCTATCCATGGACTGAGACCTCTGAAACCATGAGCCTCCAAATAAACTTTTTCTTCTTTATAATTGTTCTGGTCAGGTCTTTTAGTCACAGCAGTAAAAAGTTTACTAAAACACCTGTTATGTACAGGTGGAAATTAAATGCAATAAACATGATTCTTTTAAATACCATCAGGGGAGATTTAATACAGCAGAAGAGAAGAAGGCAATGTAACTACAGAAGCAGAGATTATAATGATGAAGTCTAGAGTCAAGAAATACAGAAGAAATGTCATAGTAACTAGAAGAGATAAGAAGCATATTCTCATGTAGAGTCTCCAGAGGAAGTGTGACCCAGCCAATGTGACCAGAGGTCAATAGTTTGATATTTGCTTTGAGATACTGATTTTAGTCTTCTGGCATCTGGAAAAGTGAGGGAATAAATTTCTGTTGTTTTAAGCCATAAAGTTTGTAGTAATTTATTACCATAGCCATAGAAAATTAATACAGTTGACAAAATTTTCATGCATCCATATGGGGGCTCAGTGCATACATTTATTATAGAAAATTGACAAAGCACTTCTGAAAATAAAAAAAAATAAAAGTATACAGGTTGTTTTGTTGGAAGTTGCAGTAAGTTTTTTAAAAACTTGTTATCTAAGATACAAGTTTTTACTCAGTCTACTTTCTGTGAAGGTAACCCCCCTTGAAGCTGCTGTACCCTCTCTATGGACTATGCAAGTTACAAATAAACCCCTACATCATTTTTTGAGAGAAATGTGATCTAGCAGTTTGAGAGAAAAAGAACATAAACAGTAATTCTATGATTCATAGTATATGTCCAGAAGTGGATCTTATCATATGTAAACTTTCTTAGAGTTAGTTAATTCAGATTCATCTGATAGATACTGGGTCTAAAATTTTGCTTATGTCTTAGAACAGTCAAGTGAAAATAAGTTGCTGGACCTCATTAGGTGATATTCCAGCTACTGCTTATAAATAGCCAACTTCAATGAGTTTTGGTGTGAGTGAATTATTCTAGTTCATGAAATTCCATGATTTATCAATGAATTGGGGTACATGTAAAATAGGTATGTTTTTTCTCCTTGCTAGCAGAAAGATGAGTTATTGAAACTGAAGTCCATTACTAATGACTGTTCCAATCTGAGGCATGAGGAAGAACAGAATTAGTACTTGAGTGTAATATAGCAGATGAGGTCTTCTATTGTTTGGAAAATATCAAAAGTAGGAAGGAAAAGTCATGAATGGATACAGAAGATTGATGGATAACAGGATGAATGCCAAACCCTAGACTCATTTTGTACAGAAGATTTTATATATTTTTGTGTAAATGCCATAACTTGTTTCCCTGGTAACTGGCATAGGTAGCAAGAAGCAAGGATATTGGAAATGAGTGCAAAAAAGAAGCAATAACTTTTAAAAAAATGTTTCTGTAGTTGTAGATGGATAGCATGCCTTTATTTTATTTATTTTTGTGTACAGTACTAAGGATCAAACACAGTGCCTCACACATGCTAGGCATGTGCTCTGCCACTGCACCACAGCCCCAACCCAAGAAGCAATGTCTTAAAATATAAAATAATTGGCACTCTGTAGCTATTAAATTAATCAACATTAAATATAGCTTGTCTGTGAGTTTTGTAGTCTGTATGAGGAAAAATCTTTCCAATTCCTCTGTCTACACAGTCTGCAGCATGTACACACTAATCTCTCTTTCCAATTTCCTCTTTTAATCATTGTCACAATATTTTTCAGTGTTTTTCCACTTTGAACTAACTGCATATTTTACAGGTTTTATAGAATCTATTAAAATTATTACATACTATTATTCTTGGATTTACAAAGTGAAAGGCTTCTACAAATTCATCTCTATCTTGTACTAATCTCCCTTCTTTATTGAAATTGTAGCAAAGATTAATGAGAGTTGAAGACCAAAATCTCACATTTTAACATTTTAAACTTTCTAAATGGTAATATTCTAGCCTGAATTAGATCATTTAGAGGGAGCAACATGATCTAATTTACCAACTATATGCATATTAGTATACTGATCAGGCTTATGTTACATAATCTTTTGAATTTTTGAAACATTGTATAGCCAGCAGAAATACTGTTTTCTAGGTGTAAGAATTTAGCTATTGCCTTAGAAAATTAAGAGCACACTAATGTCTTAGTTATATGTTACTGCCTAAAAATTTCCCCAAACCAGTGAAATTGATCAAATTATGTCCTATATATGAACAATGTGGCATAATGAATCTCACCACTATGTAGAACAAATCAATAAAATGATTACATAATAGTAATAAAATTCGAACATAAATTTAAACATTTTTCATCATATTCAAAGGAGGATTTGTTCAAGGGATTAAATAACAGGTAAATTATTGTGTGTGCATATGTATGTACCACAAATTTAAGCATATCAATGTACTAAAATTATATAATAGAAGAAAAATTACCACATCAAATTTTCACATTTGTAAAAAAATCACCTGAATTTTTCAAAATCTGATTAATTAATTTAATTTAATGCCATAAATATGGGATTTGGAAAGTTTCGGGGGTTGGTGTACACATCCATATGACAGGAGAGTGGTGCAACCCAATTCTACAGGTACAGAATCTTCTTTTTTCACGATTCTTCCAACTCACCCTATACTTTTTTAATTGGCTATCTATTTGTACCCTTGGTAATTTTCATTATAAAAACCAGTAAATATATATGTAAATGTTTTCCTGAAATCTATAAGTCATTCTAACAAATGACCAACTCCGAGGAAGTGACTGTGGGAAAGTTCAGATTGAAAACAATTTGAACAGAAGTCAGGGGTACCTTGGGAACTCACCATTTCAGTTATCTGAAGTTTGAGGGAAATCTTTTTTTCTTTTTATGTATCTTTAATTAATTAATTTATTTCTATGTGGTGCTGAGGATTGAACCCAGGGCCTCACCTGTGCTAGGTGAGTGCTCTACCACTGAGCCACAACCCCAGCCCCTGAGGGAAATCTTATGGGCCTGAGTCCTTAACCTGTGCAGTTGGTGCTAACTCCAGGTAGATAATATCAGAATTTAACTGAATTGGAGAACTACTTGGTATAGAAACCACATATACACCTACTGTTTGAATTAAAGTATTCTTGCATTGAGTGTGAATGTAGAAAAAAATAGTTTGTTTTTCCGGTACAACATATCTCATTTATATTTATATCCTCCAAAATAATTCTTCACAGTTCTCTGTCAATTTTATTTCAGCTTCTAAGAATATGCTAGAAATTATTTATTTCTGTAGTTTATCACCAATAATATAATGTTATTCCTAGGAATTTTAATATTTCTCATTAAGAGATATTATGTCTCAGTTTCCCTACATTCTAAGGAAAAATAAAATTTTTCCTCTTGAAAATATTGTAGCTAACTGCTAGATTTTCTGGAACATGGCCTAATCACTTAAAAAAAGAGAACTAAAAGTGAATAGCAGAAAGATGAGTAGAGGGAAGGGAAAAGTATGAGAAAGGAGAAGAGGGAAAGGAGAAATACTAGGGACTGAATTAGAGCAAATTATATTCCATGCTTTCATAATTAATACAAAATGAATCCTAATGCTATGTAAATCTAAAAAGAGCCAATAAAAACAAAAATTGTTTTAAAAATATAAACTACAAGTAAAATAAGTAAATAATTAATTTTATTAAGCTAACCAGAAAACATACTTAACATTCTCACTTTTCATATTTTATGATTATGTTTATGAAGATTTTGTATTGATAAATATATATGTATTAAAATGTATAATTAAAACAAAATGTGTTAATCTATGAATAGACAGCAAAGAGGGATCATCAGAAGGGTGAAGAATTCACACACAAAAAAAATCTAAGTCTTCTTATTCATATGGAATATATTAAGAGTATTTATGGAGTTATTTTCTTTTTGGCAAAAAATTTTACCTATTGAGATTGTTTCTCCCTGAATACTTTTGCCCCATTGACTATAGATTCTATTAATTCCCACTTACAAAACTGACTAAAAGAATAATATATTTTCCAATCCAATTTTCTTTAATGACTCATTAAATTGTTTATTTGGGAGATAAAACAAAATACTAGAAAATATAATTTGTAACAATCTCAATAATCATTCATTGCTGTGATTCCTGTTTCTACTTAATGCTTCTACATTTACATATCAATATATTTTCTGGATGAAAAAGATGTTTTGAGGGAATATTCATAGTTTTACTATTACTTAGCATCACTTTACTCATTATTTACATGTCATGCTCAGTGATTTGTTATAGTATTCATAGGTCTCAGACCTTTTATATTAATAATTATAATTTATTATAGCAAAAGGAAAATATTAAAATCATAAAATGAAAAGGCTCACACATAAACTTTCAAGTGTTTTCTCATAGTGGAGTTGTACTGCTTTGGTGTCCAGGGTTTTTACTGGGGGTAAATCATGTACACATCCAGGACCTGCATGACTGACTTCAGCTACTCAGGCTGCAGATACTAGAGCAAAAACAGGTGTTCACCACTAGCTAACAGCCAATCTGAAATGTGTCTTTCCTGGTGATATGTAGAGTTTGAGTAATTCAGACCTGAATTAACCATTTCCTACACAGGAACACACCCCGTCTACTGCTTTAAAAAATAGCTTTATTAAAAACAATCACCTACATATATAGCTCATTTCTTCCTCCAAGTTCTGTTTTTATCTTTCTCCAAACATCAAAAAGCAAGAGCAAAACCGGGAAGGGTATTATTTTCACTCAACCTTTTGAAGCCTCATTATTATCACTTTTCTATAAACAGGGATGGTTAAGTAATCTCCTTTAAAATAAGAAAAATTACTTCTTCTTCTGGAGAGAAGACACCATTTGTCAACAATCATTAATATGGTTATATTTGTCCTTTTAACAGCCATTCTGTTATAGGATGACATATGAAAGTTTTTTTTTCTGTTATTATCCATATGGAATGTATACCAGAAAATTATTAATTCTTGTTTAAGTCAAAGCTTGAGATAAATATACATAAAACTCATTGACTTTAATTGCTTTTTTCAAATGTATTTTATGTGTGTAATTTTCATTGAAGAAAAAAATTAAACATCACAAAGGAGTTAAAATTTTAAAAAGTAAAGTACCTCCTCTGCCTCTCATCCCATTCTCTAGAGTTAACACTCATTTGTGTTAGTTAGGCATGAGTTTCATCCTCTTCCTCCTTCTCCTGTTCCCTGTCATTCTCCTCCTCAACACACAAAAAATAATAATTTTTAAAAACACCAAACCCCTTATAGTGACTTAAATATCCAGAGTTGTAAATTTTTTTCATAGGACAGAGGTAGGCATTCTAGTGCTACTGTTGTTGACCTAGGATGCCATGAGATGCAATTAGATTACTTTTTTCCCTCACTCTAGCATGTAAATGCTAGAACTCATGTTTGCTTCCTCATGGTTATCAAATGTCTTCTGCGCCACCTTCACAGTAACAGTCCAGGCAAGGTAAATAAGGGGAAGAGGTAGCCATAACAGACTTCTGATAATAGCCAGAGAGGTTTCATGTGGTCAACCCTAACTGCAAGGGTATTTATGAAATCAAATTTTTATCTTTTACAGCCTTCACAGTAAAGGCAAGTAGGGGAGAGATGAGTTGAAAATAGAGATCATATAAGCAAACACACAATGACAACTACATTTTCTATATATAAAAAATTGTGTGTGTGTGTGTGTTTAGGTATATTCATTCAAATATATAACCACTGTATTCAATTGGTAGCATATATTGTGTAGTTTTGTAACATGAGTTTTACTCTGAAACTAATTGAAACATTCTTTCCTTGGAACACAGGCAGATTTCCTTATACTTTGTCATATGTCATAATTATCTTAACCAGTTATCAATTGATGAACACTTAGATGTTTATTTAGATTAAGTACTATTTTCAATGTACTGCAGTGACCATCCTAGAACATATGCCTGTTTGTACTTGTGTGAGTATATCTTCAGGATAAATATCTTCAAATGTAATTGCTGGATTAAAAGGGATACACATTTTAAATCTTCTTAATGGGGATTTAAAGAGATAAAAAGTGTTTTTTCATTTATAATGGGGGGTAATATGTCCAATTTTATACTAGATACTAAAGGCTGTAGTGAAAAATTCAATAGCTTGAAGAATAAACCTGTGTTTTTAAAAATGAAATGCAAGTTTTGTTTCCAAAGGGCTGTTTTAAAGATTCTGAAAAATACAGGGATGATCTAAGGGATAGGGAAAATGCAGGCTGGAGGAGGATATTACATATTTGTGATAGAACTATATGTCATATGGGTCCCATGTATTAGTCCTTAGCTCTGTTTTCTGCAAACTTTGATATGCATCCACATCACTTGTAAAAATGTGAGTGCTGATATTGTAGGTCCTGAGAGTGGCCTGATATTCTGCATTTCTAATTTCCTGGCTGATGAGCTCCAGTAGCTGATGCTACTGGAAACTAAGCTTTAGCTAGTCATCATGGGTCAGAAGTTGAGCTCTGAAGCAAGACTCAGCGTACTAAGCACCAATAGTAGTTTTCAAGCTAAATATTCACCAATGGTAGTTTTTGGGAGCACTTTGATAGTTCAGGCTCCAAGCTACATGGTCACAGCTCCAAGCTGCATGTTCTAAAATTGGTCACAGTGTCAGTTTTAGATCACAATGACTGGTATCAGCACCAACATTGGGAGCTGACAGTGCTAACCTTGGTTTGCATGTGTTCATATAACATAGGCATCTTGGCAACATGGGCCTTCCCCTTATTTACCTTATTTGAAGTAGACCAAAGCAAGAGGAGAAGGAGTTGGAGGAGCATTTTCATGATTTCTCATAAAACAGCCTTTTGAAATTTCCATATATATCCTGGCATCAGGAGAGATGCTGGACTTTATAGTGAACTGGTTGTCTAATTCACCAGGTTCTCTGCTCAAGCTCTCACACAGGTGCAATCATTATGTCATTTGGAACTGTGGTTCATCAGAAGTCTGAGGAAAGAGCTGTTTCTCAGCTTCTTCAGGTTTTTAGAAAAGACTTAGGATTCTAGCTTATTGCTGGTTCTTATCTCTTAGCTACCTTCAGGTCCTAGAGGCCTCCCACAATTGCTTGCTACATGATCCTTAATATATATATATTTATGTGGTATTGAGAATCAAACCCAGGACCTCACCCATGCTAGGGGAGCGCTCTACCGCTGAGCCACAACCCCAGCCCTGGTCCTTACTATATTTTTTTTCCTCAACATGGCCAGCACTGGAAGGAAAGACTCTTCATTCTTATCAGGGAGTTTACCTGATTAAGTCAGGGCCCCCCAGGACAAGGAAGCTTTTTATTGCTCAAAATTAATTTTTACTTGCAATCCTTAATGATATCTATAAAAATCCCTTATTCATGCCAGATAATATATCCTAATACAGGGAGCAACATCTCATTACCTTTGTTATATTTTATTTTTTAGAAGCAAGTCATAGGTTCTACTTACACTCAAGAGGAGGAGATTACATGAATACTTGGACACCATAGGTCAGGGATCATGGAGGCTACACTCAGAGGTAGTGCAGCCTGACCTACTACAGCAAGAATTTAAGTTATACTTTTCAATGATGACAAACTCTCAATTTCAGATACTTTTGGGATGAGTTAGACTATATAATTTCTGAAGATTCATAAGATTAGAACCTCGGGGAGTCATTTGTATTTTAAAGAGGTATCTGAATTCTCATGATAATTCATCATTAGTTAAAACATGAAAGCAACCTAAATATCCACCAATGAATAAAAGGATAAAGAAAATATAGCACACATATACACAGACAGGCAGACACACACACACACACACAAACACAATGGAGTATGACTTGGACACACAAACTAAGGAAATTCTTTCATTTGTAATAGTATCGATGAACCTGAATGACATTATGCTAATTGAAATAAGCCAGGCACAGAAAGACAAATATCATAATGCCACTTACATATGAAATCTAAAACATCAAACTCATAAGAGTAAACAGTAAAATAGTATTTACCAGGGGCTGGGGGTTGGGGAGAGGGAGTGACAATTGGGGAGATGTTGACTGAAGAGTATAAAGTTTTAGTTAGAAAGGGGGAATAAGTTTTTGAAATCTATGGTATAGCATTATTATTATTTTATTATTCATTATTAGCCATAATTAATATCATGAATTAAATGAGCTATATATACACAAGACTATTATTTTAATGGAAGATACTATGTTACATTTTATGACCAAACCCAGAAATGTAACATAGAATTATATTACTTTTAGGGAAAAGGGAATATTTATTTCCATAAAGATTTAGAAACATAAAACTATAAATTGCTATTTTAAGAAACAGAATGTTTCAGATAGTAATCATTATCTTTATTTTCTTAAAAAAAAACAAAAAATAAATTACAAATATACTCCAAGGCTTAGGTAGTTGACATAATTTGCTGAAGGTCTTAAGTGCCAGAAAGAGTTTCTGAAATCCATCCATTTGATTCCTTAGCATGTGTTTCTCCCACCTACCTCTATACCCTCTTATAAACTGAGTTTGTGGAGTTGCCAGGAAGAAACAGTGAGGTGGTAATTATAGTAGTTTGGAAGCACTGTTTCAGATTTTCATTTTTCTTGATTGTGTTCATTATTTTTTATATACATTAGTGTCTTGTCTTTATAAATGAAACTAACTTTTGACCATTTCTAGGGTCAGAGCCTTCTGAGAGCAACATAGTGCTGAAGTAGCCAGGGAAATTCTTATTTCAAAAAGTTGAATACAGTTTGTACACTAATATCAAAAAGTATTATTTTAATGGCTTAGTAAGTTAAGAATAAGGCAAAAATATGAGCACTTTATCACTACAAACAGTTTTAGGAACACAAAGTCTGTGTTCATAATACTATATTTATCTAGATGTTCTGTATTCACAGAGAGTACTTGATAATGTTAAAATGATTCAAATAGGATACACAGTGTTACGCTTCTGATATACAAACAAAGGAAAACTTTAAACAAATTAGAGATAACTTTTGTGATCAAAAGACAGAATGGATTCCACTCCTGTTCAAAATCAAATATAAAACTTGGAATTAGAGACAAAAAAAAAAATTTAAATGAGAGATATAAAGTAGAGCTATAAATATTACTCATTTTCAAATAATGAAAAATACTTTGACTTTGACTAATATATCAAAAGAATATATTTTAATTTTGTTAACTCCATTTTAATATTATTTTCATTTAATCCTAAGAAATGTTGAACCTATTTTGCATAAAATACAACAACAAGTATAATAAAGATTTTTGAAAATGTATTTTTACACTTATTCAATAAAGATGCTTCATTAACTAGCAAAAATAAAAGAATAACTACAATAAGTGGTTATTTTACATATCTGTGTATGTGTCTGTGTGTAAAATAATCACTTATTGTACTTATTCTTTTATTTTATTTATATATATAATATATATATATATATATACTTAGATATAAATCTATCATATGTAATCTATAATAAATACTACAATCACAATATATAATATATTATAAATATCAATATATAAGTTATTAAAATAATGTAACAAGTGATATATGTAATAAAATTACATATAATACATACTAGCAATATTATATAATATATATGAATAGTATATATATAGTTTATAATATATAACTATATATTCACATCATATAATAAAAATTATAATATAATATAATGATATATAACATGTTTCATATAATATTGTTGTGATATGTAGTATGTGACATGTAAAACTACATTTTATATAATGTATTTCTACTTCTATACTTGTAATTTTTCATACTCAGACCACATATATATGTATATATATTTGTATGTAAGCAGGATTTGATAATGATGACAATCTTTCTCTCATACTTTCTCCCTCACTTTAATTCACATTGTTTAAAAGAATCCTAATAACATTTTGCTTAAAATTTTTAGATTGCATCTGCATTTCAAAAATAGTCTTAAATTCTAAATTATCATAGGTCTTAAATAGACATACACACATTTATTCTTTTAAACATTTCACAAAGTGTTCCAAAAGAGGTTAAGAGAAAACAAGACATTTGAACAGGCAATCTCACTGAATCCTTATATCAATCCTATGAGAGACATACCACTTGTGCCCCCTTACAAATAGGTTATAATTGCTTGGATAATTATCTTTTCCAAAGTATTTCTAGGATTTGAACCTAAATGTATTCACCTCAAACGTTATTCTCTTTGCCCTGTACTATATGGCAATCCTGTCATAGTTTATGTAGCATATATCTTTAAATATGAACAATAACTAGTAATATACATTTCCCAGAACAGGTACAAAATAATTATCCAGATTGAATAAAGTAAACCATTTTGAAAATTGTCAAAATTTTGAAGAAGTAGAGGATTTGATGTGAGCTTTCTTATACCCCAGCATAATAATTAAACTGAGTTCCTGCTATTGTACATGAAGAGTTAGCCTTATTTGTGAGTTTTGCCTGTTATCTGTAGTTTGAAGAAATCAATAGTATGCTATAGATCCTCCAATTACCTTGAATCATTATCATCCCATGTTATTATGAAGAAGAACTCATAGATTTATATTAAATCCAAACTTTTTAACCTTGTGTTTTCATCATTATGTAAGATTGATATTGAAGGCGGTTTTGAGAACTATCCAACCTTGTAATAGAAGGTTATTTTAGGAAGGTACGCTGTATTAATCCCAGCATGGGTTATTGATGCTAACATCAGGAAATGGGGAAATTTAGGTAGGCACGACCTTAAGATAAAATGACCCTTCCGCTGCAAAGGGAATACCCTGGAGGAGCTCCTGCTTTAGGGATAATTACTGTGTAAGACAAATGATCTTGGTTTGCTATACCTTACATTCAGCTTCCATGTCCTGTATTTCCCTTTATATAGAAAATCAGAATAACAGTTAATATCACAGTGTAGGACCTGGAAATTTTATGAACATTTTCAAAACAACTAAGCAGAAATTACAGATATTCATTGACTCATCCTATTTATTAGAATAAAATGAGGGTCATTTAAAACTATTGCTGTATTTCATTGTTCCTTTTTTAATGTCTTGGTGTTCTTCTGACACTACATTGTACCAACTTTATACCAATAATAAACTGAGTGATCCTATTGCAAATAACCTTTGCAACCCATAATCTATGCATTTAAACCAATTAATTAATACTTGAAATGTTCACTGAATGCTAGCATGTGTTTCTTTTAGAAATTAAAGGTTAGAAACACTTTCAGTTGATAGTGACTTATATAATTCTTTTTTTCCCCAAAGGTATATATCTCTTTCTTTTGTTCCTTTACTGAGATTCTGATTCTCTCATCAGTTTCTATTTGCTTTCATAAATTCTTGTGGACAGGAAATGATGGCATAATGAATGGTGCAGATGATAGATAAGTTTGTAGATTTATTATCATACTTACTAGCATTTTGATAGAGCTTAATTCTAAGAAATTATTTTATAAATGTAATTCCTTTTCTACATGTGTTGTGAGCAGTAAATAAATCATTGCTTTGAATTATGTAAAACCTGGACTGTGAGACAATGCTTCTGGGAACCCTGAGGTGTCAAGCTGAGGGGAATGCTCATTTGCAAGATAACTCCTGTTGATAGAAGAGATTCCATGCTTGTCATGGAATTCACTAGTTCAAAGGCCTTGATTTCAAATCCCAGCTACCTGGAGGTGGAAGAGATGGGCCTACACTGCTAAGCCCCAACCAAGCTATTTTGTTCAACTTCATCCTGTTTACTTAAATAAGTTTTTTCACACTGAAACACTTTGATGCTCATACCTATATAAATAAACGTGCTGGTTCTCTCTCTCGTTTTTTTTTTTTTTCCTTTGTTAGACCCAGACTCTATCAGAGCTCAATCATCCCACCAGGTCTCCACTTATCACTTATTTCCATGTCTTTGTCTTTATAACTTAAATTTCTCATACGTTTAATATTTATAATCCAACTCACCATGCTATTATGAGGAAACTGAGTAAAAATCATGTATGCAGTGACAAAGGTGTATTTTAGACAGCTTTAAATAAATTTGAATGCAAAGGAATTTTGATATCTTCTCAAAGCAACCTCTAAGAATTACTTTTGAAGAAGTCAAAGAACTAGAAAATGTCAGATTATTTTTTAGATAGAAAATAAAGTATGATCATTACAAGGAAGTTAAAATTAAATGAAACAAATCTATATTGAAAAACTAAGGAGATGAACATAGCAAATATGTATAAAAGTGGTTTAATTTTGGACAATGAGTTTTTGATGGATTAGAAACTAATAATATGGCCAGTTAATAGATACAATATTTATTTGATTTTAAAATTTAGTAAAAATTTTAGTAAATTAGGTATAGGAAGGAATTTTCATAACCAGATCACTCATATGTGTACATATAAATGTGTGTGTGTGTGTGTGTGTGTATCAGACAACTACTCCAAGTGAACCAATTTTAGAACCATTCCTTTTAAATCCAGAAACAGATGAGTATGTTCACTATTACCACTTCAGTTCAATACTGTGTTATATGTAGGCTGTTGTCAAAAAAAATGTTAGGCAAGTATTAGTGACAAAAGGATTAGAAGAAAAAAATAAAACCACCACCAATTAGAGATAATACAATAATTCATAGAGAAGTCTCAAAAGGATATGCACACAACTTAGAAAAATAATAGGTGAGTTTGGCAGTTGGATAGATATAGGATTAATTTGCATAAATCAGTCACATTGCAATATATCAAAACCAAGAAACTTAATATGTTTTTAAGCAAAGACAACTTACACTATTATCACAGAGTATCACATAACTGAGAATAACAAAAGATGTTCAAAACTGACAGGAAATAAGTATAAATTTCTATTAAGCAACATTAAAAGTGACCTAAGTAAATGGAGAAATATACCCACAGACAGGAAGAAGATACAAAAATAATAATTGTTCCTTAGTTTGATCTCTAGATTCATGCTATTCATACCACATCCCACAGCAAATTCAAATTAGTTCTACCAGGAATTTTCATGGAATTTAATAATCTGATTATAATATTTATAGAAAAGATATTTCTGAAGAAAAGGAAGAAGAGACTCATTTCAACATATAATTTATTATAATAAAACTATATTAATTTAGTGTCTCACAGGCATGGGGAAAGTCAGATTTACCAGTAGAGAACAAAAAGCTCAGAATCAGAGCATTTGTATGGAACTTCAGTTATCAGAGAGCTCTTGCACTACATCACTTTAGAAAGAAGGCATTACTCAATGAATGGACCTAAAATATTCAACTATATGAAATAAAAAATAAAATTGCATTGTTATCATACACCATTAATAAAATTAATAGATTTTAATAATTTTAATTTAATAAAATTAATAGATTAAGGGCTTAAATGTCCAAAAAAAATAAACCTTAAAACCCTTAGTGAAATAGTAACTATCCTTTAGGCTTCGGGAAGGAGAGAATTACTTTGCACACAATACCACAATTCATAGCAAGAAAAATATGTTTGTCAAAGTGATACACTATATGTCCATTGCAGCAAAAGTTCTATGCTCATAATTACTCAGAAACTCAGGTTGACCAATGTTTAACCTTGAAGAATATTTTCATGATTATAAAAGCAGGGAAGAAAAAACATGTTTAATTGAATGCCAGCTCATAAATCTTCATCCAGGGAATGACAAGTGTCATTTCTGTTCCCAGTTGCCGAAAACAAATTGCACTACTTTCTATGAGTAAATTCATTAGGATATGGTGTAAAATCCTTTCATTTGAGGGGCAATGAATATTTTGAAAATAATTTGATTTCTACAGACAATATATATTTGACAATGCTAAAATTGATATACAGTTAAAATTCTTCAAATGCAAAGCAATTAGAGGGGATTGTTGCACGAAAATTAAAATATTTCATAAGCTCACATAATCAAAGATTATGGTAATCATCCACGAATAGACGGATTAATGGAATATTAATACAGAAATATATGGAAACTTACTAATTCAGTTTTGTAATGCTATAAAAATACTGACTGTATATTTACAATAAAACAAATAATTAAATAAAATAATAAAATTAGTAGCCCAGATTTTCTCCTTGGAGAAACAGGTGATATTAGATATTAAGTAGGAAAATATAAGATAAGTCTAGAACTTCTATTAACTGAAAATTAAAGAAATACTCAAGGTCTAATGAGGATATGTCAAAAGATAGCTGAGGCTTTGGATAAGTTTCTTCTAATATAATTTGGAACAACATGAAATTAAAAAGAATACAATATATCACATTAAATTTTAAAGAAAACAAATGAGTTCACTGTGATATGCCTTTTATTTTCATTAATATATTACTTATTACACATATTAATGAGGTCAGTGTGATATTTCAGTATATGCATACAGAACAAACTAATCAAATTCAGACTCCTTTTTACCTACCACTCCTGCCCTTTTCAACCTCTAGCAACCAGTATTTTATATCCAGGATTATATTTTTTTAGCTTTCATGTATGAGATTCATGTGATATTTATCTTACTATGTCTGGCTTATGTCACTTAACATAATAATGCCCTCCAGTTACAGTCATTTTGCTACAAATAATAGGTTTTCATTCTTCTTCATGGCTGAATAATATAGCACTGTATAATACATACATACATACACACACACACACACACACACACACACACACAAGACATTTTGTTCATCCATTCATTCCTTAATGGACATCTAGGTGCTATTAAGAATAGTACCTTAATAAACCTGGGTTTACTGGTATCTATTTTGTATGCTGACTTCATTTCCTTTGGTCTTATGCCCAGAAGTGGGATAACTGGATCATACAGTAAATGCACTTTTAATATTTTGAGTAACCACCATACGTACAAAAAGAGCCCCTACAGCTAACCACACTTAATTGTAACAAACCCAAAGCTTGCTATGATCAAGAACAAGACAAAGATATCACCTCTCTGACACTGCTTTTCAACATTGTACTGGAAGTTCTAGCTAATGAAACAAGACAAGAAGAGAAATGGACAAAATCCAAAAAAAATGACAACACTAAATGCTGAGGAACAACAGGAATTCTCAGTCATTGTTTGTGGGAATGCAAAATGCTTTAGCTTTAGAAAATAGTTTGGCAATTTCCTACAAAATTAAACATACACTTACCATATGACCCAGTAGTCATCTCTTTGGTGTCTACCCAAATAAATTGAAAACTTAGGTTCATACAAAAAGTTGCACATGGATGTATACCAGTTTATTCATAGTTGGAAAATTTGGAAGCAATCAACATGCTCTTCAATAATTGAATGAATAAATAAACTGTGATATATCTCAACAATGGAATACTGTCTGGAGCTAAAAGTAAATGATTTATCAAGTCATAAAAATATACAAAGTAACCTTAAATGCATAGTACTAAGCGAAAGAAGCCAATCTGGAAAAGTTAGGTATTGTGTGATTTCAATTATATGATTCTCTGAAAAGAAAAACTATAAAGACAGTAAAAATATCAATGGTTGCAAGGGATTGGGGAGAGGGAGAGATGAATAGGTGGAGCAAAGAGGATTTTTTAAGGCAGATAAACTATTATATATGTTACTATAATGGTAGATATTGTCATTATACATTTGGTCAAACCCATAGGATGCACAACACCAAGAGTGAACATTAATATAAACTGAAAATTTGGTAATTATAATGCATCAATGTAAGCTCATCAGTTTTAACAAGTAAGTCCCGCTGGTAGAGGAAGAAGATAGTGGGACAGGTTCTAGATGTGTATGAAGTCAGGAAGTACAAGGGAAATCTCTGTACCTTCTGCTCCGTTTTGCTATGAACCTTAAATTATTCTTTAAAAATCTCCAAAAAATGTCATCAGCTTTGAAACACACACAAGTATATATGAGATGCTAGTATAGAATGAAGGTTGTATGTTTCATCTGTTAGAGAAAAAAATGTTTATTGAATGTAAAAGATGGTAGAAATATTAGTTAATCATCTAGGAAGATAAAATTGAGCTATATCTCACAACTTACATAAAAATTCAGATAACCCAAATGTTGTAAAGAAAATACGGGCAAATATTTATCTCTTTGTCATCTCTTGATAGGAAATGTAATTTTTAAAATATTTTTTTAGTTGTAGATGTACACAATACCTTTATTTTATTTATGTAGTGCTGAGGATTGAACCCAGTACCTAACACATGCCAGGAAAGTGCTCTACACTGAGCCACAACCCCAGCTCCCAGGAAATGTCATTTTTAAACCTAAAAACAGAAATATATCAAAAATACATATGTATTTGCTTATGAAATGTTAAAAAATTTATGTCAAATATACTATGTAAAATATAAAAGACAAAAATACTAAAAAAAAGGTTTTAAAAACCTGGTGAGGTTTAAGCTCTTTTTTATAGTATTTGCTAGCTAATAGGTGTGGAAGCAATAATAAAATTAGGAAATTATCATTTTGCAACCTCTAATGCAATAGTTATAATAATTAATTGATTCCAAAACCATTAAGATTATTTGCTATTAAAGCACCACTACAGATTACTTACTAAATGCAAAGGGAAATCTTATCTTTATGATGGAAACATCAGGTCAATAATGCTTTAACTAATTAATCAAACTCAGTAGTACTACCAACAGTGGGACAACTAGACTTTACAGGTTTCTAATATGACAAAATATTAGAATATTGTACTGGAAGTTCTAGCTAATGCAACAAGACAATATTCACTATAAAGCATTTATGTTTTATAAATCTAATCATGAGGAAACAATTACTAAGATTCAGAATAAAGGACATGGTGAAGGACAATAAACTAGATTCTTCACCAATTTAATGCCATGAAAAACAAGGATAAAAACAAATAACAAGGAAAAAGGCAAGATAATATTTGAATTTATAAAATAAATATAAAACCCAAAATAAATTTTGAACTTTAGTTGGATTTTTAGAAGTTACAGGAGACAATTTAGCGACAAGTGGGGAGATACAAATATTGGCCCTAAATAATGTAAAAATGTAAAATTTTTATCATTTTAAATGGTAATGATATTGTTGTTAAGAAACTGCCCTTATTCTTAATAAGCACATGGTGAAGTAATCAAAGTATCATGATGTCAACAGTTTCCTTTAAAGTGGTTCAGCAAAATGATATGTATGTTGCATGCACACACACACACACACACATACATATGTGACAAAAATTCAACAATTGGTGAATATTGGGGTTTACCTTGAGTAAACTCTGGCAAACAATGGGTGTTTATACTAGTATTCTTTTAATTTTTCAAATTTTCTGTAGCTTGTTTTTGAATTCAGGTGTATTCTACACTGAGCTACACACCCAGCCCTTTTTAATTTTTAAGTTTGTTTTGAGACCAGGTTTCCCTAGGTTGCCCAGGCTGGTCTTGAACTTGTGATCCTCCTGTCTCATCCATGTCTGGCTTCCTATTCTGTAGTTTTAAAAATGCTAAATACAAAAATTTGTGATCAAATAAGTCTGGTTTATCAAGATAATCCTCAAAGAAAGCAAAAGTTACCCACTGGTAATATATTTAGAGTCACACACAAATGACAATACAAGGAATATGTAAAAATCTTCTACAAATAACTAAAAAAAATCTGATAGAAAAATTAGGGGAAAAAAGAATAGACATCACACGAGGTGCAGTGGTGCACACCTGTAATTGCAGTGGTTTGGGAGGCTGAGGGAGTAGGATCGCAAGTTCAAAGTCAGCCTCAGTAATTTAGAGAGCCCTAAGCAATTTAGTGAGACCCAGTCTCAAAATAAAAAACTAAAAAGAGCTGGAGATGTGGCTCAATGGTTAAGTGCCCTTGGGTTCAATCCCTGGTACCAAAACAAATAAACAAACATCTGAAAGATGATGAAAACTTATCAATAAATTTCTGAATATGTATTTTGATCAGTGAAACACAGAAAAAGACCAAAATGATGTGTAATTTTTTGTCATTGGGATGGTGAAAAATATAAATGTCTGACAATATTACATAGTGAGAAGATACAGACAGATAGATGCACAGCATTACATAAATTGTAGCTGAGTATCTAAATTGGAACAATTACTTTGGGAAACATTTGATGTTATCTCGTAAAATTGCAAATACATATTACTTTTGAATGAATAAATCTGTTTCCAAGGAAATCTCATATATTTACATTGAGAGACAGGTAAGAATGAGCATAGTAATACTAAATTCAAGAACAAAAATATGGGGATAATCAGTATCCATTAAGAAGAAACTAGAAGAATTAATTGTGTAGGCTCACTCAAAGGATAATGTACAGCAGTTATAGGGAATATTTTACAGCAGAACATGACATGAGTGAATCTCAGAACTTTTAAGTTAAAAAAATCTTCAAAAGACAACGTACAGCCAGATAAACCCCTATTTACATATATATAACTGTTCATGTTTTTGTATATTTTTTAGAAATACAAATAGCTACTATAAAACTGTATAAAATTTAACTTCATGAATGATGAACATATTTCGATGATAGTTCCATTTGTTCCATTAGATGGGGGGCAGGTAAGAGAGTAGTTTCTATGAGATTACTTATAAAGATTTAAGTTACTATTAAATTCTGATTTTCTTGGTGAGTGCTGGCTTCTCTTATAGGATTGGCATAGATGAACAAATATTAACATATGTACATCTAATAAAGTTAATAATAAGAGGGTCATTTGTAGACCAATAATGAAGGTGTGTGGGGAGGTAGGCAAAGTTAATCCACAATCCTAAATCCCTGTCATCAGGCAATATGAGAAGCATTTGCAGGATGAAGCATATATGAATAGCTACTGGGAATAGGCAGTAGGCATACAGAGAAATACGATGCGAAGCCTTTAACAGCACTGAGAGTGAACTAAACACTGTCATGTCTTTATTGTACACCTCCTTAAATACCCTATTGATACTTTTCTCCTTATATATAATTTCACTGAGTATCATTTTCCTTCAAATTTCTACAAAATCTACTGACTGTGTGCATGAATCTATTCCTGAGAGAATCAACACTGGTGTTTTGAACTGTTTTTTAAGGGTAGTTGGGCATGGTTGGAAAACCCTGGATCAGGAAAGCACAAATCAAATTTAGAAAGTAATGTTACATTTTTTCCTCCAAGTACAACTTCTAGACTAAGAAAGAGCCAGATTTTTCAAATTCTCTCCAACTTTCCTGTGTGACAAGGAAAATTTAAATTGTATCTAAAAATAAGGCTTTGTCTTTTAAGAAGGTCTGGGTAGTTCTCTCACTGATAACATACAAAGATGGATGTGTTTCTACATCTATTCTACTGAGTAACTCTCCTAAAACTGAAATAAGTAGCAGTGTAAAGAGCAATTCAAAATGTGATTTTCACATTTAAAAACTCATGGAGATGAATAAAATAATGGACATAATTTTTTAGTTATACCATTCCTCCATTCTACTTATTGGAATATTATTGATCTTATTGAGCATATCACTTATGTGTCTGGAGTCAACTGGCTGGATGGCTTTATTGACCTTGGCTGGGTCTATTTACATATCTGGAGACTGTTCACTGGAGCTACTGCTCTGATCCATGTCTGTCTCTCAACCTCCAGTAGGCTATCCAGAGCATTTTCCCATAGTGATAACAAAAGACCAAAAGGCAAGCAAAACTATGCAGACTCAGAGCTGGTGCACCTAAGCTGGTAGGTCACATTGCCAAATCCGAATTAAAGGAAGAAACTGTTATAATTTGTGGATACAGGAAGAGAAAATCACTAGTGTCAGTTTTGTAATCTACCAATGGTACTTATATTAGTAACTCTTTCCCACTGAATGTTCCTTGAATTATTAAGGCCAATTTATATCCTCTCACATTTCTTTCCAAACTAGTAGTTTAGATGGGGCCTTTTTTACCCTCAGGCCTGAGAGAAAGATTTTCAATAGTTCGCTGGGCAGCTTGGTTGAAATTCTGGCCTCTATTTCTAATTTAAAATTCATTGATTAATTTTTCTATTATGGCTCATTATTTCAAATAAAAATGTCTTCACAAATAAAATGATATGCATTGAAGAACATGTTCTAAGTCTCTTAACTTTTCTCAGAGAATCTAACCCAATTAAAGCAGGTGTTCAATAAGTAATTGGCAATTGTTTAATGTATTTGCCATTTTTGAGGCTAACATACAATCTGTCATATTAAAGTTTAAAGGAGTCCAAGCTATAGAGAGTTTTCAAATGTGGATTTTCTAGAGGTAGTACAGAAATGTATTAGTTTTAAAATAAAAAGAATAAAGCACTCAATTATTTTCTTTTTTTCTTGATGGAACACCTATTTAATTGACCTTTCAGAAGCTTATTATGATGCACAAAAAAGTTCAAGTAACTGCTGTTATAATAAAGCAGTGGTTTTCAACCCTAGCTTCACACTAAAATCACATGGGGATCTTTTTAAACAATAACAGTACCTGGGGTTCACTGCAGATCGATTAAATCAGTATCTCTGGAGGTAGTGCCTAGGCACTGCTAAAAGTTTAAAAGTTCCCTAGATGTTTCTAATGTGAAGCCAAAGTTGAGGACAGATGCTTTAAATTCTTCTAAAAATGCCAACAAGAAAGTTCAGAAATTGAGCAATACACCTGGAAACAACACTCGGCTGTTAACCTGGATATTGCTAAACAACTCTGACAGATGAAACAGTATCCTAATTAATTGGTCTTCCTAAGTCCATCATGGACCTTCACCTGGCAATATTTTCAAAACACAGATTTTGGAAATGCTGAATTTCAGTTATTATAAAGTAGTCCATACATGCTGGCCAAGCAAACTTACAACTTGACTTATGCTGTGATATAAAATTGATTTGATATCACTGGGATGCAGATCTCCTGATGAGAACTGACAAAGACCAGCTGAGGCTTTAGCTAAATGATGTGTGAGAGCTCTGAGGAGCAGACAATTGGAAACTAATGAGATGATAAAGGCTTTCAGGTATGTGAGTTGATCAGCTACATGCTGAGACCCTCTTGCTGTAGAAGAGAACTCCCTGGCTCAGGGCCCTCTTTTTCAGTTCAGGATCAATCAAGACAAGTCCAGGCTGTATGTGATATTCCATTAAGTGTTGTTCCTGCTCATTTTGGAGAAAAATGGGAGACAGTAAGTATGGCTTCCATCTCCCACTTACATTCCACTCTAAGGAGCAGTCTTATTAGCATTTGCATATAGTGGCATTGGAAAGACTAGTGACAGCATTTAAGAAGGTAGTCTTGGGTCACAGATTCAAACACCATGGTCACTTGAGATTATACTTGCTGCCTTAAAAATCTGCTGACCTTGACAGAAATTTCTTCTCTCATCCACCACCAAACCAGCCACTTTCTACCTCTTATTCAGAATAGTGTTGTTGTAGTGAGAATAACTAAGTATGAGGCTATAATTTAAAGTACAGAGTAACATCATTTGGGAATTCTAAAAAAAGAAAAAAATCAATTTAATTTAGCATTTTCAAATTCAAGCAGTTTTAAATATCTCAGGAAAAGAAGATATCAGTTTGGAATGAAAAATATTGGAAAATTATAAAAATGTATAAATAAAATAGTCAAGAAGTATTGAGTTATTAAAAAGTATGAAAAACAAGAAGTCTGTTAAAAAAAAGTGGTGTCCAAACCAGCCTTAAGAAATAAGTTCCATCTTCAAATAAGTGTAGAAAATGCTGGAAACTATACCTTATTGTTAGAGCATAACTGTTAGATTATCAGAGCAAAGGCTCAGAAAAATAATACAATAAAGAAGAAGGTCTGAGCTTAGTTAGTTCTGGGATGCAAAAATATTCTTATAATTAGAATTCTTTCTGTCATATAGTGCATATTACATCTTGGGAAGCACTGATCTTATACTGTTTGTGTAATTAATCATAAGCAAAAAAGTTGATAAATCAGATAAATATAAAGGAATATAAAACCACAGAATAAGAGTAAAATTGGATGAATTATTCTCCCATAATATTCACAAATAATTTTTTGGTGTCATTATAAAATAATCTTTTAGGTTTCACCATCCACAAGAGTATGGCTACTGAACTACTCTACATTTAATTCTGAGTATAGTTCTAAAGAAATTGACAGAAGAAATTCAAGAGTTTCAACATTCAGGTTACCTACCTCTGAATGTATTCCAGTTATTCAATGTCTCTCAGCTAATATGATGCTTACAATTTTACAATATTATTGTGCAAATTAGACCACAGACAACTATGTCTTTCTATAAAGTATTTTATTTCTCTCCCCATCTTTTGTCTTTTTATTTTATGCCTTCTTTCTAAAAGTAACCCATTTTAACCATACTTATTCAAATCCTTTAGAAAGATGTTAGATTCTCCTTTACCATATTTTCAAAGTATAATTGTTGATCTTGTGTTGGATCATAATGGTATTTCTGTAACACTTATCTTACTATTACTACTAAAAGGGAAGGATTATTTAATATCAATGTAGTTTCATTAATAGTATTTGAATATGAATATTAATTTTCTTGAAAAATAAGAATGAAAAGCTATTTTACATTAGAATATCTATGTATTATTTAGCATGATGGTTTTGATAATAAATTACTATTTGAAAGTTATTTTCAGGAAGGAGTAATTTCAAAAAGCTCTATAATGATTTTTTGATGTCAGATAGATATAGCATCAACAAAGATGTAGAGAAGAAATAAATATTTGCAAATGAATGAAAGTCAAACAAAGGTAAAAATATATGATATGTGTACCTAACTGTTGGAACCTTTTACCTCCTTTGGGACCGCAACCATTATTGGGTGTTGGCTGAGGTGGCCTCATGGGTTCTTCCAGAGCATTTCCATATACGTGACCTGGCTGGATTGGCGTTCTGGGGCTTTTAGCCCATGCGCGGGCTTTTGACCTTAGTCCTGCCTAATGGTTTAACTTGAAATCTGCCTAGGCCCTTAATGATAGTGATGTAACTGCCTCCTATTGGTTCTCACTACTGTCTCTTCTTACCCCCTCCTTCTATCACTATATAACCTTGTTCCTGACGCAATAAAGTTGAGATCTGATGTGCCTTCATGGCTGAAACAGCTCCCGGCTCAGTGTGGTTTCTTCCCAATCTTGGGATGGGGATTGGGATGGGGACTGGGCCGCAACACTTACCCTCTCACTCAGCCCCTCCGAGACGACAGTCTGGTCCTGCCTGTCTACCACGTACCCTTGTTGCAGGGAGCAACACCTAACCTCACATCCTCACATATGTACACACACACACACACACACACACACAACATGAAGATTAGGTTGAATCAGTTACCTAGGAGTCACATAACCGATCTATACCACTAGACTTGTTAGTATTACTGGTGTAACCCCCAGCTGGGAACTGAACACCAATGAACTGCTTCCATAGACCATATACAGTCAGGTACCACATAACAACATTTTGTCAATAACAGACTGCATATATGATGGTGGTCCTATAATATTATATCACCTAGTGATATCATAGTTTCTGTTAGTACTATCTATGATGCTCACATGTCAAATTGCCTAATGAGGTATTTCTCAGGACCTGTCCCTATCATTAAGTAATTAGAATCCCTTTACCATTTTTCAAAGTATAATTGTCTATGACAATAGACTAGCATTTGGTTTGATAGCCTCATATGAGGTATGAACCTACCATCAAATACTCCAGCCAATACTTCCATAAGTACACTAAGACTGATACTTGTTGAGTCAGATGTCACAAATCCTATTTCCAAACTATGATAATCTACCAAGATATACTGCTCTATACATAGCTTTATTAAAAGCTGTATTGACCTTGGCGCTTCCTCAAGGTGGCACTACAATCTACAATTATAAAGGATGCAAAACACAAAATACTTTGGGCTGAAATCTCAAGATACACAAGACTAATATTTGAATGGAAGCTATTATGTTACATTTTATCACCAAACCCAGAAATGTAACACAAAACAATTTTATTACTTTTAGGAAAAAAGGAAGATTTATTTCCATAAAAATTTAGAAACATAAAACTCAGGATTGTAAAATTGCTATTTTAGGAAACAAATGTGATTTTATTCACAGAATAATATAAGCAAATTCATTTTTTATATTCATTTTTAATTGTAATTGGACACAATATATTTTTTGTTTATTTATGTTTATGTGGTGCTGAGGATCTAACCCAGCCTGGGCCTTGCCTCTGCTAGGCGAGCGCTCTACCACTGAGCCACAACCCCAGCCCAGTAAATTCATTTAATTTTCTTGTAAATGTGGTAGTAAATTGAGAGAAATTTTGGCACAAATGATCAAATTCCTTGATGACAAGATATTTAAGTCACTTTTCTTCAAATTAATGACACTGGTCTGGGGGAATGGGTTCTCTTTTGCTTTTATAACTAATGAAAAATAATTTTTGTGAAAATGTATTTGAATCAGAATTAAAGAGGCTAAAAATTTCATATAAGAAAGTGTAAATAACTAGTTAGTTTGAAGAATACATACATTAAAGGATAACATATTGCTTATCCTTTTACATTTCTATGAATCTAGGAATAGAAATAATGTTAAGGTCTAAGCATTATATTAATAAGGTTTCTAAAAATTCCAAATGTAATTTATTTCTGATGACCTTCACTTAAAGATGAATTTCTTGGAAATAAATATGTCCCAGGACAAATGAAAATGAAAACTATTAATGCATAAATCTATCATAAGTCCATGCCTTTAGATTTCAAAAATCATAATCTTATGATTACAATAACTCTTATTCTTCAGTGAGCTGCTAGATTCCACTATTAAATTAGTGAAGTACATAAGTAATTTAGGGAAGTAACATCTTTTTTTTTCCTCAGGATATTTTCTTATCTATCCCAAATTCCAAATTCCCTGCAAATTCAATGCTAGAAGACTTTTCTCCAGACTACACTATCTTAATTAGTCAATTTTTTTAAAATTCGGGAATTGTGCATCTTCTTATACATAAAACCAAACACTTATAAAGTAGGATAGTTTTTAAAAATTTTTTAAAAAGTTTTTTTATTGTGAATTGATAAATTCTAGCCTTCACTACTTCAAAAATAATAAAAATAAAATTCAAAATACTCAATAAAATATTGAGCATCATTACTCATATCAACCAAAATGATGAAACAATTATAGAAAGACTGAATTAGTTTTAAAAATGACATTTCCTTTCATATTTTAAAGAAAGAATACCATGAGTTATGAATTGTGATGCAAATTCTGTGTCATTTCAGAAGACAATCATTGAGTAAATCCCCAAGTTTGTATTTACAAAATAATTAAATAATGCATATATCTTTAAGAAATCCTCATGGTGAAATAAAGAAAAATATAATTTTCCTGAAAGTGGCATGACCCCCAACTTCTCTGAGTCCCCTGGCCTTTCAGAAAGTGATTTTTTTAACCATTTGTAAGACCTTGTAAACCAGAACCCAAGGTGGTTATTTTCTGGACATTTGGTCCACAAGTAAAGGCAATACTTGCTCTTTAAGGGTGGGTCTGATATACCCAATTTGATGAGAACCATTGGCAGATATAATATTATCAAGGATGGCCATGGTTTTATAATTTGTTCACTTATAATTGGGTAAAAGGACATTTGCTTATTTTTAGTGTTAAAAGTAAAGATACCCAAGTAAAAGTACTTCTTTCTGAATTCTGAGAATCTAGTGAGACTCTGAAACACTTAAAATGTTTTTTTTTCATTTACAGTCTACTAAATTGAACATTAGAAATAGCTTTTAAAGAATGGAGATTCCTTATATACCATTAAAACATCAAATATTAAAAGGGTATTCCAATAATCTTCCAACAAAATAACTATATTAAGATTTTTCTTCCTCAGTCCCATCTGATGATTTTATTCCACTGGATTTCAGTTCAGCAATCTGCTTCTACAATCTGTTTGCTTCTGGAATAAAAAAGGGTCCTGTCCTGATTCGGTTCATGTTACAGACCAAAAATTGATTAAGCCATGTCAACTGTCAACTGGGAAGCCTATAGTCAAAGTCTATTTTTTCAAGTAAAAATAGTTCAGGGTACCAGTTACACTCCTTTCCAAGAGGTTATGAGATTCTTCTCTTTTGAAGACACAGATTTCAGCTTCTATTTTATAACAGTCATTTCAGGTAAACATCAGAAAGTAGAAAACCATTTGGTAACTAAGAAATTATGGTTAATTTATCATAGTACAATAATATCAGAATTTTCTATTCAGTTGGAGTCAACAGCTCTTTTATAAGGTTTTAATCAAAGCTTCCTCTAAGAATAAACATGTATTATGGCAGTAGAGGCATTGAAAAATCCTTAAGGGCTTCACATAAAATGTATAAACTGTGGAATATTTATATCAATAACATTTGATTTATATAAACTTTAATCTTAGGAAGGGTATTCTGATCTGATGATTTTTTCATGTAATTCATACACTACTATTGAGTAATTAAGATTTATGGATATCTCAAACAAAACTATTTCTAGCATCTTTTCTTTTATATAACAAATATTTGTGATTTTCCAAGAGTTCATTAGAGAAATCTAAAAGATATCTTCAAATGAAAAAGGTAGCCTGAATTTATTTTTTTCTCAACTTAGACCTGATGCTGTGAAAGTAAAAAGTTTTCAGACATTTGGTCATTGATTCAAATAGGGTTATGGGTGCCTGAAAATCAATACTTTGTTACTTATTTAATCCAAGTCACAAAAAAAGTTTTACAATAATGATATAAGAAGGTAACACAATTGTAAATGTTGTCTTTTTCAATAAAGTGAAGAAGTGGTTTTGATGTTGTTATTTTAAATAATAACCCAAACAAATCAGAGAAAATTATTTTGGTAAGAAAGAAAATTACCCACAGAAAATAAATAATAACTTTTATTGCGCCTTGTTAGGACCTCTAAGACAAGTTAATTATTTTAACAGAGAAAAATTATTTTCCTGCATTTATATAATATTTGTCAGGAAATGCTTCAATTTTTAGTATTTATTTTTATTTTTCTCTAACTTTAAAAAATGTTCAAGAAGTTTTTAATCTGAGTTTCATTACTTACTATTTCTATAAACTTGAAGAAACTGGGGTTTTTTTTCTGTGACGTTTTTTCAATGTCTATAAAATAGGGATAATATACTCTAATTCAGGATTGTGGGGATTAAATGAATAATAAAAAAATACTTTACACCTACTAAATACCTGATAAATGTGAACTACTATTATTTTATAACTGAATATAGCAAGAGTCAATATACTTATTCCCATATACATAAAATTAAAAAATGAGCCAACGATGACAAAATTTTAATCTGCTTAATTGTTTTTTTTTATTAGTTGCTCAAGACAATACAATGATCTTGACATATCATATATTTGATTCAAATGGGGTATGAATTCTTATTTTTCTACATGTACAGATTGCAGGATCACATTGGTTATACAGCCATGTTTATACATACTGCCATACTAATGTCTGTTGTATTCTTCTGCCCTTCCTATCCCCCCTCCCCTCCCCACCCATCACCTCTCTCTACCCAATCTACTGTGACATATTTCTCTCTCTCTTTTTTCTTCCTCCTCACACCATCTTATATGTAATTTTGTATAACAATGAGGGTCTCCTTCCATCTTCCGTTCAATTCCCCTTCTCCCTCCCATTCCCTCCCACCTCTCGTCCCTGTTTAGTGATAATCTTCTTCTCATGCTCTTCCTCCCTACTCTGTTTTGAGTCACCCCCCCCTTATATCAAAGAAGTCATTCGGCATTTGTTTTTTAGGGATTGGCTAACTTCACTTAGCATAATCTGCTCTAATGCCATCCATTTCCCTGAAAATGCCATGATTTTGTTATTTTTTAGTACTGAGTAATATTCCATTGTATATAAGTGCCACATTTTTTTCTCCATTCATCTATTGAAGGGCATCTAGGTTGGTTCCACATTCTAGCTATTGTGCGGCTATGAACATTGATGTAGCTGTGTCCCTGTAGTATGCTCTTTTTAGATCATTTGGGTATAGTCCGAGAAGGGGAATAGCTGGGTAAAATGGTGGTTCCATTCCCAGCTTTCCAAGGAATCTCCATACTGCTTTCCAAATTGGCTTCACCAATTTGCAGTCCCACCAGCAATGTACAAGTGTATCTTTTTCCCCACATCCTCGTCAGTACTTGTTATTGTTTGACTTCATAATGGCTGCCATTCTTACTGGAGTGAGATGGTATCTTAGAGTGGTTTTAATTTGCATTTCTCTGATTGCTAGAGATGGTGAACCTTTTTTTGTGTAATTGTTGATTGATTGTATATCCTCCTCTGTGAAGTGTCTGTTTAGATCCTTGGTCCATTTGTTGATTGGGTTATTTGTTTTCTTGTTGTTTAATTTTTTGAGTTCTTTGTATACTCTGGAGATTAGAGCTCTATCTGAAGTGTGAGGGGTAAAAATTTGTTCCCAGGATGTAGGCTCCCTATTCACCTCACTTTTTATTTCTTTTGCTAAGAAAAAACTTTTTAGTTTGAATATGTCCCATTTGTTGATTCTTGATTTTAACTCTTGTGCTACAGGTGTCCTATTAAGGAATTTGGAGCCCGACCCCAAGAGATGAATATTAGGGCCAACTTTTTCTTCTATTAGACACAGAGTCTCTGGTTTGATTCCTAGCTCCTTGATCCATTTTGAGTTAACTTTTGTGCATGGTGAGAGAAAGGGATTCAATTTCATTTTGTTGCATATGGATTTCCAGTTTTCTTAGCACCATTTGTTGAAGATGCAATCCTTTCTCCAGTGCATGCTTTTAGCACCTTTGTCTAATATAAGGTAGTTGTAATTTTGTGGATTATTCTCTGTGTCCTCTATTCTGTACCATTAGTCTACCCACCTGTTTTGGTACCAGAACCATGCTGTTTTTGTTACTATTTCTCTGTAATATAGTTTAAAATCTGGTATCGCTATACCTCCTGATTCACACTTCCTGCTTAGAATTGCTTTAGCTATTCTGGGTCTTTTATTTTTCCAGATGAATTTCATGATTGCTTTTTCTATTTCTGCGAGGAATGCCGTTGCGATTTTGATTGGCATTGCATTAAACCTATAAAGTACTTTTGGTAATATGGCCATTTTAATGATATTTGTTCTACCTATCCAAGAACAAGGTATATCTTTCCATCTTCTAAGGTCTTCTATTTCTCTCTTTAGAGTTCTGTAGTTTTCATTGTATAGGTCTTTCACCTCTTTTCTTAGATTGATTCCCAATTATTTTATGATTTTTTTGAGGATATTGTGAATGGGGTGGTTTTCCTCATTTCCAGTTCAGAGGTTTTGTCACTGATATACAGGAATGTCTTTGATTTTATGTGTGTTGATTTTATATCCTGCCACTTTGCTGAATTCATTTACTAGCTCTAGAAGTTTCTTGGTAGAACCTTTTGGGTCTTCTAGGTATAGGATCATGTCATCCACAAATAGTGATAATTTAAGTTCTTCTTTTCCTATCTTTACGCCTTTAATTTCTTTCATCTGTCTACTTTCTCTGGCCAGTGCTTCAAGAACTATATTGGACAGAATTGGTGAGAGAGGGCATCCCTGTCTTGTTCCAGATTTTAG
>NW_026000249.1:16735867-16799476 GCF_001458135.2 Marmota marmota marmota | reverse complement strand
GGGGGCTGCTAATCAACTAGCCAGTACTTCTGCACATGGGGTGGCTCGGATTCACTGCATCTGAGCAGCCGCAGCCTCTGAGATGCTCAAACTCCTCCCCTATGTTTCACCGCAGCCCAACTTTGCCAAATGCTCCTGACAAGACAGCATCTGGCAGCTCCAAACTCGCTCATTGCAAACACAGCGGAGCAGGTCATGGGCGTGCAACCTCCCCACCCGCTGCCATGTTGTGTCCTCTGCTTAATTGTTTTTTATGTTCAAATATACAATGTAAATTACCTTTCTTAAAACCTTTAATATTTTTCTATATATAATAAGATTTTTACTTTTCTCTTTTTGACATTCTGGAACTCCTGGACCCCTTTAAGACAAAATTATCCTCTTTTTATCTTGAAAAACAAAACTCAACCATTGCCTTATATACCTAGTTATATTAAATTGTAATACTGATCTACTGTAGTCTCAACCAACCATATTAATCATAAATTTTAATAAAGAAAATGAACTTCTACTTTACAGAAAAAAACTGGAAGTTCAATAACTTGAGAACTCTCTAAGACTTTAGCAACTAATACAATACATTACGTGAGTCACACTCATATTGCTTTTATACCTTCTTAAAGTGACATAAATGAACATGTTCATTAATATTACCCAAAAATATAGCCAATGTAAGGAATGTAAATATAATGGAGATATAAAAAAATCAGTAAAAGCATATGAACTTAAAATTATGTTTAGTAATTAGTGTTTAGTATTAAATTTATGTAGAAATTTTCTAGGCATTTAAAAAATGAAGGACATGCTTCTTCAAAATAGATTAACATGGAAATTGAGAAAACAGCTGAAGAAGAAATTGTACTCTCTTCCTCATGCCTTTCTGTGTGAGAAGTCTTTATAAAATAATTATATGATGTACCTCCCCTAAAGGTACATCATAATACCATTACATGAAAGATGTCCAGCCATATTTAGGAAGAAATATGTGTATTTCTTACACAGAGAGGCCAAAAAGAATCTGAACAAACAGGTCTTGCTAAGTTATGCTCAATATATTTATTACCATTAGATCATACACTTCCTTTATTTTTAGTTATTTTTACATACTAAAATCAAACACAGTGTCTCCCAAATACTAGGCAAGCACTGTATGACTGAGTTACATATACAGACCTTTTTAATTTCAAGATAGGTTATCGCTATTTTTCCCAGACTGGTCTCAAACTTGCTATCCTCTTCCTTCTGACTCTGGACTATCTGGGTTCACAGGCATATGCCCCCCTGCCTAGCTTAGATAACATAATTTTTTTGTCCAATAAAACTGCTAGAATAAACCCCTATCTCTCACCATGCACAAAACTCAACTTAAAGTGGATCAACGACCTAGGAATTAGACCTGAGACCCTAAGCCTATACAGAAGAAAAAGTAGGACCAAATCTCCATCAGGGAGACTTAGAATCTGACTTACTTAACAAGACTCCTAACACAAGAAATAAAATAAAGAATAATAAATGGGATGAAGTCAAGCTGAAAAGCTTCTTCTCCACAAAAGAAACAAATTAATGAAGTGAAGAGAGAGCCTACATAATGGGAGCAATTTTTTTACCACACACACATCAGATAGAGCACTAATCTCTAGGATATATAAAGAACTCAAAAATACTTAACACCAAAAAACAAATAACCCAATCAATAAATGGGCTAAAGAACAGAACAGACACTTCTCAGAAAATAATATACAATTGATCAAAAATATATGAAAAAATGTTCAACATCTCTAGCAATTAGAGCAATTCAAATCAAAACTACTCTAAGATTTCATTTCACTCCAGTCAGAAAGGCAGTTATCAAGAATACAAACAACAATAAGTGTTGGTGAGGATGTGGGGGAAAAGGCACACTCATACATTACTGATGGGACTGCAAATTTCAC
Source organism: Marmota marmota marmota (assembly GCF_001458135.2). Taxonomy (NCBI): domain Eukaryota; kingdom Metazoa; phylum Chordata; class Mammalia; order Rodentia; family Sciuridae; genus Marmota; species Marmota marmota. The sequence goes on along the minus strand of NW_026000249.1, from coordinate 16,797,542 downwards.
CAATCTGGAAAGCAGTATGGAGATTCCTTAGAAAACTTGGAATGGAACCATCATTTGACCCAACTATCCCACTCCTTGGTCTATATCCAAAGGACTTAAAAACAGCATCCTACACTGATACAGCCACATCAATGTTTATAGCAGCTCAATTCACAATAGCTAAACTGAGGGACTAACTTAGATGCCCTTCAATAGATAAATGGATAAAGAAAGTGTAGTGTATATACAATGGAATATTACTCAGTATTAAATGAGAATAAAATTATGGCATTTGCACATAAAGTGAATGGAGTTGGAGAATATCATGCTAAGCAAAGTAAGCCAATCCCAGAAAAACAAAGGCTGAATGTTTTCTATTATAAGTCAATGCTGATCTATAATGGGAAGGGGGGCATGGGATGAATGGAGGAAATTTGGATTGAGCAAAGGGAGCGAGGGGGCATGGTGGCAGGAAACATGGTTGAATGAGATGAACATACTTACCCTAGGTACATTATGATTACACAAATGGTGTGACTCTACTTTGTGTACAAGCAGAGAAATGAAAAATTATGCTCCATTTGTGTACAATGAATCAAAGTGCATTCTGCTGTCATGTATAACTAATTAGAACAAATTAAAAAAAAAAAACCTTCTAGATGACATTGTTTTCATCAAACCTAACTATAAGAATAGTTTTCCCTGAGTGTTTGTGTATTCACTTCTACAGGTCCTGTGTCATATAAAACTGGTTAATATTCAGTTTTATACAGTATCCATTGTAGAAGTATTTCATTTCTTGGGTTAGATTTATTCCCAAGTTGTTTGTTTTTGTTTATGTAGGGTTTTTATGTTATTATGAATGAGAGAGTTTTCCTGATATCTCTCTCAGGGGGTTCATTCATTATTGGAGTATAGGAAGTAATTGATTTTGTATGTTGATCTTCTTTCCTGCTACTTTACAGAATTTATCAGCTCTAGAAATATTTTGTTCATTTTTTGTTTGTTTGTTTGTTTGGTTTTTGGTTGGTCTACATATAAGATAACGTCATCAGCTGGCTTCTTGTTTTCCTATTTGGATCCCTTTAATTTCCTTTCTCGTGCCTGAGTGCTCTGGATAGACTTTCAAGAAAAATGTTGAATAGGAGTGGTACAAGTGCACATACTTGTTTTATTGCTGATTTTAGAGCAAATGCTTTAATTTTTTCTCCATTCAGTACATTGGACGTAGGCTTAGCATATGTGGCCTTTACAATGTCGTGGGAAATTCTTTCTAACTCTAGTTTCTCTAACATTTTTAACATTAATGGATGCTGAGTTTGCTGAATACTTTTTATGCATCTATTGAGATAATCATGTGATTCCTTTGCTTAACTCTATATTTGTGGTGAATTACTTTTATTGCCTTGCTTATGTTGAACCAATCTGGCATCCATGAGATGAAAGGTACTTGATCATAATGTACTATCTTCGTTGTATGTTTCTGAATGTAGTTTGCCAATATTTTATTAAGGAATTTACATCTATGTTCATCGGGGATACTGGCCTGAAGTTTTCTTTCCTTTATGTATTTGTCTGGTTTTGGTATCAGGGTGATACTAGCTTCCTAAATTGAATTTCGGGCTATTCTAGCCCATTATATTTCATGGGATAATTTGAGGATAAATAACAAAATTAGTTTGTCCCCAAAGTTCTGGTAGAAATAAGCAGAGAACCCATTTGGTCCTGGGTTTTTCTTTGTTAGAAGGCTTTCAATTGCTGCTTCAATCTCATTGTTGATATTGGTATATTTAGGTTTTCTATATCCTAATATTTCAGTTTAGGTAGGTCATATATATCTAGAAATTTGTCAATATATTCTAGATTTTACATTTTATTAAAATATATATTTTCAAAATAGTTTCTTATGCTTCTCTGGATTTCAGATGTGTCTGTGGTGATATCTCCTTTTTATCTCTAATTTTGTTGAAGAAATAAATTGAAGAGGGCCTTGGAAGATAGAAAGACCTCACAAGCTCTTGGATAAAAATAATTAATATTATTAAAATGGTCTTATTACCAAAAGTAATATACAGATTCAATGCAATTCTCATCAAAATATCAACGACATTCTTCATATTACTAGGAAAAAAGGCAGTTCTAAAATTCATCTGGACAAATAAAAACTCAGAGTAGCCAATTCAATCCTGAGCAAGAAGAATGATGCTGGAGGCATCACAATACCAGACCTCAAATTATATACCACAGAGCTACAGTAACAAAACCAGCATGGTGCTGGCATCAAAACAGGCTTAAAGACCAATGGTATAGAATAGAAGATACAGAGACAAATAAACATAGATACAATAATTAGATACTTGAAAAAGTTTCCAAAACATACAGTGGAGAAAAGACAGCCTTTTAAACAAATGGCACTGTGAAAACTAGATATTTATATTTAGAAGAATGAAAATTGGATCCCTTTTTCTCACCCAGCAGATAAGTCGAACCAAAGTAGATCAAAGACTTAGAAATTCAATCAGAAACTTTGAAACTGCTCGAAGAAAACAGGCTCAGCACTCCAAAATATTCGTGTATGTGCCAACTTCCTTAACAAGACCCCTAAAGTTCAATAAATAAAACCAAGAATCAATAAGTGGTATGGCATGGAATCAAAAAGCTTCTGCACAGCGAAGGAAACAAGTAAGAACATGAAGAGAGACCTAGAGAATAGAACAAAATCTTTGTAGGCTACTCCTCTGACACAGGATTAATATCCAGAATATAAGGAACCCAAAACACTTAACAACAAAAAATAACCAAATCAATAAAATGGCAAAATAATAAATAGATATTTTTAAGAGAAGAAATAAAAATGGCCAACAAATACATGAAAAATTGTTCAACATTCCTAGCAATCAGAAAAATGAAAATCAAAACTACATAGAGATTTTATCTCACTCCAGATAGAATGGCAATCACATTAAAATACAAATAATAAAAGTTGGTGATGATGTGGAGGAAATTAAAGGTACACTCATACGTAGTTGGTAGGGCTGCAAATTAGTAAAACCACTTTGGAAAACAGTATGGACATTTCTCAAAAGACTAGGAAATGAACCACCATATGACCAGCTCTCCTACTTTTCAGTATATATCCAAAAGATCTAAAATCAATATACTACAGGAATGTAGCCACAACAGTGTTTATAGTAACACAATTCACAAAAGTCAAGTTGTGGAACCAGTCCAGGTGCCTGTCAGCAGATGAATGAATAAAGAAAATATTATATATATATATATATAAAAGCAATATTACTCAGCTTTAAAGNTATATATATATAATATTATACACACACACACACACACACACACACACACACACAACGGGAGGTTTTACTCACTCATAAAGAAGAATGAAACAATGCATTTGCTTGTAAATGGATGGAAATGGAGAACATCGTGCTAAGTGAAATAAGCCAGAATCAGAAATATAAGGGTTGAATATTTTCTCTCATATTCAGAAGCTAGCCTAAAATTTGAGAAAGAAAGGCCACTGGGAAGATCCTATGAAAATAAGAGGGAGATCAATGTAACAGAGAAGGGGATAGAGGGGGAGTGAAGAGGGACAGGAAAAGGGAGGAACTATGGAATGAAACTGAGTGAACTATGCTATGTACATATATGAATATAGCACAGTGAATTTTACCTTTATGTTCATCTATAATACACCAGTTAAAAAATAAACTATAAATGAACATAAGAAAGACCAGTAGATGAAAATGGAGAAAGGGTGGGAAGTAGGAAGGGAAAGAGGAAGTACTGAGACCGAAGTGGAGCAAATTATATTCCATGCATGTATGATTATTCCAAAATTAACCCCAAAATTACATATAACTATAATGTACTAATAAAAATCTTTGGTTCAATAAATTTGTTATGCTTTTCTCTTGCAAATCTATCTTTTTGTTATATGGATGTCAGCCATCAACAGGGCAAAGATATTACTTTTTCTCCCCTACAGCATCAAATTATCATCCATTAATTAACTTGATTTGATGTTAATCTAAATTTTTACATCATCCAAGAATCATAGATATTTTATTTAAGCTAAAACACTACAAAATATAATTGCTGTTGAAAGAAAAATGAGTCAGAATAAAGATGTGTTTTAGTTTAACATAAATTAAACTTTTAAAAATGATCTTTAATGGTTTCCAGAAGTAACAGTAATATCTCTGATTAGTAAACCAATATAAGTCTTGGAGTTCACATTTATTCATCACTTGAAGAAAACACAAATCCAAATTAAAGAAAATGAAACAAAAACCAAAAAAAAACTTGTATTATACACAAGCACTGATAGACAAAAAACAAAAGACATGGAGTTACTATTTACTATTTTATTCAAAACTGCTAAACCAGTTGAATTTGTCCAAAAGATACAGTCTCATTAAGTAAACTTGGATTTAAAATGACTTTTGAGCTAGAAATTCCTGTAAGATTTTAAATATTGCACATTTTGAAATATTAGTTCAGGGCTTTGTTTTTAAATTTATTTTCTGTGATTTTTAGGGTGGTTATCAGATTTATATGTGGGTCATTTATCTCTATAAATCAATCAGAATACAGTTGTTTCAAATTTAAGGGACATTCAATCTAATCCCATAAAGTTGAAAAACATTTCACAGTGACATTATGATAAATAAATTTCTTTTATCAAGTATAGATGCACAGACACAAATCGAGTTTATAATTTCTGTTCTACAACCTTAGTCACAGGTCAATACTGAACAATAAAATTCCCCCAATTAAAATCCCAAAGAGATTTATTCCTTCCTAATGGGAACAAAATTCTCAATTGGTAAACACTCAAACCCCAAAGTCAAAATATTAACATACCCAATTCTCTATCTTCTCTCACTCAGTAGAGAATAAATCTCTACAATTCATCTAACAGATGTTACAAATGGTATGGCCATAAAACCAAATCTCCAATCATTGCTGCCAGCAAGGAAAAACAACTTATCAGTTGAGCACAAAACAGAAAAAAAAAATATAAAAGAATAAAATGAATAGAAGTGGGGAACAACATAGAAAAACAGAGTTGATGAAGTGAAATGTTAATTGTCACTTGGAATTCATTCTAGGAACCAGGAGAAAACAAGCCTGAACTTAAGCAAGAGATTTAGTTTACTTAGCTCCATCAGGTGAGTTACTAGGGCATTTCAATGAAACCTCCAAGATGGTTAAAGTATAATTTTCAGAAAGATAAAATCACAAAACTAAGACAAATATAAAATGAACAATACCATTAATTCATTAATTAAGATATCAGAAAGATGGTTAAAAAAAGTTCCACAAAAGCATTTGAAAAGTCAGGTATACAGGCAATTTAGCAAAGAAATGGTACAGATGGATTAAGTACACAACTGCTTAATGTCTAACTGGCTCATAAACTCTTGGAGCTATCTGTTCCAATGGACAAAAATTACCTTCATCTCTATAAAATAAAAAACATACAAGTTAATCTCTGATACACAGAGTTGTAAAACAGCCAGACAAAAGTCAAGTCCAGTAATCTCTTCTTTCCTATTTTAAAATTATCAGATAAGAATGATATATTTTAACAGACATTTTGCCAAAGAGTGCATATGAATGGAAAATAAGACCCTGAAAAGATGTTTGAAATCACTAGCCTCTAGGAAATTGCAAATTAAAACTATGAGAGATATAATTACACATCTGTCAGACTAGATAAAAGAGAAAAACAGTGAAAGTGAAAGCAGCAAATGTTCCACAGTATATAAAGAAGTTGGATTACTCACACATTACTGATGGGGATATACAGATACAGTCACTCTGAAAAATTGTTTGGTGTTTTCTTTTAAAAGTACGCAAACAACTACCACAGGACCCAGCAACTGAACTCCTGGATATTTATCTCAAATATGAAAACTTACATTCACATAAAATCATACACACATATGTTCACAGCAACTTTACTCATAATTTCCAAAAACCTGAAAACAACCACAAATTTTCCCCAATGGGTAAATATTCAAACTATGGTATCATGCCATGCAATATTATTCAGCAATATAAAAAGGAAAATGATGCTTCAAAATAGCTAGAAGAAAGGATGTTGAATGGTCTGGTCAGAAAGAAATGATAAAGGCTTGAGGACTGGATATGCTAACTAACCTGATTTGTCCTTTGTATATTGAATAGATGTGTTCAAATATCACATTGTACCCATACATATTTATAATTATTATGTGTCAATAAAAAATATTTTCATTGGGAAAAGGAACAAATGATTTATATATATTACAATTTGGTTGGATGATCTCAAGGGCATTATGCTGAGTACAAAATGTCATGCATACTGTTTTGTTGCATTCATATAACAGTCTCAGAATGACAAAACCATGGAAGTGAATAGATTAGTGTTTTCTAGGCTTTAGGGATGGTTGAAGGGACCAGCTTGGTGTGAGTATAAAAAAGTAGCATAAAGGAAGATCTTGTAGAAATGGAGTAGATCTGTATGTTGATTGAGGTGGTAATTACTTAACTCTATACAAGTGAAGAATGTGCATGATAATGAATCACACTATTAAGAATAATCATAATGCACCAAGAACAAAGAAAAAATAAACTTACATATATACATACCAATGCCAATTTTCTGGTTTTAATATTGTACTATAACTATGTTGGGTATCATCATTGGGGGAAACTGGGTGAAAAATATATGGGAACTCTCTATACCTTTGCAACTTTATACACTATGATCATATCAATAGAGAGAATTATTAAAAAGGTACATAAGAGAAGATAATTACTCTAGAAAATAATAATAGTGTATCTTAAGGATGCAAATAAACAGAATAAAAAATAATTCTAAGAAAAAATTTAAAATATTTTTAAATAAAACATGAATGAACATACTGAGCAAGAAGGTGTACAATAGTCTAAGAAAAAAATACAACAGATGAAAGAAACACACATATTTTTGTAATGCTTTGAAATTTCAAACAAAGGATAAAAATCCTACAGAAAATATAGGGAAAATCAAGGCAGACTGGCAACAATATTTGAGTATCAGACTGGCCTCAGTCCTCTTCAAAACAATATTCAATGCAAGTAAGACAAGGAAGACACATATTGCTACACATATTTCTGTGAAATCAAATATGACAATGTAATTATAATTCCAACACTGAAGTTCCAGGCATTTTTAAACAAGTAGGAACCCAGGATGTCCTGTCTTTAAAAAAAAAAACAAACAATAACAACAAAAAAGCAAACACCATTTTTGATAATGTAAACCATTTACCAACACTGTACCAAGAAACCTTTGAGAAACAACTGATAGTAAGCTTGGAATCCATTAAAAGCTAGAGCTAAGGCTAAACAGACTTTGGAGATATAATTACATGAGGTTAAAATTAGAAATTTTCATAATATAAAGGACATAATATGCAGAAAACAGGTGTCGAGGGGGAATTAAGAGAGAATGATAATGGGAAGCAGTAAAAGTGCACCAATTTCTTTGTCTCTCTGTGAAGGATAATACCTAAACTTTATATATCAACAACTAAAGATTCTAGTGTATTATAAAAATTTCAAAATTATATAAGAACTAAAAACAGACTCAAAAGCTTCCATATTAGAAGTAGAATCAGGTGTGATTACAAATACATAACAACACAAAAAACAAAATAGATGTTATACAGAATATGTCTATAAGTCTCAGTTAATATCTATTTTCCTCACATAATTATTAATGAGACTTCTTTTTAATTTTAGTGAAGTCCTGATTTGGTTGATAAATTATATGGTAAACCTAGTTATAGAGCAAACAATAGAATTCAAGATAGAACTGAAAAGAGAAAAATAGATTAACAAGAACAATGGTATAAGAATATGTAAAAGTCCCTTCTCTTATGACAATGGCAAACCAATATTGAAATCTAGATGAAATGAATAATTATCTAGAACCAGTATAAATTTCCAATGTTTGCATAACAATAGTCTAGAAAGAAAAAAATGTGAAAATTATCAAATACGAGATTTGATGTGTACACACATGAACTATTATTTCAAAATTTCTAGGACATGATAGTATGATTCTAACCTATTAAAAAATTTCCCCAGCAAATTAAATGAAGGTGAAGCCCTCAAAATATTTTTAAAGCCAGTATACAGACACATACAACAAAAATATTATTTAGTTCAAAAATTAGAAAAAATATAAAAATTGCCACTTGTGACTATCAATAAAATAAGTTAAACATCATCAAAATTTAATAACAGCATGCAATATACTATATAATGACTACATGGGGTTCAACACAGAGAGTACATATAAATTTCATAACTCTTTCCATGAAAATACTAAAAAGCATTTGCTTAAAGACATTACCCATTTTTTATAGGTGAAAATCCCTTCTAAATAGTGTATATATTAGGCCAAGACACAGCATCATGGTTAACCCTAGCAGCATGACTATCAAAGTCAGGGTGAGCTTTCTGTCCATAATATTACTTAATATTATTATTGAAATGTTCTTTATATCATTTTTAAAAAATAAAAAAATAAAATGAAAAAAGATACAGGATAGTCATATTAAAAATTAAAAGAAAACCATGATTTTGGTAAAATAGCTCTTGCAAAATCTATGTTAAAACATATATACAGCTTACTTATATACAAATAACCAGTTACAAATATAATAGAATGAAAATATTGCATTTACATTAGCAAATGAGAAGAATATCTAGGGGGCTGGAGTTGTGGCTCAGCAGTAGAGTTCTTGTCTAGCATGTGTGAGGCCCTGGGTTTTCTCCTCAGCACCACATAAAAATAAATAAATTAATTAAATAAAGGTTTTTGTGTCCAACTACAACTAAACAAATAAAGAAAGAAACATAGGAAAAAAATTCTAACAGGAAATATGCTGAATATATATATATATATATATATATATATATATATATACATGTATATCATAAAGATAAACCAAATAAAAGAAATATACAATTCTGTAACAAAGAGTGTGCCATATAGTATTATTGGCAGAAAAAAATAATTGAAAATAAATCAAATCTCCCTAAAGCAACTATGAAATCAATGTGATCAGAATGAAAATATCATAGTAATTTTTAGTAAATTTTAAAAATAATAGTAAAGTGTACTTGGATATGATAAACAAATAATGTGTAAATTAGAAAAAACAATGAGGAATACTTAAATGGAAAAGACAGGGAAGGATACATCAAATATAAATATACTTTATAAACATGAATTCAAGTATTGACAGGTATTGGGCATATGATAAAGATGAAACATTAATTCACATAAGAAATAATAGTATATTTAATAAGGGATATTGAACCAATTGGCTAATCATTTGGAATGTTATTCTTATCTAAAACCAAACACCACATTTACATTGGGTTCTAACATTTAAAAATAATAAAAACACTAATGTACTTGAAGGAAATCTGTTAATTTCATATATAATACCAGCATAAGAAAGGACTGTATATGTAATTTAACAGAAAACCAGAGATCTATAGGAAGAAGAATTAATTAATTACATGCAAAATTATCATAGTATTGATAAGGATGTAGTAAAGTGTTATTCTTATAAATTATGAGTAGGAAGATTAATTATTGCTCATTTTTTTAAGGGAGAGAGACTTTTTTAATTTTTTTTTTTTTTTTTAGTTTTCAGTGGACACAACATCTTTATTTCATTTTTATGTGGTGCTGAGGATCGAACCCAGCACCCCGTGCATGCCAGGGGAGCGAGCAACCGCTTGAGCCACATCCCCAGCCCCAATTAGTGCTCATTTTAATTGTGATTTTTTTTGGTAAAATCTCTTAAATTTAAATATACATACAATGTTCCCTTTTATTTAAAAATTAAACTATTATAAAGTTTACCCTATATTGTGACAAAAATAACTCAAGATGCAACTATATATGCAATTACTATTTATAATAGTGCACACTGAAAACAATCTAAATCTCTATCAGCAGCTGGCTATTCAAATAACTCACACACATACACATAAAAAAACTTCATCTACAAATAAATGAGGCTACCTCAAGAGAAAAAAAATAAATTATATTTTTAAATTAAATGGCCATATGTAGAATAATTTACACTGTGACATCATTTGACCTGAAAAAATGGACAAGAAATCGTGTTACCTTTGAGATGTTATTATACATTGTTTTACTTTTTAACCAGTTTATGTAGTAGTTTTTTGTCTGTTTGTTTCAGTATTGGGGATTGAACCCAGAGGGCATTTAGTACTGAGCTACATCTGCAGTCCTTTCCATTTTTGATTTTGAGAGAGGGTCTCACTAAATTGCCCAGTCTGGTCTCAAACTTGTAATCTTCCTGCCTCAACCTCAAGATTAACTGGGATTGCAGTTTAGTACTTGAAAACAAGTACTAAAGTTACAGTACTTGGATTTTACTTTACAATTAATTTTTTATTAGGTCTTTCAAAGTTTTAGTGATAGGGTACCTTCTTTAAGCACCTTCTTTAATTAATATTAAAATATCATCATCAATAATAAAAGGAAGTTCCTTGAATTACCGTTATTCATTTATTGTTTAAGGCAAATGATAAAGAAGTATAGAAAGGGGCTGAAATTTCATTGCAGCATGCATTTATTAAATCAGTTTAAGAAATATATATTCATGTAATTTTGGTAATTTAGAAATTTCTCAACAAAACAATGTTTAGAATTTTCTGAGCACATAATAATGATAATAATTTTAGTGTTCTTGGCATTTTTATAAATATTAAGATTAGTCAAGAAAATAAAATTCATATCATGTAGAAAAAACAGGGTAACAAGGCCTAAGACCAAGGAAAATAACTTCCAGCCAATATGATAATTGAGGGAGAAGTCAAACCTTAGTAACTAAGAGTGATTCTTTGGTTCTTCTAGTAGACACAAAACATAAATGTATAAATTTGGTAGCAGTGAAAGGGGAAAGAAATCAAGGGGGACTTCAACATTCTTAAAATTGATCAAAAACGTGTACTCTTCTCAATGCTTTCAGAGATCCACTTTGAACACCATAGCTACTTATTCCTTGACTGTCCTGATATATAGCTCAGTTATTTCCCTGTCATCTAGATTTTTAATATACATATCACAAACAAGTGTATGATTATTTCCTTCTTTTACATTTTTATCAATCATGTTACCTGGTAACATCACTTCTAACTCTCCAAAAACATGTGGTATTTTCTTATTTTCCAGATCTACAGCCTCCACAGGACTACTATGACAGAAAGAACAATGGAACTCAGAGATGTCTACATCCTAATACCTAATGCTTGTAAATATGTTACCTTACATGGTAAAAGAAAAATAGGAACTTCACAGTTGTGGTTAAGTTTCTAGAGAAGGAGGTAATCTTGGATTTTCTGGGTTAACTCATTGCATAGGGGTCCTTATAGGGGAAAGAATGAAAGTAGGAGAGTCAGGAGAGAGATGATGATGGAGTGAAGGTTGGGGTGATGCAGAGCCAAGAACCATGGAATGTGGGCAGCATTTAGAAGCTGAAAAATTTAAGGAAATAGATTCTTACCCAAAGACTTAAGAAGGAACCAACCCTGCCAACCTTTAACTTTAATCCTGTGAGAGCCACTTTAGACTTCTGATGGCCCAAACTCTAAGAAAATAAATTTCTGTTGTTTTAACTCACTAAATTTTTGGTCACTTCTTATAATAGCAATGGCAAATTAACACAGCTACATTTTAAACTCATATAGACTGCCTAGTGTTTTAAGAAAAGTTCCACTTAAAGCAGATACAATATTATGCTTGTAAAAAATTACATGGAAAGTTTACCAAATACGAATAAATGGTATCCATAATAATATATTTGTTTTTCAGTGGCAATAAGAGTAATAAATTAGAATTGCCAAACTAAAAGTTTCACCCAACTACATTAAACAGCCAAGGCTGTTGCAGTAGGGCAGGGAATCCAGAACACAGGTTTAACTCAATACTACAGGAAAGGGAACCTTTAAAGGGCTGGAGTGTTTTAAAGGGATAGGAATGAGTTAAAGAATAGAAATGGAGGACTTAAAGGAGAAGTTGAAAAATATAAGGAAATAGATTCTTAATTATATTTTTAAAGGTATTTTTAAATTTATTTTTAGTTGTAGTTGGACACAATACCTTTATTTTATTTATTTATCTTTATGTGGTGCTGAGGATGAAACCCAGGGCTTTGCACATGCTAGGTGAGGGCTTTACCGCTTAGCCACAACCCCAGCCCAAGTTTATTGACACTTTGACAAAAGAACAAGTTCCTGTTTTTCCCAAATATTTTGAGGAGTAATGTACCTAAAATGACAGAAACATTTTCTCTGTGATATCTCAATTCCCTAAATTAAATATTATATTTGAAATCTCTCATTAAAATCATAAAAACATTAATGTTGATTTCACTATCATTTCTCTGGTTTCTTTTACTACAAATTATATTTCATGCCATTGATTTAACATAATTATGGAATAGCATATTTTATTTTGTCACTGAAGATGTGTATAATGTTTGCTGCCATTTTTTCCTTAAAGTTATTTTATTTCATCATTTTACAAAGAGTTCTAATTTTAAGTATGTCTCAGTGATTCATTTGTTTAAGTTTACAATAACATTTACTAATGTCATATATTTTGCATATCAAAAGTAAAGCTATTATACCACATTGTTGTGGTTTGGATGTGAGATGTGTGAGACAATTAAAGAAGGTTCCAAGGAGAAATGATTGGGATGTAAGAATCTTAACCAAATCAATGAGTTAATCTTCTGATTGAGATTAACTGAGTTGTAACTGAAGTTGTAGGGTGTGGCTGGAGGTGGTGGGAATTGGGGTGCTGCTTTGGGTATATATTTGTATCTGTTGAGTAGAATCAATCTGTTTCTTGATCACCATGATGTGAGTTGTTTCCCTCTGCCACCTCTCCGGCCATGATGTTCAGTCTCACCTGGAGCCCTGAGGAATGGAGCTGGCCTTCTATGGACTAAGACCTCTGAAACCATGAGCCCTCCAATAAACTCTTCCTCCTTTATAATTGTGTTCATTGGGCCCTTTTAGTCACAGCAGAGAAAAAGCTGACTAAAACACACATATACACCCCCAAAATCCACAAAGCAGCTAATTAAAACAAAAATTTTAAAAGCACCTTCTAACACTTTAGAATACAAAACATTATATCTTACCATTTGTGCTTTTCCCAAACTTGATGCCTTGGGTTTTATTTAAATTTTGACTTGCCTAAATGCACTAATAAATGCAAAAGTCATTGATAGTTCCCATCTAACATTAGATATGATTTCACACACTTTTCATGTAATGAGAATTGTCAGAATGTACAGAAACTCAAATTTTACTTTTTTCCCTTCACTTTTTAAGTAGTAGTGAAACAATGGTCCACCTCATGCTTTGAATATGGGTCTTGCAGCTGCCAATGAGGCTTGTTTTTAAATTGACATGTTTTTCTTTTCCTCTTGTCCCTCTTCCCCTTCCTAACCTGGGGACAGTGAACAATATTAACTTTTTCCCATCCTAGACTAAGTTATCTGTATTTGAGCACATACCCACCACAGGAACCAAGTAATTCAGACCTCAGGGGATGGCACCAGAAGATCTAAGGAACTACTATCTCCCAAATTAACAAGTGAATCACAATCCCCCTACAGCGAATATCTGGAAGGGAGTCCTTGAATAGCTTCTTTAAAATCCCCCTGTTCTTTGGGAAGGGCAGAATCACAGCCTCTGGGAAAGGAGTCCCCTGTGCTTCTCCTTTGCTAGCAAAGCAATAAACCTTCTTTTTCCTCATTCTCAAAACCATGTCCTCCTTAATAAATTAGCATCCAGGACTAGGACTGAGCTTTGGTTATGTAGCTATAACCATATCTCCACACTTTTTGGAAAGTAATACGAAAAGGTTTAGTTGATGTTTGACATTATCTTATATAAACCTCATACATGGATTTTTCTCAGTTCAGATTAAAGCAATTAGAAGCAACTCAAGTGGTAGTTTTAAGAAGAAAACTATGGGGATATATAGGGATATCAACTGAGTTTTAGTTTATGCATTTCACTGAAAAGTTAAAGAGTGCTCCACAAGGAATACAGAATGCTATTTATCATGAAGGATCTGATCAGAGCAGTGTTCCTTGATGACAACTGAGACACCTGTATTGTGTAATACACATACTTCTAAAAGGTGTTCATTTTTTCCACTTGAAAATTTATCACAACTAAAGAATTATCTTACTATAAGTATCATCTTATCATTGTCATGTCTCTTAAACTGGTGTCATTCTAGTTTCAATACATTATGTCATGTTTGGAGTTTTTTTTTATTTATTACTTACCACCTTGCTTATCAACCAGAAACCCAAGAGAACTTGTATAGATAAATTTGTAACTATGCTAGAGGGAAAGAAAAATAATTTCTTAATGCCCTACAAGAACTTCCCTTATTAAAGCACTAAAACAAACTGTGTTTATTTTATTTTTTTTTTTATTTTGGTTTGCTTGCTTTAAGGTAAATTAGATGAAAACTAAAGTGTCAGAAGTTTATACACATAGAATGAGCTGTATCCAATGGAGGGCTGTCTAAACCTGTGGGAGTTTTGCTACATGAATTTCAGGGTTGTTTTATTTTGTGCTTCTTAGACCATCTATTTGATCATGCAGATATTAATGTGTATCAATTTATCTGATCAATTTAGGGTTTATATCTATCTTAAAATAGCCCATAGGTATTGATATAGTCTTTGTAGGTATTTTGTTGTTGTTGTTGTTGTTGTTTATATACCTGGGATTGAACTCAGGTCACTCAACCACTGAGCCACACACCTAACCCTATTTTGTATTTTATTTAGGGGCAGGGTCTCACTGAGTTGCTTAGCAAATCACTTTTGCAGAGGCTGGCTTTGGACTCGCCATCCCCCTGCTTCAGTCTCCCAAACCGCTGGGATTACAGGCATGCACCACTGTGCCTGGCTTAGTCCTTTGTATTCTTGAAATTTATTGACAATTTTCAATGGTAAGATAACTTATTTCAATTCCTCTTTGAGTCTCTTAAGTCCATCAGGGTTTGGACTGCCAATCTGAGATGGGAAAACCAGACCTGGTTGTAAAATGAAATTATAAGAACCTTATTTGAGAAACAAATGCCTGGTGAAGTGGTTAGTTCCCCTCCCCTCTAACATTGTTTCTTCAGGAAACCTAATCAACTATAGGTCCCTACCTTTTAGATTGTAAATAACTGTCTTTAGGAGTCTGAATATTCCCTTTTGAAATGTAAACACCCTGTGCTAGGCTTCAGACACAAGGCCAGAGATTTGTCTGATGCCTGTGAACAAAGCTGGTTTCTCTTATCACTTTTTGGCTTCTGTAAACACACTTTCTTTTAGAAACCCTGCACAAGGCCTTCTGTCATGCAGACTAGAAATTTTATGGCACCAAATAGCCTACAAATGTTGTGAGAAACTGTGGATCAGTGCTCAGAATTTGGAGCTTGTTCTCCCCTGGGCCCAAGGCATAAGTAATGTTTGGAGTTCTCCTTTTCTTTGAATGCCACTTACTGCTTCTGGATCCATCTGTTTCCCACAAACAATCAAATGAAAGAGATTTTTTTTAGCTCCTTCCTTTTTCATTGACTCAGATCTTAAAATAACAACCTGTATTTACATAAATAGTGATAAATAAAATATGCTGAAATACAAGGGTATTCCAACTACCATATCAGAGGCAGGATGTCTAGGAAACAATGAAAAGAAATACTTAATTGAAACACATAAAAAAATTAAGTGGGAAGAAAAGAGGTGTACTATGGTTTGTGTAAGTGTCCCCCAAAGTTCATGTGTTAAAGGCTCGGTTCCCACCCTGTTCACTATTGGGGGGTGATGGAAACTTTAAGAGTTGGAAGTCTTCTGTCATATGAGGGTATGCCCTTGAGACCTCAGCTCCTCCTCTTTCTCTCTTTGATTCCTGGCCATCATGAAGTAAGTAGCTTGCTCTACCACAAATTCCCCACTATAAAGAACTGCCTTGCCACAAGCCCAAAGCCAATGATAGAACGTAACTATGGACTGAAACCTCTGAAACCATGATCCCAAATAATCCTTTTCTCTTTGTAAATTGATTATCTCAGGTATTTTGTTACAGTTACAGAAGCTGACTAACATGGAGGTAAAGTTGGGGAAATGAACAGTGACTAGATGTAGGGGTCTAATAAATACAAGTTATCTTAAATTATTTCATGGGGGGAACCAATTAAAGGGCTTTGTGCATAAGAAAGATTAAGGAATGGTTGAGTCATTCTAAAGAGCAGTATTTTAGAGGATGACTGTAGATTTATCTTTTGGGATAGTGTTTTAAGTCTGTTTACTTTCCAATCCTTCTCCAAACTTACAAAATGGAAAAAAAATGCAACATAGATAAAATGCATAGTAATGCCAAAAATGAAACAGGAAGTCTTTATAAAAAATTTGAAAATGAACTACATGGAATGAATGTGTGAAGAATAATCAATAAGAATCCATCTCCATTTCAATAATGGAATAACACTGGTACGTTTCCAGCTAGTCTGTTCCAAGAAAGTTCTGGGAAAATATCTAACTCTTAGGCACAGGGAACCAGGAGAAGGTCAGTGTATGCTGCCAGAAGGGTAAAAACAACATTCCATGAAACACCCTCCCCACCATGACCTTGGTTTCCAGCTAAGTACAGAGAAAATAAACTAGAAGTAATTATTACATTACAAAATAGTGGACTTTCAAAGGATAAGCTGAATAGAGAAGGAGAAAATATATACAAACCTACAGACTAGCATAATTCTATCACAGTTAACTGTCCTTAAAACTGACCAGTATGTTCCCCTTAGACTATTTGGCCTTTTTATAAAATAGAGTCTATTCACAGGTGTGCAATTGTGGTACATAAAGTGAGGGTGCATTGTTCCAATTAAATCCTATTTCTTAAGACTAGGAAAAAGTTTTTAAAGAAAGAAATAAAGCACCTAGCTTTATCAGAGAATTACCTTAAGAGCTCCAATGTTTTGAAATGTTTGCAGTAAAGGATGAAGTCATTAAATATGAGGGTAGAAGAAAATATAATAAAGGATGGAAGAAAAGGAGGGCCTCCTTTATATACATCACAAAAGTCTCAGAACAAAATGGCAGAGAAAATGTGCTAAATAAAGAAATAACACAAAAATATTTTCCAGAGTTTATACAAGGCTAAAGTCTTTAGGCTAAAAGAACTCTTTGAGTTCTTGACAAAGTTAATGGAAAAAAGAAAAACACATAGATATACCAAGGTGAAGTTTCTGAGTGTAAAACATTAAGCAAAATTCCTACAAGCTTTAAGGCAAGTTATCAACAAAGGGAAAAAAAGTAGTTCAAAAATACTAAATACCAAATTATGCTGGTACAGTCTGTATAAATAATGCTTGGAAGAAATGGATATATTTGACTATCTGTCTGATTATAGATAGACCTTTTTCCTAGAAAAATTCAAATACATTCATTCACATAGAAGCTGGTAATTGTGCATGTTTCAAAAAGTGACCAAAACCTGTTCACTTATTCCAGAAGGTTCAATGGAGCTTAAAGAACACAGAATTTTTAGGAAGAGATTGGTATCTATGAATACACCTTGAAGTGAAGTCATATTATGTTCACATGTGAGGGCAACAGAGAAACAGTCTCAGAAATTAAGAATTAACCATCTGTGTGCAATGCCTGAAAAAACATAGAAATACTCTAGCCAATTGAGAAATCACTATAGATAAAAATGTCAAGCATGGGGGAAAAAGAATAAGTACTAGTAGTAACCATTCATCTGTTGAATCTAAAATATGTTTGTCTAAACAAATGTTATATCAACAGCATTCATAAATGTGATTAAAATGACTTTTGTAAGCAAAACTGATAAATCAAAAGTATAAAAAGAATTCTCCTTTTCAAAAATAAGGTTACTTTAATAAAACAAGAGGATGTAGGTAGTAAAATTATGCTTCACCTTATCTTCCTCTGGGGTATATTGCAATACAGATATTAGTAGAAATATATATATATTTTTTTCAAATAATTATAATAATAATTATGATATTTGGTTGATATTTTTTAATCAGGGAAATAAAAATATCAAAGTTAGCATTCATGGAGAAATTTAGGATAAGAGATAAAAATTACAATTAATAATGCTAGGCATATGCCCTCTTCCTTCAAAAATGGCACAACACTGACAATGAATTATATTTTTAAAACAGGTATTATCAACAAAATCAGTGACAACATGACTACCGTACAGTATTCATTTCAAAAATGTTAGAAGGCAGATACTTGATATACACAGGACAAAAGAAATGACAACATGGGGGAAAGGATACTATATTTTTCTGTAGAATCCTATGACTGTCTCAGCATTTGGAATTACCACATAATTTGGCAAGTGGGGTTGAGGGACAAGACCAGCATTATTAGGATATCTTAGAATCCCTTAATAGAGATTTGTAACTTTCTTCCTGTGTCCCTTCTTTACTTAGCAAAGTTTATTATAACTACATCCTTTCCCCAACCTGGAGTGGCCTGGAAAGGGATTAGTTTCTGGAGAAATCAAACCACAGAAACTTTAGGGTGGAGCATTAATTTCAGTGACATGGTTCATAGTTGAAAAGTCAAGCTGAAAATGGTATAAATAATAACAGTTTAAACACTGAACTCTGGAATTTACAGTCCCCCCCCACATTATTAATGGCTCTTAAATCTTGCAATAATCTCCATTTACCAGATTTCTTTTTGATGACAAAAATGGGAGTATTATGGGGAGATACAGAAGGTTGTATATGTCCTTCTGCTAATTGTTGTTTGACCAGGTCATGGGCTGCTTGTATCTTTTCTTTAGTCAGGGGCCACTGAGGTCCTCTTTCACGCTCCTAAAACATGAGCAGTTAGGTATTCATTCAACATGAGAGTAGAGGACTATTTTAATTTTCCTAAAGGTGAAAATTATCCTAATACTGTCACCTGGTGGCTTAATAAAGCTGAATTTGACATCCAATAATTTTAGAGTTAACCAAAAGAAAGACGTTGTAGTACATCACTCTTAAAACAGCCCCAAATTAGTAGTTACATAATGAGCTTCAAACTTGGGGGGAGGGAAGGTTAGAGAACTTTTCAAAGTACATATACAAATATACTACAGTGAACCTCACCATTGTATATATCCAAAAGATAGTAATTTTTAAAAAAGTAAATAAACAGAAAGATCAGTAGAGTAGGGGAAAGGTAACAGGGGAGGGAGAAGGGGAGGTTAATTGTAAGTACTGGGGAGTAAATTGGAGCAAATTATATTCCTTGCACTTATAATTATGTCCAAATGAATCCTAATGTTATGTATAACCAATAAAAATGTTTAAAAGGTTAGAGGAAACATAATACAATAAAAACTGAAAAGACTCATACCCACTGAGAAACAAGAGAAGATAATTCATTCAGTACTTAAAAACAGAATTCTATTAAAATGAGAAAAATTCAGAGAACATGAAAGTTCTTGATAATAAAAATAAGATATTAAGAATTTAAAATTCACCAGAGACATTTTCAGAAACAAAAATAACTCATGACTTAAAAAATTGAAAATTCAACAGAACTGAAATATAATGTTGAGAAAGATCTCACCAAAAGTAGAACAATAGAACAAAAAGATGTAAAGAGACAAAAAATTTTAAAATTAAGTAAACAACTGATTAGTTCCTACATCTGACTAACTGAAATATCAGAAAGAGAGATTAGAAAACCATGTGTGAGTACATTATCATAGAACAAAAGTTCTGAAACAAAATAGTAAATCTCAAAATCAAAATGTCCCATCAAAAGACATTTAATGAGACCCCACCCTATGTCAAATCACTCAGAATTCCATAAGAAAGCTTGCAAAAGTGGTCACATATAAATGAACTGTAAATTGGTAAAGATATTGACAATATGAAGTAAGAATAAATATCATAAATATAATAGTTATTAGGGCATGAAATCTATGATCATTGAAATAAAGAACAAAATAAGTGTGTTTGTAAAGTATAACGATAGGTAGAATTATCCTTCCTGAAAGCAGCAAGAAAGATTATAAAAAGAGCTTGTGAAAATGAAACAATTAAAAATATAGGATATAGAATAGTAGCAACACATACTGAGATCTGGAAGTAGAAGTCGAGGAACTAAAATAAAGAGAAAGGAAGGATAGGGGAGAAATGGGAGAGTAATTTAAAAATTTAAAAGATAGGGCTGAAATATAGATCAGTTGGTAGAGTGCCTTCCTTACATGCTCAAGGTCCTGGGTTCAATCCCCAGCACCCCCTCCCCCCAAAAAAAGATTAAATTGCCAAATTAAAGGTAAAAGAAATGCCATAGTTTAAAAAGACACATAAATTAATGTCAAAGAAAAAGGATAAGAAAAGGATTAGTGAAAATGCACTAAAACCTCAGAAAGAGAGTACAGGTGATCTTCAAGGAAAGAATAATCAGAATGACATCATAGCATCCTTGGATGCAAGAAAACAAGGAACTTGAGTTTTTGTTGTTGTTGTTTTCTTTTTTGGTACCAGGGATTGAACCCAGGGAGAGTTAACCCCTGAGCCACATACCCAGTCTACTTTGTTTTGAGACAGGGTCTCATTAAGTTTCTGGGGCTGGCTTTGAACTTGCAATCCTCCCTCATCAGCCTCCCAAGCCACTGGGATTACAGGCAGGTGCCAACATGCAGTGCTGGGACTGGAACATTTAAAGTAGTTACAGAGGGGTGTTTCATCTAGATATTTAAACAGTCAAACTGACATTTATATAGAAAAGTGTAATAAGTAAGATTTTTCATAATAAAAGACATGCGTTAGAGGAAAAAAATTGGGGAGGTTCTAAAAAGCAATATAGGACTTATCACAGTCCTTGACATATATAGGTTTATTGTAAATATTTGCTGAACCAATATAATCTGAGGTGATAATTGCTAATGGAGAATGCATCCCTAGGAACCAGAAAACTACAGGATTAAAATATAGGGACAAATTTAAAAGTACAATCTAAAGGAGGCATGTTTTCAGGTTCCTCAGTATCCTCTTGTCCCCTAATCCACTATGATTTTCTTTATTGATGCATAATTTTTGCTATGTTAGTGATATATATTTTCACCAGACAAAATATCTGTGAGATTTAGGGAGGAATTAAATGATATCAAATGCCCAAAACACCAAAATCTCCTTTTGTATCAAACAGACAAAAATGTTAATATTTTAAGGGGATGTTTCTATTATTAGTACATAGGTGGAAAACCATTCGTGGAAAGGAAGTTTGCCATTTAAAATGGATTGATAAAGGTCTATATAAATTTTAAAAGTTATAATCATTTATGCAAGAGTTACTGCTAAAATAAATACAAAGGTAAATTCCCAGGCAGAAGAGATAAGACCTAATTATCTCATCTGCCTGCAGCTTATATTCATTCCTTCACATTACAACAGTACGTTTTCAGCTTTCTGAGCTCTGAAATCAATTAAGATAAATCTGAGGCTGCCACCAACGTCACTGCTGCCACCTGGAGGTCTTTTCCCCAGATGCCACTGCCACGGCCACTTTCACCACACTGCCACTGATCTGCTGCTGCTGCTGTCTCCTAGAGGTCAACTGCCAGGGTGCCTACAGGTTTGATTGCATGTGGCTGCCTCCATCTTGGCACAGCAGTCAGGGCCCAAGGGGCCAGGAGGCCAGCAGGTTTGCCAAGACTGCCATGAGAGGAGCAGCTGCCTCTGTCTGGGAACACCAGCCAGGACCTGGAGGTCCAGTGTCAGGTTGCCTGAGGGTTTGGCTGCACCTGGGGTCATCCTGTTGGGGATGCTGGTGACCACTTCTTGCTGCTTCTTCTCAGGGTCACTCCTCGATGTGAGCCTATCCCTGGTGGTCTCTCTGCAAATTGGGATGGCATTGAGATCTTGGCCACTGCAATGTGGCCAAGCCTAGGGTATCTGAAACCAAAATCCACTGGATAGTGACTGAGTCTGTGTGGACTGGTCTGGGCCTGGCAATCCCATGAAAAGTCAGAGACAGGGCTGAGAAACTTTCGAATGCTGATGGAAATAGTTGTTCAATTTTCCATCGAGATTTTTTTTCCTCTTCTCTAGCATTTCTATCATATATGAAATGAGGTATTTTTCATGCATCAGTTTATTGAAGACTGTGATGTATGAATGGTATTTTGCAGTTTTGTTTGTGTATTCTTATATTTTTAAATTTTTCTTTGTATATATTTTTCCTTTCACTTGTCTGTTTTCCTGGAGTCTCTTTCTATTTTTTTCTCCAGCTAAAGGCCAATATCTATTAATTCCTCTTCCAGTCTTCCTATAGATTTTTACTTCTGGTTTCCATCATCCTGCCTCATAGATATAATGTCCTATACCACTTTTGTTCTCTCTTTATCTACCATTTGAAATTGTAAACGCTTTTACAAAATTTACTGTGTATATTGTAGACAATAATTAAACTCACTATTTATGTTTATTGTGAGAAACTGTAGATGTCTTAATAGGAGCTAGTAGGTTTAAGGGTATATATCATTTACATTGGGTGCTGTTAATATTGGTCTTCCCCTTAAAGGTGAGGTACTGGAAATCTTCAGGGACAGTATAAGTCTACAGGGTAGAATCTGTACTGCCTCAGAACCATACTGCTAGATGGGAAAACACACAAACAACATGAAAAAACAAGGGGACAAAGCACCCCAAACAAACCAAGATGCTCCAATAACAGAATCCACTGAAAACATAGTAGAAGGAATGTCAGACAAGGAGTTTAGAGTGTTCATAGTTAAACTGATCTGCAAGTAAGAGATAGTATAAAGATTGAAAGCAAAGAGAAAATACATGAAGTGAAAGATCACCTCAATAAAGAGTTAGAGATTCTGAAAAAAAAATAAACAAGCAGAAATCCCCAAATTGAAGGAATTAATAAACCAAATTATAAATTAAATGAAAATCATCACCAACAGACTAGACCACTTGGAAGTCAGAACATCAGGCAATAAGACAAAATATATAATCTTGAAAATAAGTTGACCATGGAGAAAAGGTGACAGGAGACCATGAAAAGAACTTCCAAGAATTATGGGATAACACGAAAAGACCAAATTTAAGATTTATTAGAATAGATGAAGGAGTGGAGATATAAACCAAAGGAATACACAACCTTTTCAATGACATAATATCAGAAAATTTCCCAAACCTAAAGAATGAAATGGAAAATCAAATACAAGAGGCTTACAGGACCCCAAATGTACAAAATTACAGCAGACCCACACCAAGACACATTATAATGAGATAATCATATAATTATTGGTCTTAACAACATTTTATTTGCATACGTTGAACCAACCTTGCATCACTGAGATGAAATGCTCAACGTTCAAAGCAGCACAATTCACAATAGCCAAGCTATGGAACCAACCTAGGTACCTTTCAACAGATGAATGGAAAAAGAAAATGTGATACACACACACACACACACACACATACACACACACACCACACATACACACACGGAAGTAATACTCGGTCATAAAGAACTAAATTATAGCATTTGTTGGTAAATGGATTAAACTATAGACAATTATGCTAAGTGAAAGTAGTCAGACCTAAAAAGTCAGGGATTGAATGTTTTTCTCTGATACACAGAAGCTAGCCCAAAATAAGGGTGGGGAGATAGAGAAGAGAGGAAAAATTGGAGAAAAATTCCCTCAAAATAGAAGAAAGATCAATGGACTAGATGAAGAGGATTGAGGAGGAGGGAGGAGGTACAGGATAAGGAAAGAAAAGTGGAATAAATCTGACTGAACTTTCATATATATATATATATATATATATATATATATATATATATATATATATATATCTATCTATCTCACAGTGAATCTCATCATTATATTTATCTGTAAGACACTAATTTGAAAAAAACAGCTATAAGTGAATAGCAGGAAGATCAGTAGAACAAAGGAAAGGGAACAGGAAATGGGAAGAAGGGAGGGGAAAGGGAAGTACTGGAACTGAATTAGTAACAAAACCAACATGCAGATCAAATCCCACATTTAAACTGATTTAAAAAGTGGTTAAATGGCTTATTCAACTTTGAATAGCTTGAATAGTGTTGAGCCCAGGATGTCTACTGCAAAAGACTCTTCATTGTTCCTCACACATCAGATAGAGCACTAATCTCTAAGGTACATAAAGAACTCAAAAAGCTAAACACCAAAAAAACAAATAACCCAATCAATAAGTGGGCCAAGGACCTGAACAGACACTTCTCAGAAGAGGATATTCAATCAATCAATAAATATATGAAAAAATGTTCACCATTGCTAGCAATTAGAGAAATGCAAATCAAAACTACTCTAAGATACTATCTCACTGCAGTCAGAATGGCAGCTATTATGAAGACAAACAACAATAAGTGTTGGCGAGGATGTGGGGAAAAGGCACACTCATACCTTGCTGTT
Source organism: Marmota marmota marmota (assembly GCF_001458135.2). Classification (NCBI taxonomy): domain Eukaryota; kingdom Metazoa; phylum Chordata; class Mammalia; order Rodentia; family Sciuridae; genus Marmota; species Marmota marmota. Next base: position 16,772,978 of record NW_026000249.1, on the reverse strand, counting down.
GGGACTGCAAATTGGTACAGACAATATGGAAGGCAATATGGAGATTTCTTGGAAAATTGGGAATGGAACCACCATTTGACCCAGCTAACCCACTCCTTGGTCTATACCCAAAGAACTTAAAAACAGCATACTACAGGGATATAGCCACATCAATGTTTATAGCAGCACAATTCACAATAGCTAAACTGTGGAACCAACCTAGATGCCCCTCAGTAGATGAATGGATTAAAAAATGTGGCATATATACATGATGGAATATTACTCGGCAATAAAAGAGAATAAAATCATGGCATTTGTAGGTAAATGGACGCAGTTGGAGAAGATAATGCTAAGTGAAGTTAGCCAATCCCCCCAAAACAAATAGTGAATGTTTTCTCTGACATAAGGTGACTGACTCATAGTGGGGTAGGGAGAGGGAGCATGGGAGTAATAGATGAACTCTAGATAGGGCAGAGGGGAAGGAGGAGTAGAGAGGGGTCAAGGGGTTAGCAATGATGGTGGACTGTGATGGACATAATTATCCAAAGTACAAGAATGAATTGGTATGAACATACTTTATATACAGAGATATGAAAAATTGTGTTCTCTGTGTGTAATAAGAATTGTGATGCACTCCGCTGTCATGTATTTAAAAAATAAAAACAATTTTTTTTTTAAAAAAGACTCTTCATTGTTGCCTAATGGATTTGGACCTTAATTCACAAAGCAGTTAGGCAGAAAAGCCTGGCCACACATATCACCATTGAAATGTTTGTTGTCCCAGCCAATGTAGTCCTTTTAATCTTGAAACTCTACAGTTTCTGTGTTATGTACTTGGAAGAAAAATACATATCTTGTATGGAACATTTTCTTTATGCTCTGAAACATAACCTTCTCCCCAAGATCAGCTACATAATTTACATTGCCCAGTGCAAAATGGAGATTTGGGGTATTTTATTAGAAAAATATCAAGCCTTATAATCTAGTGACAACAGAATTCTAAACCAAATGTGCAGTCCTTGTCTATGTGATGCCCTGTGCAAATGCACAGGTTATATACCCCTAAAGACTGTCCTGCTTGTTCCCAAATGTAGCTGGTTACTTGCTTGGAAACAAGGGGAAAATGCAGAAAGGAAATACATACATTTGTTTCTCAAAAAATTACTCCCATTTCTTCCCTTAAAATCATTGTATTCCCAAGAGAAAAATATTCTTCTTCTTCTTATCCCATTAAGAAGGTTCTTATTCTGTTTCTTTGGACAATATATTACTTTCATATTATTGTTTCAACAGATAACCATAGACTTAATGGATTAAAATAATAGAATTTTATCATCTTACACTTCTGAGGGTCAAAAGTTTTACAAAGTGGTTGTTTTGAGGCTAAAGTCAACTGAAGGCTCAATGGAAGAATCCCTTTCCTTGCCTTTTTTCATATTACAGAGGCCACCTGCATTACTTTACTGGTGGCCACATCATTCTGATCTCTGCTTCCATTTTCAAATTTCCTTCTCTGACTTTCTTATATCCCTGTCTCCTCCTATAATTAAACACGAATAACCCATGATAAACTTCCCATCTCTAACTCCTTAATTATTACATCTTCAAAATCCTTTTTAACCATATAATGTAACATATTCACATGTTCTAGGGATTAGGAAAATTAACATCTTGGTATGGGCATTATTCTGCTTACCATAAACAGGTAAGGCTGATATTTTCTAAGTTGCTGAGTAGGTGTGCTGAGGAATCTCTTTTCTCTCAAGGTGAGTGGTTGCTGCTAAAGAGTTCACCTTTTCCAACCTGGGTTATTTTCCACTTACATTATATCTCTGGCTCTGTTAGAATAGTGCCTAAAATAGGTAATGTGAGAAGTCTCTCATTTTGAAATTATAATTGTAACTTCATGCTCATCAAATTAATCACCTTCCACCATGTCTGAGTCCCATGGATTGAGATTGGAATTCAGTCTTCCATTTTTTAGTGTGAGTATATGTTATAGGTATGCAAGGCTTTTTCCCTGAATGAGGATCAGAATGAGTAGAAATTCTTGCCTCTTTCTGAATTGCTTCCTGGGTAATAAGCAGGTAAAAAAAAAAAGAGTACTTGTAAATTTCTTTTTTAATCCTGAGAAGCTGAATTAGAAGTATATGTATTCTGAGGCTGGATAGTATTTCTCCAGAGAAAGAGGTTCTTACAAGGTCTGGTTCATTCTTCAAATCACAGAGTCACTCACACTGATATGCCCAAATGAGAGCTGGTTATTGACAGCATATGAAAGAGTAATTTTATCTGACTTTGTAGAAGACTGTTACTCTGGGATTCCACTCTTTTGCTAGTTGTTGACCTATCCCATCTGTCACTATTTGGACTGTTATCACTGAATTCTACCATTCATGTTTGGCTTCTGTGGATCCATGTTTACGTTAAACAAATTCCCTTCTTATAATACCATCATAAGTTGTGAAAAGTTTAAAGGTAGGCAAGTTCAACTCTGTATATTTCTAGATTGTTTCTAAAGAGGCAAGTTCCAGGATTTCCGAGTCTAAAGTTCCCAAATGCCAGTGTCTTCTGAGCCAAAGTCTTCAATCTATACAATGGCATTAGTGCATTCACCTGTCTTCTGAAAGGCCTTTACCAAATTTAATAAGTATATTCTCTCATTTGAATGTCAGTTAGGCTGCTGTCTTATGTTCTATAATTTATAGTTCTTCTACCCTTGTTTGCTTTAAGATCACCATTATCTTCAAATATTTGGAAGTCAAATATACCTGTCCCTTAGCATCAATTATACTGTTGTGAACAAAATTCATATGCTTCTTTCTCCAGAGAAAGAGGTTTATCATTAGCAGAAAGTACTACTAAATCTTGATGACTCATGATTTTCATCGCTGCCAAAATAGAATTAACTGTATAAGCTCTTTTTATCACTTTAGCCTATGTCTTCTTAGCTCTAGAAAGAGGTCTTGCTTTTTACTTAAATTTAAAATAGGTGTCCTAAATTTTATCATCGATATGCCTTCCATTTCTAGGTATCCTCTGAGAATCAAGGAGAAATTAATCTCTTCTGAAAAATCAAAGAAAGCTGTAGTCCTCTTCTCTCTCTTCCTTCTGACAATTATATGTTAATAGAGGTCCTAAAGCAATCTCAAGTACTCTTTGTACTCTTTTGAACTTATGCCTATCAGAGGCCAATTTTTACTACACATTTTAAAAGATTTCTTAGAGTTCATAGGTGCATCTTTTTACCACTTTTTAAAAACACCATCACAATTTTTTCCTCAAAGTGAATTAGCTCTAGTACTGGGGATTGAAATTGATCCATAGTGGGGGATTGAAATTGGTCTATAGTATTTACAGTATAAGAATTCTTAGCCTGTATGGGGTCCTCTTATATAATATGCAAAAATCTCAATCTACAAACTTAGGAACATAAAAGTAACAAATTCCTTAATATATTTTGCATAAGCAAAATTGTTAACTCCTAGTTAATCCTCCATCTCATTACTGCTGAGAGGGATATTCAATTCTCATCATTATTGCTCTCCTCACTGTGATAGTAATGTTTTATAGCCTTGGGGTCTTAAACAGCAATGAGGCATTGACAATCAGTTTCCTCTTTACGTAGCTTATCTCTGAGATGCTCATGTTCCCACCACAAGAGCTGCCTCAGATCCTATAGTTCTGTTGCCTTTTTGCCATGCTTGGTACACATTTTCCTCCCAGATTGCATTCCAAAATTAGAGGATGGTACAACTTCCTCAGCAAAGATCAGAAAACCACATAAATTTTATTGAGAGGAATACATTAGTGTTATTTTGCCTTCAATAGCATTACTATTTCCCCTGAGTGTTCTTGGCAGAAACTAATTACAACAAATCACTGCATACTTATTGTCACAAAACTCTACACCAAAACTCTACTCCTATTCTTGCTAGTTTCCCACTGTCCTGTTTTCCCAGATATACTGGTGTCAGCTTTTTTCTTTTTTAAAATTTTATTGGTACATATTAATTATACAAAATAATGGATTTCAATGTAGCATATTTGTGCATGCATAAAACATAATTAATTTCATTCCCAAATACCTTCCCTTACCTGCTTCCCTTTCTTTACAGTAATGGTTGCTCTTCTACATACATGATGTCCTCTTCTTTTCTGTAACCCACTCTCAGCTCCAAATATGAGAGAAAACATACAATATTTGTCCTTCTGAGTCTTGCTTATTTTGTTTACCATCATGGTCTCCAGTTCCTTCTATTATTCTCCAAATTATGTAATTTCATTATTCTTTATAGCTGAATAATACTCAGCTGTGCATATATACCATATTTCTTTATCCATTTATCTGTTAACAGGTATCTAGGCTGATTCCATAACATGGTTATTATGAATTGTGACATGATGAACATGGATGTCCATGCATCTCTAAAATGTGCTGACTTTTAATTTTTTCAGATAAATACCAAGGAGTGATAAAGTTGGATCACATAGTAGCTCAATTTTTAGTTTTCTGAGGAACCTCTGTACCAATTTCCATAGTTGCTGTACCAATTTACATTTCCACCAACAGTGTATAAGGGTTCCTTTTTTCCTGCATCTTTGCCACCATTTATTATTATTTGTATTCTTGACAATTGCCATTCTGACTTGGGTGAGATATAATTTCAGTGTAGCTTTTATTTGCTTTTTCCTGATGCCTAAACATAATGAACACTTCTCTTGGTTTGTTTATTTACTTATTTTGGTGTTTTATAATTCATCATACATTCTGTATATTAATTCTCTGTCAGAAGAGTAAATGGCAAATATTTCTCCCATTCTGTAGGCTGTCTTGTCATGCAGTGTTTACTTTGCCAAATGGAAGCTTTTTAAATTTGATTTTATCCCATTTATTGATTCTTGCTATTATTTAATGATGTACAGGAGTCTTTTTCAATAGCATCAGTTTTTATTTGCTCAAACAAAATACCTTTATACTATCAGATGCACTGAGGACCCACACAAGTAACATCAACTGGTAGCATTCTCCAGGGTAGAACATGCATACCCAGTTCCATTCCATATGTAAAGATGGGGTTTGATCCCTGAGGTCTGGTCCCTGGTTCACATGGAACTATCATCAGAACTACTTGAATGGTGCTTCTAAGTGGTAGAGACTTGCACTGGGCAAAATTTGAGGAAATGCTTAATTTACTCAAAAGGGAGAAAATAATATTTTTTCTTAATTCTATACTGATTCCTTTGATTTCTCCAATATTATCAACCCTCAAGGTAAAAGTCATTATATAAAACTCAACTCAGGAATTTTTCAATGGGGAGTGGTGGCCTAGTTGCTAGACCTTCCATTTGTGTGAACCATATCTGAGTTTGGTAAGAGCCTTATTAGCTTGGACGAATCTACATGCTCTATATTCTTGGCTATTGAGATTGACTTAGAGAAAGACACATATCCCATTCAGACCCAATAGTATACATAAGGAAAATTTATCAGTCTCTCCCAAAGAAAACTATGTATATCAAGGGCTGGGGATAGGTATCCAGAGGAGGAAGCTGAAAGGATATTATATCTGGACTTTTAATAGGTATGCTACTTCGAGAATAGAAATCCTGGACCAGGAATATGGCTCAGTGATAGAGTGCTTGTCAGAGGCATGAGGCCCTAGGTTTGATCCCCAGCACCATAAAAATAAATAAATAAATAATCTAAGAATAGAAAGCCTGAAGCTATTAGGAATGGACTCCTTTTCCCTACTTAAAAACTCTAGTTTCAAACAACTGAACTTTACAGTAGTTTGGAACTCTGACACCACTGATATACCAGAGATGGCTCTCATCACCAGTTCATAAGAGCCCGTTCTGTCCAACTCTTCCTAACTTCATGTTCAGTAATATCATGTTGATAGCTTGAAATAAACCTTAGTAGAAATATTTAAAGCACAAAAATCAGTACACATTGGGCTGGGGGTGTTGCTCAGTGGTAGAGGCTCTGGGTTCCATCCCTAGCACTGCAGGAAAACAAAGGGAAAAAAAGAAATTATCAAACACTTCAAATCAGAGCATTATTTCCCTGGAAAGCTAATTGTTAAACATTTTTTCCAATATACCATTGCTGATAGGATGCTGTTTCTGCTGATTTCTCTGTAATGTAGCAGTTGAAAACATGGGCTAAGAACTCAAGACTAGCTAAGGTACCTGAAATAGTAAATATAAAGCACTCAGGACAATACAAGGCAATATACAAGATATCTGACCAATGCATAATAATTATATGTTGTATTAGTTATCATTGTTCTCTCTTATTTGTGGAGGGCATAATTGTGAAATGAATAAGTTCACCAACTCCACCTTTTGTACCTGCTAGCAAGGGATTCTGACTTCACAGTTTGCCCTCTTCAAATGTTTTTACATACTGCTACAAAAAGTGATCTTTATCTAAACTACTTGTCCCTCCCTCAGCACATCATCCCAGTTCTTCTAATCCCATTCCTCTATTTTGCTTGGATTCATTATCCAAACCCAATTCACTTGAAGTCTCTTTTAAGTAAGTGATCTTCCTAAGACACTGTCATTTGGCATTTCCTGTGAAAAATATCTATTTTCTTTTTTCATATCTTTAGAGTTAATAAAACTGGATTAAATGCAGTGGTGGTGTTAACCCTAGAGAAACAGAAAAGCTAACAATATTTAAGTATTTAAGTGAAAAAATGGCATAAATTGCTGATGAAATAGGATAGAATAGAAACTTAAAACAGAGCTAAACAAGAGAGCAAAGACAGAAATATGGAGACGCAAATGCTTAGACTGATGAGGGTACAGGAAGGAAAGAGAGTAAAGAAAGAAAAATAATTTTAATTCAGTATTAGGCAGCTGCCATCTGAGAAAGCTATTTTGGGAATGCTAGCCATAGAGAGATGATGCATAAAATTAGACAAAGTTTGAGGCAGTATAAATGTTGACACTATCTCAAGACACTAAATATTGAACTGCCTTCTCCTTGTCTACTTCTTCTTTGTGAGATTCCTTAGTGAGACAGTCCATGGTTAAGAGGAACTTTAAATGGATTAATTTATTCTCCTCCTCCTCACCTTATTCTTCTCCTTCATATTCTTCACCAAACTACTGAACACTTATTCTTTGTCAGGTGCCATTGAACATGACTTTTTCTTGGCTATTTTATCTCATATTGTCAATAACTCTATGAAGAAGGCATTATAATTGCCTCTAAAATGCAGATGAAGAAGTGAGAAAGAGATAAGTTAAAGTAGCACATCTAGGAACAGGTAGAGCTAAGATTAACTTAAACCCCAAGTCAAGCATGACTTGATATTGTCTGTCTTCATGGCTTTTAAATCATAAATCTGACTACACATGTGCTGCATAGTTCTTCTAAAAATATTAAACAATGTGCAAAAGAATGAGGAAGTAGATGAAAATTCCAATTCTGTCAGTCTACCAGAGTACTATTAGCACAGAATAAAACTACATTCTAGAAGTTTTATGTATATACATATGGAAAATTATCTGAAATATTTCTGTATAACTCACATATGTATAAACAGATACTAGATATAAAATGTATTTATATAATCATGTACATATAAATAGGTATTAGACATAGTGAGAAAAATACACTATGGCATCAAACATTAAATATTGTTTTGCTACATGCCTTTTCACTTACTAATACATATGGCTGCATAGGAATTCAGTTTGCCATAATTTATACCATAGTTTATTCAAATAAATCCTGAGAAATAGCTGTTTGTCATATTGCATTGCAATTTTAGATCATGTGGTTTTCTTGGGACTACTTATTAAAAATAGAGAATTCTAGAAGTATTTATTTGTTTTTAAAATATCTATTTTTAATAGATTCCTAACATCAAATATAGTACCAAGTGGATGGATAAATATTTAAATGAATTGATAGAAAAAGGGATGCAGAGTGTGGTAGATGGCATGTAGAAGTGAACATTTAATTACAGTAAAGATTGGGTTTTATTGCCAGAGTTCATGTGAAAAGAGTAATAACAGCCTGAACTATGATATCAAACATCCAAAAAATCTGGGCACAGTGGCACATTCCTGTAATCTCAGCAGCTAGGGAGACTGAGGCAGGAGGATCACGAGTTCAAAGCCAGCCCCAGCAATTTAGGGAGGCGCTAAGCAATTCAGTGAGACTCTGTCTCTAATAAAATATAAAAAGGCCTGGGGCTCTGGCTCAGTGGTTAAGTTACTCTGGGTTCAATCCCCAGTACCAAAACAAAAACAAACAAATAAACAAGAAACAAAAGTCCAAATAAGAGAAGATGAAGGGTCCAGGAATCTTATCTTGAATGGCTGATTTTTTGCTTTTCAAAACATATTTATCTCAATTTTTAATAAGATGACTTTGAACAGTCTACTGGTTCCCTGTGGGCTCTTGACTTTTACATTTTGTCTTCCAAATTTTGTCTAACTATTGTATTTTGTCAGAATTTCATTTGTAAAACGGAATAATTATATTATGTATTCTTTGACTTCCCTTCCCACCATGATTCTGAATTAATTATGTGGTAACTCACCAATGTTGAGTCCTACAGGAGTTTCCATTCATTATCAAGTACAAAGTCTCTCATAGGGTCTTGTAATAATTGCAATAGAAAAAAATATTTTGCTTGCTTGAGTGAAAACTTCACTTCATTCCTTATTCGAATGAGACATTTGATGATTGACAAATAACAACAACAACAATTTATTGAGTGTCTACAATGTAAGGCACAACCAATAAATGATATAAACAAGCTATTTTAAAAATAATTTAATCCTCACAACAATGATGAAGCTAATAAGAGACAAAGTGGGCAAGGCAGATTATTAAATCAGTTTAATCTGATCCTAAAGGTTTTACTTCTCTTTCCCACCAGGAAACTAACCTCCTTTTATAACATAAGCTTCAAATCTACCATTTTCTCAACTTCATTTAAGCTCAGTTACATTTCTCAGGTTGGGTAAATTTTAAAGTGTTTAAAATAAGACAAGACATTAAAATGTTTTTCTTTATATCAGTCTTACTCATTACGTGGGTTCACCATATTCCTGCTTACCCACAAGAAGACTTAATCTTGTACGATTTTTGGACATTTTTGTGATAAGTGTTGGTATATGTGCATATTGACATTTAAACATCCCCCCTCTTCTGTCCCTTGTCTTCCTTTGGGCTAATTTGAGATTAAGTCCACAGTGCTGATGGTTGGACCTTGCAAAGATTTTCCTAATTCCCTTGCTTTAACCCACATCTGAGATATGCATTTGACTTTAGTTTTTACTGTATAACTCAGTATTGTGTCCATAGCCTCTCCCACTCCTGCAGTCCTCCTGCATAGTAGCTGAATCCTGTGCACTTCCTAACAAGACCACACTCTTTCTGTAATCTTATTTGTTTGTCACCCTACCTTGGATTTCTTTTATCCATAATATATCTCTTTAATGAATGCCTGTTTCAACATATTTAATCTTTTCAAAGTATTTCATCCTCAGGACACATTCTTTGACACTTTTAAGTAGAGCTGAATGCCTAAAGGAACACCCTTCTACTTGATTTTAGACTTCAGTTTGCATGAGTCACTTCTGAAAAATACTACATCACCACTAAGACTGAATGAATTCCCAAACAGTCAGGCCTGCTTGCCATTCTGGGGCAGTTATTTTTTACCAAGTATATCCCTCTGAAGGAATATGATGCCTTGCCAAAAAACCTTAGAAGCCATGAAGGACAGAGGCAATGGGATTAAAGTGATAAAATAAAAGACTGTCAACTGGGAGCCCTATAATTGGCAAACCTAACTATTAAAATGAAAGAGAAATTAAGGTATTCCAAGACAAAGAAAAACTGACAGAATTTGTGACTAATAAAATAGCCATACAGGAAATACTAACAGGAGTCATTTAGATTAAAAGGCAAGAACAAGAGGTAGTAACTCAAACCCACATGAATAAATATAGGGCAGCACTGGTAAAAGTAGCTATATTTGTAGATATAAAATACAATATAATTGTATTTTTTGCAAGATTTTTCCTCACCATGCGACAATGCCTGGCTGCATATAAACATTTAATGTAAAAATATAATAGCTGGGCCTAAAAGAAAATGTACACATTGGTTACAGCTATGTAGAAGTATATATTAGCAAAATATAAATGTGAATTCAGAGGATAAAAATACATTATACATATATGAATACACCATAATGAATTTCACCTTTATGTGTATCTATAAGTCACTCATTAAAAAAAAAAATAACAGCCAGGCACAGTGGTGCTCACTTGTAATCCCAGCAGCTTGGGAGGCTGAGGCAGGAGGATCATGAGTTCAAAGCCAGCCTCAACAACAGTGAGGCCCTAAGCAACTCAGTGAGACCCTGTCTCTAAATAAAATACAAAAAAAAGGCCTGGGGATGTGTAGTTCAGTGGTTGAGTGCTTCTGAGTTCAATCTCTGGTATCTAAATAAATAAATAAATGGAATCACTAGAGTAGGGAAAGAGGAACAGGGAGAGGGAGAAGGCAAGAGGAAAATGAAGCACTGGAGACTGCTAGAATCCCTTCATCACCAATCATCTGGGCTAGGCCATCAACTATGCCTTTAAAAACTCCTGAAGAACACACACCCATTGGCATCGCTTTCAGGGCCTCTCCTCTTCAGGAGCTTTGCTTTCTTTCTTTCTATTACTCTAATTAATCCTGGTACTTTGCTCTCACCCCTGTTTCAGTAGATTTCACTCCTCAAATTCATGAGACAAAGAACCCAATTGCCTAGGTCGGTGTTACAACTGATCTTAGAGAACAGATGGTTACAGGTAAAAGTGAGGATTTTTATAAAAACCTTTGGTGGTAGACCTCACTAATGTGAAATATTTAGTTAAATAATGTCTTTTCTTTCTGATTTAACAAATCATTTACTTAAAGGAAAGATTCTTGTAGAATGTTGCAAAGTTGTGGCACAGCCAACACAAGGCAAGTGGAAGGCAGTTGTTCACAGTCAAATGAAATCATTGTTAAGTTATGTTGAACAGCCAGAAAAGACAGGCAATCATGAATTTAATAGTGCTGATTAGCAATTATGTATTTTTATTTCTTAGCAACTCTTGGCAGTCCTGGGACAAAAGCCAAGAAAGTAATATTTAAAGTTATGATTACTATAGTGGTAAGGTTTGGGAGGACACAAACAAGGAAGAAATAAAGAAGTGAACATTGTAAATACTGGGCTGGGGTTGTGGCTCAGTGGTAGAGCACTTGCCTAGCATGTATGAGGCACTGGGTTTGATTCTCAGCACTGCATATAAATGAATGAATAAAATAAAGGTCCATAAACATGTAAAAATATTTTTAAGAATTATAAATACTGGCTAAACTGGTTTTAAGGGGATAGATGCAAAATCCAGATTGAATAATCACTTAAAACCAACAGTATGATGGAAGCCTAGTAAAACTGAGAGGGATCAAGAGGTTAAAAATTTCCATGGTATTGAAAAATATTAGAAAGTTGTTTAAAAGTGCTTTTAAAATGAAAAATATATTAACAATGTAAAGTTTTATTATTAACATAAAATAGTTATTGACAACATAAATAGTTATTTAATCATCATATCACAAGGGTTAAAGGCAGGGCTTCTAGAGTTAAGGGTTTGAATCTGATTTCTTCCACTTATTATTAGCTGTGTGAACTTGTAAGTTCTCTGATCAATGTGAATAGTCTATAAATATTCATTAACTATTGAAGTATTGTTATTTCCTAACAATATAGACAAAGAATCAAAACTTAAAGATCACCAATTTGCAATAAAAATTATGAAGTCCTGTGTTCAAGGTCTGTTTTTTCATGTAATAGAAGAGTGTATTTCTTGATCTCTTGATTTGTCTTCCGTGTTTATGATCATAGGTTTCCCTCATATTAGATATTTAATACTGCTTATGTTCTCAGAGAGGGAGCTCACTGTGATTTGTTTTACATGGAAAAATATTTGCTTTGCATTGGAACATTTTTCCTGAGTAATTCATATGAAGTAACCAAACTCAGTCTCTTAATAACAGGCCTAAGATAATTGGCAGTGACCTTATTAACTATTTATAAGTGACTGATCAGTATGAGTTAGTAGACTAATTGGGCAATTTCAGCCCATTTTTAGAAAATTTGTTTCGATTTCTTTTTCTTATTGGTTGCTAATTTTTAATATAGTCCTTGAATTTTTTTTAATATTAAAAATGAACATTAGTGTTAAATTCTGTGATTTATATCAACTAGATTTGTTGAATGCCACCAATATTATCTGGAACACTCACATACATTATTCTCTTGAAATCTTAGTATTCCCATTTTATTAAAGAATAAAATGAGGATTAAATAGCTTTTCTTTTAGTTTTAGGTTGTATAGCTAAGGAGTGATTTGAATCCAACCTTCATGGTTCAACTATAGTGCTCTTTTAAATATAACTTGATAATATGTAATACACCTCACTGCTTTGAAAACCTAAGAAATTATTTATCAATATATTTAAACAACTGTCAACAAAATAACCTACTTTTCTTAGATTACTTTCTGTAATAAAATGGTAACATCTCCTTCCAGAATAGACATATAATGTCAGAAGTTCACAGTGGCATGTACATTTCCTTGAGTGTATTTTTACTGCCAAGGCTCCAACACAAATATTCCAGTCAGAGAAGTTGCTTTGAAGAGAAAGGAAAAAGTGGGACAGTATTTTATCATACTTCTAGGTCAAAGGAAACTGAGGGAGTGATTATTATTTGAATTCCTGGGGGAAAGCAAAATCTGGGATATGCAAATTAACTCTAGAGAACTTTTAGTTCTCCATGTTGAATATGGTTTTGAGTATTGGATGCTTTATAGCTAAGCTTTCCATATGGTAGCTGCATGTGACTACTGAGCACTTAAAATGTGGCTAGCCACAATTGAGATATGCTGTTAGTATAAAATACACACTTGGTTTTGAAACAGTATGGAAATATCATAAAATACCTAAATATGCTTTATTTTTATTAAATGTTGAAATACAATTTTAGATGTATTGGTTTAAATGAAATAAATATTAATATTAATTACATTAACCTGTTTAACTTTTTTAATGTGGCAACTAGAAAATCTAAATTTATGTATTTGCTTGCTTGTGTGATTTATATTTTATTGCATATTATACAATTCTGCTATATACAAATCTGTGTCCATTATTAGGGTGTACATAAATATTCTAGCTCTCTCAACACTTGATATGATGCTAGATCTCTACCTAAATATGATTAGGTAGAGCTAAATAAGAAATCTACTGGCATTATATTTGGTGTTGCCCTATAAATTATGCATTATTTTTTTCTGCTTCCACAATTTTTTCTATGTCTTTAGTTTTCTAAAGTTTGGTTACTATGAACCTTGGTGTGAATTTCCTTGGTTTTATCCCATTTATAGTTTGATGATTTTGATGATTCTCTCCCTCTTCCCCTTCCTCTTCTCTTCTGTCCTCTGGGATTCTAATGTTAAGAGTGTTAACTCTTTTTTTTTTTTATTTCCCTATAGGCCACTATGATTTTTCATGTTAATTTTTAGTTCATTTTCTCTGTTACTCAGATTGGGTGAATTCTGTTGATCTGACTTAGGTTTTAAGTTATTACACTTTTCAGTTTTATGGTTTCTATTTGGTTCTTTTTTATAACTTCTATTTCTTTGCTGAGATTATCCTCTTAATTTGTCGAAAGATAATTTTTAATAGTTTGTCAAAGCATTTTTATGATGACTGTTTTTTAAGTCCTTGTTAGATAATTCCAACATCTGGTTCATCTTAGTGCTGGCAAATGTTGACTGTCTTTTTTCATTCTAGTTGTGAATTTCATGGTTCTTGGAATAACAAGTATTATTTAAATTGGATTCTGAATATTTTAGATATTATGAAACCCTGGATCCTATTTAATTTTCTTTTTTAAAGGAGGCAATAACTCATTGAGGTACAGCATGAGGGCTAGGTGGGTGTACATGTTTAGTTTCTCAGTAATACCATCCTTGCCTCTTTGCAAATAGTTATAAGTTCAACTTCCTCCTTAGCTGTGATGACACCTTCCTGTACTTTTTTCTTTTTTCTTTCTTTTTTTTTTTTTTTTTTTTTGGTACTGAAGATTTAACCCAGTGCTTTACCACTGAGTCACATCCTCTTTCTTTCATTTTTATTTTTTGCAGGGAGCGTGGGGTTAAATTGAGACAGGGTCTTGCTAAGTTGCTTAGGGCCTCACTTAGGTTGTTGAGGCTGACTTTGAACTTGCAATCCTCCTGTCTCAGCCTCCAGAGTCACTGAGTTTACAGGTGTTCACCACCATGCCTGGTAAATGACAACTTCCTATCAACATTTAGGTCATGGAAACTTTTAAGTTATTGCTTTATCATATTCTAGACAATTTTGACTCTAATTGCATTATCTTACTAAAAGTCCAGTTGCTGAGAAAACAATGGATATAATTTTCAACTAGTAAAAATTAGTGAATTTTGTTTCAACTTTCAAAAATATTTTACCTAAAATTTTTTAATTATTACCTATTGTACTAAATCATAAATTTACTCAATCACAAGTTGAGTGACTAAATTTGTGATTGAGTAAATTTATTTTTAATAACAAGTACAACATATAATTGAAGCCAATGACTGATGGTAAAATATATTTCCCAAGGTGACATCGGTCAATTTCATACATTAGAATACAAACTTAATAAAGAGAAGAATAATCCAGCATGAGAAAAAAGAAGATATTTTATCATTTAAAATGTATTAAGGTTTCCCAAACATATGGAACCAAATTAGTAACATTAAATATTTCAAGTTTCTGGCTATTCTTATTTGGTGATAAGAATATATATTACTATATGCATTTTTTGAAATAAATAAAATATGTACTGATAAAAATTGAAGTTCACACACAAAATTGTACATCCTTGAGAGCTTGATTCCTTTTCCTTATTTATTTTCTAACTTTAGAAGAAAAAAATACTAACTTTCCAACCTTAGAAAATATGACTTTCCTTTTGCATGCCTCCCAATCTTAAGCAATTTCCTTTTGCAGCAGACCTGGCTAGTCCAGCAGATATTTGAATCACTCTTCAAATTCTAGTCTAGGTTCATAACTTTTAGATGGGAATGATATGAGTGCAAATTTCCCCAACCATACCATTATGAAATGTATTCCTATTGCTACACCTTAGCAAAAAGGTACCATTCAATTGCGGTGCTAACTGCTTTACACATTTAAACTCAATGATTTAATTAAATTCAATCATGCTAATGACTCTGTTATATGAATCAACCCTAGTAAAATAATTGGAGGAGGTCTGCATACTTATTTTTTTCCTACTCTTCTTGTGCTTTCCATTCCTTTTCAGCACCCCCTCAACATCAACCCAAGGGACCACTGTTCTCTTAATGTTTTATTATACTATAATGGAAAAAGCACTGGACCAGAGGCAGGAGTTTTAGGGATTAGTTCTGGATTTGTGCTTAACTAGGTATGTGAACCCTTACTGAGTCTCAATTTTATCATCTGTAAAATGAAGGGCTTGGACTATATGATATTTTATTTTCCTTCTAATCTTAAATTTCCTTCTAATATTAAAATTTTACAATAGTTTAAGAGAGAAAATAAATATCAAGCTAAATTATACTAAGTTATTGCTTTAATGCACTACACTTTCTAAAATACTATCCATGAAAATAGGCTTGGGAAAAGGCCATATTTATGATAAAGAAGTACTTATTTCATGATATAATGTTATGTGTATGATTTTGGGGGTGTTACAGTAACTCTCACAGCTGATACGTTGCACACTGCTGCCTCTATCTAAGTGAAAGAACATAATTAGTCAGGCAAAATGTTAGAAACATGTGGGTTAGAAACCCATGGGATCTTTGCCAGTGCAGAGTGTTATCACACCTGTTTGTTTGGTGGTAAGAAAAATTGGCCTCATCCCGCCTTCCATTAGCCACATACCTCTTCTCTTCTCTTTCACATATAATATTCCAAGTATGAGCAGGTTCTGTTGATGGGCCCTTAAGGCATTCTGTTTCATATGAAGAATCCAGATAATTCATTTTCTAACACATTGCCTTAGGATTTTCCACTGAGTAATGAAATCAAGGATTCTTCCATCTTTGACAAAAAATAAGTAAGGCAAAAGAGACTAAAAATCATACCCTCTAATTACAGCAAAATTATTTTCCATAACACATTATTCAATGATGATAAAATCAGATGTAAGAGCAAAAAAATATCCAAATAAATGTGCCTTTGACGGAATTCAATAGAATATAGACTCTGTAGATGGATTTGTAACTAATGTACATGATTTTTATATTACTCAAACAGAATTGAACATATCAGAATTCATATCTCCATTCTTGGATACAAATACATTCTAAATAAAAAGAAATTCAAGCTCAAGTTTTCTAACAAGTTTATTTGGTATGTAGGATTCACCTTATTTAATCTAGGAGCTACCACAGGGACTGACCTTATTTAAACTGGGAAGCTATCACAGCTGATATTCTTACCTTTTAAATGTAAATATAAAATGCTAATCACAATATATAAGTAATTACTACTGTCTGATGCAGTTACTTTTTTTTAAGTGCACTTCATTTTGCAGATGGTGAGAGCTCTACCAACACATCTATTGTTAGTGTGAAAGTCAAGCGATCATCTGTGTAGGTGGTTGTGTGGGAGCAATGCTAAGATTTACAAGGATTTTCTCCCATATTGGCAATCCTCTTTGAACATCGAGCCATATGAAACAGTATTCTGTTCCTCTGGCGTTTTTAATCATTCACTAAACTTGTAATAATGTAAAAATTCTCAATAAATGCTTCCCACCTTCCACTCAGATAGTATCCTCATATTTTAAAAAGTATTTTCTTTTTGTGATTTTTCAATTGGGTATCTATTGAGGAAAATAGCTCATAATTTATCAAAGATAGAAATTCTTTGAAGAATTTGGTAATTATATTTAGCTATACAATTAAAAACTACTTACTATTTTGCATCAATAATCATATACATGTACTTAAAAGTTGAAGTTCTTTAAGAGACTCTTGTCTGTTTTATATTTTTTCAATATAAATATGTAGCAGCAAGAAATGTAGAATTTTGCTAACACCTTATTTTTCCATTCTTAATATATTTGTCCCTACTGAGAGATTAATTATCTAAAGAGAAAGCAGAATCATATATTAAGGCCAAAGATTTTTAAATATGTATTACAAATTTCTATAGTTATTAAACCATAATAGACACAAGAAAATTGGATGAGCTCTGCCTTTCTGCTATGCAAGACTCCTTCTATCATTATATATATATATNTCCCTCTGGCATTTTGCCAGGCACCATCCAGACTTGTTTACGAACTTTAACATTCCCCTGGCAAAATGCCAGGTGTTATTTTGACTTGTTTACAGACTCTAACAACCTAAAGTGGTAATGGGGTGATATAGCTACACAGTTATCATCACGAACTCCTAATACCACCAGATTTCCATCTGGACCATGCATGGTTCTTTGCTTTTCCCATTAAGACAATGAATTCTTCAATATTTTTCTAGAGCATTATGTTTAGTGACCCAACTGTTTTTAATTGCTTCTAGCAAAAAAAAAAAAAAATCTGTGGCTGGTAAACAGTATTAAATTAATGTATTGACTTAATCTGACGGAAAGGTTCTACAGAAATTCATCAAGTCCTTTTTTATTACAGTAAAAGATATATATTTTTTGTTACATTGAAAGATACCAAGTAGACTTGAAGTAATTTGCTCAATGAACTTAGTTAACATGGAATCACAACTTGTTGAGAGCCACAGCCAAAGGGGCCCCAGCAAACTTCCAGCTGCCAGCAAACTTCCAGCTGCCAGTTGATGATTGGCTCACAGCGGCCCCAGCAAACTTCTAGCTGCCAACTGATTGGCTCCTCTGCGGTGGTGCTCATTGGGCTGTTTCCCCGCCCTTTCAGACCACTGAGCTGCTCATTGGGGGACTTTTTTTGGCTCTGCCCATGCGACCCAGCCAATCAGCCTCAAGAGCAGGAGGAGTGGGGGAGGTGGAGAGGCTTGTGGGAAGCCGGTGGTGGCAGTTGGGCTCTGAAGGTTTTCCTGAGAAGCTGTGTGGTTTGGTGTGTGTGTTCTAAAAATAAAGTTCATTTCTTTTGACAAGTGGCTCCTGAATTGTGCCCAGCCAAACTGCGGCAGGAACTAAACCTCAATACTGGGTCTTTCAACAAGAGATGCCCTGACAGACTGATCTGATTTACTTTTGGTAATGCATGGTATCATCACTCACTTTTTAAAATTTAGGTCCTTGAAAATTAGACAAGATTCTTTCCTGTTCTTTATATTTTTTACATTTTCATTTTTTCATTACTCAATAGCTGTACATTTTTTAGAGTTCTTTTTTATTTATTCTTTTTAGTTATACATGAGAGTAGAATGTAATTTAACATATCTTACTTACATGGAATATAACTTCCCATTCTTGTGGTTGTACTTGATGTGGAGTTACTCTTGTCCTATATTCATATATGAACATAGGAAAGTTATCTCCGATTCATCCTACTGTTTTTCTCATTCCAGTTCCTCCTCCCTTCTCCCCATTCCCTCTGTTCAATCCAGTGAATCTCTACCCCCATCCCACCTATTGTGAGTCAGCATCCGCATATCAGGGAGAACATTCAGCCTTTGGTTTTGGGGGACTGTCTTATATTACTTAGCATGATAGTCTCCAGTTCCATCCATCTACTGGCAAATGCCATAATTTCTTTCTTCTTTATGGCTGAGTAATACTCCATTGTGAATATGTACCACATTTTCTTTATCTATTCATCTGTTGAAGGGCACCTAGGTTGGTTCCATAGCTTAACTATTGTGAATTGAGCTGCTATAAATGTTGATGTGGCTGCATCACTTTACTATACTGATTTTGGGTATATCAGCAGCTGTACTTAACAACATTTCTGAAATTTAGTTTTTTAAAATCTTCTGGCTTTATCTTGGATTCTCATTTGTTTATGGTGACCTTTCCATTGTGACCTTTAGCAAATTTAATTCTCTTTTCCTTTGTTTTTCCCACTATTGTGAGAATCCAGTTAATGCATGTGAAGTACTTAAAATGGTACAGAGCTCATGAAAGCTTTATTAAAGAAAGCAATTGATACTATTATTATTATTGCCATTATTTTTATTCTATAGTAAAACCATATAAGTCAGTATTTTGCTTACCTTTTGTATTACTTTTTTTCTACCATGTATTATTTTTAATTGTTGATGAACCTTTATTTCTTATTTATCCATTTATATGTGGTGCTGAGAATTGAACACAGTGCCTCACACATGCTGGACAAGCACTCTACCACTGAGCTACCATCCCAGCACTACCATGTATTTTTTAAAAATTTAGATTATTATTATGTTTCTGAAAATATTTTCTTTGTAGAAGTTGAATAAATTATTTGCAGTCAGACATCTACATGACTCAATTTCAAAGAAATAATCTAAAGAGAAAAGAAAAACAAACTAATCTAACAAACAAAACCTTCTCTCAAACTAAAATAATAATGAAGTGTGACAAAGTAAAACTGAATGAAGACTTTAACAGTGATTTATACATAAGTGACATCCATAATTATGTTTTTTTAAACTCAGATACACTAATGCATTGGGAAATGGCAATTTAGTATTGTAATCAAGAAAATACTAAAATTGAAATTAAAAATATAATGATATTACCCTTTTTTGTTAAGATAACTCAGAGATGACACAGTTTGGAAGTTCATTGAAAAATATATGCAATTTTAGTTGATTTATAAAGGTTTGATTTTAATAATACAAAATAATCTATATAAGAACCATGCCTTAATTTAATGACTTAAATTTTGAATTCACCTAATTTTACATCTAAAAGAGTCTGAATAAAATTCCAACACAAAAAAAATTAAAAATTAATGTTAAATAATTATAAATAATAATACATAAAATAGATAACTCATAATTTCTTCTTTATTTGAGCATTTAAATTATTGAGGAAGTGGTAACCTTATGGTTCCTAGCCAAAAAACTGAAGACAAAATAGGTCTTAAAATAGCCAGGTATTCCATATTAATATAATTGAAACAGCAGTAGCTATGTCTCCCTTTCCAGGTCAGTTTGGAAGTGATCCCTCAATTCAACAGCCTAGTTTATATCATCGCTAAAAATAACAGCATAACATTTTCTCCCTAAAGTCGATTTAGGGAACAAATGTACTGTAATAATTATAGCCATTATTTGTGGCAATTTTCCTGAGCCCTGAAATGAATGCAAATATTTAGGAAAAGGGATCATCAAGTCATCCTAGAAAACTATTTGACACTTTGACTTTGGAATGCAGTATATACTTTAAAAAAATTAGTATTATGTAGAATGGAAGACAGAGTAAGTAAGGAATCATAGTTTCTAAGTTTTATAATTGTAAGAAAAGGATTGAAAAGCTGTGAAATATAGAAAGAAAACTAATCTATGCATTTTATAAAACCAAATCATACTGTAGTGCTCACTAATACAAAAAAAAATAGATATTTGAATGTTAACAGGGGAAGCAATCAGTATCTTGGAAACATGACTATAAAAATACCATGTAATAATTAATAAATACTGGGATGTAATTAAAAAACTGTGTAAATATTGGAATTCTATGCATAAAATTAAAATATGCTATCAACTTACTAAGTTCAGGTGAAAAAATAAAATGGAAATAGACATGAGTTGCTCAATGTTTGCTTTTAGCACAGGAACATGCCCAATTTGGGGGAATAAATCAAGAAATGTACCATGAGTAAACATTAGGGACAGTAAGAGTCTTTTGGACAACATTATACCTTCATGTGGAAATGTTCAGAGGTCTCTCACAATAAATGCCAATGCTTTATGATCTCATAAGTACAGCTTTATTTTCTCACCAAAAAACTAAAGTCTTTCAACAATTCTAAGGAATTTTTCAGCAATATTATTTGTTGCCCTCTATAACTGTGAATTAATGTGGCCCTTCTCATTGCTTATCTCTACTTTCTTTGCAGGTTACTGATTTCTCTATCATTGTTTTCTGATATCTCAACAAGTAGAGACCTAGCCTGCACTATGTAATACGACTGAGACATTTGACAAAATATAGAGAAATAGCTCACCAGGCACTTACTGCATATCACCATCTTTAAGAAGAAAAAGTCCTGTATCAACAACAAATCCAGGATCAAAACAAATTCTAGCTAACAAACATTTCCCCCAATGGGAAAAAAAAAACATAATTAATTAATATTGTGCTTTTACTGTCACAGGTGCTCAACTAAGACTTTTTACTATTGAAAGCATTAGGCCACAAAATATATTTTCTCTTTACCATGATAGGAAAATATTAAGTATTAAATCAAATAGTGACCCAGATTTTAACCTTGCCTTTATATTGTCTCAAACAAGTTAAGTTTGAGAGAATCAACTGAAGTATTACAGTAGAGGAAGCTACTTTAAAAACAGACATATTAATACCACCTATTTAGGTGTTATGCAATCAGTTTGCCCAACACAAAATCAAATATCTGCCCATCAAAAGCTTCCAGAGTCCCTCTTCTCTGAGGACTATGCTTCTCTTTCTGTTAAATACAAAGTCAATTGTTAGATTTCCCTTTCTTCATGAACAGGAATATTTAAATTGTATTACAAATGTATTTGATTTTGAAATCACTACAAAATTTTCTGAGATACAGTCTTTCTATCTGCTATTTCTTTCTGAAGTATATGTACTTCCTACATTCTCTCATTCAAGGTGCATTTACTTCAGTATTAGTATTTTTCCTAGTGAACTAAATGAGATAATCCACACTATCTCACTAAAGATAGATACTTGTTGCAAAACCAAAATTGTAAACAAAATCACAAAATTAAGTGAAAAAATTAGCACATTCAGTTAAGTCTTTTTTTTCATCCCAGTGAAAACATTATGTTTGGGTCTGATTAGAATATGATATATTGCATGCTTGTTTAATTATGTTAAAATGGATTCTACTGTCATGTATAACTAAAAATAATCATTTTTTAAAAAATTATGTTTGGAATTTGTGAATAGAGGAAGATATCAAAAGGGAAAGAAATTTATAAAATACTGTTCAAAACTTATCAAATGCTCCAACTTGAAAAGTAATTCAGGAAGATTAAGTGGATTACACACTTTTAAAATATATGTATCTCTATATTAGAAGTGATATTAGAAAACCTGAGTAGATGATTTGATTAATAGCAATGAATTCCTCTCTCCCATTCCAAATACACTAAATGTTGCATAAAGTATTCAGAGAAAATTAAATAAAATATATGTTGATGAATGAACAAGAAAGGATGGGAATATTCAGAGTGTTAGAGGTAGCAATATAACACATAACAGAAACTGGAAGTGGTAGTCTTAATGATTGCTTCAGAAAAGTGAAGGCTTCATGCCCTAGTGCTGATAGAAGCCAGAACTGCTTTCTAGGAAGGTGGAAGCCCACATAATGGTTTTGTTTCATCAGATAAACTTGTGAGTTTCTACCAACGAGCTGAGTGGTGTGTTTTCCAATCATAAACTGCCTGCACTATATCATGGGTGGAAAAAGTTATTTTCAAAGATAGGAATTCTGAGCTTGTTCCAAGACTGTGAATGTAACCCAGTAAGTACTGTCCACTTTGTTTGGAAACCCAAAGACTGAATATTAACAAAAATGGGATTTCTAGGTGGCTGAAACTACTCCCAAAGATAAAATTCTCACACAGAACACAGAAGGGAGAGAACTTATATAGAAGTATACCTTTAGCAGAAGTTAAACTCTCAGACAAGAAAACAAAAAAAAAAAAAAAAAAAAACTTATTTGGAAGCCCAATTCCACGAAAAAAAAAATTCTTTAGACCTAAAAACTATGTTAGTGTTTGTATCAATGAACAATATGCCTGAAATGCAACAGTGCAACATTTTCTAGATAGATTTCACTGATGATACCTGCTCATTTTACTTCAAGGAGTATTTTATGTCATGCATTTTAATACATGAATTATATACTAACTTATACAATATAATACATTATATGCTAATATATACTAATTAGCTTTGTGACTTTCAGGAATTTACTTATTTTCTGACTCATTTTCTATAACTTCCAAAGGGCTTTCTGAGGATTAAATAAACAAATATTCAAAATATTTATAATGGTTTCTGAAAAATAGTAAGCACTCAATAAATGTTAGTAATGATATGTATGTGTATGTTACAGATATAAAACATAAAATGTTACCACATTTACTATATATACTACATGTATATATATTTACTATATGTATATACACACATGTGTTTATATATACATATGCATATATACACACCCACATATATGAACATATATAAAGGAAATATTAATATATTTATCCAAATGATATGGGGCTGAGAGTAGGAGAGATAAAAGGGGTGTTCAATTCTCATTGTTTTTTATTTTCTATACTGCCTTAATTAACAATAACAAACAATCTGGTTAAAAAATTAAAAAAGATATTCACAAAACAAAGAAAAATATTAAACAATATAGTCCTTTCTACCATTAATTAAGGAAAGAATTAAGGAAAAAATGAAAGTACTAGAGGGGGACAAAGAAGCTGACTTGTAGCTCCCTGGAATAAAGGAGTGAAGATAGAAGACAAATTGGACTTAATTAATTAGAAGAGAAAAGAAGAGGTCAGTGGATTCTGCAATGTTGGTGATACTCTGGTCATTTGGAGAAAAGAACACTGAAAGGTCATGGAGTAAACTTGATCTGTTGAAGGGCATCTAGATTGTTCCACAGTTTAGCTATTGTGAATTGAGCTGCTATGAACATTGATGTGGCTGTGTCCCTGTAGTATGCTGTTTTTAAGTCCTTTAGGTATAGACCAAGGAGAGGGATAGCTGGGTCAAATGATGGTCCCATTCCATGTTTTCAGTGCCACCAGCAATGTATGAGTCTGTTTTTTTCTCCAAATCCTTGCCAACATTTATTATTGCTTGTATTCTTGATAATTGCCATTTTGACTGGCTTGGCATAAAAACTTACAGTAGTTTTGATTCGCATTTATCTGATTACTAGAGAAGTTGAACTTTATTTTTATATATTTGTTGATCAATTGTATATCTTCTTCTGAGAAATGTTTGTTCAGTTTCTTAGCCCATTTATTGATTAGGTTATTTGTTATTTTGGTGTTAAGTTTTTTGAGTTCTTTATATATCCTGCAGATTAGTGCTCTATCTGATGTACATGTAGTCAAGATATTCTCCCACTTTGTGAGTATTCTCTTAATGTTATTGATTATTTATATTGCTGAGAAGAAACTTCTTAGTTTAAATCTATACCATTTATTAATTATTGATTTTATTTCTTGCACTTTAGGGGTCTGGTTTAGGAAGTCAGGACCTAATCTGACATGAAGAATATTTGGGTCTACTTTTTCTTCTATTAGGTATAGGGTCTCTGGTCTTAAGCCCTTGATCCACTTTGAGTTGAGCTTTGTGCATGGTGAGAGATAGTGGTTTAATTTCATTTTGCTGCATATGGATTTCCAGTTTTCCCAGCACCATTTGTTGAAGAGGCTATCTTTTGCCAATGTTTATTTTTGGCACCTTTGTCTAGTATGGGATAATTATATTTATATGGGTTTGTCCCTGTGTCTTCTATTCTATATCATTGGTCTACGTGTGTATTTTGGTGCCAATACATGCAGTTTTTGTTACTATTGCTTTGCAGTATAGTTTAAAGTCTGGTATTGTGATGCCTCCTGCTTCACTCTTCTTGCTGAGCATTTCTTTAACTATTTTGGGTCTCTTATTTTTCCAAATGAATTTCATGATTCCTTTTTCTATTTCTATGAAGAATGTTGTTGGTATTTTAATTGGAATTGCATTAAATCTATATAATGCTTTTGGTAGTATGGCCATTTTGACAATATTAATTCTTCCTATCTAAAAACATGAGAGATCTTTCCATATTCTAAGGTCTTCTTCAATGTCTTTCTTTAGTGTTCTGTAGTTTTCATTGTATAGATCTTTCCCCTGATACCTAAGCCAGACAAAGGCATATCAAGGAAAGAAAACTTCAGACCAGTATCCCTGATGAACATAGATGCAGAACTTCTCAATAAAATTCTGGCAAATTGCATACAAAAATATATTAGTAGTGTACCATGATCAAGTGGGGTTCATTACAGGGATGCATGGTTGGTTCAACATACAGAAATCAATAAACGTAATTCATCACATTAGTAGATTTAAAGATAAAAATCATAAGATCATCTCAATAGATGCAGAAAAAGCATTTGGTAAAATGCAACACCCTTCCATGGTTAGAACACTAGAAAAACTAGGGATAGTAGGAACATATCTCAACATTGTAAAAGCTATCTATGCTAAGCCCAAGGCCAACATTACTCTAAATAGAGAAAAATTGGAGGCATTCCCTTTAAGAACTTGAACAAGACAGGAATGCCCTCTCTCACCATTTATATTCAACATAGTCCTTGAAACTCTAGCCAGAACAACTGGGCAAAAGAAATTAAAGGGATAAGAATAGGAAAAGAAGAACTCAAACTATCACTATTTGCCCATGATGTCATTCTATAGAGGCTCCAAAAAAACTCACAAGTAAACTTCTAGAAATAACAAATGAATTCAGCAAAGTAACAGAATATAAAATCAACACCCATAAATCAAATGCATTTCTATACATCAGTGATGAACCCTTGAAAAGAGAAATTAGGGAAACTACTCCATTCACAATAGCCTCAAAATATAAATAAGCAAAATTCTTGGGAATCAATTTAACAAAAGATGTGAAAGACATCCCCAGTAGTTCAACTAAAACTTTCAAGGTTACATATGAACAAGCCAACTTATAACTAAGTGAGTCACTTTGATGAAAAGTTTGCAAATGCCAGGCTTGCATCGATCTGGGAATTAATTGGTGGTAGTACCCCCTCACCCCCATCCAAAAAAAAAAAAAAAAAAAAAAACCACGCAATATGATGAAGCAGGTAGAGGGAAAATTCCCAATGAAAAATCAGGATGTTATATTTAGAAGTGGAAATGGAAGCTGAATGAGAAAATAGCAGATACCCTCTACACTCCCCCAAACTATATATGTCAGTAAGAGACATGATTGTTTAACCAATTCTTCAAGTCAAAAATGTAGCAGTCTTTTTTTAAGCTTATGTTTTATTCACCTAATAAATCAATCCATCTACAAATGCTGTCTATTCTATTTCCAGCATTTATATCAAATTTGACTAATACTTTCCTAGTTTAGGTGACCATCTTATTCCTGGACTCTTGCCACAATGTCCTATCTCTGAGATTCCTTCTTCCACACCTTAAAATACATTCTCGTTTCAATAGTATGAACATTTTTAAAAACATAAATCCAACCGTATCATCTCCTGACTTAAAACCATCCCATGGCTTCCCTTTACAATGCAAATCCCTATGTGGTCTGGATCTTTCCAAATTCTAGGCATCAGTGCATATGCTCTTTTGTTACAACCCCTACTTACTTACTACACCCCAGCTACACTGGCCATTTTGAGGTTCCTTGAATGTGCTAATGGCATCCCCTCCCTACAACTTTTGCATTTATTTTCTCTACTCATTTTTTTCTTTGTCTGTATCAGGTTCTTTTCATCCCTAAGACCTTCTATAAAAACCCTATGTAAAGAAAATATCCAGTCTTTATCACATCTGCCTGTATTTACTAGACAACATAGATGATGAAAAGAGATTATCTTGTTTGTGCTGTTTTTACCTCCTTATTATTGATCTTTACCTACGAGGATATAAGGCTTTAGGTAGGGAACTTGATTGTCTTTTTCTCATTGAGTCCCCAGGCAAAAACCTGGACCTATTCCAGAGTAAATCCTCAGAAAGCATTTGATGAATAGGCACATTATTAAATGAATGTAAGAACTATTGTTAACTGATATTTTTTGTATTTTGTAGGCCAGCCATCAATCAGAATAGATTTTCTTCAACATTAATTTTGAAGAATGAGTTGAGGAAAACTTGAACTGAGAACTCCAAATGTGTGACTTGGTGATACAGGTTGCCCAGCAATTAAGTATAAAATAAAGGGTATATCCCGTAAGTTTTATAATCAAATATTCAGAGTAAATCAGAGGACTGTGAATCTATTAATCTACTATTTAGTCAACAGAAGATAAAATAGGATTATAGGAATCAGGACTATAAATTATTGAAACTGCCACAAAAAGTATGACATTAAGGATCTTCAAGGGAGCATTATCTGGTGATGTCGCAAAGAATGAGATAATGTTGGGAAGAGATTAGATTTTCTTGTGAACTGCTTTACTATCTAGCTGGTAGAAAGTTATGAAATGATACAATCCACTACTTCAGTAAAGTTTGAGTGCTTTTGAATATGCTCTTGTAGGAGGGTCAAATGCAAGAGTTAAGTACTGAGCAATTAACCTATGGGGAATAACCTTGACACAGATTAGGGATCAGTAGAATATGCCCTCAATTATAAACTTCTTCTGACAAAATTAAGGTCAGTGCTAAGGCAAGAAATATTTTGTATTTAGAAAAGCATCCCAGAACATAGAAAACATCAAAGTAGAGAGTGTAGCCTCCATAATTATTTCTAAAAGAGAGGACTATGTTATTGTGGAATATTAATGAAGTATATCTTGTATATCTGGTTAAGTTCTTCCTTGTTTCTGAACAAGCAAGCAAATAAATGACAACACAACAAAAGAATTGAGGTAGATGATTCTAGTATACTTGTTATCAATTAAAATGAAAGTTATGATATTAGATTTTTAAGTATTTCTTTTAGTTGTTGATGGACTTTTATTTTATTCAATTATTTATATGCAGTGCTAAGAATAGAACCCAGTGCCTCACACATGCGAGGCAAGCCTTCTACCACTGAGCCACATCCCCAGCCCAATGACTATTAGATTTTATGAGCAAGAAACTACACAAAACAGAGAAGGAAAATATAAAAATTATATGTGGAGCTAAGACCATTTTGCAATTTTTCTTGATCTCATTGAGAAATTCACTTGTTCATCCATAAAATACATTTAATTGTTTGGCAGGCACTGTACTAAACACAAAAGATGATGATTGGAATAATGATGTGATTTGTATCTCAAGATCATTTAGTCTGTTGTGGAATGTGTGTACATATGTGTATATATATATATGCAAATAAATGCAAATGAAAAACATACAGGTTTATAGTACAATTAAAGAGACCTTTTTCTGGGTATTTTGGAAGACAATGCAGAGAAATTTTGCCATGTAGATGGAGCTTATCTTCAGGCATTTTAGAAAGTAACAATGAATACAAAGAGAAACCCATGTTCAAAATCATGAATGCGAGAGAAAACATGGCATTGTGGCACACACAAGAGAACATATATTCCTTTTTTTTTTTTTTTACCTCTTACTACCTCATTTTTTCATCCATAAAATGGAAACAGTCAAAATCCACAGGACACTTATGATATTCTATTCACAGACAAGATTAAATTTAAACATGAATCACGTAAAATTACCACAGACTAGAGCTACTTAAAGCACATATTTATATTTTAAAAAGAAATAATATTTTATTTTGGTTATTTACTCTTTCCCTATTTTATCCAGTCTCAGGTTTTCTGTCAATATCCTTATCATCTGCATCAGTTTTCTGTGTTCATTTTATTTTATTTTTTTTAATTTTTTATTGTTGGCTGTTCAAAACATTACATAGTTCTTGATATGTCATATTTCACACTTTGATTCAAGTGGGTTATGAGCTCCCATTTTTACCCCATATACAGATTGCAGAATCACATCAGTTACACATCCATTGATTTACATATTGCCATACTAGTGTCTGTTGTGTTCTGCTGCCTTTCCTATCCTCTACTATCACCCTCCCCTCCCATCCCCTCCCCTCTTCTCTCTNTATATATATATATATATATATATATATGTAGTTTGTCAATTTCCACAAACAAAATCTAGCTGATATTGGGATTGCATTAAATTTATAGATCAACTTAGGAAGAATTGATATCCTAGCAATAGCATTTCATATAATCCATGAACATTATCTGTCACATCCTTTCTCTGTGTCTTTCTTGAGTATCTGTGCAGCTTGATATTCAGTAAAGGCCCCACAAGGGGAAAATGCATATTGGATACAGAGCTCACTTCTCAGCTGTTTTCCTTTCCAGCATTTTGTACCCTAAGGTTTTGATGTTTTGGTTGTACTGAGCTCCAATTATTTGATTCCCAGTGAAGTGAGATGTCACAAGCGCTAAGCTGCTGCTACTTCTTTTAAGTCTGTGTGTCTACACTTGAGTCTTTAACTTCCTCAAGGGGAAAAGGGTAGAGAATGCAAGTCTCATCTAATCACAGTTTCCTTTTTTCAAGACCAATGTCCCTCAATTATTGACTATTATTATTGTTCTCTGATGGCATACATCATCATGTGTATGTCTGTATCTGTATATTTGAATATTTTATTATATTCCATTATACCCTGAAGAGGAATCCTGATATTTAATTTAATTTTTTTTCTATTATGTTATCTACAGCCTTCATATTCCCATGCATCAATCTTCAATATAGCATTGCTTACACCAATAAATGAGTACCAGTTTTGTAATAAATATCTTGAAAAAAATGCAAGAAAGGATAATCCATGATTAAGAAGAAAAGCAAGCTAAGTAACACTACAGAAGCATGAAAACACAGTGATGTCAAAACCAAAGTTGATGGTAGAAGTTTGGGATAAGAGGTGAAATAAAGCAGGTAGGAAATATAACCACTTCCTTTCAAACTTTTGTATTTTAGAAACAATGAGATGTTATGCCATTAAATAAGGTAGGTACTTGAGCAATCAGAGACATTGCTTTGAACCAAATCCTCTCTAGAGTAGGAGAGGATCTATTACCCATATATTTCTCATAAATGGATAGTAGTCTGGTTGATAATTTTCCTTACTCTATACCTTCTAAATTACTGATTGTGTTATAAGCTCATTACAATATATTCTTTCACTTCATTTTATATCCTGAGTGGTCAAAATTTTTATGCTAATTTTAATTAAATTACTTTTGTCTTTCAGAAAGTTGGCCTAATTTACCTATTCCTGTTGTTTTATGATGCTGTTTGATGTTCATTTTATTCTGGGTCCCTAAAAGTAAAGAACCATTTCTTACAAAATCTGGTAACTACGTATGGAGCCAGGGGTAAATAAATAAGGGCCACAAAACCTTCATTATTGGGTTGTGAGCATAGCTCAGTGACAGAGCACTTACCTAGCACGTTTGAGGCCCGGAATTCAATCCTCAGCACCAGAAAAAAACAAAACGAAACCAAACAAAAACCTTTACTCTTGAGTATTTCTTATGTGATGAACACTTTATAGTCACCATTTTATTTAATTTTTCATAAACTAGATAAGCTTAATGTAGCATTATCCCTATTAGGCAGGTAAAGAAACTGAGGTTTAGTGAGGTAAATAGCTATCCCCACAAGATAAATGGACAGCACCAGGGTTTGTAAAAGTTCTGATTTTAAACTTTTCTAGTATATAAAATTTGATTGCTCTCTTGGCAATTATGTATCATTAAAATGTAGATTAAAGATCCAGTCCTTTTTTGTGTCTTACCTAATAAAGGTAATGGAGGGTACATCCCTATTTCATGTAAAATTACTTTCTTCCTGAAACACTTTATGTATAGATTATTCTAAAGACAGATGATTTGAATGCTTTAAAAAGTACATGTGCTCTAAAATATATTCAGGCAATCTGACAGGATAGAACAGTCAAAAACTAATTATTATTAATTTTATTTGTGTTCTATCTGAAAAACAACCATCAGGTTTGTTCACAGAAACAACTGAATCATCCACTGTATTAAATTTACATATGAGAAAATAAAAATGGAAGAGCTTATTATTTTACAAAGAATGGATTACATTAACATAATGGGCAATTTTTCTGTATTGAAAACTGGCAGATATTGTCCCATATACTTCAACATTGTAAATAACCTGCTGTGTAAGAGTATAAATCATATAAACTCGATCTGCCTCAGTTTTATCAACTAAAAAAGTAAAGAATTGGTCTAAATTATCTCTAAGGTATCTTACAGATTAAAATTATTACTATTTATATTTTGCATTGACATGCAAATATGTCAGTGCAAAATACAAATAATAGTACCCTGTGTGTATTTACAATTTTTTCCCATGGTACAGAATTCCAAAATTAATGTCATCCACGTATAAAATTTAATCCTTCATTGTCTCTAGGAATGCTGTATCAATAAAGAGCTCAACTTACAGCTTGAGAGAACACATTAAGTCTTAAGCTAATGTTTATGGAGTAACTAAAATGTACTTTCACATCATAGAACATAGATAAGACTTGGTCTAGAGACCTTATGACCTAAATGCTTAATACAAGACACTCCTAACCCAGCCAAGCAATTTCAGATGTCTTATAATCAAAGCTAAGAGACATTAGATGTTTTAATAGCCTTATGAATTTAATAGCCTTAGGAATGTCTGTAATTACCCATGTTAGCAGCCAAGATGCCTCTCAGCCAGAGGCACTCAGCCTTTAATAGCCAGCAAGCCACTTTGAATAGGGTTGAAAACACTTTTAAACCTTTTGGGGTTATTAGGGATAATTAAAAGTGGTTGAAAGTATATAATATCATTTATCAAAGCACTAAAAGCTGTGCTATAGGAAATACATCTCAACATTAGCAAATGCAATTGAAACACGTTCTTGGTTAAGATGTAACTAAATAAAAATAACATGAATAAATGTACTATTTTTAGATTTTATTATATATAATCAATATTAATTTATGTTAGATATAACCTAAATATAACATTTGTAGTTTCATAAACATATGGATATATATACATTTTAAATATAAATACACATATAAAAATTAAAATTAAAATCATATATGTTTACATATATGTGTGTATGTGTGTGTATAAAATGCTTATCTTCCAAAGCTATGAACTCTAGAGTATTTTTCCTATGCTTCTTATAATATTAAGTACTTGTTATAACTATATAGATAAATAGATTCATAGTCATTTCACCAGCATAATTTCCAATTGAAAAGTTAAAACACTATTGAAATCAAACTGTCTACAAATGTTACAGAAATCATGGTAGCATAATTTTGAAGTCAAAAGTCACTATTTCACTTTTATTTAGGCTCACAAGGAAAGCCTACATTGAGTCACAGCCATTATTTGTGATAACTTTAGTGCTTCTCATTGTTGTAATCAGGAGAAAACTCATGTGTGCAATACCACGGGTTTAAGTTGTCTGACATGCCCTACAGTTCTGAGAGGAAAAATTTGCGACTCAATATAATATTATCTTGCAGTTAGTTGCAGTTTGCAAGATTATTAAGAGGATTCTCAGGGCTGGGATTGTGGCTCAGCGGAAGAGCGCTCACCTGGTACCCATGAGGCACTGGGTTCAATCCTTAGCACCACATAAAAATAAAATAAAAAGGTTATTGTGTCCACCTACAACTATAAAACAAATATTTAAAAAAAATAAAAAAGAGGATTCTCAGTCTCTCTATAATCACATTAAACATACATATTTTGGGCTGGGGATGTGGCTCAAGTGGTAGCATGCTTGCCTGGCATGTGTGCAGCCCGGATTCGATCCTCAGCATCACATAAAATAAAGAAGTTGTGTCCACCGAAAACTAAAAAATAAATATTTAAAAAATTCTCTCTCTCTCTCTCTCTTTTAAAAAAACACACATATTTATATTAAAGGAAATTATTTATTTAGAAAATAATTTAAAACTAATATGAAAATTACTTGTATGGTGATGAGCATCTCCATCATTAATCAAACAGAACAGTTAACTTCCTCTTCCTATTTATGTATCATCAACAACATATTTACTTGGTTTTCTTCATCATGGATTTTCTGGCACTAAAATAAACAACTGAATCGACATAAATTCTACATAAACTAACTCAACTTGGTCGTTATTTCAAACCACAAAATTATGATCTATTATAATTTCTAATAAATGGTTTATTGTTTAAAGCTCAAGTTTTATATACTGAACCAATGATAAGATCCATCAATGGCTAATCCTTAGCATGCCAATAACTTCTTCTGTGATCCTTCACAGGGCTAAGAAGCTATTTTCCTTCTACTATATCTGACAGTGTGTGTTCACATGTCCAGTGCCTACTTCTCACATTGGCCTGCCTTTTATCAGAAATTAGCAGGTCAATTACATGTAGGAATTAGAATTTACCAAAATTGGGCCTTTTTGTTGGCATTAAAAATGGCTTCCTCCTCTCACAGCCCCAAATTTCACCAGATGTAAAATGCTTTAGATTTTCACATGCAAATATTTAGAAGGATGAAATAAATGGTTCCAACTTGAAGTCTATGTTTTCTTTAGGTGGACACAATATCTTTATTTTATTTTTACGTGGTGCTGAGAATCGAACACAGTGCCTCACGCATGCTAGGTGAGCGTGCTACCAGTTGAGTCACATCCCTAGCCCAAAGTCTATGTTTTTGATCTCATCATGGCCACAACACTTGTCAGAGACCTATAGTTCCACAGGATGGAGAGACAAGGACAGAAATTAGATGATGTGGAGCTGATGATCGGTCAGACAGATTTGGGTATGTTAGTGGTCATGGGGGGATTGAAAAATATAGAAGAGTGAGAGAGTGCCAGAAAGAAACTGCCTAATTACAGTGTCACTCTGGTGACATCCTCATAAGCAAATAACTGCTTACTTAGATATTCCTAAAGCATTTGCTGGGGGAGAACCAGGCACACTTATCAATAAGCTAAACATAACAGATTTGTTTTAAAACTATAGATATGCTAGAGATGCTTATAATGTACCTAAAACATCTCTAGTATCTCTGTGCATTGTTTTAAATATATACACTATATAACATATGTATATGTATATACATAGTGTATATTAATTTATACACATGTACTTTTTGTACAAAATTCATAGTGAATTCTTGGAAGTAACTATCCAAAAGACTTACTTGGAATGCTTCCTGTTGGGAATTTTGTGGCTTTCATGAGGCAACATTTGCTTATTAAGCATTCTGCCCCAGGAAAACATTTATCTTCAAAGAAAGGAACCAAACATGTAAGGAAGTCTATGTGAGTTACACAGAGAATCTTTAGGACAATATTCATCTCAAATGACAAAATTTTCATTTGCCCTAAATACAGAGTGTTTTTATCAAATGAAAAACACTATACTTAGGACAAGCAAAGTAAAAGAGCCAAGTACATTGGACTTCTAATAGTAACACCACTGTGTGAGTATTTGCATGTTCCCATGAAAACACACACACACACACACACTCACACACACAAACAAACACAGTAGCAAATAGAAAAGGCAATTTATCCAGAACCAAAAAAAAAAAAAAACTAATAGGGAGTGTTTTTCAGAGAGTCATGTAACATTAAAGATCAAGTTTTCATCAGTGGCACATATAATCTGGTTAGTGCACTTGATGGTATGAGATGTCACTCAGATGCCTCTTCGTCCTGCTTCTCAGAGTGTTACCTGTTTGCAGCTTGTAGCAAAGACTCTCTCCAGGAACTGTCCTCAGCCAAAGGGACATGTTTCACCAAAGTTTACAGACAGAACACCCAATGCCTGGTCTATGTAGGTAAACCAAGCCTGCTTTCATCCTTTAGCACAACACTGAAGAGCAACCAAGCTCCAGAACTCCCCAAATGTGATGAGGTTTTTCTTGTGACTGCTCTTCAATTTAATTTACCCCTCTTTCCCTTGAAGCTTTGCTCACTCTATCACAGGTGTTGATTCTGAGGGCACTCCCTAGTCAATTCCCTGCCAGCATTAATCCTCCATTTTAGAATCAATTTCCAGGAAATGTAACCTGTAACATATAGCTTGAACCTAGCTGTAGTCACCAATGTTAGGATACTGTTTGAATATGAATCAATAAACATCTATATGAATGAGGGTGTGAGGCTCTTAGAGAGAACTCAGTCTGAGGGAGGAGAAACAAATACAGGTACCTTGATCCAGCAACAACTTCATAGTAGGGGATGAGGGAAATTCTAGGTACTCTGGTATTATTCACTCTCCCATTTCTTCATCTGAAGTGGAAATATAGAAGTATTTCTTGGAGGCTAAGGAAACTGGCAAATGTAGCCATACCTTATGGATACACCAATTTGTAGCAGAGGAAGGGATAAATCAAGGGGAGAAGAAATATATCATGAGCACTTTATGGTAGAACATCAAATATTTTTTATGAGAAAATGTAAGACACTCCCTTGGGATACCAAGACATGCTGAAAGATTGAAAATTTACAAGAGGAAGGAATGTCTGCTTTAACAGATAGGTAAAAAGCCATAATCTGACGACATTAGAATACACTGGCTTGGAATAAAGGAGAATACTTAAAGAAAAATTTGAGTACCTGGAAAATCAAAATGATACTTTATTCTTCCTTGATTGAATGTTGTCTCGATATTCTTTTAATAAGATAGGTAGCCAATTTGTTCATATTGTGCACCCAGTTCTCTACTGGACAGAGTAAGAGCCAGGATAACAGAGTGGTTAAGACTATGAAGTCTAAAACTGAATCCTGAATCTCATCTTTGTACTCACTAGTACTTATTACTAAATACAGTTGTTTTGTACATGAAATGAGCTAAAGCACTCAAATACTCAGAATGCTAAATTTACATAATAAGTATAAGAAATCTTTGCTCCCCAGCTATGGGGAGAGTGGTCAGCAGGCTGCCTACTTGTCAGGTGATTATTCTGTACTCAGAGCAGCTTGTGACCAGTGAATGAGTCAACCAGAAGTATAAAGGTCCTGCCATTTCAGCCAGAGAGAAAAACTCTGACAAGTTTTATTCATTCCAGAGCACTCTGCTACATTAGCCTAGGCTTTATAAAAACTGCATCAAAGATCAGCTCTCTTTCCCTTCTGGCTTTCTACTACTTCCTTACATAGTACTAATTACTAATAAAATCATGATCCCTGAACTCTTTCTCAGCATCTGTGTCAGGAGAGTTCAACCAATACTGTTTAAATCTGTATCATACAAACTTATCAATTTATAATTATATGTGAACATTCATTATAGACCTAACGTCAATCAGGGCAAATGTTTTATTATATAAAATATTCATAAACTATGTTAATCATAGTCACCATCTAAAGAATACCATATGAAAATATATTTATAGATTTAGGAGATCATAAAAACATGTGAAGTAAAGTTGAACCACTATTAGAACACTAGTTATTTAAAACTTGTAACTTTGGGAGGAAAGTTTCTAGGACCTCCATTACCATGCCAACAAATAATTTACTCCTTAATTTAGCTATCCAATATCTACTGGTTACTATATGCAACCCCCATACGATACAAATAATAAGGCTGAAATGATACTTAACATCATGGAGTTTATGGTCTAGTGAAGAAGAAAAATATTGAACAAAATCAATTAAATAGATAACCATATAATGTTATGATATCCAAGAAAATATTGAGTACTACAAAAGCATATACTAAGGTAAGTTTACGTAATCCCGAGAGACAAAGTATAAACTGAGATGCAAAGGATGAGAAGGTTGAGCTGGGGATGTGGCTCAAGCGGTAACATGCTCACCTGGCATGTGCAAGGTACTGGGTTCGATCCTCAGCACCACATAAAAATAAAATAAAGATGTTATGTCCACTGAAAACTAAAAAATAAATATTAAAATTCTCTCTCTTTCTCTCTTTTTTTTTTATAAAAAAAGGATGAGAAGGTTTAGCCATGTAAAATGGTTACAAAACAATGTCTCTGGTGCTGATTTGGAAGTCTTTACAAAAAAAATTTTCTTCTTTCTAACATCCCACTGAAGGATATGCTCTATTAGAAGAAGAAGAAGAAGAAGAAGAAGAAGAAGAAGAAGAAGAAGAAGAAGAAGAAGAAGGAGGAGGAGG